>NC_138153.1:11275564-11905564 GCF_964199315.1 Orbicella franksi
TTGTTAGTCATCAACATAGTTTTCTCACATCTTTGTCAGATAATGAGCGTTTGTCTTTGGTAAACCAATACTGAAAAATAATATTTTTCACAGAGGCCTAACGTGGGCGAGACAAAATAAGTTAAACAACATTAGTTTAAGGTTCTACTTAATTTTATATTTATTTGCCGTGATAAGTGCGTAAAAAAGACATCTCGACTGCGAATGGGAAAATGGAACGGTGCATGTTGTGTCGCTTGCGAGTATATCAAAAGACTACGAGAATTATGGCAAACCATGAAATAAGCAACTACATATTTTATAAAAATCATGTTTCTTGTTGTTATCAGTTCGACTTCGCTTTCAAAGCTAAGTTTGTAGATTAAAGGAACTCATTTGTTTTCAAATGGTACGCTATTTTGTTTGATAAAAGACCGGCCTATCACGAAGGGGCTTATTATAAGTTATTACATGCAAACTGACAGTACTTCCGTAATTTTCAAATAATGTCTCGGAAGTTGAGACTTATCTTGCACGATGACAACGTCGACACGTCTACATTTTTATGTAAACAGTCATCCTGAAGGAGCAGGCGGTCAGCTTCAGAAAATTACGGAGATGAAAAACCAAGCAGCACAATTAAAATAAGTTTAAGTACAGTTGCAACATTTCAGGTTTAATTTGGTGTGGCTTACTACAGAATGTGAACTCTAATATGTATGTTGTACATAATTACACTGATAATTAATAATTTTTTTTATTATTATGTAAATGTCCTGCACTTCCTCAAAATTCAGACTGAAGTACAACTTTATGACCTCGAAACTGGGAATCAAACCGCTGATGCCATACCTGTGTTGTGGTCTTTCTGTTTTGAAAAGTGAAATAAAAAATTCCTGAAACGGTTTTTGACGTCATGGTTTTCTTAATGTGAATCAACTATCCATTTGTAAGCATTTTGATCCATTCTGAAAACTTTCTTAAACTAATTACCACATTATAACAATAATATTATGAATTGCAAGATTTGAACACAAGATTATTGTTGTTATATACATATGTTTCTATTTGTGCTTTTTGTTTTCTTTTTGTTATTTTCTTCCTTTGGTAGACCTGAAGTAAAGGAAAATAGAAATTAAATCGTTTAAACTGAAAATTAAACCAAAAATTAATTTATTAAAACATTAGACCTTACAATACAAGCATTAGGAGCACGCATTAGCACATAAGATAAATATGGCAACATTAAAGGGGATTTTATAAATGTTATGATGGAAAAAAATATTTGTCTGGTTAGATTCCAAACACTACACTGTAGCTGTACTAGTGGTTTGGCTGATTGCATTCTTATCTTGTGATCAGGAGATTCAAATTGCCAAATTGAAGCGCATGATTAATTAAATCTCACTTAATTTCAGGGGCTGTATTTGCTTTCTTTGTTTAAAACCCTTTGTTGAATTCAGTTTGTTTACTAATAGCTAGGATTATCTCTAAGAATTAATCAGCTGGTGCTGTACTGTGGTTTGGATTGGTTACAAAAATGTACAAAAAAAAAAAGAAAAAGAAAAAGCAAGAGAAAATAGACAAAGCAAATTCAGGGCACTAAACATTACATAGAGGATGTTACATGGTGGCGAGGAGATATGAAGTTTATGTGCGAGTGGCAAGAAAAATATCTCATGAGTGAGCGCAGCAAAGAGATATTGATGAGATATTGATGCAGTTTGAGATACTGACGCTTTTTGAAGATTTCCGACCACTTTCCAAAGATTTCCAAAAGTTCTTCAAAACTTGTCTGAAGGTCACACCAACGTTGCCGATCATTTTTCATAAATTTTCGGAGATTACCAAAGATTGCCGAAGACTTTTGAGGAGGACCCAAAGATGTTTCAATCATACACCAACAAATTTAAGTACAATTTAAGAGACAAACTTGATATCAGTGAAATCATCAATATGTTCACTAGTGAGGATATGGAAAATACATCACCCGAGTCTCGCATGTGGTGTCATACGAATTTTACGAGTGGTGTATTTTCCAGTGAAACAATCATGTCTATATAATAAATTGTACAAATAGTACGTTCCTGAATTTTCATATTAAACTGGAATGATGGAGACTGCATCCTTGTCATTTGTGGAGACAAATACTGCCTTTTTGATAAAGTACCAATGACTTAAATTCTGTATTGTTTTCTCATGAACAAATATACTAGAACACTTAGCAAATATCATATATCTTCATGGTTTGATATGCAAATTAAATCTTAATAAGTTGGAATAATTTTTCATAAAAAGAAGTTTAAAGATAACCTTTCAAAATGTTGATCCTTTACGGTGTATATGTGTAGGAGACGGATGAAGGATTAATTACGGTAAAAGGAAAGTCCCTGAAGGTTGCAAATGATAAGCAGTTAGATAAAGCCTTGTACACCTTTTTTTTTTTTTGTCAGCAAAGATCAAATGGAACACTGATTTCAGGTCCTCTTCAGGAGAAAGCGAAACATTTCTTGTACAAAACACTTCAAAAAGGAACTTTAAATTTTTAAATACATCATAACATATGGGCTGTACATATATGCTATTCTGAACTATTCACTATTGAATTCTGTTTCCTTTATTTCTTTAATTTGTTTAAATTACTGCCTCAATAATATTCATATTTTTGATTATCCGGACTCTCGATTATCCAGATTATTTACTTAAGTCCCAACAAATCTGGATAATCAAGGTTTGACTATACATTGTACAATGTATATATTCATATGCATCATGTTGAACAATAACCTTGTACTTGAACAATAGGCCTTTCCCACATTCCACGTCAGTGTGTACAAACAATAGCACCAGAGTGAGGTTGGGGTGAACATTATCATACATTTGCTATATTTTTGTCCACCCTGACCTCAACTCAGCACCATTGTTTGTTGGAATGCAAGGAAGGTCTAATAGTATTCAAATTTACATGTATCAGGATCTTGAAATTCCCTACAGGGCTGAACTACCAATATACATGTACACGTCTAGATGTAATCTACGTGATGTATATTTAATATTTTTAAGTGTACCTTGTGCACATTTGGAATATTTGGCATCCATGTACATGTAGGACTGTAATACCTGGGTACCACTTAAGTCTGACTGTATGGGGTACAGGTGCTGTTTCCTTGTATAAATACATGTGTATGTATATGTACATGTAATTCAATATACTTCTCTCTTCTACTCCTAATTATTTCAAAATGATGGCATTTATTATTTTATTACAAATTTAAGATCTGCTGTACAGGTGCAAATTTAAACTATGTTATTCATGGCTGACAAAAAATGTACATTATATACCCATGCATACTAGATACATGTACAGTGTACATGTAGAATAAGATTTTACCTTTTAGACTTTGAGCAAAGGACTAGTCACAGGCCTCTAAACAATTACTAAAAAAGCTCATCGTGTTAGCGCAGCTAAAGAGTTACAGACCGCCTACAGTTCATTTTAAACAAAACTAAAAAAAAGAGCCGAGAATTATTCAACGTTAACCAAACTTACGAAGCATCCTGTGATGCCTTAAACTTCTAATCCAGTGGCTATGTCAAATCAAATCTTAATTCGCACATTTTAATAACAGAGATAAGAAAAGCAGAAAACAGAAGAACGATATGTGTAGCAGCCAAAATTGCAGAGCTTCCGATTTGTTCCCTGCTTATTCACAGATAAAGGAAAGGAACAGAAAAAGCGAACATAGTTTACATTGAACTAATACACAGGAAAGAGAGGAGTTACAAAAACTAAAGGCAAACATAGTCAGCGAAATAATGTTTAAACAACTGGCAATTCTAAAGTAACTTGTAAGAGTAACATGACATTCTCATCATGATTTCATGGGGAGATTATGATGCAAGCAAACTCTAAGTTCTTTACCGTAGAGAAACGGAGTTTTTTGTTCAGCTGGGGCAAAGTTTCTCCTTATTCTTCTTTTATCGCTGGCGACTGAGAATTCCAAGGCTGTCAACAATAATTGCAGCACCATAAATAATGTTCTGTTACCTCGACAAAACTAACACAGAAACATGTCACGGTCTAATGCATTTTCATCCTTTTCCATACAATACGGCTATTTGTTTTATCGTTACATAGTAAAATAACTACGGGTAAATAAGTCGGAAGCGTTATACTTGAATAATGCATTCCTTAGCCAAATAGCTGGGCGTGCTTTTCTTATCGAAAATTCAACACTCGACCGAATTTGTGACTTAGAAATTTGGTGACGAAATACCATGCAAAATTACTTAACAAAGAAAGGTTAATTGCTTCATTGCAGATGAGGAATTCTCCTCGTAAATCCGAATTCCCTATAAGCTGTTGACGCAACTTAAGTTAGTCTCAGCTTGACATGACATCAAAAGTACATTTCACTGGGTAGAGCAACCTGAATATGAGTATACAAAAATCCAAACCTGTAAACATAACATATCATTGTGAAGCTACTCCAGTCTAGTCTTTAGCTCTGTCTCACCCTTTGGGAAACGCTTTCTGATACTTAATCGCCCTAGTGTGAAGGGGATGAAAACTGGCTACTCCATGATCATCAAATTTACTGTTTATTTACAAATCGATCAACTCGTAATACCCAGCTCAGTAACCAGGCGTTCTTTCTCCGCGTTTCTTCCGGCCTATCAACATGGTCTGCGCAAATGTTAAGGGCGTCACCAAAAATCCGTTTACAGGTCCTTACGAGTACTTCGTGCTTGCCGACGACTGGAAGAGAAAGCCTGGGGATTAGGCTACAGAGCACGTGCATGACTGCCCCGAGCGCAGATGTAGAGTTTTAAAAAGCAAATCTAAGGTTAGGTTGGGGAACTTCAAAGAGGTTTTCTCCAGTCGATCAAAATGCGGTGTCGGCAAGCTTGAAAAGGGTGAACCAAAAGTTTGAGTAACAAGAGGACAAAACTTTATACCGAGATTACATCAATCGAACTGCAAACCTCTTGCGACTGTTATAAGGAATCATTTCTAACAACACCAAATGTCGAAACAAAATTTGAAGTTCAAATGAAAAGACTTGAAAGAAATGACAATTCCCGAACGAATCCAATTGTTCCATATTAGTGTCAGGCTTTCGGCATCGTTAATGCCAATTAAGGTAAAATCCTTTCCTTTAAACAATCGCCAGGGTAACATAGAATCTTTCAGTACAACAGCTGTGTAAATTCATTAAAATTTCCATATCTCTAACTGTCATTCAAGCCAACACGTAAATGAAAATAACATCCGTGGCATTCATTCGCAAAATCTTTCATACCGAGTTTAGAACGCTCCTTTTGTCAACTAAATGACGGTTCCACAAGTCTTGTCCTTCCTCGTTCTCGCCAACGCCCTCGGCGGCGTGTTTTCTTGTGGGGGTGGATCACCGCCGCCGCCTTGCTCATGGCAAACGTGCAGTCACGAATGGAGGAACGATTGGAGTCCCGGCATTTCTACAGGACACTGCGTGAATCAGCACCGTAATACACACCACATTTATACGACTCACCATGGCTCGGGTTCGTGCCCAGCGCCTTCAGTATGCAGTCATTCAACTCAGTATAGAACTATGTGTAAGTATGACAACAGAAATTGGGCATGGCGTTGATGTTAATCATAAATCATCAGAGAATATAGTAACTTTTCAGACGAAACTTTTGCGTTCAGTCAACTTGATGGTATTCCGTTTTTATTCAAATTTTTCGGGAGCTCAAACATTTCTTCCGGAGACACAGAGAAATATTTTTGCGACAACAAGTTCTTCGAACAATTTTGAAGCTAAACTTGTTAAAGATTAAGACCACCTTGTAAGGAACGAACCATAACCTAATCGGTTATAACAGACAAAACATGTTAAAACATGCTAACTAGACTAGAAGTCAGGCGCATAAACCAAATCTTTAGAGGCGGGGGAAAGTCTAAGCCAGTAACCGCCTGTTAAAGGGAACGTGATAACCCCTGGGAGGGGTTACTCCCTTATATGGACTATATAGGTATGTGCGACCCCAAAGGGTAGGGTTTTTCAGTCGTTTTCGTCATAAATAGGGTATTGATATTGGCCCTTTTGGTCTTAAATAAGGTATGGTTTTAGCACTCTGATCTTGAATTGGGTATGTTTCTTAGAAGAAGCTACTTTTTCATCATTATCAATAAGAACGTCAACAAAATCCCTGCATAACTTAGGTTTAAGGCAACTGCGCCAGCCGCAACGGTCATTAATATCGTACCGAATTTTTGGCCAGGTCATAAATAGGGTAGGGAAAATCGCAGATTTTGGTCATAAATAGGGTAACGGTTTTGGGAAGTGGGCCGCACACCCCCACCCAACTTTTCTGGGTGTACTTCCCCCCTCCCCCCCCCCCTCCCCTCTCGGGTGATAACGATGAGAAAAGGGGGCATTATTGTATCAGGTTTTAACCAGGATGTTTAGCAAGACAACACTTACTTTTTGTAACTGAAACTTTTTCCTCAATCTAATTGGCTCAAACATTACTTCCAAAAAAATGTTAAAGCAGAAAAATGTTTTTAGCAAGACGATGTATCGATCGAAAACGATAGTTTAACGACGTTTAATTATGGATTCACGAATCAAGGTTGCCGTTTTGCACTTGGTAAAGGCGATCCTTCATCAATCATAAAACGAACGTAGGAAATTATCCTCTTTTCAAAATTCGCTTTTATTTTGTCATTATAATTTCATTAATTACACTGTAATTTCATGGAAGTTCCGTGCTATTCATTATGTCTTTGCGCAGACCGTCGTTTGGAGAAATTGAATTCTTCCAAATGACGTCAATGAAACGTCACATTTCTAAAAGTGCATTAGGTGAGTTATTTTACAATAGCTGGAGTCTTTTGGCAAAACGTATGATTTTACAGCCACTGGTATTCAAACTGACTTTTGCTGTAATATTTGCCGCTTCAGATCTCGGCGTAACAGAAACAATTTTGGATGCAAATTCCTCTTGCACCTGTTAATACAAAAGTAAACACAACTGTCATAGAGTGTGTAAGTTGTCATATTAATACGAATAGAAATAGGTAGGTTATACGGCTGTCCCGATAAAACTTTCAGCATTCATGTAACTTCAGATGTATTGCACATCAAACCGAGTAATTTTCTAAGGCTCAAGAAAACAACATGTGTTTCGGTTTCTATAACAGTAACATTTCCGCTTATTAGGTCATTTAAATGCTAAATTATGTTCAAAACAAGGTACGGCTGTGTTTAGATTTATACAAATGAAATAACTTGTGCTAACAAAACGTTTTGCGGTGTTTCTGCTGTAATTACTAAATTTGCATAAAGCATGAGGTTTCATGGGTCGATAACTTCTCCATGTCACGTTTAGCCTTTTTTATTAAAGCATTACAATTTTCCTTCGTTTAAAATCAGTTATCAATAGAAATATTTAATTTTATGAAAACATGTTTCACTTGGGTTGATTACTAAAACGTCTGTAACCCCTTAAAGAGTATAGTTTATATCTTCTAAACAAAATTCCCGTTTTACGGTATCAATAAACGCACAACGTTCTACCCATTTGGTAGTACATTATAGCAATCGTCGAAAGTGAGGAATAAATCTGGTGCCAGAATCTCTGGAATCTGCAGGACTGTCGATAATATTCCGCGAGCAGGTGTAGCAGATAGCGTAAAAATTGTAATATTATAAAATACTGTCCTCTAACACAAACTCTTTTGGTCGTGTAAAATAAAATAATTGCTGTTCCTCGGCTCCAGAAATTGGAAACACTTTGAACATTTCGAGGGACATTTGAGCTGACTGCGCTCTCTGGATAAGATGGTCCATCCCAGGTTACTCTCAAACGTCACTGTCGGATTGCCCCAACAGTTTCCCGACACTCATTTTGTATACGTAGGTGAATCAATCAATCAACTTTATTTAGAGAGGTGACAAATGACGGTATAAACTAATAAACTAGTGGCCCTCTGTGCTAAAAATCTACGAGTAATTATCAAATAACTAAGTATAGTACAAAGTATGGACAATAAAAAGTTACAAAAAATGTATATATGTATATATATAATTACAATGATTTAAAAATTCCTAACTATAATAAATAAAAGTGGGTGAAGAATGGAACTTTGAGAGTAAAGTGCCCAGTTGGGCACGAGCCGTGACTGAGCAATCCGGAGTCTAAAGCACTTGCCGTTAGGTCTCCTTAGGTGACGAACGGTGTGTACATCGAATAAACTTCTAGTAATACTCCTAGCCGTTCCAACAGAAAATCTGAGTTTAGCGCCGAAACTATGAACCTGTAGGCCTTCAGAAACTTAATTACAACCAAACAAAAAAAAAGAGACATTTTGCGTTGCAATGTCAGCAATTTAATGTTAATTGCTAGTTGTACAAACCATCTTCGCAATCAAAATCTTCCATGAGGCTTCATCTTAATAACACGGTATTACACTGCAGGCTCTTGTACGAATGCTTACTACTGCCCCTTCCATGGTTGGTCTAGTTGGACAGGATCAATAGCTCAAGGGACATGCGGACGTCAGAGCCGTTACCGCGACTACAATCAACACATCAAGTATGATGTGCGAGAAGGCAATTGTAACGGCATCCCGAGCTCGTGTGGATCAAGGCAGTACAACTACAGGGATTGGTGTAAGTTCAGTTTACAACAAGCATAGATTTCTACGATCTCAACCCCCCTTTGCGAAGATAGATCAAACATACGGAGTACTATGACATTTTCAAAGACCTCGAAGTTCGTCAAATATGCACCGCTGTGTGTTGCATTTTCAACTCTCTTAAATTCAGAGTTTTTAGAAATGTGATGCAGCACTGTCTATCGTATTTGAATAGGAAGTTGAAAAAAAAAATACACGACGGCAACAGCAACGGGAACGTCACTAAACAGAAGATTTAATGAGCAACGCATTGGCTGTGCACGTGCGTTATAATTCTTGGTACATTTCTTCGCCCTCCTCTGCAAAACAACAACGTGAAATGACCAAATTCTGCGTTGCTTAGAGAATGTGAACCACAACGGCTAATTTTTGTTTAAATTTCTATTTTAAATTTATAGCTGTGTTCCAGATTTAGTTTCCTGATAGTTTTGACATTAATAAACAAAGTAAATGACTTTAGAGTACCACGAGAGTCGTAAGTAAAATAAAAATTCATATTTTAATCAACGTTGTCCTCGGCGTCGCCGTCATGGTTTCTGAAACTCTCTAATATGACGTAACTGAAAGAAATAAATTTCAAGACAAACGTAATTTTCCTTTTCTACAGGCTCGTGCAAGTATGCATCATGCTCACCGGGGTCGTGGAGTTCCTGGGCTGATCTGCCCTCACCTGTCAGTGCAAATCACTGCGCCTCTCAGCAGCGTACCCGGAGCTATGCACTAACTTGGTTATACACCGACAGACAGGACAATTGTAACGGTGTGGGACCGCAGACATGCGCATCTCCTCAGACTGAAACTAGAGAAAAGAGTAAGAGAGGAACCTTTGTCCTTCAAGCTAAATATTATAATCCCTTTTAGGGATCTGATGTCGGAGTTGTCTTTATCAGTGTATTTTGTTAATGTTGTTTGTGTTTTTGTAGTTGTTTCTGTTGTTGCTTTCATTATTATCGTTATCGTTGCAGCTTGGCTGCTGCTGATTTTGCTCTTGTTGTTTTATGTTTTGTTGTTGCTATGGCTGTTGTTGCTGCTGATGTTGTTGTTGTCGCTGTTGCTGATGTTGTTATTTTTATTGCTGATGCTGATGCTACTGCTGTTCACGGTTGTTGTTGCTACTGCTGTTGTTGTTATTATTGCTGTTGTTATTGTTATTGTTTTTGTTGCTGCTGCTGCTGTTGTTGTTATTGTTGTTGTCGTTGTTGCTGCTGCCGTTGTTGTTATTGCAGTTTTTGCTGCTGCTGTTGTTGTTATTGTTGTCATTCTTGCTGCTGCTGTTGTTGTTATTGTAGTTTTTGCAGTTGCTGCTGCTGTTGTTGTTATTGTAGTTTTTGCTGCTACTGTTATTGTTGTCGTCATTGTTGATGCTGTTGTTGTTGTTATTGTTGTTGTCATCGTCGCTGCTGCTGTGGTTGTTATTGCAGTTTTTGCTGTTGTTGCTGTTGTTGTTATTGTAGTTTTTGTTGCTGCTGTTGTCGTTGTTGTTGTTGTCATTGTTGTGCTGCCGGTGTTGTTATTGTAGTTTTTGCTGTTGTTGCTGTTGTTGTCGTTATTCTTGTTGTTGCTGCTACTACTACCACTACTACTGCTGCAGCTGTTTAGGTGCTTCTTCTTCTTCTTGCTGTTACTTTTGGGTTTGCGTTTTCTGTAGTAATAGTTATTTCGATATCTGTTTCAATTCATGATCAATTGCTCCACAATATGGCCTCCTTTACTCTTTTTGTTCTCCCTCGCCTTGGTTTTACTTTTATGCTCTTAATTTGTGTATTGGCAGAACAGTCATAATTCAACTAATTTATGCAACGGAGACATCAAGCAAAACTTAGCACATTTCGTTTCTACTTTTCTACTTAGTCGTCCCTTGTACTGCGCTGCCAAATCCGGCCCATGGAAGCTGGGACCGAGATGACTGTCGAGCCAACTCCCAAACGTGTCCTTCTATTTGTCTACTTCGGTGTGACACCGTTAATGGTTTTCAGCTGGAAGGACCAGGCAGCCGCGAGTGTCTAGCGACTGGTCAGTGGTCTACGCCATGGAGTTCATATTGTAAAGGTGCGTTTTACATGATTTGACTTTAACGTGCTTGTTTTATTATACTGTCATGTTCTCGTGGGTTGAATTGATAGCAAACTGTAAAACGCCCAGACTTAAAGTTCGCCCGACTTAGTTCCACAGTAAAAAGCACACATCCATTTCCTAAAATTAACCTAGTCTTTGAACGCATGCTTTTTAAAATTCTCTAGTTCAGCCCTTTCGAACACTGTACCCTGTAGAAATACTTTTTCCAATTTAAGAATTTATTGGGAGGTCACTTCTTCACTCCGTAGTTTTTCTCACTGGTTGTAACGATTAAATAGTTTTACCGTTTACAAATTGTATTTTAATATATATTTTTTTTTATCAGAAGGGCCTCTTGAATACCAGCCACGTTGCTGACGAGGCCACCTGCCTAACTGAGAAATTTTACTTCTTAGACCTCTTTACCTCCTTACCTACCTCGACCCCTTTGTAATGTCGTAAACAGATTGATTGTGTTAAGTTCTATAAACCAGAATCACGAGTGAATACTACTCTCGGTTGTGATCTGACTCACTCGCTTTCCAATGTAACATTTAGACATTCGTCCTCCGTCAATCACGTGTCCAAACGCCATTTCCGTTCCCAACGATCCCGGAAAACTGACGGCAAAGATATACATTCCCAAGGCAAGTGCCTCCGATAATAGCGGTCAGCCGCCTACAATCACTAATGACGCAGGCGCGGAGAGTAAAGAGTTCGCAGTCAGTTCAGTTGCACATGAAGTGAAATACACTGCAACAGATGCTGCTGGCCTAACTTCCACCTGTACTCTCAAAATAACTGTTTCTGGTAAGTGGCTCTCGGTCTGAGTTTAGTATGATAATTTATACAATTGAAATAATTAATTAAGTTTTTATTTGTCACCTTTGTTTTGCTTTTGTGGAATTAGACCACTCTTTTAGCTTTTCCTTTCTTTAACGGTAACTGAAATGTTTTTGCTTTCAGTAAAAATTAATCATGTTAATGTTAAAAATATGGGCAGTGTAATTGTAAGTAGATGCAACTGTGATATTAAGTAGTGGTAGAAGGTTTCCACGTGTTAGTTTATGTTTTCTTTGGTACATGTATTCAATTTTATGCGGTGTCAGGCAGGCAGGAACGAACGAACGACCGAACGAATGAATGAATGACTGAATGAATGACTTTATTTGAGTGTCAAAGGGTATTTAGTTTAAAAGAAACTAATAGGGTCCACACTTTTTACATGTACCAAAGTTAACGCTTTCTTGTTTAACTTTTGACTCTCGGACCAAGAACGTCCTCGTGTGTCCTCGTGTCCAAAAGACATCAAGAAACAAACTAATCAAAATGAAATACGTGTCACGTGGGTCTATCCAGCGTTCGAGGACAACTTCGACAAGCCTCCGGTACAGCTACTAATAACTAGTAACAGAAACCCGGGTGCTATTTTCCCTTGGGGTAGATATCAAGTGTTGTACGAGGCCAGCGACAGGGCTGGAAATAAAGCCACTTGTGAATTCTTCGTGGAAGTTGGACGTAAGTTGAAAGTTTTTATATGATACGTGTCCTTTCGTGCACCACCTTTTTACTTCGCAGTTCCCATCACACCACTGCTGCATTTTAATTTGCTCTGCGACGAGACAGTGCGATATTTTATGACGCCTTTTAAAATCGTGATCACTCATCCATAGTTCTCAAACTCATTAATAATTCATCCAGTTAAAACAAAGATAATCACAACAACTCTATTCTCGGTGTTTGGATATCTCGATGGAACACTGTCTCTCGTGTTTGATGTATTGCTTGATGGCTCATTCCCTCTATGAGACACGCCTGTGGGGAATCATGGTAATTGTATTCATCAAAACAAATATCCAGTTCAAGATGATGAAGACAACTACTATGATTCCCTGCATGTGTATCTCATAGAGGAGATAGACCATGTCCGAATTGCCTTTTGCCTCTGTGTCAAAACGAGTCTTAGCGCGAAACCTTTCATATCAAAATATGTTCCGCGTAAAGGTTCATTTTCATGCAAACAAACTCATTTTCATATGAAAGGTTTGCACAAGGACTCGTCTTGAAACAGAGGCACTGTACATAATTACGTAACCAACATGTTTCTATTGGTTAGTTCCTCAGTCAGGAGTGAACAACAATAGGCCACGTTCGATATATCAACATTCTAACATGGCTCCGAGGCTTTCGGATCTCTTTTATCTCTCGATTCCCAAAAGAGACTTGGATACAAAGAAAACAACATTAATATAGAAATTTGTCCTGAAAGTGTCCGAGCCCTACTAGAATATTGATATATCAAACGTGGCCTTTTGTGACTTGTGCACGGTCAAGGCCAAAAAAGAGGGTTAAAATATGCCACATAAAACTTTGTCAAGCTTCATAAGCATTCGCCTCAACAGACCATTTTACAGTTCTCTGCTTAGTGACCTGGCCTTTAAATGGCAGCAAGGATGGAGGTGACCTTGTTTTTAACAGACCTTACTGTTTTTGTTGTATAAATCAAGTTGTTCTTATGCTAACCAGCTGGCATTTAAATAAGAAAAGCAGAGAGGTCTGTATCAAAGCAAGGTCACCTCCAGCCTCGCTTGCATTCCTGGCCAGGTAACGTAACTAAGCACAACTTTAAAATGGCCTATTAACTATGTTCCAACCTTTTCCATGTGTTTCTCATTCCAGCGGTCGCATGTACCTACTTTGACCCTCCTATGTACGGAGTAAGGGCGTGCAATAAAGAGACAATGGATTCCAACGATGTGTGGTGCGTGGTGCAGTGTAAGGAGGGCTACGCCTTCGCTGATGAGGCAACACCGAACACGTACATGTGTCAATCGGACGGTACATGGAACAAACTTCTATACGGGCAAGTTCTAATTCCTGTCACGCCCAAAAGTCAGCGACCTTGGCCTGATTGCGCACGTAAGTATTGGCATTAAAGAAAATTTACGTCGCAAGCAGAAGTTTTGGTATAGGGAGCGTATTGTAATTTGGCTTTCGCCCTTTAAGGCCAGTAAATTTGTATCTTCGATAGATTATAATTAGCGAGGACCATTCTTCACAATGAGAACATATTTTAGATGGACATATGAAGTCTGAAGGGTAGTTGTCAGTTGTGGGAAGGGGGTACTGAAGGTAGGGGGGAGGGTAGTTGTAATCCCGTTTAACACACGAATTTTAATAAAGATTTACGGGTCACATATACTTTGATAAATTTACGAATCATGTCTTTAAGTTGCTATTGACGCCTCATAGACTAATTTTTACCCTCGATCCTCAGACACGTATCGCACATAAGCCCTTTGCCACCTTCTGGAAACATGACCAATGTCGATTTACGCGTAATAAAATATAATAGCTCTGTATTTACCCTCGGCTAATGTGAAAGGCATAAGGCTGCACAAGGCGCATTCACAAAAACTCAACTTGCAGGGAGCGAAATAGTCGTCTGTTTACAAACGTGGCCTGGAAACTGAGTTGAAATTGCAACTACCGTGAAACAACCAACTCCATGGAGTAATTGGTCAGAGCGGCACTTGAACTTCTAACCCCGACGCCCGCACTAGACTGCGTAGCAGGCATAAAACGGGGAAAGAAGAGAGAGGGAGAGCGGGACGAGGTGGGACTGTCTATCCCTTCCTCTTTACGCCTGCACAACAGGCTACTCCCTGTAAACAGTCCGTCACTAACCCATTGTTTTTGGAGTTTTATATAATGCCTACACCTTAACAGTAACAAAGACAATCTTGTACTGTCAAGGCGGTAATGAAGAGTACCTTTGAACTTCTTCAACAGCCGAGCAAAACGTGAATGCCGCAAAGAAGAATTTCACGTTTTACACAGGCTCTTGCTCCGCAGACGAGCAAGAGGCCTTGACGCGAATCCGACTTAACTTCCTGGATGCTGTGAAAAACAGTCCGCTAGCCAACTATGCGTTGTGTAGCGTCAGTCAGCGCCAGGACTGCGTCGTGGAAAACGTTAAAGTCTACTGCGGGACAAACTCCAGACGAAGGAGAGACCTGGACTCCAGTGAGCGAATCATCACGTTCGATTTTGTGATCCACGACAAAAATGCTTCGTCTGATCCCAAAGTAGAAGCCGCCAAGTGCGTAGCCCCAATCGTTTTTGTTGTTCATGTCATTTTTAAATTGAAGGATGATTTCTAGCCCGTTCTACGCACTCTCGGGAGTTTGTTTACCTTTTTTGGTTTGATTCGCGGAAGACGTCACTAAAAGTAACAATTCGCAAGAAGTAAATTCAAAGTTTCATGTCAACAGCTATTATGGATGCGAAGCTTTGTGCTTCATTCTTCCTGACATCACTTGATGAACCAACTTCGTGGTTGTAAAAAATTTTAAAAAAAAAATGTTGGGGAGAGAATTTAAAATGCCTCAAAGATAAAATAAGAGGTTTGTAAAGAATCAGGGCATCGATTCACATTCCATCGAGTGAGACTCATGCAAACATGAAGGCTCCCAGACTTCGCAGAACGGCTGGAAATCGTCTTTAGAGCACTAATCGTGCCTGCAGTGTTGTGTAAGATGCATTATATTTGCAATGCTGTAAGAATCAGTGCATGTAAAATAGAAGCCTTGCAGGGCTATGCGCAAACCATTGCTTTTTGATGACTTTTGACATATTATTAACAGCTGCGTAGTAGCGTAACTGGCCGAGGAAAATGCACCAATTGAGGAAGGCGTGGATGACAATTGTCTACCAGTGCATCCCAAAGTTCTCCAAAAAATGACAAAAAGTTGTGGAAAAGTAATCAATAGATTGTCAAGTTGTAAACGTTCTTTCTGCATTTTTTTTACTCAATCAGCAGTGCATTAATTGTTTGGATTTGCTCGATAGGCTAAAAAAGATGATGGAGGATTTGGACACGTTAGAAAAGTTTGTAAAGGAAAGTTTTCCCAATGATGCACATATGCCTGGAATGACAGTGTCAGCCGCTGCCAGCTCCGCCGCTTGTCCTGTTGGTAAAGTCGTGGTTGTTGTGCCCGGTAACAAATCAGAATTGGAGAGAACCGTTTGTGGTAAGCAATAAAGAGATGCGACTTTTCGTACTGAGGCTTGCTGTGCTTTGGCTGGGAGCGAGGGCATGTTGGCGTTCTGAATAAGGCTTCACGGCTGTATGTTGTTTTAAGTTTTAAAGGAGCTACATTACGGTTTCCCCATTTTGAGAAGTGTAGCTTAAATTTTTCATGTTCGTCGTTTGTAATCCGTGTTAATTTTCTCCATCCTTAACCATCCTTGTTCCTTCATGGTTTATTATCCTCTCTTTGGTGTTTTTCCATCTTAGTGAATTACTATTTTCATGTTTCTTTCAATTCAAGGTATTTGTGTTTGCGGCCAAAATAACTCAAACAACGACGGTGACTGAGCTTCTTTAACTCCCATACGCGAGTAACGCTTTTGCCAAAAACGCAGCTTTCTCATACTGATTGCGATAGTTTTGGCTGTATCCAAAGGGATGGGTAGGTTCCTTTTTCAGAAGACTCAGGATATTATGGGATACTGGGGAATTCAACTTAGGTGTCTTTGATAAAATCTTAACCCCATGCCTGAGAAAGAGTTCGTATATATTGTTGATGAAGAAGAGGTCGGGGCCTTTGGGGATGGGAGTGTTTTTTTGCTGTAACGTTCTTGAAAATTCCAAATATAAAACAGGAACTAATTAAGGTGATTCCCTAGTAAAAGAACCCGCCATAGATTTCCGATGAAACTTGGTATGCTGTTGTTACAGGAATTCTTACTAAACTTTACTTTAAATAACGGCGTCCAATTATTTCTTGACGTATTGTAAACTTTGCGCTTGAAAAAGGTCGCTCGGATTGAATTGTCATTTAAAATTGAAGTTGTGGGCGCGCGCATCAGTTTTTTCAATAACTTCAACTTTTTTAAATGCCAAGAAACCGAAAATGTCCTTTATTTTGACTTCTCAGGAATTTAATTACCCATTTGCGTCAAAATGTTCCTCTAAAACTTTGGAAAAACGAAAAAAGTTTCGCCATTTCCCAGACGACCTCCAGCTACTGCACACTAATGGCTGACAGTGTTCAATGGCTCAGCCAATTCGATTACAGCATTTGCATTAGTATACTAGTAGAATTCTACTAATACCCAATAGAAAATTTATTATGGACAGTATTATTCATTCTTTCATTCTTTCCTTTTACCACTAGTGGAGTGTCCCGCCGGTACTTATTACAACAGGGACAGTCAGATCTGTGAGAACTGTCAGGAAGGAACATTTCAGAATAGTACAGGACAATTAAGTTGTGTCCCTTGCCCAGCGGGTACATGGACTGTGAGCGGTCATGCCAGGAACTTCACCGAGTGTTTTGGTCAGTAAGTCTGTCTTTATATCCGTTATGTGGGATGTAGGAGTGGAGTATCGAGGGTCTTGGAAGCTGTTATTGTTACGTTGATCCATTCTCGAAATCTCGTAATTTTATATGTGACAAGTCACAAAATCTAGTTTTTGTGTTTTTCTCTCTATCTCGCAGTCTAAGATCCTTCAAGTCTCAATCTCAGGTTTTACCGTTTGTTACCCCGTATCGCTCAGGTTTGTGCTAGCTGAACAGTTCTTGTGCTAGAAGAAGTATAAATTTCAGTGTGTCGAAGCACTAGATTAATAATTCTTCGTTTCAATAGCAAAACTCACTGACGGATAATTCTCTTACTTTACGACCGAAATATTCCTGCCCATCTGGATGGGCAGAAACATCTCATTTACATACAAAGCTCTATAAACTGAATTTGGTTGAAAAACTTCTCCAAATAACGCGCGAATGAAAACTCGCACAGACCTAAATCTTGCCGAGGTTGTTTATATATCAATCTTCTATTCTATCCAAGATTCTTGACTTTAGTTATTAAATGGTTACGATTTTTGTTTTTGATGGCACGACAGTGAAAACTAATCTGTTTCTAACCAGAAATCTGTGAGCCAGGCGAGTACACAATGCTGGAAGAATCTGGTATTGTGAACTGTTTGATGTGTCCCATCGGAACCTACCAACCAAAATTTCGCGCCACAGAATGTCTATCTTGTCCTGGTGGCACGACGACGGCACAGAAAGCTTCAACTTCAGTAAACGACTGCCAGTAAGCGACTGGTAAGGAAAACATGCCCTACTGCTCATTCACCTCTTTGTCTATCTACTTTCTTGAGTTATTCAATGCTCTAGAAAAAAACCTACGACCCATTCATTTATTCCATCTCCTTAAAGCCTTTTCGAGGAACAGCGTTTGTAGCAAATCTTCGTTGCATTATACGAAGGATTGACGATGCTTTTTATCCAATCAGAGAATAGCACGAGCTCTCGAGCATTCTCCGAGGCCCCGTCCACATTATGACGGAGAAATTTGGAAACGCAGCTTTAAATATGGTTAGGCCTATCGTTCACAATAATCCTTCGCGAAAATGGAGCTTTTCGAAAACAGCACTCTTCAAACCGGAGGAATTTGAAAACGCCGGCTTTGCGTTTTAGTGTGGATCGACGGAAATCATTCTGAAAACGGAGCTTAATATATTATTTCGAAAACGATGATGTTACGGTATTCATGTGATTTTCTTGGCCGAGTCTTCCTTAAACACAAATCCGAAATGAACGATGATTGTTGCGTTTTCAAATTTCTCCGCGGTAGATCGAGTGGACGGAAAACATTTGATGCGTTCTCGGAGTAAAAATACCGTTTTCAAATTTCTCTGAAGTAGTGTAGGCAGGGCCTGAAATTGTGACGTGCTCATGACCGTAGAATGAAGACACGCCATTTTGCCTAATAGGTATGGTGACAAAAATTTCGTATTCACAGTGAGAGTAAAAGTTAATGAAAACGTTTGACTTTTAGTTCTCTTTATACTATCGTATGGTCAGCTCTACTGCAAAGGTGCGTAACTATGAGAGAGCACATTCCGTTGAAACTTCGAAAACGATCATTGGTGACGAACAAAACATATTGTCTTGACTGAATAACTGACTCGAAAGTGGATTCCATACCCACACACATATTTGTGGTTGTCTAGTATTGAATTCAATATTAACGCTTGAATAATTAGCATTGGTAACTTTTGTTTCTCTTTTCTTTGCTCAGGATCACTTATGAAGTCGCTGGGATCTTATGGGATGCCGAAAGAACTTTAATCCAAGTTTCTGAATTCTGGCGCATAACGTTTTTGCAAATTTGGGAGTTATTCTAAAAGTAGAAATAGCTGAAAATAGAATGGAGAACGAATCTCTGGAAATTATACTTGACAATAAATACAGTGACGAGTGAAACAAACGTTTATTTATTTGTGTTTGTGTGTTGGTATCAAGAAAACGTTGCCACAACATGTTTGCGCGAAGAGGGGATGGGACTGGACTACAAGGCTGAGTGGCAGGATTGGCCGCGTCGAAATGAAGGGTGAATAGACGAGTAAAGCAGGTGGGGAGTGGGGAGGGGGGGGGGGCACGTAGATCTAATGTTCAACGAGTAAAACTAGTGATCTACTGAGAAGAAATATGGATATTCAGAGAAAAACGTATTAAAATTTGAGGAGCTCGCTATCGCACATCTTACCGCCACGATTCCACGTGACAAATGGGAATGTCCCTCACGGGGAAGTCTGAAATTGATCAAAACTGAATGAAAGTTTGCATGGTACTATGGAAGAAGGCTTGGTTTATTGAGGTCTCATTAAACCATCCTTTCTGCCATAGTTTCAGCATTCAGTTTTGACTATAGATAGCCTGCTGAACAGGCGGATTAGCGGAGCAGACCGCGAAGTGTAATACACGAGCGGGGAGCGCGACCACGAGCGCGAAGCGCGAATATTTTTCGACTTGCGCTTCGCCCAAGTGGTCGCGCTCCGCGCTCGTGTATCGCGTTTCGCTCTATGCCCCGCTAATCCGCCTGTCCTGCAGGCTAACTACAGACTTTCAGTGATGTCTGGCACAGGCATCTTACAGATTCAGATCGGGCAACTTCAACAGAAAGTTGAGATTCTTGTGACTCAAAAGATTTCTAAAAATAATGTCATACTTACCTCCTACCTTCCAATCCCCCTCCCTACCCCCCCCCCCAGGAAAAAATAATCCTCAACCTTTACTCTCAGATTCTTATTAAGAAAACAAAGGGTTCAGAAGCCATAAATGCAATTAATTAAAAGTCAAGTGAGCAGGATCTCGATGTCATTGCTCTTTAATTTACAGACCAGATTGCCGGTAAATACACAGATATTCCCTCGCTTTGATTGGATGAAATATCTTGTACGAGTTTCACGGGACTCCTATAGTGCCCAGCAACGGAAAGATCTTAGACAAATATTGGATCACTTTCCCGACAACCGCGGGGGAAATCAAACTTGTCTCGTTCTTCACCTATAATCAAAACTGGCGACTGACGCTTTGGTGAAGTTCTTCTATGAAAATTTGTCTTTGCGAGGCGTAAGGTAGGAAGTTATTTGGCTTTCAAAATGCGATGCCATACACCAAATGCTTTTATCGCATTCAATCATTAGAACAGCTCTTACTCTTTCAATCTATAACAGTAAAGTCTGGCTATGTATGCGATTGCATGAATCAGTCAGTTTATAAACATTGTTTAATGTTCAACCGAGATTTTTCGCTAGTGCTTTACTTATTTCGATTCAATATTTTTACGCATTTTCCTTCAAAACGAATACTTATACTGAGTAAGGAAGGTCTATCTTATTGAATTGACTGTTTTACGTGTAGTATCGCTGAATATTTTCACTAGTCTTGCAATATTGTTGCAAGCCCGTAAGGCGGGGGTGAAAATATAAATGACAATTGAAATGTATAGTAATCCTTCACTTCAAAATTCCTGATAGTATATACTGAAAAGACTTATCATTGATTTTTTGGCGTTTTCATGGTGCGGATAGGCCTGTTCCGATTGTGCTCGGCAGCTTTTGAGCAACTTTTGGCGTTTGCAGCAGCTTTTGGCAGTTCTAGCAGCCTCGAGCAAGTTTTGCCTTTCTGAGCAAGTTTTGAGCAAAATCTAGGTTTAGAACACATATCAAGCACGAAAAAGCCAACGATTTCAGAGAAAAATTCAATTTATGCGAATTTCTTGAGTGTTTATCAACCTTTTGAAGTTTGAAGTTTGCTCATGTCGTTAGGCAAGACGTCAAATTAACCATGTGTTTTGTTCCTTTAGATTTAAGAGTATCCTTAAATTTCGCCTATATCTGTAAGCAACTCTTTAAAACCAAGTTTCAAGCTATTTTTCTTGTCCGATGTTAGCAATAATTGTGAAAAACGAAAAATAGAGCTTTAAATAACGTTTATATAAAAATATCAATAAATTTAGGTAGCAACGTTTGAAATTTAGGCTGCAACGTTTTGGATTTTTGGCAAATTTTTAACAACTTTTTGGCATTCCAGTGAGCAACTTTCCAGCGCTTTACGAGCACAATAGGGACAGGCCTAGTTGCGGACTGCAAACCGTTTGAACTCACGCAGTCAGACCATGAGAGGAAAAATTATAATTAAAATATTGCCTCTGTAAGTCCACTATTAGAGCTTTCCGTGCATTATTTTTTTAAAGATAAATTTTAATGAACATATGTCCCGGATGTTGTGTATTAGCGAAATCACTGTCCCTTCTCAAATGTAAATATTTTCGATTTTTCATGTCATATTAAAAAAAATCCCAGATTATATTACACATACGTACGCGTCCGTTTGCAAATGCGTACGCATGGCGTCTTATTAGAGGGCAAAATTTGAACTAATAGCTAAGAAACAAGGGTTTTGTCCACGCTGAGATGGAGTCGAATGATTCTCAGTGAAAAGTTTAGCTGATATAGTAAACCTTTGACTGATTGTATCAGCCTTTAGCCGAGTACTAGTGATCATGAGTACTGAAGCAAAGCTGAAATTCTAACTTGCAACTCAGTGAGAATTGGTCAACTCTATGAATAACATCGAAGAAAATCTGTAAAAAGAACATCTTAGTAAGAAATTATTTTGAATCTGTGGATGGCGAATTAAAATCACGAAGAGAAATGTCAAACGTTGGAGTGAGAATCCCGCCCACACTTATGAAACACTCTTTTGAATAAACTGTGTCTGACGTATATATCGATCAGGTAATTATAAGACACCAATTGCAACTCGGTGTTTGAGGGTGATTCCGGCCTGAAGTATAAATTCAATTAAAGCTCTTCTAACTCATATTCCCACTCGTGATTGTCTAGCGATTTTATATTCTTAAGAGGTTCATGTGAAAATGCAATAAAAAAAATTGATATTTGCTCTGCTATATTTTTCCTTCGTGTTTATCATCAGGAAATACAGAGGCAGATATTTAGAACCAGCTGATAAATGGGTAACACTCATTACTTTGTCCTTCTTCTCCTGGTGCTGTTTTATCCTCTGCGTGTTAAGCCTGGGCCAATAAAGGAGGGTGATGTTACCAGTGAGATCACGAGCGACACATCTGATCCGTTCAACGTGGTGGATATGATTAACTTCTACAGGTGACGAATAAAATCGTAACTGATGTAACGTAGAGGTGCAGCTTCAATAACCTTAACTATCACTCTTTCTTTTTTTCACATGATTGACGAGGTTGAGCAAAATATCATGATCTACGAGACATTGATCATGACAATTAACGATATTTTGCGATAACCGAGTTCAATAATCATTTGTTTTTATAATTTAATCACCAAGTTTGTTTTCATAGTGAGTAAATCATTCTCTGACAGCTCTGGGAAGTTATCTGCCATTTTCACCGGAGAACGTGATCAGTAATTAAGCATGCGCAGAATATCATTTACAGCAAAAACACATTTAGACAGTATTGCGCATGAGCGGACCATTATTTGTAGGCAGTTATTTGTAGGTCACGTGGTGGGCTCTCGGCCAACGAAAACGAAGAAAAAATGCATCGACTGATAATGTAACTGTTTTATTCAGTCTTCATAAAGTAGGTCACTCATCCGCAACAAACAAACCAATAAAAAGAACGTGAAGTGAGAAAGGTAAAAGAAAAACAATTGGAAGTCACTTATAAGTCATTGCCTTGAACTCGAGGACAAACGAATCTTTTGTAAAATCAATAAACGCTCGTTCTGTTCTCTGACAGCTGTCGTAACAATGCAATTTCCATTGTGACATTGGCTTTTCTTTTAGATCATCAAACGTTCCCGCGAAAAGAAAAATACAGCGAACAAAGGGTAACGCTCCCGAACGTTTTGACGACGAAAGAAGTTGCTCCGAGTCAGAAAGCTCCGAAAACGATTACGGAGACTCGGACTACTCCGATGATGCCACCGACGGCCACCCGGATAGGGACGAGGATGACTCGGGTACAGAACGGTGCTGTACGCCGCGGGGAAGTCAGACAGAATATTCAGACGAGTCTGACTAGCTATAGATAACTGTGTTTATGTTACAGTGAAGCTTTGGCTTTGGGTGAAGATCTTTTTTTTTTTTTTTTCTTTCCTTTTTTTTTTTTTTTGTACTTGTTCTGCTCTCCATCCTAAAGGAGTTCAGTCACGGTATTTTAAGCGATTTTGGCCACGGAAAAAAATTACCTTTAAATGAAAGGATACCTGAAAATAATAGTTGACCAAGATAGCACCAAAAGAGATAACATATAATCAACCATAAAGGAACAAGGATGGATAGGGATGAAGAAGATAAACACGGATAACAAACGACGAACTTGAAAGATTTAGGCTGAACTTTTCAAGATGCGCAAACTGTGACGTAGCTTCTTTAACTGTATGTTTACAATCGATCTATCAGCCTGGAGCAGGCTTTGAGGGAAGTGTCTATACTAGTGAATGAATAACTAGTGATTTTTACAGTTGAACCCTCTTGAACTCTTTTAAAGGGAAACGAAAAATAGTTCGAAATGTCGCCCGCCGCCCAAAGGTTAAGATAGTCGGAAATAAGTGACTGAAAACGTATACACAAGGGAAAATGAATTGTTCAGGATAGCGAAAAGGGCGAGAAAACCGAGTTCGAGATAGCAGAGGTTCAACTGTATTAGTGACGGTGCTTACAGTCATATACAGACGGGAGGTTGACATATCGAGCAAGATAAATCACTGAACTGCTGTCTTTCATTTCCCTGATGAGATGTAGGTAACGCGGCTTGTTACTGGTCTGTGAACTATCTATATGTGGGACAGCTATTCCCCCCTCCGGAGAACTCCCATATAAAAACTGGACGGGTTGCTGGTCGGAAATTTGAAAAGAAGCCCTCAGAGGCACCAAGACCCTGTTTTTTGGACGGGGCTGGAAATCATTTTTTCACAGTAACTGAATGTGCACTCTTTTATTGATGAGCTATGAATTCCAGGTGTAAATTAAATATCAGTTGATTGTCAAATACCTCCTGCCGTATTGTTTGGGCTCAATACCCTACAAGGTACCGTGAAAGCTCCCGCTGTGGACTTTTTGCGGCCGAACGCCTTGAGAGGCATCAAAACCGCTTTTTAACCCCTGAAAGGTACGACGAGCAGCCCCGTACTTTTTATATGGGAGTCTTTTCCCGACTATATCATCCCTCCAATGTAATGGAAAAGTGTAAGCTCGGTGCTCTCTGATTTAGCAGCCTTTTACTTACGGAGTGGTAAACGTATCGGCCGCTGTTTCGAGAAAAAAATAAACTACCAAAGCGTAAAATTAAAGCGTGCACCACAATACCGAAAGGTATCATATATGCCTGGTGATGGTAGTTGACCGTTCGTTGATCGTGTACTGTTTCAGAGCGATTGAAGTAAAAACCTTAACCTGTTTCCATGATTCTCCTTCCCTCTAGTCGTGCTAAAATAA
This sequence comes from Orbicella franksi, assembly GCF_964199315.1. Taxonomy (NCBI): domain Eukaryota; kingdom Metazoa; phylum Cnidaria; class Anthozoa; order Scleractinia; family Merulinidae; genus Orbicella; species Orbicella franksi. The sequence goes on from NC_138153.1 coordinate 11,300,087, forward strand.
CGTGACCTTCAATCAATCCTTAACCAGCATTGCGTTGTAGGTTTGTACGCATTTGTAGGACAACCTTTCTAGAAAAGGTTGTATGGTAAATGTATAAAAAAACATACGCTGTAAAAACATACTTAAGACTTTGTTGAAAGGCATTTTAGTGAGGTTTTTCTGTAGTTTCATACAATTTATATTAGTTACGGTGACGTGAAATGGTATCGGAAGCTTTTGAAGGAGGTTGTAAATATCAGTTGCTTCAGGTACCTGATATTTACAAACGTTTTTCATCATTGCCATTTTTAAATTCGAATTGTTTGTGGTCACTACCTGAGTTTTGTACAACAACCCAGCAACCTAACTGAATTTGTTTCAGTTTTAAAACAGCGAAAAGAATAAGTGAAAGTGGAATATCGTTTTTCTCAATGTTGTTGTTTCCTTGGCAGAAAAAGTTAGGAGAGATTAACTAACTCCTCGAATTAGCAAATCTTTCTCCTACTGTTTCTCGTACCAATTTCCGTTTACCTCGGTATAGGTGGTTCAGAAAATCGGGATTCCACTGAACTTTAAGTCAAGTAGAGTGTTCATAATAGGTTTAACAGAGACGAAGCTGCTCTGTTAGGTTGTACTGAACAAATTAACCTCATTAATTACCACAAATTTGTTATATTGACCATTAAAAATATGATATATCGCAGGTTTGTATATCGTTATTATTCTATGTGAACACGATAACAGCTACTTCAGAGACAAGCTCGTTCTGTTTTGATTATTTCACTTCTAGAACTCTACGAGAATTATTTCGTAATCCTTTTCAACTGAAGTTGTATTTTAAGACACAATACCTTCAGTACCCAGTTCTTCCGTGGGTGCGCATTATATTGCTTAGAGATTGCCGGATAAAGTGTTTAAACTTCTTGGGCTGTCCACTTGAACTGAATCCACGTCACGGGATTGGCTACAACTTTTAGACCCTCCTGAGATTGTGATCCAAAAATTGGACTTGACAGCTATTACCTTGGGAATAAGGCCATTTGAGGAATTAACTCTTCATCTTCAGTTTTGCTTCACTGCCAATATTTAGTCTTTAAGAGGTTTTTGTTTTAAGAAGAATTCTACATATATTTTTATCAACCTACACCACTTGTGTGTACGTGTTGGCCTAGCCGGTAATTTGTCAACAGCAACAGCCTCGCACACTGCTTATCGATGGGGAGGTTGGAGCCTGCGGTTTCAGCGGTCATTTTTTAGATCGGATTTTCCGTTTTTTGCCTTTGAAGCACCAGGTGTTTCCGTTTTAGTATCTATTGCGGTTTTTGGTATTTTTTTTTTTCTCTTTTAGCATCCGGTTTTCGAAAGGGATTTTTCAGTTTTGGTTAATGTTATTTGCCGGGCTAGTTTCTAAGCCTCTTTATTTTCACCTCGGTAAATCCGTGTAAGTTCACGTGGCGTGCCATATTAAAATTATTACAAGTAATGACGGAAATTCTTTACGAGGAACCACTTCTTGATAATTGCAATTATATTGACCATGCATAACATTGCAACCAAATTTGGTCCAGATGTGTTACATACCCTGGGGGCGGATGTACACGGGCTTTGTTACACACGAATCAGAAAATTTTTTTCAGGCATACCTAGAAGTGGAAAGGAATATTAGTTTACCTGCTCAAATGAGGTTTGTACCTGTTTTAGAAAAATCTGTCAGTCTAAGGGCCTGTTTACTAGGAGGGAGGGTTACCCTAGTAAGCGAAAATTTCACAGGTAAAGTAACCCTACAACCTGGGACAACTTTTTTATAATGCGCGGTTACACTCAAAGGGTCTGGAAACAAGTAGAAAGTTAACCCGGAGTGTTTACAAGGGAAGAAGTTGACCCGCCCGCCAGGGTAAACCTAGTACGCAGATAGGGTACCCGCCTACCCGGGTAACCCTAGCTGCCTTGTAAACAGGACAAAGAAAAAAAGAGGAAATGCGTGCACTGAGAGCTAGGGTAACCCGCTTGCTAGGGTAACCCTCCCTTCCTGTAAACAGGCCCTTAGACTGACAGATTTACAGCCGGCAATTTGAATGCGGGTTTCCAAATGGGCTCCTGGGTTTTCCGGTTCCTAGTGGGCCCCAATGCCACTCCCTCTCTCCGCCCCCCCCCCTCCCCTCAAAAAAAACCCTCCACTCCTCTTATACCCTTTTCGATGATCTACATTCTTGATCAGCTACAGTTCAAGCGATTTCGGTAACACGCGAACTCTGTTACTTTGTACGTTTTCGTATCAATCAGACAAGAAAATTGAGCGAAAAAATGAAGCCACCCTCTCCGAGTTGAAACCGATTACAGAGCAACAGCTGTTGTCAAATTTATTTTTCCTAACAATGGTCTTGTATTTAAATTCATACTCCTCCAATATAGCCCATTTTTTAATCGGATTTCTAGCGTTGATTCGGTGATCTTCGCGTTTCGATGAACACTGTCTAACACGGCCGGGTAGTTGTACCGTGGTGGTTTTATCAGCGAGCGAAGCAGGTGAGGCTCATGTGATGCGTGAGAATCTTGTCATCGGTTACGTTTCGCTTCAGCTTCCTAGGCTAATCAGATTACGGGCGAGAAGGGGTCAAAATGTCTAGCTGGCCGAAACTTAGAAGAAGCGGGCCCGATAAACAGGCTTGCTTTGATTCACACCTGATAACCAACGAGAAAAATGGGAAGCTCCACACTTGTCAACTAAAGATAGACACTGATATCGACTGGGCATGATAATAACAGCGGGAAGGTCAAACGATGGAGTACAGAACGTGAGATGTGTATTTGTTTTACGGCTTAGGGAAGCTGTAAATTCTGGAAGAGTATTAGTAAAGTTGACATGCCTGATGCGACTTCTAACTGTTCCAACAATGTCCAGCAGGCTCTTTATTTCAACAAAACGCTCTGAACCAATAACAGCAATTTTCCGAATTCATATCAGCAAAGAAGACTGTCTTGAAATTGAAAAATTCACGAGAAAAATGCGATAATTATCACGCTAGAATCTGTTGCGACATTTTAGGAGCTTGCCGTAAAAATAAACAAATCAAAATATCGATGACAGACTGGGTCGAGTAAACCGTTGTTGTTTGCGGTGTTTTGTACAAAGCGCGCTGTGATTGGCTAACGCAGTCATGAGCGTCAATCAACCAAATTCAAACTTTGAAATGAGATCCTTGTTGTAAGCAGCGCAGTCACTCAGACAGTTCACGGACATTTCCAGAACAAGAGTGTTTTTAAAAACTTTACGGTTAGAAATTCCCGAGCAATTTTATCGTTGACGCTTCGTTCTCTGGATTTGTGCCTGAAGCGTTGATTAGCAAAGCGGTTTAGTTCAAAACGGAGCGCGTGGTTGTCGTTGGGATATTGAGTAGACGCGCTAGTTAATCGTTCGATCAAGTTCCTTTCCGTTCGATTTCCTTCCAAGATGCCCACGGCCGCTTTTCCTCCTCAAGTAACCAAGCATTATGAGTTGAAGCAAACCATTGGAAGTGGTAAGTACTTTGGCTATTAAATGTGAGATGAAAGATTATTCAGAACTTGGAATTCGATGAATATCGCACCACACGCTGTCGATGGAGTCACAAAGTCCATTCATCAACTCAATTACTTGCTGTGACTTACTCTCGCTGTTGTATTCCCGACTACGTTTATGCCCAATGCTTTGAAGTGTTTCCGAAACGTTTACAGGATTCTTTTCTTATGCTTAGAGCTTTGTTAATCTAACAACTTTAATAATGCATAGCTTATATTGCCCATTCGTTTCGCTCAAATTTTCGTCACACGTCAATACCCGTTCGTTAATTGACCCAGCCAGTGTAGTTTTATAAAAATTCTCTCTTTTTGGCCTCTTCCTCAACACTGGCGTGAAAGAAAACTGAAGTTTTTCCATCGAGGAAATTATCAAGTATTAGATGTTGCTGTTTTGTTAGTCATCAACATAGTTTTCTCACATCTTTGTCAGATAATGAGCGTTTGTCTTTGGTAAACCAATACCGAAAAATAATATTTTTCACCGAGAGCTAACGTGGGCGAGACAAAATAAGTTAAATAACATTAGTTTAAGGTTCTACTTAATTTTATATATATTTGCCGTGATAAGTACGTAAAAAGACATCTCGACTGCGAATGGGAAAATGGAAGTTTTACATAATTGTCGATCTTCCGGTGAATGTTGTGTCGCTTGCGAGTATATCAGAAGACTACGAGAATTATGGCAAACCATGAAATAAGCAACTACATATTTTATAAATATCCGATTTCTTGTTGTTATCAGTTCGACTTCGCTTTCAAAGCTAAGTTTGTAGATTAAAGGAACTCATTTGTTTTCAAATGGTACGCGTGTTTTGTTTGATAAAAGACCGGCCTATCACGAAGGGGTTTATTATAAGTTATTACATGCAAACTGACAGTACTTCCGTAATTTTCAAATAATGTCTCGGAAGTTTAGACTTATCTTGCACGATGACAACGTCGAGACGTCTACATTTTTATGTAAACAGTCATCCTGAAGGAGCAGGCGGTCAGCTTCAGAAAATTACGGAGATGAAGAACCAAGCAGCACAATTAAAATAAGTTTAAGTACAGTTGCAACATTTCAGGTTTAATTTGGTGTGGCTTACTACAGAATGTGAACTCTAATATGTATGTTGTACATAATTACACTGATAATTAATTTTTTTTATTATTATTATGTAAATGCCCTACACTTCCTCAAAATTCAGACTGAAGTACAACTTTATGACCTCCTCCAAACTGGGAATCAAACAGCTGATGCCATACCTGTGATGTGGTCTTTCTGTTTTGAAAAGTGAAATAAAAAATTCCTGAAACAGTTTTTGACGTCATGGTTTTCTTAATGTGAATCAACTATCCATTTGTAAGCATTTTGATCCATTCTGAAAACTTTCTTAAACTAATTACCACATTATAACAATAATATTATGAATTGCAACATTTGAACACAAGATTATTGTTGTTATATACATATGTTTCTATTTGTGCTTTTTGTTTTCTTTTTGTTATTTTCTTCCTTTGGTAGACCTGAAGTAAAGGAAAATAGAAATTAAATCATTTAAACTGAAAATTAAACCAAAAATTATTTTATTAAAACATTAGACCTTACAATACAAGCATTAGGAGCACGCATTAGCACATAAGATAAATATGGCAACATTAAAGGGGATTTTATAAGCTAGGAAATGTTATGATGGAAAAAAATATTTGTCTGGCTAGATTCCAAACACTACACTGTAGCTGTACTAGTGGTTTGGCTGATTGCATTCTTATCTTGTGATCAGGAGATTCAAATTGCCAAATTGAAGCGCACGATTAATTAAATCTCACTTAATTTCAGGGGCTGTATTTGCTTTCTTTGTTTTAAAACCCTTTGTTGAATTCAGTTTGTTTACTAATAGCTAGGATTATCTCTAAGAATTAATCAGCTGGTGCTGTACTGTGGTTTGGATTGGTTACAAAAATGTACAAAAAAAAAAAGAAAAAGCAAGAAAAAATAGACAAAGCAAATTCAGGCACTAAACATTACATAGAGGATGTTACATGGTGGCGAGGAGATATGAAGTTTATGTGTGAGTGGCAAGAAAAATATCTCATGAGTGAGTGCAGCAAAGAGATATTGATGAGATATTGATGCAGTTTGAGATACTGATGCTTTTTGAAGATTTCCGACCACTTTCCAAAGATTTCCAAAAGTTCTCCAAAACTTGTCTGAAGGTCACACCAACGTTGCCGACCATTTTTCACAAATTTTCGGAGATTACCAAAGATTGCCGAAGACTTTTGAGGAGGACCCAAAGATGTTTCAATCATACACCAACAGATTTAAGTACAATTTCAGAGACAAACTAGATATCAGTGAAATCATCAATATCTTCACTAGTGAGGATATGGAAAATACATCACCCGAGTCTCGCATGTGGTGTCATACGAATTTTACAAGTGGTGTATTTTCCAGTGAAACAATCATGTCTATAATAAATTGTACAAATAGTACGTTCCTGAATTTTCATACTAAACTGGAATGATGGAGACTGCATCCTTGTCATATGTGGAGACAAATACTGCCTTTTTGATAAAGTACTAATGACTTAAATTCTGTATTGTTTTCTCATGAACAAATATACTAGAACACTTAGCAAATATCATATATCTTCATGGTTTGATATGCAAATTAAATCTTAATAAGTTGGAATGATTTTTCATAAAAAGAAGTTTAAAGATAACCTTTCAAAATGTTGATCCTGTACAGTGTATATGTGTAGGAGACGGGTGAAAGATTAATTACGGTAAAAGGAAAGTCCCTGAAGGTTGCAAATGAGAAGCAGTTGGATAAAGCCTTGTACAGCTGGTTTTTTTTGTCAGCAAAGATCAAATGGAATACTGATTTCATGTCCTCTTCTTCAGGAGAAAGCGAAACATTTCTTGTACAAAACACTTCAAAAAGCAATTTTAAATTTTTAAATACATCATAACATACAGGCTGTACATATATGCAATTCTGAACTATACACTATTGAATTCTGTTTCCTTTATTTCTTTAATTTGTTTAAATTACTGCCTCAATAATATTCATATTTTTGATTATCCGGACTCTCGATTATCCTGACTATTTACTTAAGTCCCAACAAGTCTGGATATTCAAGGTTTGACTATACGTTGTACAATGTATATATTTATATGCATCATGTTGAACAATAGCCTTGTACTTGAACAATAGGCCTTTCCCACATTTCACTTCAGTGTGTACAAACAATAGCACCAGAGTGAGGTTGGGGTGGACATTATCATACATTTGCTATATTTTTGTCCACCCTGACCTCAACTCAGCACCATTGTTTGTTGGAATGCAGGAAACGTCTAATAGTATTCCAATTTACTTGTGTCAGGATCTTGAAATTCCCTACGGGGCTGAGCTGCCAATATACATGTACATGTCTAGATGTAATCTATGTGATGTATATTTGATATTTTTAGGTGTACCTTGTGCACATTTGGAATATTTGGCATCCATGTACATGTAGTACTGTGATACCTTTACCACTCCTGTCTGACTGTATAGCATACAGCTGCTGTTTCCTTGTATACATACATGTAGATGATATGCACTGCTATTGCTGTATTGCTGAACAATATTTCTTGTATCCTTGCTAAGGTGGTTTTGCAAAAGTCAAGCTTGCTATTCATCAGCTGACAGGAGAGAAGGTACATAATTTAATTTACATGTAAGCCACATTATTTTTGAAATAGAACATGGTACTGCGCTCAGCCCACTCAGTGAATTACTTACTGCCTTGTTCACTAATCTACATTAATTAATCCTTCTCTGGCCTTTGCTGATTACATGCACTTTTCCTGTTATTCTGCCTGCTTTGAAAAACAAAACATTTGGACAGGGCTGTTGCCTAAATGAACCCTCCCAAAAACATTGTTTTTTTTTTATCTTTGACATTGTGCACTTACAGCACCTGTTTACTGAGTTCATAAAATATGTACATGTAATTCAATATACTTCTCTCTTCTACTTGTAATTATTTCAAAATGATGGCATTTATTATTTAAGTACAAAATTTAAGATCTGCTGTCCAGATACAAATTTATACTGTTATTCATGGCTGACAAAATATACATGTACATTTTATACCCATGCATACTAGATACATGAACATGTAGAAAAAGATTTTACCTTTTAGACTTTGAGCAAAGGACTAGTCACAGGCTTCTAAACAATTACCTTAGGTATTATGTGTACGAGCTATTAAAATTGTGCCATTTTTCAATATTCTCTCATGTGATAAATTAAAATGATGACAATGAGTCTGTTAGCTAAAAGTTATCTGATCTGTGTTTTCCTTTTTATTTGTCATAAAAATAGGTTGCAATAAAAGTCATGAACAAGAAAGAACTTGGTGTAAGTAGTTTGACTCTGTCTGTTCACATGTATCATGTAGGTGATTGTGTCACAGAGAATAAATTTTTGAGTCAGGCTTTTGTATGTATTGCCTCTATTATGTTTTGAATATTTACATGTATTTATAGTGCATTTTTTTCATTCATCATTGATTAGTGTGTCTTTCAGTTTTAACATTTGTTAAATGTACTATACAATCAATCATGTGATTTACTTTTAAACACACTAAAATTTATTTGAAGCTTACCTATCAGCATCCAGTTTTGTACATCAAGTTGGAAGTCAGTGACAGAGTTTTGCATAGATTACATAGTAAATTATATTAAGTATTTAACCTTTAATTTTTCAGGGTAACTCTATCAGCTCTATAAATAAATCTGCTATATCAATTGAGGTCTTACTAAACATTGTTCCCTTCTGCTCTCTCCCACAGTCAGATCTACCACGAGTGCAACGGGAAATAGATGCTATGAAAAATCTAACGCAACAACATGTTTGCCAGCTCTATCATATCATCCAGACAGATGAATACATCTTCATGGTCATGGAGGTATTGCTATGTGCCTCTGTTGAGTATGTACTGTACATGATTGATTACTGTTCCATACATGTTTTACCACAACTGTACCTGTTTACAACTTCCACCATTTAGTGATGTATTGATTAAAATATATTTCAAACAAATACATGTAATTTGTATGATAATCATGAATAATAAGTAAATTTAATTTATTTATGTGCTTAGCATGACTAAATTTTAATTATCTTTTGCTAGTATGCACCAGGTGGAGAACTGTTTGATTACATTGTTGCTAAGGACAAACTCAAGGTGAGACATAGTGGGAGTAAGGACATGAACAATCAATGATTGATGACAATTTATGGCGCTCAGTGACAATATGGATGACGACAAAGACCAGTGAATTAATGCCAATTAACTAACAGGAAATCAACTGGCATTTTTTTGTTTCTTTATTACAGTGTATAACACAAGTAGATTCCATGTTGTTGTGGGTCGTAACTGATTACAGAAAATTTAGTAATCTGAACATCATTGACACACTTGGCTATCGCCACTTTTTTGTTCCTGTAACCTGATGCCTTCTGTGGCTTATTGCTTTTCAAACAGATGCACTACAACATGAAATCTATTTGTCAAATTGATAAATTGTTTCTGGATTATTCCTTTACTAATTATTTCTTTTTTGCTTCCATTTACTGTAGGAGGAGGAAGCTAGGGGTTTCTTTAGACAAATAGTTTCTGCTGTGGCTTATATCCATGACAGAGGATATGCTCATCGTGATCTTAAACCAGTGAGCTTTGCAAATTATAATTTGTTATCATTTACAAATACAATGTATTTTTAGTTAATATATTTGTAGTCTTTAGTGGACTAATATTCAGTGGTCATGTCTCTTTGATAATATGACATTGTATAATTAAAATGTATTTAACATATACTGCGATCTTATTTATTTATATTTAATGACACACAATATATATCAAGTTTGCTTTCATAATTGCTATTATATTCATGTGCCAATGTACATGTTTAACTCCTCTTCATGATTATACATTATAAATTTTTGGGATCAAAAAAATTTAATATGTTAAATAAATATACATTATGTAATGAACCCTCCCTACAATACTGTACATTGAATAATACAGGTGCCACTACAGTACATGTATATTCCAGAGATTTAGAAATCACAATCTCTACCAGATATAAACAGTTGTACCCAGATGCAGACACATCAATATAATATGGAAACCAAAATCTGGCCCCTTGCCATCCCTATTATAGCATTTCAACTGCTTACAGTGTATATATAACAGAACTATTTATTTAAAAATAATGGGATTTTTATTAAACAATTTATTTTTCACTCTTTTGTGTCTCTTGCCCAATCAGGAAAATCTGCTTCTTGACGAAGATCAGGTAAGAGAGAGAGAGTCTTATTACAAAATGAAAAGTAAGAATTCTTGGTATTCAGCTGTCTGTTACTTCTAGACTACTGTGTGTAAAAACGAGCATCAGTTCCTTACTTTAGCCAAATCTGCATGGTTACAAAATTTTTCTTTTTGGGGGGGTGGGGAGTAGGGGTTGGGATTTTCAAATTTTCATTTAGAGGACGCAATTTGTAGTTGACAAGGCCTTCTCAAAGGGGTAGTTCAAATACATGTACACCACTTTTAATTGTACATCTGTTGATTATGGTCCAAGGTAGGCTGTCCAGGTGTGACGTTCACACTCAAACTTTTTGAGACAAAAAACATTATGGGCATGCTGACCATAAAATATGTTAAAGTGCACCTAACCCCCAATTTTTTTCTTTCGCTAAAACGAATCTAGGCTTTATTTGAAGCATTTGGACGAAGAAATTTTTGAATTTGGTTGAATCCTCGATTTTCTATGCCCTTTCAAAGTCACACTTGAAGTGTTTCACGACCGCGTTTTAGGGAGTCTGGGGTGGTGGTTCCTGATGATGTCTACCCAGGAACCAAACACAATGGCGCCTCAGTCAGCTCTCTGTATTTGCTGGAGAAAATGGAAAACAAAACGAATCGTTCCGATGTATTTTGGGACTAAAACGTCCAAGCTTTGTCTCAGAATCATTTTGTTTTGTCACTGGAGTCAGAGTTAAGTTTCGATTTGGAAGACACCAAAATAAACTTCGATCGAGCACGTTCGACAACTATGAACTCACTGCTTAGAGCTTTGAGAGCAATTTACAATATTTCAAGCGACGAAGGGGAAGACTTCTTTGCCGACAAGCTGCTTGTATATTAGGAATGGAAAGCTAGATACGAAGTGGAGGAGCAGGCAAACGAAAAGCAGGAAAGAAAACTCAAGGACTGCTTTGGATGGTAATTTCGTCAACTAAACATAAGATTCCCACTCATGTTTATAGCCCGTTTACATTTGTCCTTAGAATGTATTTTGTCAAGGGACGATTGTTCTGTTAAATCCAGTTTGTGTTTTACTTTCTGTTGAGTGCTTCATGTCTATAAGAGTGACGTACGTGTTGCAGTTTTCAAGACTTGATGACCTCCAAAACGTTGGCTTCGATCGATTGAAAATCATACTGTTTGGACCTGTATTTTTGAAGCTGCGAGAACAAGGTGGAAGGAAACATTTCATACAATTACCGATTTCACATTGTCACACGTTTTAAGTCGTAACTCCAAATAACCAAATGAATGTAAATTGTTCTCAAAGTTTGCAGTGAAATTCGTTGGATAAGCGAAAAGGATGTGTTCCCTAAGCGGTCCGCGGATAATGTTCCGCGGTCATATTTTCGACGCTATTGCACAGAATCTCTGTCGCACTGCTGATTTCCAAACCTTTGAAAAACTCTGTGAGTCTAACAATTTTGTTATGATGTAATTCTAAAGGATTAATTTTCTACTTTTATCTAAATCGAAAGAGAAATAAGTGCTGGTTAGCGGCGTACAGTTGCGACCTATTTACATATCAGTTAATACGCTTCTTGGTCATGATCGGATCACACAACTTTGCCGGTTATGTTATAAATACTGCGGGATTGTAAGATATAGGTTTTCGGTAGTATTTCTAAAAATTTCTGGTTAGCTTTAAGCAGAAAATTTATGAAAATAGCGTTCGAAAGTCTGCGGAACAAATTCCAGTGAGAATTCTTTAATGGTTCTCACAGATTCAGTTCGCTTGTTTCGGTTCGACAAAATCAACCGTCATTTACGTCTTTATTGTACCATTAGCCGATCATCGTCAGTAAATTGTACAGTATATCTTTCTTTAAATCTGGAATATTGCTGCAACAGCCGATAGCACCTCTGGAAGGCGTTTCTGCGCACTTTTCGAATGTGTATTGAACAATCCTGAAGGAAATGAGAGGACGTGAGATATCCAACCTTCCTGGGTAGACGTCACAAGAGCCACTGGACCCATTCTCCTCAAACTCGGTCATGAAACAAAATGGCAGTGTTTTGGAGCTATTTTCGAGATTTCGTCGGGGCACAGAAAATCAAGGATTTCACGGAATCCAAAAATTTTTTCGCAGAACTATTTCAAATAACAAGTACATTCATTTTAGCGAGAAAAAAAATTTGGGGGTTAGGTGCACTTTGATGGACTTTCCTTCATTTGTGTACATGTACATGCATTTCTCTTATCTACTAACAGTAATTTCCTTAAGTCTGAGAGTGTTTGAAGTCTGCCTAAATCCAGGGTGTTTCCAATTATGGGAGATTTTTTTTCTATATTTTGTTTCATCTCTATCATTTTGGTTATACAGAATATCAAACTGATCGACTTTGGGTTAGTAGCCAAACCAAGAGGTGGAATGACAGATCATTTGGACACTTGCTGTGGATCACCTGCCTATGCAGCTCCAGGTGAGTGTGCACAGCTGAATAGTGGTCCTCTCAATCTCTTAAAAAAATTGGACAATTTTCTTGTAAACTGTATACATTTGCAAATGTAGGTCATTTGCTTTTTGTCTCCATTTCTAAAGTGTCACCCGACTGACCTTATCTTTTGTATTTTTTTGAGCGGGTAGATTTAATTTTACATTGCAGTTTTGCAAAATGTTCAACAAATGGATTCTGAACTTTGTTAACTTTGAAAGCCTAGAAGGGGTGGTGATTCAGACACTTACATTTAGGGGTTGTAAAACATTTGGCAGTTCAGTTTATTTCAGAATTAAAAAAATTCAAAAGTTTGATAGCCAGCTCTATAAGCTTTAATGTGATAGACAGGTTTACATGTAGGTATACATGTAGATCTACCGTTTAAACCAGATGCCCTACACTGCTTGGATGCTAGACACCTCTAAAACTATATGGTAACCATAACCTTTCATTGTATTTTTTATTCCTCCAGAACTCATATCTGGCTTTCCTTATCATGGAAATGAGGTGAGCTCTAATAAATTTGTCCTGATAGGTAGTACAGAACATGTACATCTGCAGTTCTCAGTAGGTTTGACTATAATTAACTAAAACATGTACATTGTAAATATATGAGTGCTGGGCATACAAGCACCACAAGTACCTGTAGCGAAGGTATATGTCATTTGCTTGTTCCCTACTTTTCTAAGGATCATTTATCATTTAATATTCCAAGGTGGATCTCTGGAGTATGGGAGTGCTACTGTATGCTCTTCTGTGTGGATTTCTGCCATTTGATGACGAGAACACTTTCAAGTTGTATAAACTAATTCAGGTTTGTGAAATTGCTCATTTTGTCAAACAGAAAGGAATCTTTCCTCGCAATATTATAATATTTCATGTAATTATACAATAGCAAATAATTCCTGACCTGCAGTCAAAAAAAAAATATCTACAGAATAATTAGTAATATTGTTAGTTATAGTTTCATATACATTGTCAGTACATTGAATTAATTCTTATCAACTGTTGGGCAATCTACATGTACTTATTTTAATTATTTATAATTTATATATAATTTTCATATTTATTGTCATTTTTCTTTTTTTGTCCAGAAAGGACAATATGAAGTACCAGAATGGCTATCACCAGGTAGGTTGGCTGCTAATAAATCACTTATTAATCTGAACTTGCCTCTGAATAGATCTTCCTTCTTTTACTTTTAATTTGTTTTTTTAACTCCATATTCCATACATGACTGTGTAGTTGTTTGTTGTTGTAGTTGTTGTTGTTGTTGTTGTTTGGTTTTTATTCATTTATTTCTTATGGACCTGATTACAAAGGTGCACCCTTTCTTAATTTGCAGGAAGTGCTAGAATTTTAAGCCAGTTGTTACAGGTAGGCTTGTTTGTTTCAGTTTGTCTACATTGTATTATACAACAATGTGATGAGCACTTTATGTCATAACTATAAATAGCAGCAAAGATTCTTTCTTTTAGTTTGACTGTTGCAGCTGTTTTGTATCACCATGCAATTTATCTTCTAAAGATGTTCCATGCATAATGATCTTTCATGTACCTTTCATGGCAGGTAAATCCCAAGAAGCGAGTGACAATTAAACAGCTGCTGAACCATGAATGGATGATGAAGGGTTATGCGGCACCTGTGAGATGGACAAGTCGCATCAAGGTACATGTTCAAGATGCTGTGATAATATTTCCTCTGATTTCACATTAGTTTTTACAATCAATGTTTCCTTCTGCTGATAATTAAATACCTGTAGAATCCTATTACATGTATGTGACAGTTAATACCATGCAGTTGTGAATTTTCAATGTGTCAGTCACATGTTCATTTGTAGTAATGAGTAAACGATCATTTTTTGACTTGCGAGTATTCGTGTCTTATAAAAGTAGTTTGCCCATGTGTTCCTTTGTGGGGAGGTGTCCAATTTCTGTATAAACATTAAGCTTTACCTAAGAGTCAGATAATGTAATATAATTTTTTAATCAATGTTACTTCTTGACAAACAGAAGGATAAGCCCGATCCTGATGTTCTCCTGGAGCTTGCATCATATTATGACCTAACACCGGAGGCCATGATGAAAAAAGTGCTAGAGGTTAGAGTCAATTTTTTTTATTTGCGTGTTAATATATATACTCATAGTACAGGGAAGTTAGTATTAGAAGAGAGAGGTACATCTGTATTCTGCACAATTTTGTGGACTTTGCTGTATTATAAATTAGACATGTACACTGTAATATATTTATACTCAATACCAAAAGATGCAATGTGGTAGAACCTTTCATAACAGTGGAAGTTTCTAATTGCTGAGAAGCATTCAGACTCCTTGAATTTGAGGGGGGTCATGGCTCATTGTTGAATTTCAACCAAAATGTACATTTGTACCTCAATATTGCTAAAATTCTGAGACACCCATTGGATCTGTTTCTTTATAAACCCTAGATTGCATGTAAATGATGTCATATTCTCTGTTTCATTTAAAGGTACATGATGATGGTGCAAGTTTTGTTCATCAGTGTTATTTTTAAATATTTTCATGAGGTTACAAAAACAGATGGTTATTCCTTTTGACTGCCCTGGTCCCTTTGGTTTCTTACTTTGTTTTCGTACCATTGTGATTTTGGCACTGTTTTCTCTCTCTCTCTCTCCACTTTGCAATCTGTATTTGCGGCATCATGGCTCACATTTGTTTGAGAAATAGAAACGAGAAAATCTCTGCAAGCAAGGTACATGTACATTTAGCTTTTGACATGATACTGAACTGAACCTTCCCTTAAAAGAATATATTTTGTTTATAAACATGGCACTTAAATTCGTTTTGTTGTTTTCAGTGGAAGTATGATGAAGTGACAGCTATGTATTTCCTTCTCTGCAAAAAGAAGAGCAAGGGACAGCTGCCAGAGCTTTTGCCAAGATATTCCAAGTGAGTTATGACATAATTTATTGTCAGTAGCTTGTGTTGGGAGTTTTTGGTAACTTTGCATTACTGTTTAAAACTTCATTTACAGAGCAAGGACCAGGAAGCGACTGGACAGCAAAGAAAATGAGGTACAGTTTAAATTGTTTATTGTTGGAAAAGGCAAAAAATAGAAAAGACTACTAGACTATTTTTCATCACCATTGTCATTGCTACTCTTTCCGCCCGTGGCCACTTAAGGCTCTCCCATTGTGCTTCCTTTCCATTCTGCCTCTAGCTACCGCTCTCACATTCTAGTTTTTCATCCTACCTGCCATCTCTCTACTTCTGCTACTCTCCTCCAGGTCTTTTGGGTCTTTCTACTGCTCTTTTACCCTCTGGTTTCCACCCTAACGTCACCATGCATTTACTGGATCTCTCTCCACACAGTTTGTATCCAATCCAAGTCCAACGCCATCTTCTTATCTCGTCTCCGATTCAGTTGATGTGTCATTTCAGTGATTATCTTATTGCTCATTGTACAGGCCATCTAATCCTCAGAATCCTTCTCAAACATTTAAACTGGAATGCTTCTAATTTATTTTCTCTACCCTCAGTCAAGTCTGTTTTACCCTGTTAAAAGCAGGTTTGCCATTGAAAATTTTATTTCGATTCCTCCAGTCACCAGCACAAGTCACAGGTAATGAGGCACCATGAGGATGCTTTGTGTCAGGTTTCACCTGAAGCAAAGCATTCTGTGTTCATTACCTGTTGCATGTGCTTTTTCGTGTAAATTTTCAACTACTCTCCCTCTCTTCCTGTCACGGAAGTAGAACTTGCCATCAGTGCCTAACCCAGTGCAACGGCTTGAATGTGTGATCCAGCAATATTAATATTGTATACATTTTATTTTATTTTTATTATTTTTTTTGTCGACTTCCACCAGCATCCCAATGTTCCCAACTCGGAAAATGCGGAATACATTCTTCGTCCACCTAAGCCCATGCCTTACTCTGAGCATCAGGCTAGAAAGGCCATGATAAACAAGGAGGAAAATATGGAACCACCTCTGAGGAAGCCCCGAGCAGGGACGCTTCCTTCCAGTGTACCCACGACACCTACTAAAAAGGCACCCACTGAGATGCCACCACCGCTGGCCCCAATTACACCACGAGCCAGGAAAACACCTGCCAGAGGTAAGGGCTTGTAGAGTAGAGTGTGACTGTTAGCTGCTATATGGAGAATGAAAGGAAAAAAGAGGATTCATTAGAAAGGCGGTGTGCAACCAACTGGCCCAAGACAACATGAATGCATCTCTAAATTGCTCAGTGGATGATACGCATTTCTCCAACCTGGAATAAAGAGAAAAAATAGTCACTATTTTTGCACTGCCTTCGTCAGTTAGTCTGTCAGTCAGTCAGTCCGTCCGTCCGTCAGAAACTCGGTCAGACAGTCGCTGGTTTGTACTTGAAAACGAGGGTAGCACCAGAAAGTGGTGTCTTCTTATTATTTTGTTTATTTCTTTTTCTTTTCATTTTATTTTTCTTGATCTTTTTTTTTTTTAATCTTGGAACCATCTTCTGTTTCCAAAGGAGCTGCTGCTGATATACCTACGTCTCATTCGGATTATGACTTTGGTAGTAACGACCTTACACCAATATCTCAATCAAAAATGTAAGTACTCTACATGTACAAACATGTACAGTCGAACCACTGAATCAATCCACAGGCACCCTTAGCTCCACGTTTGTGGTCAGTTTATGTAGAATGACAAAGTGGAGGGGAAAAAACACTGACAATTTAATGCTGTCGAAATAGTTAACATCTGTGCTTTCAAACAGCGAAACGTTCAGTAGGCAGAAGTGGATTTGGGGCACTGAATAACATACTGTAGTTTCCGAACATCAATTGATTTTGATAGCAATGACCCTTCGTTTACGAGAGCTCTATTTCTTTCTGTCTCTACCAAAGTAGTTTTGAGGAACTCAAAGGTGTCTATGTCTGTTTAATTATGAAGAGGTTGCAAAGTAATTTGAACTTTTATAAAATGATTTATGAGCAGAGAATTCTTGTGCTGAAGGTGCTCTGAAGGAGAGAATTGAGAGAACTCTTTTTTACTTGAAATAACTTCAAGACGACCGTTAGAAATCAGGAAGTTGCTCATTAATTTTTGTATATTCTTTTATTAAAACTTAGCTCTTATCCACACATACACTTGTTCGTTGGAATAGAAAGTAATAGCTCCATTGCCCTTCCAGGTGGTCCCAGTCCCTAGACACTAACCTGGACAAGGCCACGTGCAAGAGAACGCCTTTTAAATCTCCATTTACAATCGGAAGGAAAAGGTTCGGTTCTGTAGACACGCCCTCGAGTACAAGCAAGTGGAGCTCACGGGTAAGAAGTCATTAAGGGACGGTTGTAAATTTTTGTGGGTTGAATTCTCTTTCCCTTACTGGAAATTCTGGAACCTGACCACTCGAAAGCATTGTTATTTTGACTGCTGCATTGTGATTCACTTTTACTGTTGAGCTTATCTTCTTTATTGTTTTGTTGTTGTTGTTATTGCTGTTTTAAGGTTACGTACAATGCATAATGTTATTACAGCAATCGACGTGATTTACGTGGAGAAAGCCTGGACGGGTAGGACCTACTTGTTCAAGCTACGTATTGAACACATTATTTTTTTACGAGATTAATGTTAATTCCACAGGGGATTATGGGTAGCATTGAAGATGGACTCAACAGAATTGTGGAAGCAATTACACCGAGGGGACTCGGGGGACATGGGCCGAGGAAAGTCAAGGTAAACGAACTTTGCAAATTAGTTAAATCTTTTTGTGCTTGTTGTTGTTAACCACATCTTAGCAATGATGAATACAGCAAGACCTTATGTTGTGTTTCTGTTACTGCAGGCTCTATATAATGTTTCTTCAACCTCCACAAGAAGTTCAGACGAGGTTCTTGACGAACTGAAGCGAGTTCTGCAAGACCGAGACATTATGTACAAAGAAAAAGGGTATGTGTCTTTACATGCAATAATCCCTGAACAGACTGATGCGAAGATATTACTTAAAGGGACTGTCATGGATTTTCAGCGCTGTGCTCTAGAAGCGCCCAGGTCCCACAGGCGACTAACTTTTGCCTTCGGGCTACTGGAAAATTTGACCTTTTTTCATATAAGCTCTATTTAAGTGCTGGGCACCCAGTATTTCATGATTGGGAACCTTTGGGCTCTTCATAGTTTTTGTTAGACCACAGGCCTTGGATTTTAGTAACATTTAAAAAAAAAATGTTGACCAAATCGAGAGAAATATAGAAATCAGCACTGAAAACAATGAAGGGACACTGTAGTAGAACAACAAATACAAAAGATACCGTGGACAAAAATTGAAGAAGAGTAAAACGGATTGCGATAATGGGTTTTGAAAAACTGTTAGGCTGAACAACTTTCGAAGTTAATCTCTTGTTTGCGGAAGACAGTTTTGGTTGTAATGAAGCTATGGTTTTGTCATTTTGTCATCCATAGAAATAGTTTCTTCGCTAACATTAAGTTTCATAGCGCATATTCGGTAAAACGTAATAAAGTAGAATCAACTCAGCCATGACACAGTCCGGTCCCTTTAACTACATGCCACTCTCGCTTTGTTATACTTACTTTACTGGCTTTTTCGTGTTTTAGGTACACTCTTCGATGTAAATCTATAGACGACAGAGGAAAGGTTCTTCTTGAATTCGAAATGGAAGTTTGCCTCATTCCGAAAATGGAAATGATAGGTACGCCGTGAGACACGGGCTTTGTTTTTCCTCTTCATTCTCTTACTGTATCTCTCCCCTCCTTTTAATAACAGTGTTCTCGAGGTTTTCAATATGGTGGGTTCTCGATCAAATTGGCTGTAGCCAGTGAACAGGCTCCGACAAGAAGGGCCGAGAAGGAACTGGCTGAGAGTGAAGTGGCCGAGGGGGAATGGGGTAGGGTCTTTCTCTTTGCCCCATTCTCTACTGGAGAGCTGTTCAGTTCAACATGTCTGTTGACCCTGAGACAGAAAAAAATTGACGCCATTTACAGTCAACCTCGACTTTGCCGGCAAGTAAAGTACATGTAGAGAGTCAAGGAACGGCAAACAAGCTAGGAAAAAGCGACTACAATGAATATCGGGAAATTATCTGGGAGAGAAAAAATTCAGTTTCTTGTCACACTCACTGAGATTAAACAGCGAAATTACGTTCGAACGCTGTCCGTTTGTCGGACGAAAGGTGAAATGGCTAAGATTACTTTTCGAGAAATGTTTTGTCACCTGATTTTCGAGTCTTGCAACTGCGGCCTCGCAGTC
Source organism: Orbicella franksi (assembly GCF_964199315.1). Classification (NCBI taxonomy): domain Eukaryota; kingdom Metazoa; phylum Cnidaria; class Anthozoa; order Scleractinia; family Merulinidae; genus Orbicella; species Orbicella franksi. The sequence goes on from NC_138153.1 coordinate 11,319,641, forward strand.
AAGAGTTCGTATAGGTAAGCTGTACCTTTTCTCAGAGGCCATTGTTCCATATTCGTTCCCTTTCAGAAAAAAACATTTGTCCATGCTAACTGAAATTTGTTCGTTCACAGGTGTACGCCGAAAACGTATGAAAGGAGACACATGGGCTTACAAGAAAGTATGTGAAGAGCTCTTGTCCTCTGCAAAGCTTTGAAAATCCACGAGAACCGCACGTGACCTGTGCGTGTTAATTGTCCAATTAGAAAGGCTTCCGAAAGTGAACCTGGACTTATCATGGCATTGCGCTTGCGTGGAGATACGCGCGCTTGTACAGCGGTGGCTATCAGGCCTTGCAAATAGTTGTCTATGTACAGAATAGGATTTTAGCGGTTTTAGTGTTAAAATTGGTATTTTCATGATTTAAATTTGACTGTAACAATGAGGAAAAGAACTGTGGATGTTGTTCACTGCGTCCGAGAGTCATCTTACTAGTTCTACAGTGTCAACTAAAAGCAGTTTGTTCACGTTTATTGAATGTCTAAACAAGGACCTCTGATCAGCACTAGATGAACATTAGTAGCTTTAAATTGAACGTGAGCTTACCGAAGGCTTTTTTGCATTGCGTTACATTGACAAAACTTTGGGGAAGGTAAATCCTCGACCCAGTTGTAAATTATCAAGTGAAGATTTGGACAAATTTGATTTTCTTACGTCAGGTTTGAAAAAAAAAAAATCCAAATGGTGATATTGGTTGATCGGTTTAGAAATAGATTTTAAACGCCCACATCTCGTAATTAAATTTCTTATACTTGAAACGGATTTTTGTCTAATTTTGAAGTTAAGATACATTGATTCGATTTATTGTTCCTTATCAAATAAAACTATGAGCTAAGAAGTAAAATTACATGTAAAGTAACAAGCAAATTTGTAGTATATTCAAGGGAAATTGTGCAAGAGAATCCATTCAAAGCCTTTGGTGTATCTGGTTCATGGAATTTTCTGTTACTGTATAGTTTTTCTTGGTCAAGCTGCCACAGGTCAAAAAGTTTAGTGCTTGATCAGCTAAATGCTCAATTTATGTTCAAAGTTGGGATTTTATTTGCTGCAGGTTTTGATAAAAAGTGTCGCTGCTTTTGGAAAAAAAGGTACTAGCTTCTAAAGAAACTGTTGGGCCGGGTTGGTAGGCAATTGAAACACGTGGCTATTTACTGATAGCGGTAAATTAAATGCTGGAGCCCGTTTCTGAAGCTGACAATTCGTACGAGTGTTAGCCCCACAAAACTTGCTACGGTTCTTTGTAATGACCGTCGTAAAATGATTTTTGATCATTCGTATTCTGGTCGGTGCTAATTGTTTTTTGGTAAGGGGAGTGGGTGGGGGAACCCGGCTTTTATGAGAATACGGCCTTACTCGAGGACGTGTTTTCCTGTGGTAACCACTGGTGAATGTATTAGATTTATGAGTTCGAGTCAGAATTTCAAGTTCAAATTGAGTTTTGAGTTTGGTAGAATTTCGTGTGGATGCCCATTTACGCTTGCTTTCCTTGGGCTTTTAGTTTCATTTTCGCCCAAATTTGACTGTACCTGTTGACTTTTATTATACGACTAACAGGAATGGTTTCGAGGCCAGTCGCGGTCATTCTGTCAAGGGATTGGTTTTGAGGCTAAAAAGATTAACTTGACGTTTTAACTCGAACTCATGAAATCAAGCAATGTCATCACTCCTAAGTGAAATTGTCACTATATACGGGTTGTTTAGTACATCCAAGTTACTCGTATGTGATATTTCATGGTATGGCACTCGTGTGTTGAATATCATAATGTTGAGTTAATATCAGTGTACGTGGAAGAGTGGAAGAAGCGTCTCTTTGTAGATGCAACTCACCGGGTCGTTGATTAGGAACATTGAACATTATGCAATTGGTAATGAATATCTCTGTACAGTCACAACTGTCATATTAGGTAGCAATTCTTTTTTTCTGTCCAGATTGTTGTTACTCAACCCTCGGTAAACTTGACCGACGGTGTAGGGTTTATTGCAAAATATTTTATAAGAAATTGAATGTAGCGGTAAATGTAATGATTAAAGCAGACATATTGTTGAGTTATTCAACGTTCTAAAATGAAAATAAATGCACTAAAATAGATGTATGTCTTTGTTTTATCATTGTTTCGCTTTGCTTGATGTATTAGTTGTCCCCATGTCTCCCTCAAGGTTAGAGCAGAACAAAAGAGGGCTGGGTTGCTGGAAAGTCTTTTAAAAGTGTTGAAAGCTTTTTTTCTCTCGCATAAAGGTAGTTTTCGTTACTGATGTTTTGTGAAGTGCGAGATTAGTCGAAGTCAAACTGACTGGATGGATGGAAAATATATTCATAAAACTTCAAGAAAAGTTGAAGAAACAGATCCAAATTCTCGCTAATCTTTGATTAATTGATGGTGCTTTGTTCCTGGTTGGGTCTCGTCAGCACGGTGTAGCAGCAAGAACTTGCTTTACTCAACAGAGCAACCAGCACGAAAGCCAATTGTTTACTAAATGCACATGGTAACGACCTGAGATGAAACTCAAATCCAAACGTTTCGGAATGGTCAACGTCAAATGAAGAGCCATATAAATAAACTGAAAATGTTAAAGTATTCATATTTATAATGATAAGGAAATTATATTATCATTCGATCCATTTCTTCCTTTCCATTGGTTGAGAGCCCACCACTTGGTCTGCAAATGACTGCCTATCACTGCCTACAAATAATGTTCTGCTCATGCGTAGTACCGCATTAATGTGATTTGCACAAATAATATTCTGCTCATGCGTAAATGCAATCGCACTCTCGTGTGGAAAATAGACTCTTTTCATAAATGGCTGCCAATTATAAATTCTTTTGTAAGTATTAAAATTAGCCTGACTAACCTCGTTTTTGAGTCGATAATTCAAAAGAATTTTTACTCCCAAACGAGTTTAGTGAGGCTAATTTAAATGCACACAAAAGAATGTTAAATTGGCAGCCATTTATGAAAAGGGTCTATGGCGTACCGCTTTCCAGAGCTGGCGGAGAGTAATTTGAATATGAATCGCATGATCAACAAAATATCGTGATTTGTCAGGGTCTCGCAGATAAATTATTTGCCAGTGACAAATGACGATATTTTGATTATCATCGAGGTTAAAATGAGAGTGAATGCATGAACCGTACTCCGGGACCTAAAAAAGAGGCCGTTGTGGAGAGATGGCCGTTACCGGAAGTTCGACTGTTGTATCAAATGCGGAAGCGGCATGGTTTTTTCCCGTGAAGGCTGTCTCTTCGTAATGATACCGTGTCGCTATATCTTCGAAGGCCATGATACTGAACTTGCCCAACATAGCAAAAGGAAAGACAAAAATTTTAATATCGAAATCGCCCGTTATCGTGATGTCATCAGTTCCTTCTTCCAATATCACTGAAAAAGGAAAAATGGCAATAATCGATTTTATTACCTTTTTATGTTCAAATATAGACATAAGCAGAATTTTGTCTTGTAAATAAAGACCCGAAGATCACTATCTCAAGAGACTAGCTAAAAAACATTTCCAATGCAATGTTTTTGCCACAATTACTTTTTTAATGTTAAATATAAACATTACCATGATTGGCGGATTTTTCTCGAAAATTTAGAAAACATTGGAAATTAACATTTGCCAGTAATCAGGTAAAAGCTAATTGACTATATTATCTTATTTTGAGGAAACCGATCCTGCACTTTCGCGAAAATGCGCCCTGTTGTTTTTATCTAAGTTGTACTTTTTTATTATTAACCTTGAGTTTTTATTATGTTAAATGGCTGCACGTTTTCCTGCAGTATTCTTTGGGGCAACGAAAAACACAAACCTTTCGCACTTGCAGGGAGCTTTTTAGCGACATTCGGCATACTTTGACAGGAATTATGTGAAAATTCTTACTGTAAATAACTTTTTATTGTAGTTCCGACTTTAAGGCCGCGATTTTAATGAACGGCAAGCCTTTTTATCCTTCGTAATCTTTATCGCTGTTCGTCTTCGCCGTTGGACTAAACACATTGTATCAAGTCAGCATTTCTCATGAAGCTTATTTAAAAACAATCTTTTTATTCAATTCCTCAGCGCTGCTCGGGATAAAGTTTTTTCAACTGTTCAAGAATTGAAGTCCATTAGCCGTGAGCAAGTCTCTGTTTACAAAGAGTATCCGCACTTGTTATGGATAATTTCGAGCAATCATCGTTTGTGACTTCTTGCACGCTTCAATAGTGAAAAATGCCATAACGAGTCCAAAAGTGCGCTCCCCACAATGTAACATGAGCGGTTCTCCTGTTAATTTTTTAGTTGTGGACTTTTAGCGTCATTCCCGTGTTTTGGCTATTGAAGACTGATGAACGGTGAACTAGTATATCGATTTTTACCTCAACCTCAAATTTTTGGTTCCTTAACTGAATTCTTAGTCTGAACGAAGCATTTTTTAAAGGCGACTTCATTGTTGTTCATACAATGCGCTAAAACGCGGTTCACTGAAATGCCATTTGATAGCGTTACTTTATTTTATTATTATTTTTTTTTTTTACGATGATTAATTTTTCAGATTTTGCTTGCACTCTTTTTTTTTTCTTTGTTTTAAAATTTCCAACTCTTCCGCTTTGTAATTTGAAATGAATTACCCGCAATGTTTTCAAAATTAAATTTGACCATTCGGTCACTTTCCTGACATTTCACCTGGAATTATTATCGGACTAATCTAGAAGCTTTACTAGCTTATTAAATGTGCGCCTTACATTTCGACGCTGTGTTCGTATTTGAAGTTTTCACTTTTCTGTCAGCTTTCCGTCATACAGCGTTCTTATTAATCTCACAATGTTCTCACTCTTTCCTTGTAGTATGGATCGTCAAATCCTTTGTTAATCAGAGCATTTTCAGATCATACAAGATGTAAGTCGTGGCCAAGAATTTTCGATACTGCCGCAAACTCACTCCTCTCGTCTCAATCTCTCTTTCCATTTGCTCGCAAATTGCGTGTCTTCTGTTCTCCGGCTTCACCCAGTTGATAAGTTTTTGAAAAGCTGAGGAACGCCTTCGAGTTTGCGGTGGCAATTGCTTCGTTTGTGCGACTAGTTCTTCTTCCTCGTCAGCCTCGGCGGTTTTCCTGTGCTCGTTGAGGTTCTCGAGTTCAGTTTCCTCAAGAGAGAATAGTCCTTTCTGAAAACACGGACACTCTGAGTTGTTGTTACGATGGTTGTGATCAGGTTTAAGATAGCTGTAGGTCACAGTTCCCTTGCTTGTTGTTTCGCAGTGGGTTCGGGCGCATTCACTGCTGTTTATCACAGATTCTTCAAGGTCATCTTTGTTCTTGTGAACCCTCTTGTAATGAAAAGGACGACGGAGCTTGGAGAAAACTCGGTCCTTTAAGCGCCCCATTCTTTTGGCCATTTGCGTTCTCAGTAAAAAAAATAGATTACACTTCTCCTTCAGCTCGTTTCCTTTGCAGTTGTTCCGCGCACAGTCGCGGTATCAAAATTGTAGACAATGCAAGCTATTTCTATCGGTACGTTGTGCACAGCAACACATCGGCTCCAGCGGTTCTGATATAAAAGCGAGATTACTCTTCTTTTGTTCGAGAGTTGACGTTACGTAAATCCGGACGCTTGAGAACGAATTAAAAAGTTCCTTAAAAGCAATCAGGGAGGTCTCTTTTGATCAACGTATACCATCATTGGCTTCAGGCAAAGCCTCGGTTGACAGCAATGGTAGAGTTACAATACCACAACCCTTTTAGTTTTATCTTCGCAAACTTGCAAACTTTCACAACGTGACCGAATAACCTAATCTTGATATGCCAATGTCGCACGGCAGGGAGATAAGATGAGTGACACGAGTAAATGTTGACTCAAATGTGCGTCAATTCTCGTATTTACCTACGTAGTGTGGTGAATAAATTAAAAAACGTGATTTTTTTTTTTTCAAGTGGTACATTGAAGAGAATAAAGGAAACAGAATATAGTTATCTCAAGTGGCCTTTCATATTTGAAACAACCTTTGTTTTCCAAAAGCGCAAATGTTATTTATTTGTTGCCAGTATTTGTGCAAGAAATCGAAAGTACACATCCTGGTGGAAGCGATGCACATTTTTTTTTCTAAGTATATCAATTTAAATCAACTCTGTCAGCTTATCGCTAATACAATGTACTCGTTCTGACATAGTATTTTGCATATCACCCACTCGGACAATATACCCCTCATATCTCACAATTTATCTGTCATCTAGTGCTTCAAACAAAGGAGATACCTTCAGCACAGTCAATATAACCCGGTATTCTCGAGCATACCCAGTACTAATCTGGCATAAATTGAGATTGCTTGAACAAAACTATCACGCACTATTTCATTTGGTGTTTTAAAGCTATGTCGTACATTTGGAAATGGATATATATGTTTTTTATCATTAGAATTATACAGTTCGCCGCCAGTTCGCCCACATGTGAACGTACTTGTTTTTGCGCGCGCAAAAATTTAGATAAACATTTTTTGGTTGCTATTCTAGGTAACAGTCTGTTTCAAATGTAATTCTGTCGTAAACCAGGCGTTCAGAATAACGGCTTTTTTTGCTTACCACGCAGTTCGTGATATTGAAAACTAGCGCAAAAATAGTACGTTAGTTTTAAACAGAGACTGCTGCTTTTTTTTTTTTTTCGAAAACCGTTCTTGTTTACCATATCTTGTTTTATTACTCGTTTATTCATTGCGTAGTATTCAAAATATTTTGAAAAAGGAGATCGCGCTACTTACGCAGTCCGAGAGTAAACTGCGCATCGTATTAATTTGATCTGTCGTGTTCATAACGGATTATCATTATTACTTTTTCCTGCAGAATCTTATTGGTAAAAATGACTAGTGAACACTCTTCCGACAAAAGATCGCTTCATATGTTAGCCGGTGTGCATCGAAAACTGAGATGCAGCGAACGCAGCAATGAAAATTCGATTGATTATGATATATATTTTGATAGTTGCTCTCACTATACAATCATTGCCGCCTGTTTTGGTGTGAGAACTCGAATTTTAACGATTAAAAAAGCTGTTATGCGCCGAAAATATTTTGAAAGCATTTGCGTTTGCACAGTTTAAAATTACGAAAACATGAGTAAATGATTTCGAAGTAAACAATTTAACTTAACTCATTTTATTTGCATTCAAATCTTAGAGAAATCACTGTTGGGTAAACTGATTTTTTAACTTGGCGATTCCTTTGTTTCTTCTGTTGATGTCGGTCATGTTTATAGAATTGTTTTTCACCTTTCAGTTTTGTAAAATATGCAACTTTCGCTGAAGAAAGTTGCATATTATTGAATGTTGTTGCAATATTGCCGTGATAGTGTTGCATGTTGTTGCATACTTTCTCAAGGAGAGTTGAAGATTGTGTCATGTTTATAGAATTGTTTTTCTCCTTTCAATTTTGTAAAATATGCAACTGTCCCTGAAGATAGCTGCATATTATTTAATATTGTAGCAATATCGTTGTAATAGTGGTGGATATGGTTGCATACTTTCTCAATATGTCGTGCTTAAAGAATTGTTTTTCTCCTTTCATGCCAATTTTGTAAAATATGCAACTTTCAGTGAAGACAGCTGCATATTATTTAATATTATTGCAATATTGTTACATTTTAACTTTCCCAAGGAAAGTTTAATATCGTGTAAGTTGCACGAATAACTATGAAGTTGGAATTAATATAAATAAAACAAAGCCTCATGTGAAAAAGATTGACAGTTTTTGAACATTTCCCTGCACTGTCTCTCGATGTAATACGAAATTGTCACAACTAAGTTCAAAGGAAATGAGCTGTAGTCGGTATGGAGAATTTAAGTGCACCTAACCCCAGAATTATTGTTTCACTAAAACGAATCTACTTGTTATTTGAAATACTTCTGCAAAAAAGAATTTTGGATTCGGTTTAATCCTCGATTTTCTTTGCCCCGACGAAATCTCGAAAATAGCTCCAAAACACCGCCATTTTGTTTCGCGGCCGAGTTTGAGGAGAATGGGTCCAGCAGCTCTTGTGACGTCTACCCAGGAAGACTGGATATCTCAGGTCCTCTGATTTCCTTCAAGATGGTGCAATACACATTCGAAAAGTGCGCAGAAACGCCTTCCAGAGGTGCTCTCGGTTGTTGCAGCAATATCCCAGATTTAAAGAAAGATATACTGTACAATTTACTGACGATGATCGGCTAATGGTATAATAAAGACGTAAACGATGGTTGATTTTGTCGAACCGAAACAAGCGAACTGCTGTCCCTTAGAATCATTGAAGAACTCTCGCTGGAATTTGTTCCACAGACTTTCAAATGCTATTTTCATAAATTAACTATCGACAACCTATATCTTCCAATCCCGCAGTATTAATAACCTAACCGGCAAAGTTGTGTGATCGATCATGATCAAGAAGCGTTACGACCGATATACTGATATGTAAATAGGTTGCAACTGTACGCCGCTAACCATGCAACACGTATTTTTCTTTCGATTTAGATAAAAGTCGAAGATTAATCCTTTAGAATAACATGATAACAAAATTGTTAGACTTGCAGAGTTTTTCGAAGGTTTGGAAATCAGTAGTGCGACAAAGATTCTGTGCAAGTTTCGAAAATATGACCGCGTAACATTATCTGCGGACCGCTTAGGGAACACACCCTTTTCGCTTATCCGACGAATTTCACTGCAAACTTTGAGAATAACTTACATTGGTTATTTGGAGTTCCGACTTAAAACGGGTGGCAATGTCAAATCGGTAATTGTATGAAGTGTTTCCTTTCGCCTTGCTTCCCGCAGCTTCAAAAATACAGGTCCAAACAGTACGATTTTCAATCGATCGAAGCCCGTATTTCGGAGGTCATCAAGTCTCGAAAACTGCAACACGTACGTGGCTCTTATAAACATGACGCACGCAACAGAAAGTAAAACACGAACTGGATTTAATAGAACAAATCATACCTTGACAAAATACATTCTCGCTAAGGACAAATGCAAACGGGCTAGAAACACGCGTGGGAATCGTGTTTGGGTGACGAAATTACCATCCAAAGCAGTCCTTGGGTTTTCTTTCCTGCTTTTCGTTTGCCTGCTCCTCCACTCCTTATCTAGCTTTCCATTCCTAATATACAAGCAGCTCGTCCGCAAAGAAGTCGTCCCCTTCGTCGCTTGAAATATTGTAAATTGCTCTCAAAGCTCTAAGCAGTGAGTTCACAGTTGTCGAACGTGCTCGATCGAAGTTTATTTCGGAGTCTTCCGAATCGAAACTTAACTCTAACTCCAGTGACGAAAAAGAAATGATTCTGAAAGAAAACTTGGACGTTTTAGTTCCAAAATACATTATAACGACTAGTTTTGTTTTCCATTTTCTCGAGCAAATACAGAGAGCTGACTGAGGCGCCATTGTGTTTGGTTCTTGGGTAGACGTCATCAGCAACCGCCGCCCCAGACTCCCTAAAAGGCGGTCGTGCAACACTTCAAGCGTGACTTTGAAAGGGCACAGAAAATCGAGGATTCAACCAAATTCAAAAATGTTTTCGCCCAAATGCTTCAAATAAAGTGTGGATTTGTTTTAGCGAAAAAAAGAAAATTGGGGTTAGGTGCACTTTAATATTTTAAGCTTGAGTCAGACTGAAAGGTGAACGATCAAAACATGTCTGCTGTTCCGTTTGATTCCTTTCCACGTCTAATGATCGAGATAAAGTCAAATCGAGTGTGAATTCTCTGTCAATGTTCATGAACTGGGTCTGACAAAGCTCTTTAATTAGTCTTACCTTCAAAGCTTCAATTGTTGCACCACAAACAGCCTCGATTGAAAACAGATATACTCTGTGATTAACCTAAGTATTAACAATCATAATCTAGTTCTTATAGCAGAGTCTAATCTTTTAAATTAGGTTCGTAAAACCTACTCTGTAATAGAACATCGGCGTAACTACTCTTTTTCCACCTTTTTGTTTTTGTTATTTTGCATGGTTTCTGTCAGTTTTAAAGATATCTCCACGCAAACTGACACGTTTTTCACTCGCCATACGTCACAAAAGATAGATTAGAGTTAGGAAAAAAAGATATGACATATCTTGTACTATCTTCTTGTCGCATGGCTAGCCGATAATGTCTGCCGGATTCGTGGGCGTTTTTCAGTAGCTGTAAAAACTAGACTATTCTAGATTCTTTGGCTCTTGACGGCTTTGTCTAGACTACAAATAACAATTTTGCTTGTATTTATAATAAAAAGCACGAGCTCTCGGTAAAATTAAAAAAAAAATAAAAGAAATTTTAAGAATAAATTTTATTCTGTCAGAAGACATCCTCTTACTCTGTTTTTTTAAAAAATAAAAACATAACCTTTACTCACTATTTTCTGACTAGCCTCCTGTCACTTTTTAAGTCCTTTCTAAACTCAATAAAACCATCTCTCTTTGGCTTTCTTTGATCACGGTATTTTTTAGCTTCTCCACATCATAATATTAAAAAATAAATCAGTGGCTAATTTGCTCTCTAAATCAAGCCATCTCGTTACCAGACCTCTTTCAAGTTCAATAGAAAAATGACAGGCCTGTGATTGATTAGCGTCGCATTCATGAGATATCAAAAAAATAGGGAAAAAAACTTAACAAATATCAATATATATCAGTTATTCGGTCTCAGGCAGCATTTTAGAGTCCGAGGTCAGAGTTTTTCCCAAAACGGACTGACCCTAAACTGGAAAATAGCTTATTTATTTTTTTCTTCTCTCTCACGCTTGTAGTTGTTGACCTTTTCCACACGTACATCGCGCGCTCGTTACCGGATATTGCAGATTCGTTACCATGCCCTCTTAAAGAAAAATAAAGTGGAATCTGCGATTAAGGCGGGACTTATAAACACAGCATTTTTTCAAACTTTTTTTCGTGGCTAAAATTTAATTCCAGACCATGATTAAGTATACATTTTTAGAAGGCTTAAAGACCAAGATTATGAAAGTGGTATTTTTGTACCTTAGAACTGTATTGTAACCTGACAACGGCTGATTAAATCTGCCACCTGTTGGGGAATGCCAGGGCTTACTGGAAAAAAGATAACTCCTACAAAAACTGATCAAAGGCAATAATTTTTACATCTTTTATAAGAAGACAAACAGCTTGTTGTTTTAAGCTTAGAGATTTTTGAAAAGTTAAAAACGCATGAAATGGTGACCAGTTAAATAAGAAATATGACAAGAAATTTGGCGCCAAACGTTTTCATGGCAATTTTGTAATTTCACATCTGAAATATACATTTAGGCTGAAATTTAGCGAGCGCCACAATTACGGAGTAATTTGTCACCCACGTTATTAATAATTAAGCGAAACAGTCTTCCATATTGCGGTCGTCCGATTTTGTTGAGTTTATTATAGACCGAACTGGACTCCACTCAGTACTATTACAAGAACTTTATTTATTTTTTCTGGAAAGGCACAGTGGCCTAATGGTTAGAGGCAAAACTGGGTTGGCCTTTCGAAAACGCAAAATTACTTTGAAGTTTCATGTTCCATTCTTCAGTGTGGGTTCCGCGCGTTAGAGATGACGTCATAGTTTTAATAATCAAAACATGGGGGATGATAACGTAAGTTACTTTTTAAAATTGAAAAGACAGCTTTTGTTAAGTTCTCCTGTAAAGGTCAATGTTAATCAAATTGCCGTACTAGTGTACCAGCTAGTGTACTAGCATGTAGCATGTGGCATTTTTCACCCGAAACCACGAAAAATACCATCAAATGATATCTGGAACTTCCCCAGTTTAGGATTCGTGTTTCCTTAAATGGTTTTTGGGAATCTTTGTTTACAATATTTGCCTCATTAGCATAAGCAATTCAGTTTCTAATCAAGCTACAGAAATTAAATAGCTTTTCAATACTGTGCCTGGGAATTGAGCCTGATGTACTGAATACTTTTGTACGACGCGGGTTTAAAAACTCGAACTTGTACAAGAATGTATGAGCTCATTAGCGCTTTTAAATGTGTAAAGTCAATCCCATCTGGCATGATGCTTTCTCAGCTCAAAGTCGTATGCTAATGAAGAAAATGTAGACAATGACGTCATCACCGATCTCTCCATATCAACTTCCTTGTGCCAGAGTTTGGTCTCTTACTATAGCTTCCTTTTATTTGTATTATTTTATGACTTCTTTTTCCCTCTTCAACCTTTAATGTGCTTGTCAAGTGTTTTCCTCTTTCATGATACCAGCAACTTCCTTAAATCACAATGGAATTCCTGTTTATTTCTCCGCTCTGCATATCTAATTGTGACATAATTTTAAATCATCATTTTTAGAACAAAAACATGTTGGTTCATTACTGATTTTATATCCTTTCACTGTAGATAAATGTTTTTCCTTAACGTCATTTAACACCTTTTTTTAACTATAATAACTTAGCTGTATTGTATTACCAAAAGCCTTTCAACTAAATCGGCAACTAAGAATATCTTTTACGGTTTTTCTTGAAATTAAAATCCACAACTTCTACTTTTATAGGAAAGGAATTCACAAAAACAAAGGCTTTCATTACTAAAATGGTCGTCTTCTTTACGTGTTAAACAATTCACTGAGAGCATCAATTTTTCATAACTTAAGGGTAATTTTCCTTTTAATTAGTTCTAATTCCATCTCCTGGCCTTTCATTGGATCAGTAGAAAATGCCCCGAAGCGCCAATTCTATTAGTCAAATTGGCCGCCATCTAGTCACGAATCGCAAACTCTTCAGTTTAATTGCTGTATTCTGACATTTTATTGAAATGCGCGTCAAAAAAATGTTTTGTTATCTTGAACAACAGACTAGTCAAAGGTTCATTTAAAAAATCACTGTGAACATCACAGGTCATGCTTTTTATAGATCTTTGTTAGCTTCTTTTTATGTAAAGCGCTTTTGAATATTTCATAGTAGTAGCGCTAAATAAATGCAGAATTATTATTATTATTGTCATATACATTCCAGCATGGTTGTCAGTGTGACAACCATCGTTTTTAATAGTTTATTGCGTTGCAAAATTAATTCATAAGTTTTCCGTGAATCTCATTGCGTTCATCAAAGAGGAAAGAACCTAATTGTTTTTACTTTCCTTGTGAGACAGCATGCCGCACGTGTGTACATGCTAAATACTTCGCCTCGCCAGCCAATCAAAACACGAGAATTATTTCCGCCATACAGCCATTTTTAATACATCTCTTGTATGTTGCATTGCCGGTGCTACGTGTGGAAACAGTTTAACGCCCGGAGAGTCACAGGAACACGGTGTCAAATAAAGTAGTTCAGTGGATACAAAAATATGTGCACTTAACTCAATGGTAATTTAATAGATATCATTTGACATCAGAGCGTGCCATACTCGTATAAGGGAAACTTACGTAAAGCTGCTGTTAAATTAATCGAACCTAATAGAGCATATGCACATGACGTCATGGCAGCCATATTAGTGTTCCAAAACAATGAAACGGCGGCCATGTTGGTGTAGAAAACCAATCCTGTGGGAGTTTAACTCTTTTCTTATGTAAACACTTTCTTTTGTTCCAATAAATTTGTATGGCTGCTGGACACGTGAGTGAATACGCTCTATAAGCTAACCACGATTTCGATGGTGATTAAAGTGTTGTTAAAAAAATTCTTTATGATCATTACAATGGCTTCTCACTTGCATTATACACCTTTGAACATTTCTAACTGTCACTTTGAAATAATTAGCGACAGCTATACATAAAGTCATCATCATTATAGTCCTAGCTCTCCTCCGGGAGAATAGGGCCATTGACTTGTCTCCTCCAATATGCTCTGTCTCTCGCAGCAGTGACATCTTCATTCCAAGTGGCAAAACCCATCTTCTGCCTCTCTCCTTCTACAGTTCTCCTCTCTCCTCTCCTATAGATAAATTAGATAGATCTAAATATCGCGAGATTTTATTTATATATACATTTTTTTATATATACCAGAATATACGTCATTCATTTTTGTTACTAATCGTTGTCCGTTCCGCGTGGCTCTGACTACTTGATTCCCGTAATCTCTCCAGCTTATAATTATTGATTTCAATGGTCCCATTTGCACTGCAAATGGAGATCATATATAACATAAGCTAACTCGATCGAGGACCGACAGCTCGCTCAGGATTCACTACTGAAATGATTTTGTCTTAAAGTGAAGCTGGTGTAAACAGCTGATCAACTCTGGATGAAATTTTCAATTTCATGCTTCTTTCTCGTCTGCTTAGCTGGGGAGGGGTTGAGATAAGTGCTTAGTTTGGCCTTGCGACTAACGTGGCCTGAACTTGTTTGTACTTTCAACTTTCAAAACAAATCTCTTAATTTACGGGCTTAAGTAGTATTTTGTACAACAAAAATGCATCCGGTAATATGATGAGACTTATAGGCCAGCAAATTACGATTTCAGTTCTCAAGCGCTGTGTCGAACTCTTTTGATTTATGGGCACTTACGCACATAGACAGAGAGCCTGACAACGAGGAACGGAAAACTTTCAACTTTCTAAACGATGATGTCTAGTTTTGTCACCAAAATTCCGGTTCTTTAGCGTAAATAGAAAATCCATTGAAATGAGGTGGGAGAAATACCCTTTCGAACTGTGTTTGACGTTCCGTTTTCGTCAGTATAGTCAGTTAAGATTGTATCTATTCCGTGCACTGAGGACCTTCAAACACAACCGCAAAAAAGCAGCCGAGACGTCTATGTTTTTCATGCTTTATCTTCACACTCCGACAGCGTGTAAAATATAAAATACTTTTCTAAAAGCTTCTATAATCACTTTCTGAAAATAATTTTCTTCGACCTCTCTACTGAAAAATATCGCACGCAACTACATTTTCGATACCAGAAACCTCGCACGCGTTATCGCTGCCATGTTTTTTTCGCAAATTATCGTAAATCACCATGCAGCTACGGGTTCCTTGTATTTTTATTATTTTACGCAGACTCCCCGCCTGCGTTTTATCATTAATTTTACAGTATAATCGGACTCAAAGCGGAAAAACTATAATACATTTTTACAAGAATAATTTCAAGCATGAACAAGTTTCCTTCATACATCGACCTCGAAAAGGTCTTCTTACAATAATTACAATTTGCCTACAATTGATATATTTAGGCTGAATTTAAGAATAAATTAAACGCAATTTTTGCTGTGTCCATACGCGATGAATTTATGAGTATTTTGTTTGTTGACTTCTGTAATTAATTTTACCAAAAATGTAATGGCTAAAATATTTTTTAACGTCCTTATTTCCCTTCTTTTTGCTAATATATTCAACGACTCTTTCGACTTTAATTCAATTCGAACTTTACCAGCTTAATCAATATCACAAATAACACTACTACACCGTGTTACGCGTAAGTTCTTCGACTTGCCGCCTTGCATATGACTCCATAATAAAGTCAAAGTTACGCATGATGTCTCTCGACGCTTTTTCTGTTGCTGTAAGTCTGGGTTTTACTTTGTTCTAAAGCGTCCTAACTAAAGAGATGTTTACAAGTTGCCGTAGGCCTGACTTGCAAGTGTTTTCTGCTTGACTTCCTCTTTACAGCAGGTGCATCTCGAAGAGAAGACGCCGTGTTACGAGCAACTCACGATAGCCCCGTAAACTGACGCCAGCGTCGTTCAAAATGTACCTTTCCATCTCTTCGCAAATAGCGTGTCTCCTACAGCGTGCAGGCAATGCTTCCTTTTCCATGTCAAGTCCATCATCTTCCTCAATAGCTGCAGCTGCGTTAAACTTTGCGGCCTTTCGCGAGCCTTTGAAGCGATTCATGGCGAATTCGTCGAACTCTTCCGTCGTCGCTCGCGAATTCTCTTCGCGAGTTTTCGCCGACGCGGCGCGCGACTCGTCGAGTTCCTCTTGCGCAGCGAGTTTTTTGTACCTTCGCGAGCGCATACTGAACCGACGCGACACGCAGCCGTGTAATTTTCGATTCTGCTCTTCTCTGGTTCTCATCGTGTCTCTCTGCGCAAAAAAGCCAAGCGATAGCCCTCTTGCAACTCTTTTATTTCCTTCGGAATCAGGAAGTCGAAGCGCTTTGGCTACTAACACAGGAGAACGACTGAATTGTGAGGATCTCCGTGTCCTTTTTCTTGACGTCTAGAAACGCGATTAAATTTGACAGGTTTGCATAGCAATCAAACAAAGGACGAACAACAATGGACACACCTGCTCCTACAAATGAATATCTTTTAAATAAAAAGGGTTTTCTCCTACTTTGCACAAACAACCGTCAAAACTTTAATCCGCCAGTCTAAATTTGCTGTTGAGATAAATTCGCGTTTCCTTAAGAATGTAAAAACACTCAGACGCATTTGATATCTTTTGCCAATGCAAAACATTATTATCTTGACGCTGCATGTAAGAACAAACTGTTTTAAATATTGTTTACATTTTTGGCCTGATGAACACATTTTAGAATTTAAAACATTTCACATTAACGCCTTTGAGGTATCAAATGGCAAGACCCCTATTACAACTTGACAGGTTCTCAAAAAACTAAAATGTACACAAGGGGCGGTTTCAGTTTTCTCAGGTTCAGCTAGCATGGTTCAATTTTTTTTTCTTAGAAACTTAGTAGTTTCCGCTGTGAAACTCAGTTCAATTTTTTCCTTGTGTGTACCCTGACTTAGTTATTAAGCCTTGCCAACTAAATCATGCAGTTCCAAGAAGCTCAATGCCCTTGCCAATTTGAAAATGTAAGGTACGGTTTGGAACTCTATGGCGAAAATTTACAGATTTTATTACTCCTAAAAAGCAATATCAGCATCATACAAATGCAAATATTACGCAATGTCTTCAAAGTTACCCAGCGAATTACCACAATTAGGGAGACGAAAGTCTGGCTCTGACAGTTTCCATAGTTACCACCTCGCTTTCGGAAACGACGCTGAAAATGTTGTTTTTTCATTCTGGTTTTCTTCCGTTCTGCAGACAATTTCAAAACGAGAAACCATTTTCACTGATGCGTTACGTAATAAGCTTTCATGAAGTCGTGTTTCTTTTGCCTCAGAATAGATATGTTTGGATTTGTGGAGACTGGGAAAACTTTTGTAAGACTGGCGTGTCCGATCCGGACGTCCATTCCAATCTGTTTCATCTTACCAGTATAACTTTCAAACGAAGCAGAATTTTACTCAGACCACTTAGTATTAATGTTGATATTTCCATAGACAAGTGGTCTACGGCTGAATACACCATTGCAAATTGATTGTTTTAACTTTGCTAGTAAAATTTGCATGTGAAGATGGATCTTGTCGCCCCAAATTTACCAAATTAATTACCTTCCAGTGGGACACAGATTTCAAAACGGAGACTCGGGGGGACAGCGCTAAGTTCAAAAATTGAATTTGGATTTTGCTTAAGAATTTCACAAATATTTTATCGTGGCTATTCTATTGATCTGTTGGCTTCAGAAATAGCTCGAGCGTTAGGGACAGACTTCAACTACAAATAGAAACGCGAAAAGTCAGGTTTCGTGGTTTAAGATTTTCAAAATACGCCGAATTTATATAGTCATATCACTGATTATGTTGTTGTCCTTCAAACGACCGCGCATTTGTGACTAGTCAAAAGTCTTTTACAACCACACGTTTGAGAGGCAATACTGACCCGAAAATGCAAAATTTCTCGGAGGCTAGGGTTTTGAAGGAAGTGAGGTGGAAGGGGCAGGAAATGCGGCAGTCATCTAGCTGTGTCAGTTTTGGCCTTGAAAAGGGGGCGAATTTATAGAGGGAGTGTGCCCTAGAGCACTTCTTTGGTAGGGGAATTCAGCATGTTCTTGCTTTGATGTTTGGAGTCAATTCGCATGTCGCACGATGCCTTCTCTGCGCGAAGTCGTATGGTAATGAAGGGAAGGTGAATGATAAATGCGAGACTATGCGAGACGGTGAGACAAGTGTTACTCTTTGTGAGTCCGAGGCATTCAGTTTGAGTTGTTTTTTAATTGCGAGACCGAGACTTTAAAGTGTTTTAAACGCGAGCGCAAGATGTTCAGACACTAAGACACTCGGCCATCATTAATGAAAACAAACAAACAAATTGGCCATTCGAGACTTTCTTAGCCTTGCAAAACATCGAGACTCCCAGAAAGCTTTGTGAAAAATTGAAACAGCAAGACGCACATAACCGCTGAAAAAACGAGACTGCGAGCCCGGTGAAATTCGACGAAAAGTTTGCGAGACCCGTGTTTTTTGAAGGACCATTTCCCACCGCTGCTTAATGAGGCAAAATGTGAACGCCATCAGCAATATAAAGATTCGTCTTTAAGACAAATAAGTGTTGTAAAAAGCGGCCGTGGCAGTTTAGACTGCGAGCAGTCTCTCTTCTGCTCGAAAATCCGTGTGGAAAGACGTAAAACAAGTGAGCTCGCTCGCTCACGACCGCTCAATTGTGTTGCGTTCTCCTCTCCCGGTTCTCTGCGGTCTTCCCCTCGGATTTTCGAGAAAAAGAGAGATTGCTCGCAGTCTGGTTACAGATCTGTTATCTTCACTAAAGATATTCAAGAGACCTTTTCACAGAAACAGTTTAATTAACAAACAACAGGTTTAACAAACTAAATTTTGGCAATGACTTATGTCGAGGTTAAGCTCAATTCTCCAATCTGTTTGCTTAGTGCTTTAGGGCTATAGTTGATAATTTTGGTTATTCTCATTACTAGCTGTATCTTTGACAGCGTTGTTTTACTGTAAGGAGAGTTTATGTATTCGCTACTCTTAGAAATTGAATGTATGACTGCATAAGACAATTGTTAATATTTTTCGTTATTCTTATTACCTGTATGCTTGACAGTTAATGTAGTTTCACTGTAAGGAGAATTTCTGAACACATAAATATATTCGTTACCCTTAGGAATTAAAGTATACCTGCATACATTTGTAAAAGTTGCCGATTCAGTTACTTAATTTGTCTTTCAAACAAATCAGGATTTTGTTTTACACAGAGAAAACCTCGAAACCCCTTTTTCCATTTTTTTTTTTTGTGTGTGTGTGTGTGTGCTTTTGTCTACGGATTTGAATAAATATGTTTGAATAGTTCTTCCCAATATTGCAACATATAACTGTTGGGCATCACACGCTTTAGCAGTGCTGATAATTCTTTTTTACCTGTTTTTGACAAAAAAAAAGTTATAAAGTAGTGAAGAAAACTTTCACGCTTTCAGATGTCAATACCTGACTTCTCTTACTTGAAGTCGTTCTCTACATTCTTCGTACACGGCGTGCAAAAAAAAAAAACGTTTGTTTCTGTTTTCTTTTTTAAGCAACAGATCTGTAATGGCATCAGTCGCTTCAGTTGAACATGTTTGATTTCATGTTACAGCAAGTTCACCTCCTTCAGTATGTCGTCAATAACCATATATTTCCTCAAATTTCGCAAGCTGATTCCATATTGGTTCAGTAATTGTTTTTCAATCTTATCGCATACGGCAGAGCGACGTTGAGCAAGCTTTGCTCTCACTATTTCATCGTCCTGCCAGCTCGGGACTTTGCAAACCGGGGCATGAACTGGAGTCGATTTTTTCGTTTGCACTGGTTTCTTCATTTCCGGCTTCTTTTTCACCTCCATTGCTTCGTTACAGGGAAGCTCGCTGTAATGAAAACCTTGAGATTTGAAGTCCATTTTTTTCTTCTTACGAGCTTTTCTCAAGTTTCGTGACACTTTTCTTCCAGAGGAATATTTGGAGTCTTCATGGCTAGAACTATTACTGCAATGGACACCATCAGCCTTGAATTCCAAAATGTTTGGTTGAACTGTTTCGGAAAGTGGTGATTTACCCAGTGGCATAAAAGGATCCTGGCTTTCATGGCAAGATTTGTTGCTGTCTTGGAAGCTTTTAGGCTTGAACTCCAAGTCTTTTGATCGAATGGTTTTAAGGTGTTGTAGTTTTGGGACATCTGAGAAAGAGTCTTTTTGTACGTTGGAAGGATCTTTGATGCAATGGATGCTTTCAGGCTTAAGTTGCAAGTCTTTTGGCTGAACTGGTTTTGTTTTTGTCAGTTGTAGTGTTCTGACTTCGGAGGAGAACTCCGAATTTTCGTCACAAGAACTTTTTCTGTCCAGGAAACCTGCAACCTTGGTTTCCAATCGTTCCTTCCGAAGTGTTTTTGTATCACCTGGTTCAGTTCTGAATTGCGAAAGAGGATCGCGGTCTTCACAAGACTTGTTGCTCTCAAGTTGGGCCCCTGATATTGATTTTCTGAATTCCGGAGAGAGCTCCAGGTTTTCAGTGCGAGAAATTTTGATTTCAAAGAAACCTTCATTCTTTAATTTCGAGACTTTCT
Organism: Orbicella franksi; assembly: GCF_964199315.1. Taxonomy (NCBI): domain Eukaryota; kingdom Metazoa; phylum Cnidaria; class Anthozoa; order Scleractinia; family Merulinidae; genus Orbicella; species Orbicella franksi. The sequence goes on from NC_138153.1 coordinate 11,339,929, forward strand.
GCTGAGCTGTTATTGATGTTCCTGGAATTTCAAGTTCCGAAACAGAATTCGAGTATTCGTGGCAAGAGAGGCTGCTGTCTAGTAAACCCCTGGGCTTAGATTCCAATGGTCCCTTGCGAACTGTTCCTCTGGTGGCAAGTTCCCTGATTTCCAATGAAGAATTTAAATGTTCATGGCAATAACTTTTGCTGTCCAAGAAATCTTTAGGTTTGGATTCCAATTGCAACATCTGAACAGTTTTTGTTTGGGTTGGTTCTCCTCCAGAAGCCTGATCCTGTGGTTCATCGTGGCGGAATCCTTTAACTTTGAATTCCAAATTGTTTCTTTGAATTGCATTTTCTTGTTGTGGTATTTCGTCTTTCAAAAGGGGATCCATTTTGCTTAAATGGAAGATTTCATTGTTTACTTCCAACCTCTCCTTTCCCGCTGTTTTTGCTTCCAATAGAGGGTTGGAATCGTCGCCCTCAGTACACATTCGTCTGTAACGAAAGCCCTCGAGGTTGAGTTTCCTCTGGAGATAGCGAAGTGTTGAATGAACGTCGATTGCATCCTTCAACAGCTGCACTTTAGAACCCATGACATAAATCTCGCTGTTAATGCCTTCAGTCCTAGAATAAAATGACTGACATTAGTCCTGCCAGATACGTTCTGAGCCAGAGTTTACAATTTGATTCAAATTGATTCAATCTATGTGGAGGCGGCGCGGCCAAATCGTTTAGTTCGCTGCATTAGAAATTCGGAGGTCCTTGGTTCAAATCCTCCAACCTGCCGCTATCTGGATTTGTTCTCGGTGGCCCCGAGTTCACCTCCTCCATCGCATTGTGTAAACAGCCAGCTGTTCAGCCCCCTTCAGTTGGTATTCTTAATAGTTTATGTTCTGTTTGCAATATTTTTTTAGCAGTGCTAAATACAATTTACACCTAAAAAAAGTTGTTTATTTTATTTAAAGTTTTTGTTTATTTGATGAACCTCTTCGCAAAAAGAATCGTGACAAAGTACAAATGAAATAACTTTACCGAGTTCGGTGATATTTTTTTGCGGACATTAACTAGACTATGATGTGGAAGTCTCCCAAATAAGGCTTCGAACTTCGAAATTACATCCTGAAGTTTAATAGTTTTAAAAATTCTGTCTGCAATCAAAATATTCCCAATTTTTGAAGTGAACTTCAGCACCAATTGGTCCAGTGGATTTGCTGGTTGTCGCTTTAAGTGTTTTCAGATTCTTGACAGCATTCAATTAGGGAATGACTGATGCGTGACATTTTAGATCCAGGGGCGTAGCTAGGGAGGTCCCTGGGGTGCCTGTGACCCCCTCTTTTGTAAGCCTTTTTTTTTTTAAGAAAACAACCTACAACAGGTGGCGAAAACGACAAAACAATCTGGTGGGTACCCTCACTTTGACGCAGTGTGACCCCCCCCCCCCCCTTTGAAAAATCCTGGCTACGCCCCTGAGATCGCATGAACTTTTTCGCAATCGACGTTCATTCAACACTTCGCTATCTCCAGAGGAAAGTAAACCCCAGTTGAGCAGTGAATTCTTTCGATAGAGACGAATGTGTACCGCAATCACGTTATTCGATATCAAACGTTCAGCTTTTTTCTAAAATCAACTGCGTTTCCTTTTCAATTATGTATCAAAAAATTAGCTTGATGTAAAATATGTCGATGTGAACCGTATTCCGTTCGACGGATTTTGGGTTATTTTCAGTGCATTGTGGAAATCCAGCTTGGTCAGGAACAACTGCATCTTCGGGCTTATAAATGTTTTAGTCATTTTATTGGAAGTCCCTCAGTCGTCCAAACGAGGAAGTACCGCGAGACTCCGGTCCCTGGGTCTTTTATTTCTTGGACTACTACTGCTGCTTCTCCTACAAAAGAGCTTGATCAACAAAAGCACACGCACTTAAATAGCCGGCCGCCACACGAGACGAACTGACCTTGTAGGACTAAACATCGTTTTTAGAATGCTAACCCAAACACTTGCACGCGACTTTCAAAAGCGAACCACAAAGTTCTTGAAACAACCAATAGAATCTACAGTTTAGAGAACAAGAAACCTAACCTGGATCTTTGTGGAAGATTCAGAACCAAGTGCTGGTCCAAACATGACCATCGAATCAATGGGGTATTGTTCGGAGCTTATAACGTATTCTCGATAAACTAAGATAAAGAACTTGAAGTCATAAGACTCTCTGTGGGGGCAGTCGGGCACTAGAATCACAAGACTAACTCGGTAACTACAAAATGATAAACAATTGGTGATCACGAACCAAAATTTTCTAAATTCGAAAAATTCTATACAAATTATTGAGCTTTATCACAATTTGATTCCTTCCTCACATTGCTTTGAAGATTAGTTTTACCTGAATAAAAATAGTTGATACAAATCAAGGGAACGAAACGAAACAATATTAAGCTGTTTGACAAGTTAAGCGTTGCAAAGATCAATTAAGCTACCATTTGCACTTTTGTTCAAGCAGTTCGTGTTTGGTCGTGTTTCGGTTGAAAGTCTTTGGATGATTCTGAAAGCTCTTTACTGCTCTTCAAGACTTGCTGCAAAGGAACCCGGCCTAGTCATAACTCTTCTGCTAGGTGGCGCTGTTTTCTTCAAAAAAAAAAAAAGAAATATGCCACATCTTACCACTGCAGTTGATACAGAGCCTTAGGCCTTGAAGTTGATACAGAGGGTGTTCGATTTGGCTGCAAAAATGAATATTGTTTGGAGGTGAAGCAGAAAAAAAAGGGACTCAGAATCGAGTTTTAGATCAGTCATCAACGTGCTGGTTGCAGTTGCGGGCTTTACTGGCTGCTTACTTGGAAAATGCCTTAAGAAATGATAACGGACTGCATTAAATCTCTTTTTATGTACGCAAAGTGTTCTTCGATTTCAGTCGAATTAAAACATTACTGGCTCTACTGCTTTGCGAGCGTTAAACAAACTAAAAAACTTGACCTGTGTATCATTGGATGTAGAAAAAAAAAAAAGGCATTGACACCTTGAAGAGGTATTATTTTTTATCCTTTCTAATTCTTGTGCGCTTGTAAGACCCCGACTATTTAATCTCGTCTTTGAGTTGAGGTTTGTTAACATTTCCATCTATAGTATGCCGCGACTGAAATTCTGCTTTCACGAAATAAATTTTGTAGGAAATCCTGCACATGTACTTTTTTGTTTGCTAAAATGAGAGTTGTCGACCCAAAAATCAGTTGCACGATCTGACGGAAACTACCTCAGGTAAAGTCTCATTGCTCTGTCCTAGATAAAATTCGCGATATGCGTTCTTTGTTCTGGCGCAGTTCGTGGACGAATTTAGATATTATGAATTAATGTTGGTATATTGCAAGTGGTTATATCTCGGACCAATTTACTAAATCTGCAAATAGCTTGATTTAGGTAAAGTGTAAATAGACTTATTTCACTTACCTTTTTGCTGGGTTATTTTGTAGAATGCGTTTTGAAGAATTCTGAGCTGAAACTTTCCTGTAGCTTAGAAATGGGTTTTCAAGCGTTTAAAACCATGGCAGGCAGGCACCTGCTCAACGCCACAATTTCGCAATATTTATCTTGGCGAATATGCGCATCGTCGGCGATTTCACAGTTTTCGTGCAGCCGCTTAGTTAACAGATAGAATCGATTTGAATTACAAAGGCATTGATAAATATCTATTTACACCTGGTATAAAACCTTATTGATGTTAAAAGACGCACACTTTTGTGTGTTTTGTTAACAAAGGACGTGCAGTTTATTTGAATTTAAGTGAATATACGAAAGATCATAAATTTGAACTGCAGAGAAATGAATCAGATTTGAATTGCTATTCTGCTATGACTATTAGCTCTCTTTCTGGCCGACGGCCAACTGATCATTATGTATTCCCTATATTTTATTATATTGTGTAACTGATGGACAGGTTTTGTGTTAGGTTAAGATAGAAATACTGATTGCTTGTAGTTGACATCAGAACACGTTGGCATTTTTCATCAGTGAGAGAAAAAAAAGTTTAATAAAAGAAAAAAAATGTTCACAGAAACCGCTTGCATTAACCCGCTAAAAATATATTTACATGTAGCTTTATATATATGTGTGGTCATATTTTGAACGGTTTATTTCTAAACAGCTTTCACTATAGACTGCTTGTTTTTGGGTGATCGGCATTTTCTTTTCTAACAAGAAACAAGCAGATACCTGCATTGTTTTTATTCAACCCTTTGGTGCTGTTTACACAAAAAATACATATATATATTTGAATGACAAAGCATTATTGAGCAAGCACCTGACAGTTTAAGTTGAAAAGGAAATTAAGCCCACTATACTTCAGATAAATATTTCTTTTACTACTTTACAATGTGGGTCAATATCTTGCTTTCTACTGTGTCCACACGAATTGAAGCTAAAGTTCTGCATCATGCGTGGAGATTGGAAGATTTGCGTTTGACTTTTTTGATGAAAAGTTATTTAATCTAGCCCAAGTCTTCAACGCCTGATCAAAAAAGAGGATTAAACAACTATGTGAAATTACGTGGTTTAACCGATATTAAATATCAATTGATTTTTTACCAAACACTGCTTAATTTATCGCTTGTGGCACTTGGACAGCATACTGTTTTAATTTCCAACGAACTAATATCAGAATTGATCGCTATCACTTTCGTACATGATAAAGAAGCAAACGGTGAGTGATTGTATTTTTATATTAGAGTTATGGATCCATATGTTTTAAGACACTTGATGACGCGTGCGCATTTATAAGGGCCAATTTTTTCACGCGTACACTCATATGAACGTGCTGACAGCACTGACAAGAGCGTCAGATATAACCGTGCAGTTGTGCAACAGCTATAGCCCCAAACAATTCCCAGGGCTTCTCTAATAACTATCGTAGGCGAAAATACGTAAGACGAAATCTGATACCGAAAATCGAGCAATTTCAGCTTTTATTGGACTAAAACCTTGTACCACATGAATTTTAGGTATTGCACAGTCCTTTTTACATTTAAGTAAATCATATATAAATAGTTGACTGAAATAATACCGGAGACAATTTCCAATGGGAACTCGAGAAAATAAATTTCAAAGTTCAGAGAATTGGTGCAAACACAGTTAAAACTTCATCATCAGTTTCATTTCACCAGTACTTTCAAGTGTTTCATATGAACTTCAAAATTTGTTTCAACATTTGGTGTTGTTCGAAATGATTTTTTTCGAGAAGATATTTAAAGCAGTCGCACAGAACTTTGCGAAACTGACGATGTAAATAATCTTGGTGCAAAGTTTTTGTCCATTTGTTACTAAAACTTCTGGTGGGTTCCTTCTTAAAACCTTATATTTCAGTTTGTCGAGGCTTATTCCCAGTTCGCACGTCTCGCTTATGTATTCCTGGATCTGCTTATTTAATGTCACGACTTAGAAAATTCACTTAGTTTCAGTTACACGAAAAAAAAATTAATTTCGTCCCTCAACACTCGAGGATTTTAATATCGCTGAGGACGCTTGCCACTCGTCAACGATCCTGCTATTCAACATATGTCTGCAGCTTTGCCGATTCACTTGGTAAATATCATTAAATCGTAAAACCATTTTTTTTAATTCTGAACGGGTTGGCTGACTGAATTTGACATATATTAAAGGTTGCCTGAGTGCTTTTGACAGCTTTTTACTATGCCACATTTTACCTGCGCAATGCATCCGAAAGTACTCTTGATCCTTGACAGAACTTTCCTTTAGTCTTTGATATTATTTAAAGAAGCTTCATCTTTGGCCAAACGTCCCTTCCGCTTGGCATCAGGTCAAAAATTTGCACATTTTGTGTTAAAAACGCTCCCAGGGTTTCAACAACATCGTTAGAACTGGCATAGATAAAGAGATGCTGAGTGACTTTTTTTCTACATCAAAGCGTCAACATTTTCAACACCTTTCAACAATGTAATAAGACCATGCATGATATATGTTTTCAGAATAAGTTTCAAAAAAATAACGTTGCGCCAATGTTACGAACGAAGGTTTAACAAAATAATTTTAGGACAATGTGACAACAAAGTTTTAATGGTTGGCCAATCTCGTGTACCCATATCTTTTTTCACTTCGGTAGAAAACATCTGGTTCTGGTTACCTTTTCTGATCAGTTTATATATTGGGGCAATTCTCGTCTCTCCGCGTGGATTCTAGTCCCAAGAGGTCACTAGCGTTGGTAGATCGTCGAGGCTATTACATAGCTTAAAAGTTTTCTTTTTTCTTTTCTTTTTAAATGGTCTCCGAAGAGCAGAATTTCTCTTTCTTTAGATCGATGTCACTCTTTATTCGCCTGCTGTCTTCAAGAGAACGCGTGTTCTTTTGCATGGTCACATGAAAAACGATGACATCTTGTTTGTTGAAGTCGAAATTATTTCAAACGATTATTGCATGCATAAACATACGTGAAAGTCTGTCTAAGATCTCTCATAGTTATTTGTAGTATTCCTAGGTTTTTTTTTAAACCAGATTATCTGAGGAACGTACCGTAAAACACGAAAAATGCAATAGTCTTGAACTCACACCCCAAGCTCAAACTTTTCCTTCCATCACTGAAGCTGTAAAGCGATCTTTTGTCGAGTTTATCTGATCATGAAAGACAGCCATATAACTATCGAACTTATTAAAATATGCATTACCTCAGACGGGTCTGTAGGATCCTTAATAGTGGTATACCGGCCCTGGAGTAATTGCTTGTAAACCATGTAAATTTCTCTCAGAATTTTACTGCTGTAGCAGTTTACCTACAAGACTGGTACGGATGTCTCGTTAATTTCGCACCGCAATGTTCTGATCCTCCGGTAAATTTTATGGAGAAGTTCGCGAGTTTACGTTGTTTATACCACTGAAACGTGGGACTTCAAACAGGTGTCAGTGGCATTTGCGGACAATTGTACTTTATAATATTCACTTTTCACAGACAGAGAGACAGTTTTCGTTTCGTGTGGTTTTTAGAAACTGAGGGAACCACAGAGACAAAATCGGAAACTAAAAGCGAATGAATTTGGCTGCAAAATAGCATGTCTTTGTAGAAATGGAAGGATTTCTACCACATGTCAGTGACATTTGCAGACAATTGTACTTTATAATTCACTTTTCACAGACAGAAAGACAGTTTGTATCTTTGTCTGTTTAGAAATTGGGGAGTAGAGAGGCAAAATTGGAAACTACGAAAGGAATAATTTGACTATACAAAATAGCATGTTCATGTGGAAAAAAGAAGGATTTCTAACTCTTGAAAGGACAGTATTACCGGTAGCTAAGAAGTTCAGTGAACGAAGGCACAATAATTTGCCGATGTCAAGTGCAACGTAAACAAATCTCATAAGCAAATAGTCAGTAACAACTGGGCAAAATTATGACTGAATTTGACAATGACAGCTTCTGAGAATTATCAAATACTTCGCTATTAAAAAAGGGTGAGAAACAAAGACAACAAACGTCGATCAATCTCAGTAAAATGCGTCTTTATTGCTCTTTTTGTCGTGACGACAGGCGTGTATCCTGTACCGAAGATTTTCATTATTAACCCCGATAACTCACATGTATATTCATGGCACGTATCATAATTTGCCGTAAGAGGCGGCTCATGGCAGGTTATCTGGCTATCAAATAACATGGCGGCTATTTTGATGAAATTGTATGTAAAACTGAAACATCAAGCTGCGTTGTTCAAGTTGGAGTTGTTCCGAACCACGCTTGTGCCGGTGTGCACCGCGTGCTATTCTGAACGCGTACGATCTGGCCTTCCATTCACTAAATAAACCGTTACTCGTTTTACCTGTACCCGAAATCCTCTAGCTCATTCGGCATGATAAAGGAAAAAAGTTGTTGGATCCTGGTTTTATCAGCTTCCTAAGGCTTTGATTCTTGTCTCAATCGCTCTTTCCCCCAAAAGAGCCCTGTATGCGGCATTGGAGTAATCAGGAATAATTACTGGCTCGCTCCCGAAATAACCAGTTTGGATGATTCGAGACAGACAAAGTAAACTAAATTTCTGTATGTAGAGTGACCAGTTTTATACAAAAAATGTGGGTTTGAAATCAGATTTCCTTTTGTTACAACACCGCAACAGCGGAGAGACAAAATCCCGGCTGCAATGCGTAGACTGTTACTGTGTGCACACCCGGTGTCAACTTCCGTGTCAGAACATCAACTTGAGTCCTCCTTTGACCGGTTTGCTCTTTTATTATTCTCGCAGCATTCTGGTCCCCATCAATCCACAGGGTTCCCATTCCACCGAAAGAGTTATGCGTTGTAACAGCCAACTCCCTCTTAGAGCTGCCACTGTTGTCATCTTTATTTTCTGAAGATGGAACGACAAACCTCATTTTCAGCATTGCTCCTGTTTGGATTGCCTTTAAGCATCTTAAACGATCGCGTCGTATGGGCCAGTGGCTTATATTTGCGAACTGGAAACCTGCTGCCTCGGTAAACTCGAGATCTGGGAGAGTATTCCGTAGCTTTTGACCGTAATCTGGTGTCAGAAGAGTCCAGCATAATGGTTTAGGAGTCACAGGATCGTCAAACATCGGTTCTGCCAAGGAAGGCAAAATATCATCTTCTTCCTTTTGTAGAGTGCGATTTGTTAATAAGATCATCTCCTGCGAAATAGTTTGCTCGAAGACGCCTTTGAAATATGAAATCAGTAGAGCAGACATCTGCGCATGTCCGAGAAGGCTCGGATGATAACCGTCTGAGCTGAAAAGCTTTTTCAAGTCTAAGTCTTTGCCATCTTCTTGGGAGCATATCACGTTTCTCCAACTCAGGGACGTTAATTTGTAATACTGCGCAATGGACTCTCCACCTTCATCCTCAGAATCAGGACAGTCTTGATCAATAGCAGTCTTGTAGTAATTGCCCCGGAAGAAGTTTGCAAGTATCAGCGCTGGATTCGATCTCAGGCCCAGTATTATCCTTATCAACTGCTCAAGTGGTTTTGCTGGTGCAAAATCTCTTCCCTGGTATCGCTTGTAGTCGTTGGCCGCGAGCTCCCATATGACAATGTCCGGAAGCGACCTCAGGTAATTTTTGATGCAATAAGAAAAATACTCAGAGTCGGTACCCCCTATAGCAACAGTGGTGATCTTGAGTTCTGATGTAGTTATTGGTGTCACTGTGTTATTCCACCAGTCACTGAAGGCCTTATGGTAAACGCCTTCGACATTTCCACGGTCTTTCTCAAGCCCACCCCCAGCCGAAATGGATCCACCAACTACAAGCACATTGAGATTAGCACCAGCTAGAGCCTTTTTGAAGACCCTTTTCAGTCTTTGAGGTGACCCAAGATTGGCTATTCCAGAACGAAGCATTTTCGGAGTGATACCTATTTCGTCCAACGATCTTTGGTAGTAAATCCAGCTGCTCATGAATTCGCGGGATAATGATATTTCCAGCGACTTTAGCTCGTCCCTGTAGATCATGTTCAAATCTTCATTTTCACTTTTCGATGTAACGTTTTCTTTGCTTGAGGAATCATTCGCGAATTTAATGGACTGTTGATGTTGGACCTGGTAGTGGATGGTTCCATTTGTAGATGAATTGATAAATTGTCCCTGGACGTTAGTTTTTACTGTCTTGTCTGGACTGGAGTTAAGCTTTGAAGTAGAACTATTTACGTTGCCCACCATAATGGGTATTCCTTTATGTACTAGTGGCTGTGAAGAATTGCCACTGCGGTTCCTCATAAGGTCTCTTATGGACTTTGGCGATACCACTATTATCACTCTGTCCTTTAGAGTAGTGACGTTTCCCTTTTTGGCAGCTTCGGACGCAAAGACTTTGTCTGGAGGCGTCTCGGGTACTCTTGAACTCCATTCACCTCTTGATGAATTTACTATGGTTCCGTTTAGTACATCAGATGGCGAAGCAGTGTCAGAACTTACCATTGAAATAAAATCCTGCAAGTATTTAGTGACTGACTCTTCTCTTTCATCTTTAGAAACATTTCCCCTCTGTTTTGGAAGGCCAGAATTGGTTTGGTTTGCATCAACCAGTGCGAGATGAATCGAATTGAATTGCGCCGTCTTGATCCGGTCAGCCTCTATAGCTGTGTTTGTTTTGTTGTCAAGTTGAATTGCCTCACCTTTCAGGACAGCGCGAGCATCTTGCAACTCATTTTGACTGTCATTATTATCGGAATGCAGCCGTTTGCGAAGATCGGTTTCGTTCCCAAAGTAGCTCATTAGCACTTGATGAGATGATAGGCCACCACTGTTAGAAGATAATAAATCTGAAGTGTCTCCGAGTTGTACAGAATCGCTACTCCGAAGTCGAGAAGCCAGTCTTTGGTTTACAAAACTTACATTTTTGTTATCATCCTCAGGAGGTATATTATCATGATCATCCATGTTAGTCATTTCTTTTTGCAAATTGCTTAAGTTCGAAGCCCTAAATGCCGTTAGGTTTCCCAAAAGTATACTTCTAATTTGACCTAATTCTTCTCTACTGTTCCCGAAACGCACAGCAGAAATCTTCCCACTAGAAATACTTCTGTCGTTTGCGTGATCCTTGTCGGGGAGGTAGTCTGTGTTCATGCGTCCTGTGTTTGCCCAATTCCCTGGTTTTACGTCACTTTTTAGGTCCTTAAGAAACATTCCTTTGCCACCAATACCCTTTAGATTGTTGTCTCGATCAGCAAACAACGTATGAAACCTAGAGACTTCTTTCATCATCTGCTGGGTATCGTTAAATGCGGGCCTGTTTCTGTAGCCAGCACTTTGTCCTAGGGAGGTGCTGTCGTGTGCCTGCCCATATAGATCTCTAAGCTTTCCCATCAGACTTTGATATTCTTCAGACCAGCTGTCCAAAGAAATGTTTTCTGCCTTTACCCCTCGCAAAGGGACACCTAGTTGAGACACATAGTTGACGCCTTTAACATGCTCTTTATTCTGCTCGTTGACTTGACCAGCGATATACGCAGGTTTAGCATGATCAGGTCGCCTATTATCGTAATGCATTCGAATTTTCGTATTGTGATTTTGAGCTGTGGGATTTCGTATCTGATAGAGAGAAGCATCCTTGACACCCAATTCTCCTGGAAACGTCGAACTACTCTGCTTTAGCTGAAAGCCGCTAAATTGGTTTGCGCTATTTTCCTGGGCCAGCCGTACCTTCGATTGAGATCCGGATGTATATTCTGATTCAGCATGTGGCGCCCCTTGAGCGGCAGAGCCTTCCTGGACCAAAAGCGTTTTATTTCTGTCACTGACCTTTCCAGATGGTTCCAGACGCACCTCCGCTGTGTTGACTATCGTTACATCTTGTTTGACAGTTGCGCCTTGAGGAGCTCTTTGAGTGGGGAAGTTGGACGAATTTGGGCTCAAGCTACTCATGTTAGACTGGTCATCTTTTCCAGCTTCGGGATCACTTGGAGCGATTTCACCGTCGACAAACTCATTAGTTGGCCTTTCTAATTCTACCCTTCCAGGCTGGACACTATCGCTATTTACTGCCATTCCACCCCCTTTTAATGGGACATTTGATATAGGCCGGAATGGGACTCTATTCTGGTCTCCCTCATCGCTCTGATTGTCTTTACTCGTCGCAGTATCTATCTTCCATGGCTTTAGATTCAAGTCGTTGCTATTGCCTTGATATGTTTCAAACGTGGTCTTGTTACTTGGACTGTTGTGAGAAAAGGAACTGTTACTTGTTGTTTTAGATGTAAACACGCCATTCTGATTGTTCAAGTACAATTTGGCATTGGAAATGTTTCCATTTTCAAGGTGGTCGAGATGCGCAGGTGAGGAGGATTGAATCGACGGTTGATTACTTTCAACTGGTTCTCCGTTTAGTCCTTCCTCGGCGCTACCGGTCAGAAACAGTTTCTTTCCATCACCCTTACTATTAATATGCTCAGGTTCCTTCGTCGTGTTATTGTAATCTGATTGAGTATTTGCACCAGCAAAAATTTTGAGCGTGTTTTCTAGATCACTCAGAGTATGGCCAGGATTGGCAACGTTTTTGGTCCCTGGTAGACGTTCTGGGAAGTGCAAATATGTTGGTGCTTTAGTTTTGTTTTCAGGTTTTCCACTTTGTGCAACGGCAGTGCTCTGGACCATTTGCTGCTGACGAGAGAAGTTTTTCTCAGCTTGTTGGATGGCTTCCCATATAGGCTTACTAAGAACAGGACGTGTATCTTCATTTGGACCGACTTCTTCGTTGTCTTCAATGACGGTGATATCTCCAGGAGGACCGTTTTGATCGTTATATTTACCGTCTTTCCTTCCTTCGTCCACGACGTCAACGTCGTCCTCTTTATCGTTGTACGGCGATGGAGATTGCTTAAAGGGTAACCCACCTTGTGCTTGAGGTAACTTAGCTTCTGTAACCTGGTTTATTGTGGAATCCGACCTGGTCAGTGCACCAAGAACATCGTTCACTTCTTTACCCAGCAACTGAGATTCTTCGTTTGCACCTTCGCTTATACTATTTTCCACACTGGTGTACTCGTTTTTGGCTTCATCACTACTGAGGGTGTTGTACGAATCTGTGTCTTTCCCATCAATGTTGTCGATGACGGTTACGTAATTGTTGCTGAAACCGTTTTGATCTTCGTTGTCCGAATTGTCAGTTGCAGTGACCTCCTGGTAACGAGGGCTTTCAAAATCATCTTGTTTGGCACCTGTACCTTGATTTTCCTCGAGGAATTCAATGTCTTGACGTGGCTTCACTTTAATGCGTTTTCGAAGCACTTTCTTAAAACGTTCGATTTCCTGGTTATGAAGCGAGTTACGGGGTCTCGGCTTTCGGTCAACGAAGCTAAAGTGATGCTTTCCCGTTAGTGAACTACCTATGCTCTGGTCTCTCCTGAAGTTATTTTGAATCATTTTAAAACCTCTATAATTTGAACTAAAAGAAGCTTGATTATGAATTTGTCGTTGTTCTTTAGTCCGATCTTCCGGACTGATTGTCCACTTTTTCAGTGCAGGTTGCTGTGAGTGCAGATGAACTCCCAAAAATCTTTTCCTTAGAGGTGACACTTCCCAACCTTTTTTCAACTTTGTTGCATATATTTCATGGTTGTCGTTATAAAGGTCACGTCCACGACTCAGTGTTAATAAGGTGTTTAGCGTTATTACAAACGCAAAGCAGGTGGCAGAGACTTTTCCCATTGCGCACTGTTCAGTTGTTTAAAAAGGTCGTTTGCTAAGTTGGCGCCATTGCTGCCCAGCTGGAGCCAGCACGGACGAATTAGTCATCAAGGTTGTGATGTTTGACCAAGCTCCATGATTCTGTGGATATAGAGATGAAAATTTACTGCAAGCACATATAACGCCATAGTAGAATCCATTTAATACGACCGCTTAGAGTTAGGTCCAGCAATATGCACGTATTAAAGGGGCATTCGCATCGGACGGGCTCTTAAAATGAAAGAATAACTGATTCAACTTTTGCCTCAGGCCAAAAGAAACTGTCCGTAAAAAAAGTAAAAGTAAAGTAAAAAGCTTTATTAATGTGTCAATGTATTTAAATAACTGATTCAACTTTTGCCTCAGGCCAAAGGAAACTGCCCGTAAAAAAAGTAAAAGTAAAGTAAAAAGCTTTATTAATGTGTCAATGTATTTAAATAACTGATTCAACTTTTGCCTCAGGCCAAAGGAAACTGCCCGTAAAAAAAGTAAAAGTAAAGTAAAAAGCTTTATTAATGTGTCAATGTATTTAGTTTTCATTACTAATTGGGGACACACACACACACACACACACAAATTAAAATTATTTACAAATAAGGAATAATAATAAAAATGTATATACAATTAAAATATGTAGCATGTATAAATTGTACAGTAAAACAATTGGTATATAAGAGGTAGTCTCTAAGAATTGCAAAGGATACAGCAGCTGTTGTTGCTGTTGGTCTTGTCAGGGGACTTTGTCGAAAAGCAGGCTAATGTTTTTCAACAATGTCAAATTGAAGTATAACCGAAAAGACAAACCTGATTCACGCTGTGATATTTTGCGTGAACATTTTCTTTAGTGAAAGTGACGTCTGTAGTTATTGGAGCTCGAAGAACGGCTGGTTTTCCCTTCAAGATCAATCCATCAAGAGATGGAATTTGGCATTTGGTACTGTTGTGTTGTACAATGACATTCACTGGATGAGGTTCACAATCCACTCGTGCAATTGGATGGGGGGGGGGGGGGGGAGGGGACAAAGGAGGGGGCTGTTTAGAGGAACATTACGAGTTAAACAACTAAGCTGTGATTTTATTTGTAATCATGTTGTGAGCCGTAAAATGCCCCAACTCAAATGATTGACCCAGCCAAGTTTCCTCACGGTAGAATGGACCGCAGTATACAAGCAGGTGGTGTAGCAGGTACCAAGAGTGTTTAAAGTAACTTCAGGTAGACATCGAGTGAAAGAAATTATTAGTTTGGTTCATTTGACTGGGTGCTCTCTTTTCTTCTTGTCACCGTTTAGCAGAATTGTCTGGAGACTCGGATAGACTGTAGACGATATTTCACAACAAATCTACCGAACAACGCTTTACTTTTTGACATGAGATTAACCCATCCGCTTGAGAAAGAACACTTTAAGATATCTAGCTCTTGCAAAGCATACAAATTGAAATCACAGAAAAAACAATGATCTCCTGGCGCGAATGTTGTATCTATTTCAAGCAGTAATGCGCTGGTTTCTTTGAAACTAATCGATAAAGACATAACTATGCAATTAGTCAAAACATACCTTATTGGTTTTCAGCAGGTCACCGTCAGTTAGTCAAAGAGACCAGCTCCACACTGCAATCATGTCAGTGGTGGGACATTTTGTGCTGTTGTTCCGTGAACCAAAACTTAAGCAGTAGATTTTATAAGTGAGAATCTAACTTCATTATAAGGATATTTCGTTCCTTTTGATCTGACGTTGTTTTAGGGTCGAGTTTTGATTTTTTTTAAACAAAAGTCCAATAAATATTGAAGTGAATCACGTCAGTCCTGGTGATAAAAATAAATTTCCGTCGAAATTTGCGCAAAAACGCACAAGAAGTCACGTGGGGACACAGAAAGAATCCGATTGGCTTTTTCCCTTGGAAGAAATCTTCAGTTGTCGATCGCGAAGTTAGGAGGTTCTGAGTTAATTAAAAACAAAATGCTGGCGAATAATAAAACAAGGCGTTTGTAATAAAGGGAAGTTCTTGTCTAAGGGTTGTCTACGGGACTCAAAAAAGGGATAATCTTTAACGAAGGAGACAGGTAGACTGTGTGTTCATATAGAAAGTTCGTAGCTGGTCAATTGTTTTTACGGCAAACAAGAACGATTTAGGTCACTTGACTATGTCTCTAAAATCAAAACTGAGTTAAGTGATATCCGTCTCTCCCGGCCCGCGTTCCACCTTCTGCCTTCCTTTCGCGCTTCTTTCTCCGTCCCTTGTTCATCAGTGTGTTCATCTATGCCCTATTCTACAGACAGCAGGAACACTGTAGCTAAATTTGCTGAATATGAATGCACTGCCTTTCTTTAAACCATAATATATGAAAATAAACTCTTTTTTTTAGTACTCCAGTTCTTTTTGCGCTCGAAAGGGACGTGCCAACACCTACCAATTGGAAGGGAAATCAGGGATGGAAAAAGGTAGATTTTATTTTGGGGAGGGGCAGGAAGACTTAAAAGCTCACCAGAGAGATTGAATTGCGAAAAGGTGGTCAAAAAGGGTTTTGAAACAAAGATGAAATTGTTTCTGTTTTCGGTCAATTTTTCTGCAAAAGTTGATATTTTGTTTAATATGACAGGTTTCTAACAGGCGTACCTAAGAGCATCATAAGAGTTTGTATGAAACTCTCTCCAAAAATCTGAAACCTATTTCTGTTTTTTCTTTGAAAAGCTACAATAAAATTAAAGCCTTTTCTGTCTTACGGCCAGAAAAAAATATGACGTTTGTGGCAATGTTTGGTTTGTTTATTGTTTTATTTGCTTGCAGTGTTTCCCTTCCCTCCTTCAAAAGATGATATCCGGTAAGATTTGAAATTTTATGGGACCTTTAAGAAGGAAAAAACAGGGATATTTGTAAGAGTCTTCGACAGAATATCAAATCCATCCGAAACTCTCTCCTGTTGTGAATTTATATGTCCCCATACATGACGTATCTACCTTGTTTCAACGGGAGTCCGCTGTGCCGATGAAGCTGAAATTCGGCTCAATCGTTCTCCTCTTTCCTTTGAACCCACTGTCGCGGTTCCACGTAGCCATACTTAAAAATCCTCTTCCATCCGAGGATGAATCGTTTTTCTCTTCGCCTAGCGGCAGTTGCTGCTTTGCTCCTTGCATCTTGCATCCTAGGAAAAGATGATTTCAACTCTAAGCTGGTTATTAGCGAGGTTTCTCGAAAGATGGACCTTTCAACCCAGCTGGCTAAAGTCAGCACTTCCGTGACGCTCGAAAATGCAGGCGATTCATCTGTAGGGTATTTTCATCTTGCTATCGAACCATCTCTAGTGGACAAACTCGCATTTGTTGGAGTCACGGTGAGTTTTCATATGAAGATTTTTCTTAATACCGTGCCGATCAATAGAGAATGCCCATGCGTGATCATCTTCAATAATCTTTTGTCTGCAAATTTAGTATAATGTCGTTTCATGCCACGTACAAGTATTCTATCTGTTAAACTTACGGTTTGTTTTTCAACCCTTTTCAGGGTAAGACACCTGAAGACGAAGATTCAAGTTTAACATTAAAACAAGTAGAGTTTAGTACACACAGGTAAAAATGTAAATGTTTATGAATGGCCATTAACAACAAACGATAAAGCCTGTTCATGAATGAATAGGGGAATCTGAATCTACTAGTGAGTTGCGTGACTTGTGATCATAAAAATAATTCGATACGTTATTCGTGTACTTTGCGTTTCTCTCGACACAAGCCCTTTTATACGTTCTGAGTTGTAGAATGCTAAGTAGTGAAATAGTTTTCTATTATCACGTTTGCTTGTACTGGGTAACTGAATACATATGTACATGCATTAAATCATAAATTTCATTTCTTGAAGAATACAACAATCAACAGCAATTTATTTCTTATATGGTGCTATTAACAACAAAAAGATCAATACTGTTTAACAAGCATTAGCTAAGTTTCTGACGTGTTCAATGGATAAAAATTGTTATCAGAAAACTGTTCAGTAAATCAATAACTGATTTTCTCCTTCCATAAAGCCTTTTGTCATTTTATTTTTTTTATTTATGTTTTAGTGAGACAAAGTTCTTCAAAGTAGACCTAGGATTCCGTCTAAAACCGGGAGATACTGTTGATCTAACCGTGGAGGAGGTTTTTGTCCATGCCATGAGTCCATTCCCTACCAAAATCACACAGTCAGAAAAACAGTTTGTCCTCTTTTCGTGCAACCACTACTACTACACACCGTACACTGTGAAAAAGCAAACTACCACAGTGTCCTTGGCAACATCCTCCGTGGAGTCTCACAGCAAGCTTAAACCCACCAGCCTCTCTGATAATTCCATTACGTATGGACCCTACAGTGATGTCGAGGCGTTCCAGGTGAACCCTATGAGGGTGCACTTTGAAAACAACACTCCTTTCCTCTCGGTAAGTGGACTGATCATTGACGCGTAGCTTGGGTAAAATACATTTATGCATGCATATATGTACAAATTGTATGTTTGATTTTACATTGTGTGCGAAACAACTACGTGCAAGTCGAAAGATTTCTTTATTTCCAATATGTACCAGGGCTGTTGTTAAGGGCCATAACCCGTAACACCTGTTATGGCTGAGCATGCTTGATATCCCCTTGATGTTACCGGTGAGATTGCCTGTTGTTGAAAGAATTCACCCACAAAGTAACAAGTTTGCTACAGGTGGGGAGAACAAGGGTACCGATGACTCAAACTTAATGACAGCCCTGTGTACATGTAGGAATAAGTTCAATAATTTAACATAATTATTATAGGATTACAATATTAATACCAGATACCTGTATTACTCAGAATCTCTTGATTTACGCCAAGAGGGCGAGGATTTTTATTTTTGCTTATTTTGTGTAGTGTTTCATACCACATGTATTCTCGTCAGGGAATTTCCTTATGTGGTATGCATTGTACTTGTATTCACACAAGCTCAACCAGTTTTGCAAAATTGACACATTTGTACTTTCAAATTCAGGTTCTTGGCATGAAAAGGACCATAGAAGTTTCCCACTGGGGCAACATTGCAGTTGAAGAGACCTATCACATGAAACATGTAGGAGCTGAACTCCAGGTGACCATTTTCATCCCAAATTTGATCTGTAGGTGAATTCTCCTGAGAGAAAACACTGGGATGCTAGGAGAATATTGCAATACATCAACAAAGATAGATGATCATGTACATGTACCATAATTATTGATTTTCTTTACTCCATTTTATGGTCCTTGATTTTCAGGTTTGTGCTAACCTCTTACATGTATGTCTTCCCTCCAGGGTGCTTTCTCTAGATATGATTATCAACGTACAGCGGCTCCTTCTTCCATCAAGTCTTTCAAGGCTGTTCTGCCAGCTGCTGCCAGTGATGTGTACTATCGGGATGAAATTGGCAACATCTCAACCAGTAATCTGTGGTCTCAAGAGGATTCGGTGGAGTTGGAGCTGCGGCCACGGTTTCCCTTGTTTGGTGGCTGGCAAACTAGGTTCTACATGGGCTACAATGTTCCTAGCTATGAGTACTTGTACAACCTTGGTGAGTGGCTATTTGCTTGATAATCAAACTTTTACATTTACATACAACATTTATTTGAAAATTAATCTGTACCTGGGACCAAAGTTGTGAAATAAGCTACCAGGCAAAATTAGGACCCGTACCATCACTGAGCAGTTTTAAAATCATACATGTATCCATAAAATGTGATTTGAGTGTATTGGTTGAAGTTGACAGGTGCTCAAATTGCATTCTTGCACTCTACAGATTGAATGAATTTTTCTCTCCTATTGGTAGTTCGCTTTTTTTTTTTTTTGATTGATTGATTGATTTAAATTTTAGAGCTACATGTATTATTAAGTAGCTACATGTACAACTGTGCACAGCTTAAAACATATGATTTAGTTTTAAGCAAAGGATGGTGCTGGTGATGATATTGATAGAGCTACATGTATTTAATTTCTTTTACTTTTTAGGAAACAGATACATCCTCAAGATGCGAGTGATAGATCACATATATGATGATTTTGTTGTAGATGATCTGAGTATGAGGATTATTCTTCCCGAAGGATGCACGTAAGTTTTGCCCAATGGCAAAAATTAAATGACAAGCTTCATTTGTACGTACCTATACTATTTTAAAAGTCTCATAGCTAATTTGATTTTACTGGTATATATAGCTTCATTTGCTAGTTCCCCAAGTTGAGAATGTTTTATAGCTACATTTTGTTTTTGTTTTTTTTTGCACATTCAACTTGTAAATTTCCTTAAGAAATTTGAGGATGTAATTTGGGACCTGGTAATGAGGGTTTAGTTTTTGTGCATGAAGTGTGTGTTTATCGAAATATTGTATGGCAGTCAACTGATAAGGTCTTAGATGAACCAAATTGCGCATGTATATGAAATTGTTGAAAATAAAATTAATGCAAATGAGGTTTTTCCTGATCAAAATAATTTTTTGTGGTAAAAAAATGATAAATTAAATAATTGAAAAGTTCAATTTCTTTTTGCTGTTACACTTAGTAGTCTGTACAGTGTACATTTCACTCAGCAGATTACATGCAAAACTTAATCCAATAGCCCCCTATTTTATTTTTCATTATTGAGCATACGAAATGAAATTGTTCTTTTTTTTTTTTTTGTAGTAACATTCAACTGAAGGCACCATTCAATATGGAGGAGGGCAACCGTGAACTACATTTCACGTACTTGGACACAGTTGGCCGACCTGTGGTGGTTGCACACAAAACTAACTTGGTGGAACAACACATACAAGATTTTGAGGTACATATACATTGTATGTACCATAAAAAAAGGCAGAAAATGAGACCATCATAGAAATAAGATATATTGACCCACTGGGATTGTTTGGTTGTATAATTATTATTATTATACTCTGTTTGAGTGAACATATTGCCTTTCTTTGTGCACTTAGTTTTTTTGCCTGCTGGAGTAAAGTCTGTGATTCAACCTGAAAAATACCAGATATAGATGTGGTATCTCTACAGAGATCTGTGTGAATCTTTGATTGGTTTAACAACATGTATAATATTTTTGTTCTATTTTGAACTTTTACCTTAAGATTACAACAAATCCTGAAGACTGTACAGCCCTATGTAAAGCTGTGTGCTGGGTAAAAAGTATTATATCTTCTCAATCGAAGCCAAACTAAAAAGAAAACAGAGTTCAAAATAAAATTGAAAAAAATGTATGGTTATTAAGATCTGACATCCAAATGCTGTCACGGTCATAATTTCCTAAATGTTTAAACTGTTAAATTAAGAATATGATTATTATTGTTTTAATTGTAAGTCCTGTCTAGATCTCTGAATGCCAAATTGTCTGAGCAGTTCTTTATTTTAAGCAGTGGATTCTTATCAAGTGTTTCAACCTTGCTTTTTCAACAGCTGCACTACTCGTTCAACAAGGTTCTTCTGTTACAAGAGCCTCTGCTTGTTGTTGGTGCATTCTACTTGCTCTTCATGCTTGTTGTCATTTACATGAGGCTTGACTTTGCTATCAGCAAGGTAAGAAGACAACCTACTTAGGCCTGGCAGATCCAGGATTTTCAACTGCGGGGGGGGAAGGGGTTGGCCAGTGCCTTAGAGTTGCAGAATCAATGGAGCATGCCCATAAAATGTTGCAATTTGAGAATTGAAACCTTACTTAAAACTGAAATACTAACAATGCTTCAAACTAGAATTACAATGAGGAACCGTTTGCCGTTATTTCTGCCAAAATATTCACAATATTTTTCATTATTTTTCATTTTTTGCTTCACCAAGAGGGGGATGGGTAGCTGCCCAATACCCCCACCCCCAAAATCTGCCCCTGCTACTATAGGACATCATCATCATCATCTTAATTTAAAAACATGGTAAATACATCAGGCATTAACAATTTAATATAAAAGCTACAATGGTGTAGCTTAGAAACTCGAAAGTACTGTAAGATTTGGGCAATGGAAAATTCAACCATGATTCATCAATGGAATGTTTATGAACCATCGACAAAACTACAAATTGCACATTTTTCAATTTGCTGTGTATGTGCATCCTACCCCCATATTTAAAGCAATATTGTATTGGAAACCATGCATACATGTATGTGGTAACAGCAAGCAATGTGAAGTGATTGTAATCATAATCAACTAATCACAGAATGATTTAAAACCTAAGGAGTAAGAAGAGACAGCACTCCTCAATTCTGATTAAATAAAGGCTGCAGGGAATCAGAGTTAATAGTTCTCCTTACATTTCAGGATGAAGCCAGTGAATCGCGCATGCGTGCTGCTTGTCTGATCGAAGAGGTTCAGCGTCTGTTGGACCGTCAGAGTGGCCTGTACTCTGTGTATTCTGATGCCATTCACAAGTACAAATCAAGCAAAGATGCTACAGCATTTGCTAATGCACGCAAGAAGCTGGATGGAGATTATCGCTCCATCAGTAATCAAATCACTCAGGTGCAGAACTCCCTTAACAAGGAGCAACCTGAGGCTGCTGAGAAGGTGAGTATACTATAACGACCACATGTAGGTACATGTAGGTGTAGGTAAAGTCTGCATACCAGCCAACTGTCCCACCAGGCCAGAGCGTATCCCGGTTTCTGTAGCATGAAGCGACCAGGAGTATTTCTACTCCCCCCTGGATGAGATGCTAGTCTGTATTACAAATCTTCATTTTAACTTGACTATTAATTATGTCACATGTTGATGGTGTTTTGTTTTTTACTGTTACAGCTCACAGAGTTGCAGCGTAAAGAACACGAGAAGAAGCAGTTGTTGGATGCAGCCATCGTAATGGCTGAGAAAGTGGTGAATGGTCGCCTGAGCAAGCAAGCATATGTGGAGGGCGAGGGCAACAACAAGACCAAGAGGCAGAAACTGAGCGCTGAGATTGAGACCATGGCTGGAAGCCTTTAATGCAGTTTCCCATGAATCCCTGTGATGTCAGTGTGATGTTTAGCATTTACCCAGTTTTCACCCTTCTAATGTGTTACAGTACTGTACAGCCATTTTGAAGGGAATTGGACCCAAAAAGTGCAATGTAACACCACCCTACAGCCCCCTGTTAATATAGCTTTCTTGTTATTACAGTCACTTTATTCTGGCCGGAACAAAGCTAAGTCAGTCATTTTCGTATTTAAAGAACCCTTTAATACGGCCACTCTGTTAATACAGCCAAACTTGTGTGGGCCGTTGGTGACCAGTTTAACGAGGTTGCACTGTAGGATTGTCAAGTTAGGATCCTGAGTCAAAACCAACACGATTGATTGATTTCATTTAGTACTTTTAAAATGTGTGTGCAATTTAAATGGTGTGTTGTTGGACAACTTCTTTTGGAGATTCATGAGATTTAAAAGTGAGGTTGAATTTCTTGCCCTGACATCACAGGGTTTTCATAGGAACTATTAAAACAGAATAATTAAACTTATAAATGTCTTGTTAAAGAGTAGCTTTTGAATTGTGTAGGTTTGCCGTCCATTTTCTCACAAAATGCTGACTTGAAGCACCACTCAGTGATACATGGTGTTACTCACCGTTGCTGTGTAGGTTCTACCTATTAAAAATTGATATTTTAAAGAATTGTGCACTCTTTGCTTGGCTTTTTTTTGTTTTCATCTAGTCTTGTGCCATGCAAAATCTAATGGTTTGCCTTAAAGTGATGGGAATACAGCTCTTCTTTCAAAGAGGACTGTACAACTTGTTTTGGATGGTCCCTCTACGGACCACCCCCCCAAAATATAATAAAAATAATAAATAAATATTTCAGTTGCGGGCTGTCCAATAGATTACTCGTGACGGCGAAATTTCGAACGTTACATTGTGCAAATGGCAGACCTGGATTCAGGCGGGTGCCATTTATATAATTACACATTGTCATTTCCTTTGTTGTGGCCGTAAAGTATAAGAAAGACGCGTACGGGGAAGCTTCCGGGAAGCCTCGAAATTTGTGTTCTTTCTCCTCTACCATTTTGTTCAGCCCATCCTCCCGTGGAGGCTTCACAATTTACTCAGCGGAATAACAGATACAAACAAGAATAAACGGCCTAAAAATATATCTTCCATAGCCAGATTGAGCCACGAATGGAAGGTGAGAACTTTCCTTCTCATCACCATCGGCATCTCCTTACTCTGAAAACGGCTTTTTAGGCAATGTTTTTTTTTTGGGGGGGGGGGGGGAGGGGCGGTGGGGTGTTAAAAACCCAAGTCTGTTACATTTGCACAATGTAACACTCGAAAAATCACCGACACGAGTTTGAATCTACTAGACAACCCAAAAGTGAAATCTTTATTTATTTTTACACTATTTTAGGGTGGTCCGTAAAGGGGGTCCGTAGGGGTAGTCCATGGACCGGTCCGTAGGGTAGTCCGCGGACCCGGTCCGTTGTGGGGGTCCGCGGACCGGGGGTCAGTGTTTTCGGGTTACCCCCATACGGACACCTCTCTAACACGGACAGTTTCCTATGTTTTCACAAAATTCTCATAAATTTCCTCTAAAGAAAACCTCTTTTACGGCCCTCTCTAAAACGGACAACGGACACCAAATCTCAGCCTCAGGGAGCAAATTTATACAAATTTAACCTCTATTACGGACACACCGGGGACCAGGTGTCGATAATTTGCGGTATGCACCATTTCCTGTCGGCGGTTACACAAACATTGATACTAATTGTACTTTTATAATACGATGTAGAAAGTTCCTAGGTGCAGTATTTCGTTTTGTTCCAAAATTCGTATGTACAGAATGTAACTGAGCAGTACAAGTTTATCAATTTAGATTCAAAAATTCACAAGACACTTACTCTTGGACCTGATTTTAGTTACTAAACACTCTAAACTGTCAGTGGAGACTTGAAAGTGATCTCATCATAGTGACCTCTTCAATATGGGCACCTCTCTAATATGGACACTTCGCTCTGTCCCTTCCACACTCTGTCTGTATTAGAGAAGTTCAACTGAATATCAGGATCTCACTGGCCAGTCAAATTATACACTTAATTTTTTCCCATTCCATTTCGACCATTGCTTAGACCTCTTTAGCTTACA
Organism: Orbicella franksi; assembly: GCF_964199315.1. Lineage (NCBI taxonomy): Eukaryota > Metazoa > Cnidaria > Anthozoa > Scleractinia > Merulinidae > Orbicella > Orbicella franksi. The sequence goes on from NC_138153.1 coordinate 11,364,118, forward strand.
GGCCACATGATATTCTCTAGAGAAATTTATAGATCTTTTATATATCTAAAAGTTTTCCACTCATATGCATCTGACTGTTGGAGAATTTGAAAGTAAGAATCCCCAAGAGTATGTTAAAAGATGGTTAATAAAGAGGGAAGCTGGGTCCTTGGGTAACGTGGCGTCGCTAGAGGGCTGGGATTGAGACAGGCTGAGGCGCCATGTTTGATTGTTTTGGCTCTGAAAATGAACGAAGTATTTAAAAATACCCATGTATTCGTGGAAGTTCTAAGCATGGCGAGATGCGATGCTGTCCAGCAATGGGATGAAAGTGCCTTTGAGAAAGCGTACAAGTGGGCTAGTTACTTTGAAGAGGCAAGTGTTTGGGACTAAGTAATTTCGCAGCAGGGCAAATAATTGCTTTAGGCCTTTAGCTTAGCACCGATCGGGATCACATTAAGCTTAGTCTTGTAACATTAAGAGCTGAAGTACAAAATTATACAGGGATATCTAAGTGTTAAGCTTATTAGCATCTTTGACATTGAAATATTTTAATGAGAAAATAACCTCTCTGTGACCTTAATTATATCACTTGGGCCTCGATCCCCTAGCCTCCCCACTGTAAATTGACTTGAGCTTGTGTAGAGGGGGGAGGAGTGGTGTTATTGAGGTGGGGGAATTTGACATTCATATCATACAAGGGAAGTTGTTGGTCGTGGGTGGGGGGAGGGGGGGGGGGTTAGGCAGGTGAAGTTAGAAGACATCAAGAACTAACACCATACTTTGTAATGGGGCAGATACAAAACTTAGACCAGGTCAACTCAGATCGCTGATCTAAATAGGAATGGCAGCTATTGTCTATGCTTCGTTCTTCATCCCGAAGAAGTCATATTTAATTTTCGTATTAAATCAGCAATCCTAGTAGAGACAATCCAAGTTTTGTCCCTGCCTTTTGCAACATGGTGCCTTAAACAGAAAGGCTTTCAACAGTTCTTTGCTGTGTTTGTGGATGCATTTATAAATATGCAACGTTTTAATTTTAATCTTGTATAAAACAAAATTCAGGACACAGTGAAAGTTCAAAACAGGTGCTTGGGGACTTGAGGGTGAACTTGTTATCTTTCCCATTGCTCATTTTGCCACACATGCAAAAAATTCAAAAGGTCAAATAGTGGGGGCAGGGAGAAGGAGGATATTGAAGTTTTGAATTGCTTAATTGACTGAAACATAAATGGCAGAGGTCATCAGCATGTTTTCTAAGAAGAAAAGTTGCTCACTGTAGATGTGGATACACAAGGCCCAGCTAAATGTTGAACTTAATCCTAAACGAGCTGCTCATGGATGAATGAAAATGCCATAAGTCGTAGACATATTCTGACCTGTGGTTGTGAATAGGTTTTTGAAAGTCTGGTTGAAAAAATTTTTAAATCAGCATCTTTACCAATTTGTCAGTAACCAATTGTATAAATCTGCATATAATTTGTCAATTAAGTGTTGTATCAAAAGGTTGAAAATTACGGTAACTTATACATGTAGATGGCCTCTGATTGTTGATCTTACCTTTATCAGCTTCTGTTCAAGACAGACACATTAACCATTAGACCACAGCTCCTTCCAAAGCTACGTGTAACCTCGAGGTACCTAACTATTTTCAAAATGTTCTCAAATTATACATCACTTTTTGTTTCTCAGGTTTATCAACGGTTGAAGACAAAACCATCCCTAGCAGAGAAACTGGATAAATATCTTGCAAACTTTAACAAATCTGGGCAAATACATTTAGGAAATCTAAAACTATCCCTTGATGTTCTTGGCAAATCAAAGTCTTTATTACGACAGTTTCTACTTCAGAATCCTCATCTTTCGGAAAGCCAATATCAAATGACATTGAAATTGTATGGCATAAGAGTAGGAGAATGGCTGGACTGTAGTACCAGTAATGATTTACATAAGGATGCATTCCATTTGAGTCAAACAAGAGCTGCAGTACAACTGTTATCTAAAATGAGGGACAGACTCACTGAAGATATGAAAAATTCTCAAGACAGAGTTTTCAGAGTTTTCAAAGAAAGCTCTTCAACAGCTCCCTTGTCAAAGGTAGAGAAATTTCCAAGTGCTGTTACTTCAGAAGACATTGCTGTTGATGTTGCTGCACATTGTTTATTCAAGCATGTTGAACATCACTTGCAGTATGGAGGTAAATCTGTCTGCTGTATGTATCAAATAAGTGTCTGTTTTCATCATTGTTCTTCCAGTGAGTTTTGAGCAGACTCAATGTTCTTGTATTGAAAAGACTGCTAACAAATTGCATTGGGCTGTCTCATAGTTTGCAAGTCAGTGAAGACTACTAAGGATATGGGCCTCATTTAGAGGTGCAGTCTTTGTCAAGTGAATATTAGCTTCTATACCATACCATAAATGGGGAAATTGCCTGGACAACTGTAGATGAACTTGAAATCATCTTTCTGTTTAATTTCATTTACAAGTAATATTATAAGTAAATAATATTTAAAGTGATGTCAAATTATGATGTTTCATCCCATTATTATCACAGCTCCCAAGGACAAGGCAGAAGTGTGTGACAAGCTAAAAATCCTTGCTGAGCAAGAGAATGGACTGAAAAGCATTATATCATCACTTCTTTTAACTCCAGATGACTGTCGGTCAAGACAACAAGCCCAAAATGTAACTCAGTTCATTCTCGACTGGCTCCTTGGTATGTGGCCTAGCCATGAATGTTCCAACTGCAAAAATAATCTTCTTATCATTTTTTTATTTTCTACGCCCTTGTTTCTCATCTTAAAAAATGACTTATAATAAGAAGCAATTCTCTCATAGTTAACATCTTCTATGCAATGATAGTAGCAGAAATGTCACTATGTATTAGTTTTTGTACCTGCGTGTAATTCATTCAGGTGAAAGTATGGTAAGGTGACATGCCGTGTTCACCAGAACCCTAGGAACTTGCCTAAATTGATCTCTGATTGTCCTGGCTTTGCAGCTACACTGTACTCTCAAGTCCTTTTGTGGTAGTGTTTATTTTAATTTGGCTTTCTGTTAATTTTTTGTTCTTGAAATTTTGCTTGTCATTCATATATTATATTATCATAACACTCTACTTATTTAAGAACATTTCATACTGTAACTGTAGAAAAACTTCCCTCCAGATTTGTCTTGTGTAACCCTGTCGTCAAATTTCTCTCCTGTTATATGACACTTTATAATATAGATAGGACATTGCGCATGCTTTGATTGGTCAAAGACCCATGTTTTATCAGGGTATAAGACATAGAAAAAGCGTTTTTATTGTTTTTTGCCACATTACTTCTATATAATAAAGCAAATGAAGAAGCTTAAGCCCCGTGTATTACACTATGATAAAACACTCCGAACACTTGAGAAATGTAGAAAACACTTGCCTGTGGCTCATGTTTTCTACATTTCCCGCATGTTCTCAAATGTCCGTCCTGTTTTATCACAGTGAAATACACGGCTTAGTCTTCTTTATTTGTTAAATAACACATTGGTTTCTCTGTACGCCGTTATAAATAAAATACATGCCAAACTCCTGAACTTTCACTTTGATACGCCAGTATGGCCTAAACGGCAAAAGCAGTTACAAGTACCATTTCCATATTTTTTCTCCAACTTCTTGAAATTCCCCGTAAACGCCAGGGATATAAGTTGTAGCTTACAAAATCTATGCAGAGGTGAATTTGTATTCTAATAATCAGGGCTTACAAGTATGTTATTGTTATTGTTATTTTTGATGACATCACTTCTTTTGAATATCCTGATCAACAGAATTCCTCTCCAAAACTAAACCTGACCCTTGTTTGATGTCCATTCCTCCGCACCTCCTCAGCAGAGTGGCCTTCATGTACACTCCCTTCTTTGAGCTGTACTTGTCCCATATATTGAGATGGGCAGAAAATATGGCTCCTAATATCTGCAGCAGTGAAAAGGATTATTGCACTTCCAGAGGAATTCAGTGGAGGTAGGTGTTTCACTGATGGAGACATGTGCTACATCATTTCATGCTGTTCTGACGATGTGGCCAACGTCAAGCAAACTGAGGCCCCGTCCACACCAGCGTCGGAGAAATTCGAAAGCGCATCTTTGTTTCTAAAGTTAGGCCTAACGTCCACTCTAATCCGACACAAAAACGGAGCTTCGAAAACGCCGGCTTTACGTTTTAGGGTCGACGGAAGATATTTTGAAAACGGAGATTTTTGAAAACGGTGGTGTCACGATAATCATGTCACTTCCTGCCAGGCTTTCCTCAAACAATCCAAATCCAAAATTCCTCCGGCGTATTGTGGACGGAAACATTTGATGCGTTTTCAGAGTGAAAACGCCGTTGTCAAATTTTTCCGGCATAGTGTGGACGGGCCCAGATAATAAGCTTTATGATTTCTCAAAAAGAGAAGTTCCTGCTCCTGAGTTCGCGGGCAATTGTAAAAATCGAACAAATGGAGACGCATCAACAGCTTTACTAAAAATTCAAGAAAAAGGAAATTGGTGAAAAGCGCAGGAAGCGTTGCGTGGGACACTAACGAGCGCAGTCGAACCCTCCGCGTCTGATTGGCTGAGTGAATAATTTGTTAGGAAGTAATGAAGACTTGTTGAAAACATTCAGTGGTCCAGCTGATCATCAGTGCAAACCAAAGTAACATTCGAATTTGTATTGAAAATGTGGAAACGGCTTGAATCAGTCCATTGTATGAGTTTCCGTAGTCAGGTGAATAGCATATTAACATGCTTTTTGTTCAATTGTCGTTCTTTGACAGGTTCATCTTCCAGGACCACACGCTAAAACTTCAAGACAAGGCAAAGCAACATCTTTCCTTTGCAAGTCTCATCAGTCATTTTGAACATCTTGTAACTGGCCCCTCGGTCATTGCCGATGTAACAAAGAAAGAACTTTACAGTCGTTTTGCCGAAAGAGAATCGTTAATTAAGAGCGTCGAGTTCAGGACGTCCCCAGATACACTGGATTTGAATATTTGGGAAGACATTTCTGCTTTTCTTTCTATTTGACACAGACTACAGATATACGTTTTTGTGTGGGACAAGAAATGGAAACTGTTATTAGTCTTGTGTGTCCTGATCTCTGAGCGTAATTTTAATATGGCTAGCGTTTTATTTCCATATATATAATACGGCTAGTAAACGTCGGGTGAAAAGCGCCCTTTGTTGCTCTTTTTCTTTATTTAACTTAGAACCTGGTTTATCCAGGATATCAAATTTTGAATTAAGACAATAATAATACAAAACGTGAGGCCCATATTCTTTTGACTAGTCCCAAGGCGTCTGTTACGAAATTTCTTTCCAGTCGTCTTCTGCGCCTTTATACAATTGTATCGTAAAAGCAACAGTTCCGCATAGTGCCCCCCCCCCCTCCCCTCCCTTGTTCCCCTTTGTTCACTCAACGACCTGGCTTGTAGCTGTCTATTCCGTTAGTCATGCTCACTTGAATGCTTAGGTCCGTGAACTTTCATTTTCCAGTTATACTGCGCAACTTTAGTAATGATAATTCGCCACCATAACGTAGAATGTACAGCCGCTTTTACATCTCTCACTGCTACAGTTGGATTCGACAGGACAGAATCACATTTCTGTGCTAACCAGATTGGTTCAGATACCAGATCTACTGTCCCAAGCGTTAGCGTAGTATCTGCGACCCTCTCAAAACTCGATGTTATAATCAGAGAATTGAATCTCCGAAACCATTCTTCACTGACTAGAATTGCTAGAATGTATTCATTAATTGTGGGACGTTAAAGGAACTACTTCATGGTTTGCGCATTTTGAAAAGTTTAGACTAAATTGTTCAAGTTCGTCGCTTGTAATCCGTGTCAATCTTTTCCATCCTTGAATCTCTATGGTCTCTCATCATCTCTTTGGTGTTTTTCCATCTCAATAAATAACTATTTTCAGGTTTTTTCTATTTAAAGGTAATTATTTACGCAGCCAAAATAACTCAAAATACCGTGACTGAGCTCCTTAAACAAGTGCGTGGTTAACAATGTAATGAATCGAAATGAATGTGAGCACTTGGTACCAACAACGTTATCAAAATACGATTTTCACCATCGGTTTGTATAAAAACGTAAGTTTCAAGAATGAAGTTCGTTCGTGTTAAAAGTGAAATAAAGCTTTGTTACTTATTTAACCGGAAGTGACGTAAGGTTACCATGGTAACAATCATGCAGTGCCCCCTTAATTTTTACAGATGGCACGTGCTTTACGGAGCATGCTGGGATAGGTTAAAGAAGAAGGCTTGGCCGCCCAGGGTGGCGCGAAAAGAGAGAAAAACGACTGTCATGTTAGTGATCGTAAAATAGAAACCTTTACCTTTTGAAAGACTCGGAAAATGCCCGATGAAGAAAAAGTGAGGACAAAAAGGTTAGTATTGCTTGCTTCTTTTTTTTCACTGTAGGTGTCGTGTTTGTGGTAACTGGTAGTTTATGTCTATATGTCGTGACATTCGAAGTTCAATTTTTGCCGCCATCGATTCAATCTTGTTTTTCCCTGCAGACGAAAGCTCGACTCCATAATCATTAAACTGCATAAGGCGACCCCTTTGGAAAAAGAAAGCTTGCAAGACGGAGAAAATCAGGTAAAATGTTTGTTCTAACCGCTATTGCGTGAATTTTTTCCGGCTTTATTTGTGTGCTCACATGTGTGATGGCGGGTTGATTTTGTGACAATTGTCTTATGCAGGCCGGCAATTTACATATAAGGCATGTATTTACCCTCGCTTAATTTCACGGTTAATACCCTAGCAAGGGAACTTTGATCGTTGTGACGTTGACTTAATTGCGTTATTTCATCCGATTGTAAACCCGGTGTGACTAAGGTTAACATTTGCTCTATTTGTACTGTATGCATGTACTCGGCGAACTTTTGAACATTCTGTTCCAATTCAATGCGTGTTGTGTCTAGTTCGTGTATTTTCATGAATGGGAAAAGCGCTTAGGTTGCAGGTGTATGGTATCTTTTGTGCTATCACTTGTAATTCAAAAATAAACACAGGAAGAGATCTATTAACTAGCTTGCCTTTTAGGTGGAATACTCAAAGCTTTATAGTTTACCAACCAGAATTTTTTTGTTACTTGTCATTTTCTTAACTTTGTTCTACAATACTCGTTTGAGTACATGGCCAAATCTGGCAAATAACTGTATGATTTAGTCTTGATTAAGACATAAGTACTGTTGATCTCATTTTTAATTTTTGAGCATTCTGGTATGTTCCTCTCCTTGGTGGTGTAACTTAAAAAAAGAAATAATGTTGCAGGTTGCCTGAACACAAAATAACTGGTTATTGGTAAGACCATAAATTTCAAAATAATAAAACTGAACAGCTTTAATTATGAACTTTTTTTTTTCCTAGATCAAGGCATTTGATTCCATGTAAGGTGACATGTATTACTGTTTCCAATCGTATAGACTGCAACACCCGAGAATTTTTCACAGTGCTAATTAAAATGAAATCACTAGAGACACTTGGCTGTGCCACGTTATCAACATTTTATACATCATATGATTTGGTAGACTAGCATAATTTTCCGACAAAAGTTCTTTAGATCAATGCTCAATGTATAGTTTTCTCTTAGAACTTTTAGGAATTTAATTGACAAGGAGCTGTCATAGCATTGCTATCAAAATGGGTACTGATCATTCAAACTTTCTTGACTTAAGTGCTGACAGAATATGTGCTAGTTAACAAAAAAACTGTGACACTGTATTTTCTATGCAATAGGCCATAAAACATGGCTGAAATTGTAAGTCCGCCAGAAAATACCTTCTCCCACACCAATCATAAAATGCAAAATCTTTCTAATGAAGCTCCTTACAGATGGTTTTACATGACATCATCAAGTTCAAAAATCCAAATAACTGAAAGGAGTCCCTAGTTAAAGTTTTTATCCTCAAACGTAAAAATGTTAAATTTATATCCTAAGACCTTTCAGATCAATAGCCTCTTTTGTTTGGCTGCTTTTATTAAATGAAGTACATGGTTTCATCTAATTAATTCTGTGAATTTGCCATTTATATGTGGTTATATGGTGGATGTTTAACAAGGTATGCAAGTATCTTTGAAATGCTCTATCTAAGTTGCCAAAATATCTTGGTTTTCACGATATGAGAGAAAGTCCTGCTACTGAGGAAATACGTGGAGTACTTATCAACAGTCTTATCTGACTTTATAATATAGATAGGTCCCTGCGTGCCCTCTGATTGATGTTTTATTGTTTTTTGCCACATTACCTCTAGTCAACATTTTTGTTAGAGATGGTGAAAAACATTTTCTTTGAAGAAATTTGTTGTGGAGTTCTCTGTGAAGCAGCAGAAAGTTTTGACAAAGCATATAGCACTTTAGTGGTATTAAATTGCGTCAGTTCATCAATCTGTGTGCTTTTTTGTTTCTACTCACGGCTTGTACAATATATATCACAAAGCAAATGAAGAAGCCTAAGCCATACATTACACTGTGATAAAACACTCCGGATATTTGAGAACACTCCAGAAATGTAGAAAGCGCTCGCCTGCAGCTCGTGTTTTCTACATTTCCCATGTGTTTTCAAATGTCTGTTGTGTTTTATCACAGTGTAATACATGGCTTAGGCTTCTTTATTTTTTAAACAATCAACGATTGATCAGTTTGGACAACCTGATTATTTCTGACTATTTGGTACAAAATCTCAATTGGCTCCCAGCTCTAATCTATGTTTCTAGAATTTTTTAAGAAGTTTTAAGACTTTAACTCAATTACAAAGGTACAAGCCCTAGCATTTTGAAATGCAAAATCCCCCTTCCCTACCCCCTTCCCCCTGAAAAAAAACCTGTTGAAAAAGGCTTTCAAAGACCCAGGTGTGTCATTCTCAATGCCTACAAATTGACTTCCCTCACATAAATGAATAACTGCCTTGAATGTACAGTAGCTTATCCTATTAATGTACTGTTACATCTAAATACAGTAGATTTAAAGTATCAAGCATATATTTGGTCCACATACTCAAAGGATCTTCAAAGGATCTACATCACGGTTTGCACATATTGAAAAGTTAAGCCTCAATTTTTCAAATTGGTCGTTTGTTATCTGTGTCAATCTTCTCCATCCTTAGCCATCCTTGTTCCATCGTGGTTTATTATCTCTGGTGTTTTTCTATCTTATTAAACTGTTATTTTCAGGTTTCCTACCATTTGAAGGTAACTTTGTCTGTGGCCAAAATAACTCAAAATACCGTGACTGAGCTCATTTAATTCTTTGTGTAATTACCACTTGCAGAAGGAGGCAGAAAAAGAAAATGTCACAGCTGATGAAAAACCCGAGTCACTTCCAGGGTCATCAAGACGGTAAGGAGACAGCACAATCTGGAATACCCTGATCCAAAATGAAAAGACTTTTGTCAAAGCAGGAGCAATCTTAGAACCTGAAATTGTTATCTAAATACACATCTAAATACACATGTCTTAACTGTAATACCTACAATTAAATTCAGGTGCTCTTTAAGGACATAAAGTACTTGAAACAAGGAGTGGGTAGTGCTTGGAATACCTGATGAGCGATGAGTCCAGTCTAAGTTCTTCCCAATGCTGGCGTCCATCTTTTTGACAGAAAATAAGGCTTGAGGGGCCAAAATGACGTGAGCTGTATGCTTCTTTCATTGTGGGTTAACGCATACAGAATTCCTATTAAGTTATGGTAACCTTATAGTTAGTACACTGGACTCCCATTCCCATTGCGGTGACCCCTGGCTTGGGTCACTGCAATGCATTTATAGTGCAGGCTTTTAGCCAGATAAGTGTCCAGGCGCCCTGTGGATGACCACTTTCTATAGAAAATTATTTCATTTTTCATATGTTGCCTCATAAATTGCTCATTTAAGCAGGCCCTATGTAGCATATTTTGGACGGCCACTTTTCAAATTCTGGCTAAAAGGCTGTCATTGGGCCTATCTCTATACATGTGTGCAAGCTAATTGTGGTGAAAAAATTCTGGGAGGTCTCCTGCATGTCCTAACATTCCAACAAGGAGAGAGTAGAAGCACATATACTCCTAGTTACTTCAGGCAAGCAACGGAAATAAACTTGTGCCAACCTGATTGACCCACTTGCACAAGTGAAGTCGTTTTACATGTACTTTTCCACGTTTTTAGTTTGGCCCTATCCTTGAAGGGAAATCTTGATTTATGTCCACCAGCAGTTGCCAAGCTTTATTATTAATTTTCAATACAGTTGTGTTTAAACTTATAATTAGTAATTTCTGAGTTGACGCAGACTTGTTGGTATTACAGGAAATTGCACAGGAAAGTAAAACAGAAGTCAACATTAAAAGGCTCTGACAATGAAGCAGATCCCCAAGCAACACGCCAAGGAGTAGACACAGTTGGTGAAACATGTACCACTGAGAATGGTATGGTAGTGGATGATGAACAAGAAGTGTCTTGTAATGGAGAGGGTTGCAACAGCAAGGAGGTGCCATCAGACTCTGTACCACTGGTGAAGCAAGAACCGGGAGAAAACTATGAGAATTCCTTAGAAGGACTTCAAAAGATGCTTGGCTACAACATCAGTGAGGAGGTGGAGAAACAGACAGAGGAAAGCAATAATACAAAAAAGAAGAAGCTCCTTTCTGAAAGTTCAGATGCTGATGGTAAGATAGTGGGGGTTATATAATTATTATTCAAACATATTGTCACCACTCTGGAGAGTCAGTGAGGTGTTACAGTAATGTTAACACTACACCACTCTTGAGAGTCGATGAGGTTTGTGAAGGAGTCCGAGGGTGGGGTACTTGGTAGAAGTGAGCAGAACAACCATCTTTGTAACTCCTGGTCATATATCGATGGTCGTTAAGTCACTATTAGTAGACTGTACAGAAACTGATAGTGAGGAATGATCATCGCAGTAAATTTTCCAATTTAAGCAATTGGAAAGAAGAAGCCTGAAAAAATCAGGGCTTCAACGGGATTTGAACCTGTGACCTCCGCGATACCGGTGCGATGCTCTACCAACTGAGCTATGAAGCCACACATTGGGAGCGAGGTCAATTTATTGAGTTCATATCTTCCCGTGAGGAGTGAAATGATGTGAAGTTTATATGAAATAATTCATATATGAACTGCGGTTGTATATGATAGTGAGGAATGATCATCGCAGTAAATTTTCCAATTTAAGCAATTGGAAAGAAGAAGCCTGAAAAAATCAGGGCTTCAACGGGATTCGAACCCGTGACCTCCGCGATACCGGTGCGATGCTCTACCAACTGAGCTATGAAGCCACACATTGGGAGCGAGGTCAATTTATTGAGTTCATATCTTCCCGTGAGGAGTGAAATGATGTGAAGTTTATATGAAATAATTCATATATGAACTGCGGTTGTATATGATAGTGAGGAATGATCATCGCAGTAAATTTTCCAATTTAAGCAATTGGAAAGAAGAAGCCTGAAAAAATCAGGACTTCAACGGGATTCGAACCCGTGACCTCCGCGATACCGGTGCGATGCTCTACCAACTGAGCTATGAAGCCACACATTGGGAGCGAGGTCAATTTATTGAGTTCATATCTTCCCGTGAGGAGTGAAATGATGTGAAGTTTATATGAAATAATTCATATATGAACTGCGGTTGTATATGATAGTGAGGAATGATCATCGCAGTAAATTTTCCAATTTAAGCAATTGGAAAGAAGAAGCCTGAAAAAATCAGGGCTTCAACGGGATTCGAACCCGTGACCTCTGCGATACCGCAATATTTTTTCAGGCTTCTTCTTTCCAATTGCTTAAATTGGAAAATTTACTGCGATGATCATTCCTCACTATCATATACAACCGCAGTTCATATATGAATTATTTCATATAAACTTCACATCATTTCACTCCTCACGGGAAGATATGAACTCAATAAATTGACCTCGCTCCCAATGTGTGGCTTCATAGCTCAGTTGGTAGAGCATCGCACCGGTATCGCGGAGGTCACGGGTTCGAATCCCGTTGAAGCCCTGATTTTTTCAGGCTTCTTCTTTCCAATTGCTTAAATTGGAAAATTTACTGCGATGATCATTCCTCACTATCATATACAACTGCAGTTCATATATGAATTATTTCATATAAACTTCACATCATTTCACTCCTCACGGGAAGATATGAACTCAATAAATTGACCTCGCTCCCAATGTGTGGCTTCATAGCTCAGTTGGTAGAGCATCGCACCGGTATCGCGGAGGTCACGGGTTCGAATCCCGTTGAAGCCCTGATTTTTCAGGCCTCTTCTTTCCAATTGCTTAAATTGGAAATTTACTGCGATGATCATTCCTCACTATCATATACAACCGCAGTTCATATATGAATTATTTCATATAAACTTCACATCTGTACAGAAACTCTAACAAAAAGAGATGAGCTGTAGGGTCCACAAGCTACTGAGGGTGTATGAATTATATTAAGACTGTTAAAATAGAAGCAAATCAATAAATGAACACACCGGAGGCAAAGTGATGTAAATTCAAACCAACAGAAAGATAAAAGATTTTAAAACAGTTCCCATACAATTCTATCATATAATCTGGGCTATCATTAAGGTTTGATCTATCAGTAGCCTTGATCTTCACTCCCGCAACAAACTTATCTTTTTGGGTTGTTATTGTATCAACTACAGGTAAATTGACCCATAACAACAAGGGCACATCAAGCATGCTCAGCTGTAACAGGTGCTATGGTTTACGGCCCTTATTGACAGCCCTGATTATCATAATATACAAGTACATTACTGTACCTTTGCCTTTAGCATTGGCAAATAATAATATTGATTGCCTGCTACATGTATTAACAAATCACAATACTTTTTTTAGATGTACCCCTGTCCAATAATTTCAATTCAATTCAATTCAATTCAGTTTCAATTTATTGTGCACTATTTACAGAATTTTAAAATTTACATCTATTCAGTATTGTAAAATAAAGATGGGAAAAAAAATGTTGCATTTTGCTTGTAGAATTGCCAAGAAGAATACAGTGCACAGCTTGTGGAAGAAATGTGAATCCTGCACATGGAACTATCTGCACACACCCGAATTTGAATGTCTTGATCTGTAAAGTAAGTGTCTGTGCACTGTAATCTGGATTGTTGTTAAAATTGTCAAAATTCAGTATTCTCCTGGTCCAGGTTGTTCAAAGCCTAGTTGAGCTAACTTGGGATTAGCAAGAATTTTGATTTCAGTCTTGTAATTTTTTGGTGAGGTTTTCTGTTTACATTGTTTGCCCTTCAGTTTTGAGTTTGAATAATTTCAAACTATGCAAACATAAGCATTAATATACAGCTGTACAAGAAAAATTTATACCTCAGTTAGCTTAAGTTTTAATCCTGGGTTTGATTATGTTTTTATTGAAGTTAAGGAAGCATGACAGCTTAATCCCATATAAAGCGAGGTAGGCTTGAGATCTGACCAGAGTGGTTGGTTTATAGTTTTAGGCAAAATTCTGCACTCTCACAGGGCACCTTAGAAACATAACAGAAATGTTTAAGGGCAGGTGAGGTGTGGTATAGGACAAGAGAAGATGGAACCTATTTTGACTAGCATCATGACATTGATGGGAAGTCATTGTAACATTCTTAGCTGCCTTTTTATGCTAGAGAAACCAGCATTAAGCCTTGTCTGTTGGCGATATGTTAGTGTGGAAATTATATTGTTCTTCAGTATCTCTCCTCAAATGGTGGCCTCAAATGGCTTTCCTGTACTTTTTTAAGCCATAAGGGAAGGCTGTGATAACACCTTGACCTCTTAAAGTATGGTACTTTGTAATTAATTTGGAATTTCTTGGACTTAATTTGTTGAATTTTGTTTTATTTTTTGTTTGTTTCCATTGTTTATGTAGAAATGCAGTCAGTATTACAATTCCGGCCCTTTTACCCGTGATGAACTTGGAGTAGAAGAACAGTGCCGGTGGTGTGGGGACGGAGGGTCACTTCTCTGCTGTGACAACTGTGAGAAGGCATTTTGTAAACCTTGTATAAAGCGTAACTTTGGCAAGTCAGTGCTCAAGGAAATTGTGAATGCACCAGATGACACAGAATGGCTATGCTTCTGTTGTAATTCCAAACCTTTATCAAGGCTCATAAAAGCAAACAATCGAATTATGAACATTCTGGAAACGCGCAAAGCTCAAAAGACGCTTTTCAAAACCAAAAAGGGACCTTCTCTTGTGGAGACTCCGAGCCAAAAGGAACGGCGCAACAGACTTAGTAGTTTAACTGAAAATATAGGCGTGAACTCTGATGGAGCTTTATCGCCTGCTGAGAGTCCATCCAAGAAGACTTTGCCAGAGGTTGTTGAAAGTGATTCTAACGTTGAAGATGACGACTCAGATCAGAACAATGAAAAGAAGTCGAAGACCAAAGGTTCTAAAGGAAAAAATGGCAAGAAAAGTGGTTCTATAAAAGAGGTTGTTTTAGTGATTGACGATGACAGTGATAGCGATGATACACAAGTTAGCAAACCCTCTAAAGGGAAAGGTAAGCAAAAGAAGCGACAAGTGAATGATGGAACTAAAATAAAAATTCAATTCAGTAGTGAAGGGAAGAAAGGCCAAGGAAAGAAGAAAAGAACTAGTAAAGATTCGCCAAGCGGGTCAGATTTTGAAGGTGAAGATAAAAACACCAAGTTAAGCTCAAAAACTGCCAGAAAATCAAGGAGCAAGGATGAACATGTTGATCAGAATTCAGAGAATTCTGATTCTGATTCAAATTTTGCAAACTTTATTTCTATGGTGAAAGGAAAAGGCAGTCAGGCAAAGAGAGAGGTAAAGAAGCTGAAAAGGGGCAAAGGAAAGAAAAAAGCTCTTTCAGAGTCTGAAGAACAGTCTGCAGAGGAGAGTGATAAAGCAGCAAGGAAGACACGCTCGAGAAAGGTGAGCATTACTCAGAAACAAACCAGAAAACGTCCTCGCAAGGTAACTTCCTCAGAGGATGAATCAAAATCAACAGAGGAAAACTCTGACAGTGATGTCCCTACCAAAAAGAAAAAGAAGCGACAAAACAAAAAGGAAAAGGTGGAATCAGGAAATGATGACGATTCAGAAGAAGAAATAGGCAGGAAAAAGAGAGGCAGATTAAGACGTAGAGCTGAAAAGACTGGCTCTGAATCGGATGATAACAAAACAAAGAAGAAACAGAAGGCAAAAGGTAAACAGAAAAGACAGAAGAAACATTTTATTGAGAAAGATAGTGATGAATCGGAAAAAAATGATGATGATGAGGAAGAGGTTGAGGAAGATGGAGAAGAGGACGTAAGTCCATCAAAACAGAAAGGTCGCAAGAAAATCCGCAAACTTCTTGAAGATGGTAAGCTTGCAGAGGAAACACGAAAAGCAAGAAGACTTGAGGAGGAGAGACGAAAACGCCTTTTAGAAAGGACTCGTAATAACGAACTGGATGACATGCCTGGTGAATCTGCCAAGGTGAGCAAGCTTGTGCTGGAGTCTGACTCAAGCACTAAGGAGCCCCTTGTGGAGGTAAAGGAGGACCTTCTACAGCACCTCAAACCACACCAGTGTAAAGGAATTCAATTCATGTATGACTGTGTGATTGAGTCACTCAGTTCATGGAAGAAGGAGGAACCTGGTGGTGGATGTATACTGGCGCACTGTATGGGACTTGGCAAGACACTACAGGTACAGTGTATTCCTAGTTACAGTAGCTTCCTTTTATGCAAGAGCTAGCCCTCCCAACTCTTTTATACACATGTGCAAAATTCCTAATAGTTAGTAAGCTCACATGCACTTCTTATGAAACATTCTGGCCCCAGTTGTTCGAAGACTGGATAATGATGTCCACTAGCTAAATCACTATCCAGTGGGTAAGAGTTAACAAAATGCACCGCATTATCAGCTGGATGGTCATTTATACAGTGGATAGCATTATCCACCTTTCAACAACTGGTGTTGTTGAAAACTGGTGTTGTTCAAATACCAGGAACGTTTCAAGTTCCTGGTATTTGAGAACTTTTTAAAATTTATCCTCAGAAACTTGTTATGCTCATTCAATGACTGTGGAACTAGTCTATGACTTGTATTTTTATCATGACTGTTTTAGTGTTTAACCTTGTGACATTACCTGAAAAATTTTAGATGCCATGTCCCTTTCAAATGTAAATTTGAACATATTTTTACACTTTGCAATGTAACGTTCTCACTGACACATTTGATACTTTCTTTGTATGTTTGAAACAAGCATGTCTTTTTCAGGTCGTTGCTCTCGTCCACACCCTCATGACACACAAGGATATCAACATGCGGTGTGTGCTTGTTGTAGCTCCACTCAACACTGTTCTAAACTGGCAAGTGGAGTTTGAAAAGTGGCTTGCTGTGGATGACAGGCTGGAGGTAAAACTAAGTTGTTTTGACATTCATGCTGTAAGCTGTGCAATATATTTTCACTTTTTCCTCAAGATCAGCCTTAGGAATTAAACTAGATTGCAATAGATCTCTACATTGTACATTCCTCTGAATGTGGGTCAGTACTTTTGCACTAGTGAAGATAATGTTGACAGCAAGACTTTGAGGATAAGCTGTGTTTTTGGCTCATAAGATTGCATGATCAAGAGGGAGAATTACCATGTAATTACTTCCTGACTCAAGAAGTATATAAAATTACACCCCTACTCCTGGCCTTCAAAAACCTCTTTAATAAGCTTCCTGCATACCTCTCTCCAGAGCTTGACATTGCAATCACTGGGGTCACCAATGCGACCAAATTTGTTCACAGGCGACTAATTTTTCACCCTTTCACTGAAATACTTGCACAAGTGGCTAAATCTAAAAACTAGGGGCCAGCTGGTCCCAAGGTTTTTTCCTGAAAGTCTATCACTGCTCTCTGATTGTTTCAAACATAAACAAGGATTTGTAAACAGAGAAATTGTTGTTTTGAAGAAACTTCATGTTTTTATTTATTCCTTAGTTACAATTATTTCTAAAATAATGTTAATTGCTTTGGAGATGTAGGATTTAACATAAGTGGATGTTGAACGGTTTCCTACTTGCAGGGGTTTCATGAATGTTGCCAGCAGGAGGCCAACTGGTTTTCACAGGCAGGCAAAACTTTTTGAACTGAACAATTTTGTGAGCAAGACTGTCCTCTGGATGGTCAAACCAGGCAGGCAAAATCATCCCCACAGCCAGTCAATTTGCCTGGTGCCTGGCCCTTAAATATGAAAAAACACTTGCCTACACGTACATGTAAAGTACATCTTCACTGATTTGCTCTTGCTGATTTCCCCATCCTTTCCCACCCCTTTGTAAGTTTTAAAAAGAATCATGTCTCCCAGCTAAGCAGCTGAATAGAATTCTTAAAGCTACTGCAGATCCAAGATTGTTTTCAAATCTTCTTATGCTCACTCCACAGGTCTATATCCTCCAGGAAGCTGGTGCTAACAACTGGCGGCGGTCAGACATGCTCAAGCACTGGCTGCGGTATGGTGGTGTGATGGTCATGGGTTATTCATTGTACCGTAATCTGTCACAGTGCTATCGAGTCAGAAGTAAAACTCAGAAGAAAATATTCCAGGAAGCTCTTGTTGATCCAGGTAGAGATAATTTCGGTCTAAAAGAGTTTTGCAAAATCAATGAAAGTTACAGATTTAAGTGCTGTAAAGGGGAAACAATGAAAATTTGAGTCGCAATTTGATATTTATGTTGCCAGAAAAATTTGATACAATTGCAATGTGTGTCACCTGGCGCTCTAGATCTCAAGGGAGGAGAGGATTTTGACTGAAAAACTGTTCTGATTCTGTGTCCTTCCCGCTACCCCCAATTACGTTCTTTTTGTTTTTGTAACTCACAAAAGTGGTCTCAACTTTAGCCTGAAGTTGCATCTTACAATTGCCTGGAAAGAACTAGTTCAGTTGATGCTGTACAGTTCTCATCTCTTGACGTACTAGATTCTCAAGACATTAATAATTCATCAAGTTTAAATAAGGGAAATCATGTCCGTGACGGTAATTGGATATTCTGATCTTAATTAGCATAGATTTTTACAATTTTATTTCTCCGTTTTCTCCTTAGTTTTAGTTTTGATTGAGCAGATATACCAAGTAGGCAAGACAGTGTTTGACCACATTTCCAAACACCTCAAAGTTCGTCAAAAATACTCCGCTGTGCGTCATATTTTCAACTCACCTCTCGTTGTTTAGAAATGTGGTCAAACACGGTCTTTCATGTTTGATATATTACATCAATCATCAACATTAGTGGTGAAAGTACCTCAACGGAAATTCAGGTATCAGCAATTTATAGATTTATACTAGAGTGGTTTTCAAATGAATGTCGTAAAACGAAAACCTTTACCAATTACTTATAAAGTAGTCTACTCAGCCAATCTTAAACCGTAGTAAAACCAAGACCAAAACCAAAGTGATTGCCCGATTGCTTTCAACACTCAATTGAAAACCGATCTACACCATTACTAAAATGATGTTTTGCTATCGTAACATGATAGGTCCTGATTTAGTGATCTGTGACGAAGGCCATATCCTGCGCAATGATGGCAGTGCTATTTCCAAAGCACTCAATGGCATCAAGACTAAAAGACGTATTGCATTGACTGGTACTCCTTTACAGAACAATCTAATTGAATGTATGTATCTCAGGGTTAAAATATTCTGTTATTTCAGAAAATGAATCCTTTTGTCTTTCTTCATGCTAGGTGCGGTTGATTTCTGCACCTCCTCGAGTCTCGTCTTGCCAGGTTGTTCAAGGCCAATTAAGCTAACCCAGGATTAGCGAGAAATTTGATTTCAGTTATATAACTTCTCGTTGACGTTTTCTTTTTGTATTGTTTGTCCTTCAGTTTTGAGTTCAAATAATCTCAAACTACACAAAACATTGCAGTGAAAAACATGTTTATACAAAAGAAATTAATTCTCCAATTAACTTTAATCCTGGGTTAGCGTACACTGCTTTTGAGCAACTCGACTGCAGGCTCCTTTCTCAAACAGTGGCGGGTAATCAAGCATATTCTACATTTACCTTTCCTTCAAGGTGCACACAAAGCCCCCTTACCCCCTACACTCGTGTCATGTTGATATAGATTTTACTTTGTACATTTGCAGATCACTGTATGGTGAGTTTTGTGAAACCGAATCTCCTTGGTACACGCAAAGAGTTTACCAACACGTTTGTGAATCCAATCCAAAACGGCCAATGTGCTGACTCAACCGAACTTGATGTTCAGCTGATGAAGCAGCGATGTCATGTGCTTCACAAGATGCTGGCGGGGTGTGTTCAGGTGAGTAGCAGATCAGTGAAAAACAAAAGAAAAGACCTCCATTCCTCCAGTTCACGGTGCAGACCTCCAAACTTTTGTGTTGCTGCCGCTGTTAAAGTGCTCATACGTTTTATCTACAAATAAACTACAGGAATTAAGCGGGGTTTTGGGAGCTTTGAACAAAAGAATAGTCTATTTTTGCGTTGCTAATAATTAGTTTATTGAAAAGGCTGACAAGCTCGCTTGGCCTAGACTTGAGTTGTCACTGCGTGTTATAGTGTAGAAGAAAGAAGAAAGGAAAGTAAAAAGTGTTAGTAATTTGTTATCACTATGACGCATCTTTCTGGCTCTAATCCGAGTTTGTTACAAAATTCGAAGGAATTTCTCACGCTTTGCTTGAATATAGTCACAACTTTTTTGTTATGACGAAAAACTGCAAGAATACTAAGGCGCATGGTGAGCCTAAATGGCTGCAAATCTGAATGGTTTTAAAAGAAAAAAAACTTAGAGTTTTGTTTTGTGAAAATCGAATGTTTTTTCGCGGAAGTCCTTGATGAGGGACCGTTCACTTTTTATGAGGGAGGGGGGGCTGGTAGGATTTGGGAAACACCATTTAAAAATCGCATGACCCCCCCCTCAGCTTACCAATTTTTTCACATGCCCCCCCCCCCCTTATAGCGGTCATTTTTTGGGATGACTCCCCCCCCAAAAAAAAAACAAATTGAACAAACAATATTTAGATTTCAACTTTTTTAATATTTCTCTATTATCCCCCTACTTCACGTTATTGTGTTCACTATGAAGACAGTATTTACAATCCCTATACTACAGAGAGCTGTTGTTTAAAAAACAAATCAAAAGAAAGAGAAGTCAATTTCGGATCTCCTATTTATGGCTCGCCCTGAGCGTGTGGCATTTGGCCTCTCATTGGTATCTTCCTCATCTGAATTGATGAATGCAAGAATGACATCACTTGAGTCATTTTCTCTCCTAGAGTCACTGTCATACTCATCATTGTCACTTTCATCCGTTTCACTGCTGTCAGCACTTACCCTGTTGTCATTTTGTGTCAGTGTCCTGGCATTTCTCAGTGTTGGTTGGCCAGCTCTGAGAGGACTCTTCTGCCGCAAGCATGAATGTCTTACAATTGCCTTTACTTTCTCACTCTTGCTGCTTTTCAAATGCTGCTTCAGCCCGTGGTGGTTCAAGTACTTGTTTTGTTCTGGAACACGTTGCTTTTTAAGCTTGGTTAGATCTTCGCACAACTCAGTCCAAGGATAATCCTCATATGATTTATCTTTTGCGTCCCTACTTAACTTTGCCTTTTCTTCTGCTCTCCTTTTCCTTTTAAATTCCAGCACTTCAAGATGCTGAAGATAATCCACCACAAACTTTGATTTGACAATAAACTTATCTGCAAATAGAGCAACGCTCTCTGGGTCAGATAAAACCAGCCTGCCACCTCCATGCTCTTTCTTCGCTTGGACCCTTGGCTGCCAGTCATCTGGATCACGCCCTTCTTTTGGGGTCTTCTGGTAGGAGAGGTAGTGGTATTCCGGTAGGCAGGAATGGTCAGGAACTGGTTTAGGATATCTTTCTATGGGTGATCCAGTCCATTCACAACAAAAAGAACAAATTTCTCCTACCTTTTCTTGACAGGACAACTTTAGAAACTCTCTGTAGTTCTCCCCCTCCTCATAGTGCTCATTCATAAACTTCTCAATCTTACGGAAGTAACAGTGGCCTGGAACAGAGTCTTTCCGTGCTCCTGCATTGTGATACTGAACCAAGTACGAAGTGTTGTGAAAAAACTGGAAATCTGTTGATGTGTTGTGTGAAACACATTGTTACATTTAATTTACAGATGTCTTTATTTGGAAGGTTTTTACCTCTACTCTAGTGATAGGCATGTATAAATGTTGCCCTGTCCAGGTAAAACAAAAGGCTACGAGTGTTCTCAAATCTTGCAAATAGTGGATTACTTTTTATAAATTTTAGCATACTTGTTGTGGTTTAAATTTATCTATGGTTTAAAATTTCTTAATTTTCAAGGTAAAATGGGGTTGACTAGCCTACACGACTTTTACGGTTCGTGACATTTGTACATTTACCGTTCTCTGTTCGGTCACTCGACCTTTCTTGTCGCTTCACTCGTGTTCATGAAGGGCACTTCATGTTGTGTAATAAGGAGGAATTTTAGTGGAGTTGAGCCGTTAGATCGTGCTATGGCAAATTTTTACAGGTCATAGGTCTGCATAGTTTCCGCTGTTATCTGCATGTCGACTCGTTGAGTTTGACACCTCTGTAATTTGCCATGTGTTTATGCATTGTTTAGGCTCATTTCTATTGCAAGATATGCTTTTAAATCTCCATGAATTTGCTTTTGAGGGACAAAATATGAAATTTACCGTGAACATGCTGCTTACTTGCATTCTATATTGTGACGCCGGGCCCGGCTGTGATTAGAACTGTTTGCAAGCACAGTAGGTAGATCGTTATCACGGATATCATATTTGTTCTCCTACAATTTCCTTCGGAGACGCCGTAGCTTTACTTTGAGAAAGCTATACGTTTGTCTAGAGACATTCCTATGTTTCTTGCAGCTATCTGATCGAGCTTGTGTTTCTCTTGCTCGATGTATAGGTTTATTCCTCCTTTTTATTTCCTCCTCTTTTGCAAACCCCGTCTTTAAAATGGGGTTGATGTTGAGTGCGTATTTTTGCTTTAAGCTCCTTGACGTTAGTTGAGTGCTGCTATGTCTTGCACGATGTAGAACGGGGCACGTCCATAATAATCATGAAAGAGGCTCATTCCAAAATGCGCAATAATGGCGAAAGCGACGAGTCGTTTAAGAAAAGGTTTACAGCTGAACGATCCAGGCAGTTTGACATCTTACAAGCAAAAGAAGCAATCTTTCTAAGTGCGGATGGCTGTTCAGAAAGGGCGAGTGAGTTTTCCATGCCAGGGTACCAGTTGAAGCCCAGTGATGGAAGAAAACTGAACTTCTCCATCAAAGAACACAGAGCAATGGTGGAAAAGTTGAATGCCACGATTCCACACTCTTTCAGTCCAATGGGCTTGCTTTAAAGCAGGGCGAAGAATTTGCCCACAGTTTTAATGTAAAACAGATCAAATTTATAGAAGCTAAGTTGACGAAGGTCACGCAGGACATGGAAGCACTAGAAAATAAGAAGAGCAATTATAACAGCATATTCAAGGGCATACTCAAACAGCACATCAACAAAAGGAGAAGGAAAAAAGAAAACCGCAGAAAGTCAAATGAAAGAAAGAGGAAGCGGACTGAAAACAACGTCCAACGAGTTTATGGAATCTGTGTTGGAAACCCGCTAGGAAATGATCTTCCACAATGCCTTGTGTACCCTCCTAGAACGGCCGTCCCGGAAGAGTGTATTGAAGTTGAGCATGTTGCCACGTCGTTATTTAGAAGAGATGGGCCATACATCGCACAGCTCTTGGAAGGGAATTATTTCACCAATGCTGCAAGAAGCAGAATCACCACCAACCTTGAGCAGGAAGTCAGAGATTATGTTTACACCTTCATGTACCCTGAAGAGTACACTCTGACGGAAAGCATTGCTGCTTCTTGCAACATTGGTGAAAGAGACTCCCATAGCAGCACAAGCGGCGACGAAGAACTCGACGACAGCGAAGATGAAGATGACTGCCAGTGAAAGTTGCATTCGAAAATAACAGTGTTAAATACTTCTTTTCAGTAGCTACAAATGCTTTTTGTCGCGAAATGTTTTTTTAAAGCAAATGGAAAGTTTATAATAAATTTGTATCCTGCCTTCTATGTTTATTCTATAGCAATTTTTTTTGATATTCAAACATCATGCCATTTTAAAGTTTTACTAAAATATTTCACGTGACCCCCCCTTTTTCCCTTATTTTTTTGGGATGGCCCCCCCGCGAAAGCCATTTTTTTTCGCATGGCCCCCCCCCCCCCAAATCCCGCCAGCCCCCCCTACCTTATAAAAAATGAACGGTCCCTGAGGTGATATTATCTGTTCGCTCGGCCGTATGTCCGTCAGTTTGGGTGTCTAGATGATCCCTCGACCAATGATTCAGTCAGTCTGTCAGTTTTACTCGCTTATTAGGTTTTTGGTCTATTGTTTGTTTATTTTCTTAACCCACATGACCACGCCACACGCTGCTATTACGCAGAAGGAAAAAAATGCATATCTTTACATAAGAACAGAAATGTAAAAGATATACAAAAATGTAGTACATGATATTAGACAAGAACTCTACCAGTTTTGATGTATATTTTGACTTTTGTACTGACTTGACCTTTGTCATTATGTTGACAGAGAAAAGATTACTCAGCACTAGTACCTTTTCTTCCTCGTAAACACGAGTACGTGATCAAAGTTCGACTGTCAGCATCACAGAGGAAACTGTACGAACATTACCTCAAGACGTTTGTGTTCCCAGAAGGAGACGTCTGCAAGAGAGGTGAGGAAAATTAGTTCAGAAAGGGATGTTGTTTTCTCAGAAAAACACGATTGTTTGATATATTTGGAAGGAAGTTTGGAAAAGTATAGGAACAATGGAAATTTCACATGTCTCTAAAAACTTATAAGGTTATGAAGTAAACATGTGGGGTTTCAAAAACCCAAGGCTGTGGTCTGAGAAAAATTAAAAGGAGCCCTAAGGTTGCTAACCATGAAGTCCTGGGTGCCCAGAACTTTTAAAGCTTATATGAAAAAGTTTAGCTTTTCCAGTCGCCCAAAGGCAAAAGTTAGTCGCTTTATTACCCAGGCGTTTCTAAAGCACAGGCCGGGTTTTGTTTGAGGGCTTTTGGATCAACAATTGGGACGATAGGACGTGAATTGAGCACGAAAGGTGAACTCTCCGATCAATCAAAGCATTTTAACCATAAAGTAGGTCGTAAGGGAACATTTCTTACAAGAGTTCATCACTGACGCGATGTAACGGCTGATTTGATTTGTCTTCCATTCAGGTGTTTCACTTTTCTCGGATTACCAAGCTCTAATGCGCATTTGGACTCATCCCTGGTGCCTGAAGCTTGAAGCCCTCAGACGACCAGAGAAGTTCGTCGACTCGGACAGCATGGACGACTTTGTGGTGCACACCGACGAGGAGGAAGAAGAAGACGAGGAAGAGGAAAGCTTGAAATCAACTTCATCAGAGGAGGACGAGGAGGAGGATCAGTCGTCATCGGAAAGTGAGAAGGAAAGAAGAAGGAAGAAGCATGGCGGCAGAAAAGGGAAGAGAGACTCGAGTTCAGATGAGGACAACAGTGATGATGATGAGGAGGATGAGGAGAGCGAGGATGAAGTTCTCCCGCAGTCTTCCAGGAGGAAGACATCCGCCGCACGAAATGCAGATTCGGCATCAAACAAGGCCAGCTCCTCCACAGTGAATATTGATGGCGAGGACATCACCGTGGTGACCATCAACGATGGTGCTAGTACCTCTCGACAAGACGACCGCGAGCAGCCTCACTCTAGCAAGCACAACAACAAGAAGGATGCCATAGTGATAAACGATGCTAAAGCGTCTACAAGCAAGGGCAACAGCGAAACGAACGGCAGTGTGTACGGTAGCACACGTTCCGGGACATCATTCAAGGATGGTTCTGACGTGGAGATCGAGGAGGAGAAAGAGTGGTACGACGAGTTTATGCAAGAAGACGACGAGTACAACGTGGAGCTTAGCGGCAAGCTTGTGCTCCTGATGGAAGTCCTGGCTGACGCTGAAGCTGTGCATGATAAGGTGTTAGTGTTCAGCCAGAGTCTTGTCACGCTTGATCTGATAGAGAAGATGCTGGGTGGCGGGGAAATTGGTGGCGATAGAGAGAACTGGTGCCGAGGCTGTGACTACTTTCGTATGGATGGCTCCACAAGTGTGAACATGAGGCAGCGATGGGCCGACATCTTTAACGACGAGGACAACAAAACGTGAGTACTGCCTTGATGTTTTTACAGGTAGCGACAAGTTCATTTGGTGATCTGGTATGTTTCACACACAATTTAGTGTCTACGTATTGTCATTTCCAGTTAGCGATTTCCTCGATTTTAGTCGATTTTTGGCTTAGTAACGTCCTCTGAGTGAAACGTGTAAGCGATTTTTAGGTTAGCGAGTGCTGACTTTATAAACTGAACAGAAAATTGATCAGTGCAAAGACCGTTTGTACTGCATTAAATAACCGCATTCAGTTTGTCACCAGTATTGCACTTTAAAACAGATACTTACATTGTAGTCAAATGTCTTCCGTTTCTGAAATGTTGGTCAAGAGGAAAGTGTTCAGAAAAAGATTTTTTATTTCATTTGGGATCGTGTTTCTGTTTTGAAATATAATAGAACGTCTTGTTGGAGAACTGAAACAAAATGGAAAACTGTGTTAAATAACTGTATTTGGTCTCTAACCAACATGTTTAGAAAAAGAGAGTTGTTTATCTAAGTGTTTTCCGTTTATGAAATGACGATCGCGAGGAAAGTATGTAGGAAAACCGATGAAAGCTGAGGTAATGCCAAGGTGTTTTTATCACTTGACTTGTGTTTGGTTTCTTTCAGTGCTCGTTTGTTTCTCATCTCGACTAAGGCTGGTGGCCTGGGGATCAATCTTGTGGCAGCCAATCGAGTGGTTGTGTTTGACGTGTCTTGGAACCCTTCTCATGATGTACAGTCCATCTTCAGAGTCTATCGCTTCGGACAGACTAAAGCTGTGTACGTGTACAGACTTATTGCACAGGTAAGCAACGTGATCACTAAACATCAACTTCAGTAACAACGAGTCAATATTCATCTATTTGTTTCCCAGTCTTCTCTGTGCAATCGTCTGGCTGATCAGTCAATGTCAAAGCATAAAGGAGCTTCGTCAAGGTTTGCACATCTCGAAAAATTTAGCCTAAATTCAAGTTCGTCGTTTGCAATCTGTGTCAATCTTCTCCATCCTTAACCATCCTTGTTCCTTAATAGTTTATTACTATCTCTTTGGTAGTTTTATGTCTTAGTAAACTACTATTTTTAGGTTTTACTTTTGTACGTGGCCAAAATCAGTACCGTGGCTGAGCACCTTTAACAACCCTCATTGTAGGTCAAAAGTATTTCCAATACTTTCCTGCATTCCGTTTCTGCTATTTCAGTTTTATATAGCAGAATTAGAGAATTCGATATATTAAAATTCATACTTAGCTCTGAGGCTTAGGGGAATAAAACAAAAAAATATATTTTTCATCGCCTGAGCCTCGGAGCCACATTAGAATTTTAAAATATTGAAACTGGCCTATGAGAGGGATGGAGAACTTCATTGTGAATGCGTTACTCCAGCAGGTTGCTTTTACTTGAATATTGCCTGTATTTGATAAAATTCAGTACCCACCAACTAGTAAGTTGATCGACATTATTTTTTTTTTCCTGTTTGTCAACAGGGAACAATGGAGGAGAAAATCTATGATAGACAGGTTAGTAGTTAACTAAGTGTATGGACTCCACAACATTAGTATCAGTCTGTGGAAATTGAATAAGTAATTTTATTATATGGCTTGTATTTGTAGCCGATATAACACGCGCTCTGATTGGCTAATTCTAGGGCATTATTTTCCCATAATTCCCCCGGGCCGATTACGGGCCTGCAAAAACAAAGCAAAAAGCCATATAATAAACAACTTATGAACCTCGAACGTTCGGTCTTTACGGGAAAATCTTGCCGTATTGACCTCGCTATCGCTCGGTCAATACGGCAAGGTCTCGAGAATTCCCCGTTAAGACCTCACTCTCAGTTAATAAGTAGTGTTTAGCGATTGTAGTACAGGCAGACGGACCAAAACGAACAAACGTTATTCCTCATATGACAATGATTCAATATATTCATTCGGTGTAGAGTTCGTCTGTTTTTTAGTATGGTTTGTTCGCTATTCATTTTGATCGACAGGGTGTCTTGAGTTTTATGTACCAGTGTTTGTGTGTTGATGTGCAAATACTACCGCTACAGGTGACAAAGCTCTCCATGTCAGGCCGTGTGGTGGATCAACAGCAGATTGAGCGGCACTTCACGGCAGCGGATCTCCGTGAACTGTACTCGTTTACTCCTGATGTACTTGAGGAGGAGGAAAAAGAAGGAGAAGGCGAGAAAGACCAGGACAGCGATAAGAACAAGGAAGGCGAGAATGAGAAGGAAGGGGAAAATGAAAATGAAGGTGAGAAAGACAAGGAACGCGAGAACGAAAAACAAGGCGAAAAAGCAAAGGAAGGAGAGAGTGAAAGTCAAAGTGAACAAGCAAAGGAAGGCGACAAAGCAACGGAAGGCAAAACAGATAAAGAAGGCAAGAAAACGAAGGAGCGGCCGGTTTTGCCTCTGCCTAAGGTACGTTTCGCTGAAACAGTTTCTTAATGGTACACTGACTTGCTATCATTTTCATGTAACTGTCAAGTTGCCAGTCTTAATTTAATTGTTGATGGATTCATGTCACTGACGGATGAGATCTAGAACCGCTGACCAAAGGCTGGTTTTCACTGTCGCCATAAGCATAATCATAAGCCGACTTACGCTGGCGCAACTTAAGATGTTGATAATTAGCGCTCTTTGTTGGGAAAATTCCAAACAAACGTTGCTAATTATCGACATATTTACTTATGCTCTCTTTTTTCATACAACGTAACCTCGACCATTATTATTATTATTACTATTACTATTACTGTTACTGTTACTGTTACTGTTACTGTTACTGTTACTGTTACTGTTACTGTTACTGTTACTGTTACTGTTACTGTTACTGTTACTGTTACTGTTACTGTTACTGTTACTGTTACTGTTACTGTTACTGTTACTGTTACTGTTACTGTTACTGTTACTGTTACTGTTACTGTTACTGTTACTGTTACTGTTACTGTTACTGTTACTGTTACTGTTACTGTTACTGTTACTGTTACTGTTACTGTTACTGTTACTGTTACTGTTACTGTTACTGTTGCCATTGCCATTGCTATTGCTATTGCTATTACTATTACTATTACTATTTTGGGGGGATGGACAATTTCCTGGTGCATGAATGTTTTTTCTCACCTTTAGGTTGTGCATGATTTTTTGGGAGGGGCAATTTAATTGTCTGTGATAGAAAGTCATAAAAAAACAGTTAAGTATGCTACGTTCATCGCTGCAGATGCCAAAACTAGAACAAAATAAAATAAAGGCGAGTTACCGGCAATTATCCTCTCACGCAGACGCTTTCAGGGCAATTTGTACGACACGCTTTTTAGCGAACGTCAGAGATTGCAAAAATGCACATTTAATCCGAAAACAAGGATGGTTTTGAAACTTTTCGAAGGTGACAGCTAAACTTAAGGTCATGGAGGAATGGAAAAGGTCCTGGAAAGGCATGGAATTTGAAGAGCTCAAAAAACGTGCAAACCTTTCAAAATTAACCGTCATGATTCACCTTCTCCACCCAACGCAGAATTTGGTGTTTTCAGGTTGTTTTATAGAGGACGGCATATAAAGGGACACTGTCACGATATATTTGCTTAAAACTTATAAATTGACAAAATGGTCCCTGCTTTTATGTAATAAGAACTTAATTAGCTGTAACTAAATGATTAAAAGCAATTTCTTGAAGAAAGTCCACACTGCAGCAACATTTCTGCAAAATTTCAACGATTTTTGAGCCAAACTTGAACCCTTGAAAAACTGACATCCTGACGCTTTTTCAAAACTCCATATCGCAATCCGTTTCCATCCTCGCCATCGTTAGCCATCCTCACGTCCTAATGGGTTTTAATCATTTGTCGAATAGTACTCTACAAAATAAAACCATTACTGCTCAGTTTCCAATGATCGATATATGTTTTTCAGATTTCCAGAATCATGCAATATTTGGTGAAAGTGTCCCTTTAAACTCCGTAATAATTATTTCATCACCTCGTTTTTTCCTAGGACGCTGTGCTAGCAGATTTGATCACTCGCCTTCACCCCAAGTGGATAGTAAACTACCTCGAGCATGACTCCCTGCTACAGAACATCGAATCCGAAGAGTTGACTCCAGAAGAAATGGAGGCTGCATGGGTGGCCTACGAGGCAGAGAAGTCGGGTCAAACAGGTATTTGAGTTGAAGTTCCGGTATCGGCGTAAAGCCCCTGGCCAAACTCAAGTTGTAAACTTGGGTCTGCTTGCGACTGCACTTGGCCAGGCCTTGCGTGCACATACGTTGTCGTACGATGGCTTTACGCTCACTTTGGTCGAGTTCAAACTTGTGAGCAAGTTGACGCAAGTTTTTCACCGTTTGGCAAGCCAACGCAAGTCTCTCTTCAAGTTCAACTTGCGGCTACTTGTGAGTCCGTTTGGCCAGGGCGTAATGTTGTTACAAGAATTCACTTCATGATCTATTTTAGGTCTATATATCGTTTAACCCTTGTAGCCATCGAGAGCTCAGGGACTGGTCAAAACGTATTGGGCGCGGCGGGTCGTGTGAGCAGAGAGAGGGTGGGTCATCAGCTTTTGAGCCCTGGACAGGCGTGGGTCGTTCAATTTTCAGCTACCAGTGGGTCAACCTGTTTTATAACAGGATTTGGCACATATTTAAAAATTAACGTTTAACTTCTCTGGCACATCTATTATCTTTTAAGGCAGGCTTTAAAATGTTTATAACGTTGAGAAGTGTGAAGGTGAATTAATCAACATGACACGAGCGTGGGACAAAGAAAAAATTCTGAGTCCCCGACAGGAATCGAACCCATGACTTCCCGAACACCGGGCGGGCGCTCTATCCACTGAGCTACGAGAACTCATGGAGAGCAAGGTCATTTAACTGAGTTCATATACGATAGGTGTCCTGCATACTGCTAGGATCAACGCTATCGAATTCATCGTGAGTAGTGATAAGTTAATAAAGATGGTGAATTTTAAGCTCGGTAATGAAATGTGAAGGTGAATTAATCAACATGACACGAGCGTGGGACAAAGAAAAAATTCTGAGTCCCCGACAGGAATCGAACCCCTGACCTCCCGAACACCGGGCGGGCGCTCTATCCACTGAGCTACGAGAACTCATGGAGAGCAAGGTCATTTAACTGAGTTCATATATGATAGGTGTCCTGCATACATACCTTCACATTTCATTACCGAGCTTAAAATTCACCATCTTTATTAACTTATCACTACTCACGATGAATTCGATAGCGTTGATCCTAGCAGTATGCAGGACACCTATCATATATGAACTCAGTTAAATGACCTTGCTCTCCATGAGTTCTCGTAGCTCAGTGGATAGAGCGCCCGCCCGGTGTTCGGGAGGTCATGGGTTCGATTCCTGTCGGGGACTCAGAATTTTTTCTTTGTCCCACGCTCGTGTCATGTTGATTAATTCACCTTCACATTTCATTACCGAGCTTAAAATTCACCATCTTTATTAACTTATCAACGTTGAGAAGTATTACAAATGCATATTTGCCTAACCATAACGGGAGCTCAGGTCGCCCGAGGCGACTAAGTTACGACTGAGCCCGCAGGGGCAACTAACATTGAAATATTTCACGAAATCATTGCCGATCTGATCAAAGAAGAACAGCACAGAAGTTAGTCCACCATACTTCTGGTAATCTGCATGAAAACAAAAAAACAAAACTGAAAACTGGTTGTTGATGCATCCTTTATCTGCCAACGTGCAGGTGAAATTTTACCAGAAAACGAAAACGGCATTCAGACTTTCTCTTTGAAGTATGCAGTAGAACAAGACGTGGTGGTGAAATACATGAAACAACTCGCATACCTTTACACCAGGAAACAAAACAGAGAAAGAGAAAGAAGAGAGTAAGCGAAAAGGGAGAGTAACTTGGGCTAGAGGGATGTGGAATGAGAGAAACTCCTCTGTATGAATTTGCTGAGAAAGCAGAGTTTCTGTCACTCCAGGTGAAGTGACTCTGACAGTGATGTACCATTATATCGAACATCACAATCTGAAAAAAAGTAAACTGAACAAGCCAAGCCTGATTTAGTCTCGGCTCACATTCAGACGGTTGAGTTCCGGGACTCACTACAGCCTTTTTCTAGTGGATCACTGTTCCACGCGAAGCGAGACCGGTGGCCGAATCTGTAAGGTTTACGAGTCAAGTGTTTTGTACAGCTCCTGGACATTTGGTTTTACTACGGTTTGAGATTGGCTGAGTAGTATAATCGGTAACTAATTGGTTTGGTTTTGGTTTTACGATACTCAATTGAAAACCGCTCTGACACCACAAGCTCATACATAAAATTTGATTTTGTGGCATTATGCAACCAAAAATGTCATATTTTATAGAGGGTTGGTCATGTAGCCCTCATTTAGGGGTGGGTCACTAAGTTTGTGCGGGTATCCAGTACATCGCTTCCCCGCCCCAATACGTTTTGACCAGTCCCTTAACACTGTCAAGTCAGTCCTTTAAATCTGCGTTTTCAGATATCTCCGGAGTAGTGTGAACGCCGCCCACTAGGGTGCAGGATTGCGGTTTATCAAAATATCCTGATAGAATATCATTAGTTTGATAACTGATATTTTGTTGATAGTAGAATGATAATATCGAGAAATCATTTTTATCACAATGTGCATGTCAAATATCAAAATATCATTATCATATGAGATTATCATGATAGTTGCTGAAAAAGTGGTAAATTGAGATATCAAAGTATCACTATCAAATCATGAGAATAGCATTGAAAAGTATACTTCAGAATAGCAAGCTATAATAGACACTCACAGTGATTCTTTGATATATCAGGGTAATATCAAAATCGGTTAGTTTCACTGCTGTTTGCTTTCGGTTAGCTTTTATTTGTTGTAAAAGGAATTTGTTGAAGTGATTTTCGCGCGCTTTGATTGGTTAACTGGGAGGTGATTAGCCAGTACTATTCACCTCCGAGTAGCCGGCGTGAGAGATTTAAAAAATTTCGACCGCTTGTCACACATTAAAGAAAAAACGTTTTGGTCCGCTAATTATTCAGCTTGTATGGTATATACGAAAACAATTATTCACCTCAGTGTCCGTGAAAGTGATGGATATTTACCTCCACTTCGGCGAATAATTGTTGAATATTAGCAGCATCGCTTACAAGAAGCAAAGAAGATATTTCATGATATATCACAAGTGGTAGTTAGTCATGATATGTTTTATCTTTTTGTTTCAAGCTCCTGCATACCCCCGCAGCCAGGACCCTATGCCTGGTAGCAACCTGCAACAGCAAGTAGCGGAGCGTATCCGACTCAACTCCGAGATGTTGCAGCAGATGCAACAGATTCGGCAGCTGCAGGAGATGCAGCAGCGTCAAGACATGGAGGAACGACTGCGGCAAGTGCGGCAACAGCAGGAGCAGCTCTACCACCAACGGCGGACCGTCCTCTATCAGCAGCACCAACGCCAGCAGGACGAGATACGCCGACAGAATCAGATACGGTTCATTCAGCACATGACTCAGCAGCCTAACCCGAGGCTGCAGATAGGGCGTTCTACTGTGAACGTACAGACGCCGCTTCCTCAAGCCCCACAGACTTCCTATACCCAGCCTGGTGGTCTTCCCCACCAGTCGCTTCAGTTGCCGCCTGCCATCCGCCTCACGCCCCCAGTAACTGGATCTGTCGCCCCTGCAGGAACCCCACCAACTATCAACTTAACTGTTGGACCAACGAGTCGAGTCAACGTTGCTAGGACGGTGCATTCACCTAACGTTGTACAGGTATCTCGCCCGCCTTTGGCTAATTCCTCCAAATAAGTGCAGAGGGGCCAAACACTGTTTTTGGATAGTACTTTGGTTTAAGCTTTTTAATGTTTAGAGGTGAAGATTTTTCCGTTGTTGTTATTAGAACGGTACGCGAGTGCTTGCCGAAAAGTGGAATTAGTGAACTTCAGAAATCAATTGTGGAATCTAGAGTTTGATTATGAAAACAGCCGTGTAGAGTTATATACAGAAAGTTCTATGATTATTTGAAACTTGTTTATAGATCTTTTTATCGTTAACATTATACCAAGTACGTCAAAGCACAGTTGTATCATATTAAACAAAGTTCAGTCATACTCAACTATGTTAAATGTCATAGTCATGGTATATCGCGCTTATTACAGTATTCTTGAAAAAGACAACCGTGATTTTTTTTTTTTTTGAACTTAAAAATTCTCGAAATGATATAGCCTTTGAGCTGCGCTTGAAAAATAAGTATTTTACCATCAATTAACCGACGAGAAGGGCTGAACTACGCCTTTGCCAAGTCTTTGATTTCCTTTTGTTGACGTTTTTGTTTTTTGACGCACTTCATCCTTATCGCTGTAATATGATCGAGCTCGCCCTTTCTTTCCAACGACGTTCCATATTCATTTGCGTGGGGGTAAACTAACTTTTTCCCCTGTGAACGCTTGATCTTCGTGACCCGACCCTTTTGTAGATAATCTCTCACCAAAACTCCTTCCAAGAAGACGAGCATTGTTCCACCCCAGGAGAACGCGCATTATTCGCGAGCTACCGCGCGTTACTCGCGGTTTTCTCGCGCCCTTCGTGCAACTTACGCGTTGTTCTGCGGGATGAAAAGAAAAAGTTCAAACGGAGTAACCTGTTCCTCTAAAGACCGTATCTCCTCAGAGTGTGAACCCTCACTGTAGCTTTGTGTGCAACCAGAATTAATACCTGACTCGAGTTTTTTTTTTTTTTTTTTTTTTTTTTTGCTGAAATGTCTTACTTCGTGAGCTAGTAAACAAAATATATTGTGTCTTTTCCAAAGAACGTCTAGAGACAGTCGTTTTTCTCCGGCTTAGCTTAGTTAGCGAGCACGCGAGCGACCCGTGAAGTCACCTTTGTCGCGTCCGCTCGTGCGAGGTGATTTTCGCACTCACTTGATCGCGTTCTCGTCAACTCGACTAACCCTGTGAAAAGTGGGGCAATTCTCAAAATCATGTGCCCGATAATTTCATTGACGAAAGTCTCGAGTTTAAAATTCCCCCTAGGGAAATTTAGGGCGTGAAAGTTCACGATCTATCTGGCAAGGAGAATTTGAATACAGGTTTTGAATCTAAAGGGACCGTTACTTTTAATGTGCAATATACTGCAGATCATTTTACGGTGGTTTTGATGGTGATTTTCATTTGTAACGCGGCATAATTAAATGTATTATATCTTGAAATTGACTTGAAGATTGTATAACAACCTCTTAATAAAGTAGAACCAGTTATGGCATTGAACTGTGCTGTGTACTTCGTTGTTGCTTTTTGTTTTATGTTCGTTTGTTGATTCACTATTGCCATGTGCAAGTGGCTAAGGGAAACGTATTTCCGTTTATTTTTACATGGTGTGCGATAGTGACGCAAATGTGCGCCTACTTCGCTCGTACGAGACTTGCTTCTGGTCAAAGGAAACACATCTGAAAGTTAGCAGTAACCTGCTCCTATCACAGCAGAAAGAAAGTAGGAAGTTTGCATGCTGACACTTCTGAGCCGACAGTTAAAATTTTGACCAATTCTCATCTGCAAGTTCAGCCCCATACAGACCCGCCGTTAATGAATTGTCTTCGTTGGATATAAACGACACACGTCAATGTACCCTCCCCCTCCCCCTTTCTGTAGTCTTGAACACGTAACCGGACAACAAAAACAATATGCAACCAGCTTTAATCACGAAATCTCACTCATACCGGCTGTTCAATAACCTCGTTAATTGTCTTTACGGTCAAAGAACTAATATATTGTTATTTCAATAAGATTCAGGAAGGATTATTTCATTTCCAGACGAAAAAAGTGACCAGTTCAAATTAAATACGATGACTAACAGCTGTTTTTATTTCGTCTGCTTTTCTTCTTTGGCTTTGGTCGCCATATTGGAATTGGACGCAGCTATCCTGTCTTTAAGAGCTTGCAAGCAAGAAAAAAACAATACATATAAGTTAAATAAGAGAGTAAAACAAGGCTGAAAATATGATTACCACTTTCGACTTTTTGTGAAAGTTCGTTATCGCGGTTCAAGAGTGGTTTTTGGTTAAATGTTCAGATAAGCAGCTCATTATTAAACTACGTCTTTATACACTTTGCATGCATTAGCAATTTATGACATTTATGGAACCGTCAGAGTTAGAACAACTCGCACCGGCATATGTTCTCACTAGAGGATCCAACATAGATTTGGCGGGATGCGGGATAAGATTAAAAATGATGGCGGGAGTGGATTTGCTCATTTTGCATTTTGACAGGGAGGATGCGGGATAGTTTTAAAATTGATGGAGAGTGTGTGATTAAAACAGAAAATCTCGTGTAACGGACGTTACACGAGAACTGACACACTAACCAAGCGGGATCGGGATAAACATTCTGAGTTGGGTGGGATAGCGGGATTGAGCCAAAAATAGCTAGTGCCATCTAGTGGCAGGATGCGGGACTGAAAAGTCAACGTTGTAACCTTCTAATCGAAGCAACTGTCCAATATCAAAACAAATCAGAACAAACTTTCCGATTTACCGACCAATCGAGGTCAAAACCAACAATAGTGTGACTTCAGCGCTCAACAACAGTTGCATCTTTTTACTTCAAGTACTGATTGGATTATTTGGTGCTGCTGCTTTCTGCTTTCTAGTAAACTCCGAGCAAGTTGAACCTCTAGTACTTGAAATTCAACATCGACCATTTAAGGAGGTTTGGTACTAGTAACATCGACAAAGGAGAAACTTTGGCGTCTGGGAACGAGACCAAATGGATTTTGTGTGACACAACTCACCATCTTCGTCGAAGGAAGTCAACAACACATTTAAGGATCAGGTGGAAGGCAAGGAGAGCAAAATTCACAGCGAAAACTGTGGATATCAAGCAGAAGACATCTTGCCAGGTCGCGGCAATGATGCGAGCTTGAATACTTCTCACAGGGTCTGTTCGGAAAAAGTAGGACTCGGTGAAAATGAAACCACTAAACATTACAAATCACTAACTAACCAAAGTAAGGTTTACTGCATACTGAACATTAGTTTATTGAGAAATCTGGGGTGTTGGGCTGGCAATTTCCTGAGATGTGAAATCTTTTTCTAACCTTTACTTTATGCATAATTTTTTTGGGTGAACAATAACTTGGGCGAGAAGTCAAACTCTGGACCCGGAAAGCACTAGCTCGATATTTTTCCTATGGCTCCCTTATACTTATTTTTTCTCAGCTGTTTTTGCTGTGCTGGAAATTTTTTAGGAATTGTTTCCACCCCCCCCCCCTCCCCCCGCTCCTCAAAAAATAATGGTCCGTCCCTAAGGTGTATACAGTTCTGAACTAGAGAAAAGGGGTGTTTTAAGGCCGTCTTTCATTAAAGCAGGATTCGCCATTTCTGTTACCGCACGCAGACTGCACAGATCAAGTTTTCCAATTCCAGGCTAGGTAACAAGGCGGTTGTCCTTTAGACTTAGATTTTACTTGCCATTAAATTGTAATAAATAAATAAATAAATAAATAAATAAATAAATAAATAAATAAATAAATAAATAGATAAACATGTTCTTCACTTACTGTGTGAATATCCATTGTAAAATTTGACAGCAGCGTCAGTTACGAAGTTTCCAGGGATAAATAGTTTCCCAGTTGATATAAGTCCATTCCAGGTCCATCCAGTTATTAACGCAAGTCCATTCCAGATCCACTCGGCCATCAATTTAAATCCGTTCAAGAGCCACTCGCCCATCCATGCAACTCCATTCCAGACCCTACCAGCCAGTACGGCCTCGTCCCAGATCCACTCGGCCATCCATGTAATTCCTTTTCATACCTTATTTAAGCAATAGGCCACAGGTTTTAATAGTTTATAGGCTGATAAACCACGCAGGATGTTGGAAGAACACTCGAAGAATTCGTAAATCACGAGCTGCAGGCGAGTGATTTACGAATTCTTCTCGTGTTCTTCCAGCATCCCCAGCGGTTTATCATGCCTCTAAACCATAGAAACTTGTGGTCTATTGCTTTTATATAATAATTCAGAAGACACGCGAAATTTCCATGAGTTTGCTAGCACAATAAACCATAACCATTTGTATTTGTATAATGTATATCCAGACGTCCTAACTTGTCTCGACGAGATTATACTTAATCTATTTTATCTTATCTTATACTAACTTATAATTTTTATTGTATATATACATATTGTAATTATTTATTACGTGCTTTTATTATGTTATTTTAAACTCCTAGTATAGTTCCACTGTTTAAGGAGTATACTTATTAAAGATTAAAGATTAAAGATAGCTGATTGACCAATCAGAGCGCACGCATTTATTTGATTATTATATAAAAGCCATTTTTTACAATAACTGTCTAATTTCTCGCGCGCTGATTGGTTCTTTTTTATCATCGATAAGAGTACAGACGGATAAAATTTTAATTTATGCAAGCATTCAAGTTCAACTTTCAGCTGTCAAACTGTCAACTCTTTAACCAATGAGATTTTTTGGACTTCTTAAAGTAGCTAATCAAAAAGCGAGAAAAGCTATTGACAATGTTCGCGTCATTTTGAATAAAATTCACTTATCTTTGTTTACGGCAAGTTTACGTCGTCTTTTCCCCTCATTTATTTCTGGCATTTGACCATTTTGGGGTCTTGTTATTGTAAAAACAAAATGACGTCAGTTTTTTATGCGTCTGTCCTCTTATTGATGATACATTTCGTCATAACATTGTCAAAGTTTACTGCGAACCAGTCGCCTGCGGTTCGTGGTTCCACAGCCACTTTGACAATGTTATGACGCAATTTATCGTCAATAAGAGGACAGACGCATAAAAAAACTGACGTCAATTTGTTAAATCACCGTTATGTCAGAACACTTGCTCAAAGCACGTGCAGGGAGCCTGGGTCGGACTGTTTCATAGATGGGACATGTGGGATTTCGGAAAGACTCCTTG
The DNA here is from genome assembly GCF_964199315.1 of Orbicella franksi. NCBI lineage: Eukaryota > Metazoa > Cnidaria > Anthozoa > Scleractinia > Merulinidae > Orbicella > Orbicella franksi. The sequence goes on from NC_138153.1 coordinate 11,402,218, forward strand.
GACTTGTGGATCTAAAAATGTATTACAGAAGAAATAGCAGATGAATGCGACAATATTTCAAAATGACCAAGGAGTAAAAATTATTCCAAAAGCTCTCGGACACGTATAAAAGTCAGATTTAACTCAAAACACGTAAAGCCTTTTAATCGGGAGTATTTAATAAGGTTTAATGAACGAGAAAAATATAGGCCTTCCTTCACGAATTAAGGTAAGACCCCGTTCACGCTACGCCGGAGAAGTTTGAAGACGGCGTTTTCACTCTCTCGATTACCAGCCGCTGTTCGGGAAACGTAGAGCGGACGCGAGAAAGCGGCGGAAATCGAGCCTAAACAATCACCGAACAATTTGGATTTGTGTTTGAGGAAAACTCGGGCTAGGAAATCACACGATTATCGTGATGTTATCGCCTTTCCAAAAGCTCCGTTTTCAAAATGTTGTCCGTCCACACTAAAACGCAAAGCCGGCGTTTTCAAATTCCTCCGGTTTGAAGAGCGTTTTCGAAAAGCTCCTTTTTCGAGACGGATTAGTGCGGACAACAGGCCTAACGGTAGAAATAAAGCTGTGTTTTCAAATTTCTCAAGTGTAGTGTGGACGGGGCCCAAATGTTTAATACTTTGTCATGTTTGGATGTCCTGTTATCATTGGGTGATCTGTTGACATTCGTCGAATCTATTTTCTCAGGCATTTTCAAAACTCATTTCATGTCCAGTCTGATGGAATCGATTTAACAATGCAATCCTGCGGAGGAAGAGAAACATTGCGGAGTGATTAGAGGTAACAGCCACCATGCAGTCAAAAAACAACAAATAAATACGCAGCAAGCAAACTAACAAAAACATGATCCTTGTCTATCCAGTTTCCAGTAATGATTGTTCCATGGATAAATCTTCGAACAAATCTTGTTTTTCAACAGCTTTAGGAGTTTCTGCAAAAAATAAAATGAAAATAATCAACAACAACTGTCGGGCTATGTATTCTGGTTTTTAAGATAAATTTCGACACTTGATGGAACCATAATTAATGCAAGATATTAACATATAATATATTCCTTGTCTAAATTAAGAAGGACAAGAGAAAAGAGCGATTAAAATCGTGGCAAAATTATTTCTATGAAAACTATGGCTGCTGAAAGAAGTGAACGTAATAACAACCGTAGAAGTGCGCGCGTCAAAACAATTTGAATAAAGCACGCGCGCATCACCCATGAAGATCACCAAGGCGACCGCAATGCATCAGCAAAAGAACTTTTGTTTGTAAAATTTGCCATTGGTGAACACATCTGTAACCTAAAGGTTAGAGTCAACAATGTTCTCTCTAAGCAAATAAAACTCTTTGGCAATTTGGATTTTGTACTGTCTTCAAGTTGAAATTTGAGAGTGTGATTAATTAAAGAGTGGGAAAAGAAAAAAGTACAGGAGAGAACTCAGAGTCTGAAAATACGCAAAAAAGTCTTACCTTCTCTGTTAATTAAGCGGATGCGTGAGATATGCTAACAGTAAGAAAAAATATCATCGCCATAAGCGGAAATACCAACTTCATGCTTGCAACAAATCTTTTTTCTTCTCACGATGAACGCACTGCTGGTTTGTTCCGCGAAAAGAACAAACCAAAGGTTGACATCACAAACAGTTTTTATGACGCTTGCTTGCGTGCTCTAGAACTTGCGCGCGAGATTAGTAGGTGGCTCGTCCTCAGTTTTCTTCGGCTAAGGGAACAACTAAACTATACTACTTGGTAAACGAAACACGCACGAATCTCCAACCATTAAAGTTGGGTGTCTGTTGGTCTGCTCTGCTTTTGTGGTACTTCAATGGTGATTTGACCGGATTTCGCCTAATAGAAACACGCAAACGGATTGAGCCAAGAAATACATCCCATTCACTTTTATTACTCCCTATTATACCTTTGGTCCAAATGGTATTACGTCACCGATGCTACGTAAAATACTTTTTCTTGGCATTTTTTTTGCCAACTTTTGCAAAGCCGGGAAAGACTTTCTCAATTTTGATATAGATTTGGACATATGCCACTTGACAAGAAACAACACATTAACCGATTAAGCCGCGTGTTATATTTCACAGTCAATTTCCATTTCCAACCATTGAAATATCTGTCTATATTACTGCCTGATCAAAGTCATGGAGGAATTGGACGTGCTGGGTAGTACGATTTACAAGAGAGCAGTAACTTACTCTTGTTTTCCCACAAAATGCTAACAATGGAAACAATCAACAGGAAAAAAAGATTAATGGCTAGTGAAGAAGAAAAGAGCAAACATAAAGACACCAGGCTATGTCAGAAACCAGTCACTTGGCTAATTGGCTCCTGCTAATGTAGAAAAGCGTAGCAGTAGCTCCTAAGCTATCCCAAAGCCGTGTGAGAGTCCTCCCCTGAGTCCCCTTCCTGCGTCGCGGGGAGGGGCTATTGGGGACGTGGTGAACATCACCCATTGACAACGAAAATTGACGTTGTTGTGCAGTGAGCGGCAGACAAGTCTAAAGCCAAATTCGATTTTGTCCAGGACACAGAGAGTTGAGGACAGTCTTTCGTCAGGAAATAACGTACTACGTTGAGCAGCTAAATCAATTGGTTTATTTCAGTGTTATCATTCAAGATCGACACGAATAGCTGTTTGATAGCAATTTTACGCCTGGTAAATAGATAGCCTGAAAATTAGATCGTTAATATCAGCCTAAATCCTGTTGGCTTTTCAAAATATAAATAGCTATTTTGTAGACGGCTGATTTGCATTTTGAAAGCATGCTTCGCGGACCTATCGATATCTTTAAACCACGTCTGCACTACTGTTTTCATTTGGTCAGCACCGTTCCATGGTGAAGTAGAAATTCAAAATGGCGTCGGAACCGGGCTTTGTTCCGACTGCTGTGAATGTGGACATTGAAGGCGATATTACGGTCCCTGGTGCTCCTGATGAGGATGAGGGACCTAGTACATTAGACGAACCAGTTTCAGCGACATTAGTGAGTTGTATTTCTGCGTCATTTCATTCATTTTGAAGCTCTGATCTTTCGTGAAATCTTTTGCAAGCTAAGAGATCATCGATTCATGTTCTTTCCTGTTTAATTTGCCTGTCATTTACACTTAATGTTCTGGTTTCTGATATGCTGTTTCATATTTAGAAGCGAGATTTAGCAGCAGTGGGCAAGAAATTCTTCCATGTACTTATTCCAAGACAGAGCAAAAGCTTACTAAGAGATTGTAAGATATGTTTTACTCTTCGTCGTTTATGTCATCTTATCTTGATAATAAACTTGGCATCATTCTGGATAATTTGTAATCCATCGCGTACAAAGAACAGTTAAGTCATAACTATGGCTTATATCTTTCTTTCAGGGGATCTTTGGGGACCTTTGATCCTTTGTGTACTTCTCGCGATGTAAGTACAAATTAACGTTTAACTTATTAAAACAATTTTTTGTTATAACCTTACATGTATGCACTTAAGCCTGCATATTGGTTTTAGTCTTGGCCTTGCGGTAAGACATGTGCTCAAAAATTACGTATGCTTGGAGCTCATGAAAGCGGGCTGTAGCAATACATCATATTTTATATCTGATTAATATTTACATTGCCCTTGTGAATATGTTTATGTTAATAGCATTTTTGTAGAAAGCTCAGGTATCCTTGGTGTCAAAATTATCAGGTCGATGTTTTCTGTAAGAAGCCTAATACAAATCTCCAGATTGCACTTTCAATTTATTTTAAATAAGCATTTAAGCAGCAGCTAAAAGGAATCATTTAATTGACTAACTTAAGAACTTTAATAAAACTTCAAATGATTTATTTTTTTCATATTTGCCATCAGCCTGACAATGTAATGTTATCCCTTACAAAACAGTAACCATCTCTATGCAAAAATTTTGGCCTGTTTTGAATTCATTCAGATCAAATGCTAGGAGATCGAGACTCAGAGATAAAACCAGGAGACCAAAATGAGTATTACAAACAAATGTTTGAAATGTCATTGTTGTAACAATTTCATTTTCCACCAAAACCCGCAAATTGTTAACAGGTTTTTTTGTGAGAGAAGAAAACATTTTTTCATGTTGGTGCATGAAAAAGTTCTGTTATTGTCAGCACAGATTCTAAAAGGATGGATATTCAACTGTGAAACTTGTCTATTCTGAATAGTTTAGTCAAGCTATCAGTAACACAAAAAGTGAAGTCAAACTGAAGCTGATATTTAAATTATTTGGCAGAACATCAGGTCAGTATGCCATTCCCGGAGATGCCAACTGCAATAAAATTGAAAACCAGGGGAACACCAATTTAATCTTCTCCAACGTGGAAAGACATTGTTTAAATTACAGCCCAGTGAATTTAAAAATGTGTAAAATATCCAATAATATTTCCCCTGAAATACCAAGAATTAGCCAAACTTAAGTGTCACAGTTCCCACTTCTTGTTAATCTACGTCCATCTGCATTAATCTTCCCCATCCTTGCTTCTTTATGGTTAATTATTATCTCTTTGGTGTTTCTCTATCTTAGTAAAATACCATTTTAAGGTTTTCTTCAATGCAAAGGCAATTTTGCAAATGACCAAGCTCTTTTAAACACTGTTTCGGTATATCCCATGGATTGAGTGACCTGTACAGAATACTGGAAGAGTTGACCTCTACCCAGGAGAGTTGGCATAGATGCATTTCAGTATGTGAATTTATTCTGGCCATGATTTGTCATTTTCCTGCACAATCCTTGCCCAGTGTGATTTTGGTCTCTTAATGTCATCTATGTATCTGCCTATTAATTCCTTTAGCACAGTTGGTTATAGATTAGAATACATAGCTTGCCATAGAATTGTAGTACTCCGATACTTTCATACAAGAAATGAACTTGGAAGTCTGCAGTTTTTTGCAGTCTGATGTAAGACTAACCTTGATGTTTGCATTAATTCTTGTGAACAGGATGCTTCAAGGCCATACAGTGGTAGACAGCAACAATGATGGTGGACCACAGTTTGCCGAGGTGTTTGTTGTGGTGTGGGTAGGAGCTATAGTCATCACTGTCAATTCAAAGTTACTTGGTGGTACAATGTAAGTATAAATGAAGAATGCACAATTAACATCTAAAGTACTGCTGTTTTCACTTGGAAAAGCATTGCCCTTGACTTAGTGCCCCACATGAATTAGCTATTAATACATGTACATAAGTGGTTCTGATAATAATATTGAAGCACACTTGAGCTCTAAAGTGGCGCTTATTGAAAGAGGATTACTGGTACATCTCTATATAGCTGCTTGGCTTCAATATCCATGTAGTAAATAGAGTGGCACTGATGTTGTTAAGGAGGCTGGCACCAATTTTCAGAACTTTTTCAAAAGCTATACTTAAACAGATGAATACTACCACTGTTTGCTATGTGCAACTTTGGTATCACATAAATGCCCAGCCATTAGTGAACCAATAATGGTAATCTCTATGCCATAATAAGTTACCATAGTGACCATACAACCTGTTAAAAACACCCTTAATTTTACCTTTAAATGTTTATAACTCAAAAATGAGTTCGGTAGCCTGCGAATGGAGGCGTATTTCCAGCTGTCGCTTGTCTCTGCCAAAAATAACGTCTGCGAACCCGAGCCAGGAAACGATTTCTGTGATGTAGGAATTTTAAGTCAATCACAGTTTAGCTCGAGTAGCCCCAGAACTACTGCGTGAGGTATTCGCTGCGAGGAGCACTCGAGTTCCATTCTATCATGGAATCTGATTGGCCAAGGAGAAACAAAAGTCATTACGTGACAGAAATCGTCTCCTGGCTCGGGTTTGCAGACGTTATTTTTGGGGGAGACAAGCGACAGCCAGAAATACATCTGCGTTCGCAGGCTATGAGTTCGGTGACCCCCATTTTTTTATCATTGAATTGTGATAAGCATGATAAGATGCATCTTTTTGCAAAGTTTACAAAAGTCTGTGCAGAGCCATCTTAAATTTTTAAAGGCTTGTCTGATGTGGCATATCGTCTGGTCCAAGGGATGTATTTTCTTTTTTGGCAAAGTAGTTGAGCCCCCCATCCAAGGTCCTGTTAGCAGCTAAATTAAGATGACAGCAATCTGGCCTGACTGCATAAAATCACAAAAAATTGATGGTAAAAAATTGACATTTACCTGTCAAGACACAAGTAACTGTCAAATTCCCTTACTAATTTTCCATAAATGAAATATCATGTCAGGTTATTTATTCACAAGTTTTAATGACACAACTAGCTAACTTCTTTTGAAATGATCATCATTTAGATAAACTCCCCACATGTGAAATGTACATCATGGAGAACAGTATTTATAGAGAGAATTTATGTGTAAATTTATACAAATTAAGATAGCGATTACCATTGCTTGAGTTTCACACTAGCAGCATAATCAGACTGTGCCCTTAGCAGCAGTTGAAACAAAATTTAAACTAACTCATGGAGGGTAGGTGGAGCGATCCTGTTACTGATTGGCTGCATAGAACTTATTCTTGTGCCCATATTTTGTTACAAGTTCAGTTTAGAAGTATAGATCCGTCAGCAGATAGAATGCAAAGTTTCTCTGTCAGACACAAATTGCAGCCTGAGGGGGTTCCCCTGTATGGACAATCAGCAAATTTATATCTTATGGGGTTTAACTCCACCTGACTGCCACTGATTCATGTATCCTGCTTGAGCATAGCCCAGTGGCTGAATATTGGCAAACTGGCTAAACAGACACCTTTTATAGTATGATCTGGGAGATTGGCAGATTATATATTCCAGTATGAGGTTTTTTGTATATTTTAAGGCCCAGTACTATTAGGAGAAAACTCACGATTAAAAAAATAATTGATGGCTGATTTTAATATCTAGAACAGCCCAAACTTACAGTAATAACCAAATGGACTGCCAAAGATAGTTTATGTGTGATTTATGAAGCAGGGAGTAGGGTCAAAACATTCGCTAAACAGTGTTACTGAATTTGCCATTGCAGATCATTTTTCCAGAGTGTTTGTGTTCTTGGATATTGTATTCTTCCCTTGGACATAGCTCTAACAGTGTGTCGACTCATATTAATCACCAAGCAGACTGCGGCGTTATTTGCTGTTAGATTTATTCTCGTCATATTGGGATTTGCATGGTCAACATTTGGTAAGTTAGGCTGATGTTTGCATTATGTAGCCTGTGTTACTTCAGTTTTATCCATAACTCCCCGGGGGTATTGGGCTGGAAATTCTTCTTTGCTAATAAGGCCACATGGTCATGTGCAGCCACTGCTGCCCTGCTCCACAACAAAAAACCAACTTGAAATTGATAACAGTAAATGAACCACCCTAACAGGTTTGTTAAGCTGATGTTGTAAGCATTTGCCTTTTGCTCTTAGGGCTAACGCTTAAAATGTTGACTTCACAAACTCACTACAGCAGTAAATTTACCTTTATCAATTTTATAGAGTTGATAAATGGCTTTTAATTACTACTTGCTCTCATTTTCTATGAGTGACAGACCACTTGACAGGTCGACTGTTCCCTTGTAGAAAAATTAGACTAGTGAATTAAATACATGTAGAGTAAAAAAGGAACAATGAAAGAGAAATCGCTCTATAGAGCATTTCTGTTCATTTCAATGTTTTTAATATTTATTTTCACTATTTGCACTTTTGCAACCAATGTTTTTTGTTTTTTTTTGCTGCTTGTGGCTTATTTACTAGTTTTTCTTTTCTTTCCTTTTTTTTTTTTTTTTTTGAGATTTTAAACTGCACCCTTGCAACAGTGTTCCCTACAAAGCTTGGCCCCTCTCCCTCGGTCTGGTTGAACTTTGTACAGCAATTTTTGAGGGGCGACAAGAGGAAGACAAATTGTCACCTAGAAAATCCTAAGTTAATAATTCTTCTAGTGTCAAAGCAAAATACATTTTCAGAAAATATACTGCTTTTTTACTAAATGCGAGTATTTAACTACTCCAGAATAGGCTTTACAAAACGAAAGCTTTTTGACACCCTGCCGAGTACCAACGCAAATAATCCTTAATTTTCGTTCACACCCTCATATGTCTAAAATTTTGACCACGTTCAAATTTCGACGTTGATATTCAAGCTGGCCTTTCGACGACCAAAAACCTCGAATAAACGCGTGGAAGACAAGAAAAGCATTAATTTGACCCCAGTAGATTTGTTTACTTAGAAGTTTTTCGGATCTCGTGACACGTAAACAATGTTCTATTACCGGCGGAGTATGCGGCTAAACTACAGTGATATCAAATTCCATTGCAATCGGTGGTATTCAATTTAGCGTTGTTTTACTACTGTTTCTGTTCCTGAGCCTGTCCTTCGGGTTTTTGCACAGTTTCATCGGCAGTATTTTGAGCTCCTTCTTCGGGTTTTTGAGCTGCCGCTGTTTGATCGTTGGGCATATTTTCCGCCGGCGGATTGTCTTGTTTCGGCGGTCCTGGTGGTTCTTTCCCGGGGCAAACACCTTTATCGCACTCTACCGTTTCGCTGTCGGGCCCCACACACGGGTTACCTTCGTTACTCGGTGGCGGATTTGTGCAGGTTCGTGTTCTTGTCGTGGTTCCTTTTCCACACGTTACGGAACACGGCCCGTACTCACTCCACGCCGTGTAACCGCCGTGTATCGGGCAAACGTTAGTATTACAGGGCTCATCCTGGTTGGTTTCTCCTTCGCAAGGTTTGCCGCCGAATACAGGCGGTGGGTTGTTGCACTGCCGAGTCCTGGATCTTTTTCCTCCTCCGCAAGTTTTGTCGCACTGCGAGTAGGCGCTCCACTCGCCGAATTTTCCGTCCACAGGGCAGATTTTCAAAAAGCAAGGCTTCTGATCCTTGTCAGGACCGAAGCGATAGCAATCCTTGCCGTATTTGCCCGGTTTTGGTTGTTCGCACAGGCGATAGCGTGTTTGAATGCCTTCGCCGCACTCCTTGCTGCAGTTACTCCATGCACTCCATTCAGTGTAGCCGCCATCATTAGTAGCTCTGAGGTACGCGTAATACCCCCCGACAATAAAACAGCACAGAGCGAGAGAAAGGCCAAGCGTTGGTAAAAACCTTCTAGAACACATGATCGCAGAAAAGCAGATGTGCTCAGCGATACTGAATGTTGTTTATTTGTTGCAGCTCGAGTTCTGAACAAACGCTCTCATCATCAACCTCGATCGAGTCTTCGGAACGATCGTTTAGCAACTCATTTGTATCGTTGTCGATTTCCTTGTTGATTATTGGTGGAACACATTATGCATTATTTACACGTGGCAAGCAAGCGTCATTTTTGCATAAATTTGTATATTAGTGACGGAAACCCATTGAAGGCATAGAAGTTTCAGTCAATAACCTCTCCTCTGGTCTGAGCGTTCGCGATGATTCAACTAGCAAAAATCGAGTGACTCTTCCGAAATCTAAGGGTCTGCTAGTAATACCGAGAGTAAACTTTACTTAAACTTGTCCAGCGGAGAGGAATAAAAGGATAATACGAAATGAAATACCAATCAAGCACCTCGATGTCGCTGAGGTTCGGTTGTTACGGTAATCTTTTTTTTCAATTTTTTTTTTTTTTTTTGGAGGTGGAGACAGGGCTGGGATTACTGTTGGAGAGATATCGAACAATTGGGTGAAGGCTTAGTTTTCGGGGTTTTTGTTTGTGTGTGTGTGTGTGTGGGGGGGGGGGGGGTTGAGGGGGAGGGGGAGGGGGAATTCGAATTAATGCTGTTGAACCAGACATTTTTCGTGGCCTTTTTTGCTACGACTCAGTCGCAAGTCGAAGATATGCTACTAAGGCTACGTTCGTTGTTACGATATGAAGAGTGCGGCCTTCTTTATAGCATTTTGATTTTGTTTAGCTTCCTCAACTGCGTGTTAACGGCATAGAAACAGTCAAAAACGGGGAACTGTAGATTTTCCGCTTCGATGACTCCATCATTTAGGTGGATCTCGGATCTTTGCTTTTATTACAAACAAAGAGCTCTTGCCTGCTACAAAGACGCAACATAATCACGCACTAGTGCTTTTTCAACCGTTTCAACCTGGTTTGAGGCTGGTTGAAAAAGTTCATTAACCAAACAAACCAAAAACGGTTTTTCCCAAATAGAACACGAAACAACCCAACCAACCAGAAACGGTTGATCCCAGTAGAACACGACCTTAGTGTCCCCTCGGTATATTGTGCTTATTCTATTCACTGTAGTTAATATTAATTGTATAATAATGTATACTATATTTATTGTGTGGTTGAATTCTGTTTGAAAACGAATCCTCGTGCAAAACCTTTCAGATGAAGATGAGTTTTATTTGCATAAAAATGAACCTGTAGGCAGAACACATTTTCATATGAGTGGTTTCAAAGGTAAAATGCATCTCGGAAATGGTCTATTCAAATTTGCATTTGTAGTCTTTTTAACGTCCTAAACGAGACTTTGATTTTGCTATTTTTAGAGGACTTTTCTTCAAATTGATAGAAACTTTTTAACGTTTTTAGTTTTTAAAGTAAGACAAAGATCAAAGAGATTTTTAACTGTAGCGTTGTCACAATCTAATAAACAATTAGATTATGAGCTCGAGTTAACAAACTGACGTCAGTTTTTTATGTGTCTGTCCTCTTATTGACGATAAATTGCGTCATAACATTGTCAAAGTGGCTGCATTATAACAAGACCCCAAAATGGTCAAATGCTGTGAATAAATGAGCGGAAAAGACGCCATTAACTTGCCGTAAACAAAGATAAGTGAATTTTATTCAAAATGACGCGAACATTGTCGATAGCTTTTCTCGCTTTTTGATTGGCTGCCTAAAAAAGTCCATAAAATCTCATTGGTTAGAAAGTTGACAGTTTGACAGCTGAAAGTTAAACTTGAAAGCTTGCGTAAATTAAAATTTTATCCGTCTGTACTCTTACTGATGATAAAAAATGAGCCAATCAGGGTGCGAGAAATTAGACAGTTATTGCGATAATTAGTATAAATCTACTAGCGTTCTATCACGAATGCCGATTGGCTACGCTAGACAATTAGATTATGAGCTCGAGATTTCTATCGCGTGATAGTTGACGAGGGCGCAACTATCACGCATAGAAATCGAGAGCGAATAATCTATGAGAGATTTCTGTGTGTGATAGTCAACTCGGGCTGCGCCCTTGTCAACCATCACGCAATAGAAATCTTGAGCTCATAATCTAATTGTTTAACGTAGCCAATCGGCATTCGTGACAGAACGCTAGTAGATTTATACTAAGGTAGAATAGACGGACTTGTTTTAAGTAAAGAAAACATAATTGTAAATATACTTTACAATTTTCAACCCATGAAACACCTGTAGAAGAGCGCTCATGAACTAGTTGTGGCTTGTTCACTTATCGAATAGAATTTGAGTGTTGGTCTTTGTGGCAGGGAGTAAAACCGGAGAATCCTTTCTTCATACTCTGGCAAACCAAAAAATAAAACAAAAACAAAAAAAATAACAAGAAAAAACAAGAAGTCCATCGTTTCATAAAAGTCTCTACCTCGTCTTAAGTGTTTCAGTGAACTCTCTGCACAATTGACAACTTACTGTGCACGAAACTAAGTTAACACAGCTTCTCCATTTTTCTCTTTCTTTTACAGCCTCCATACAGTTCCTCGGGGATAGCCAACCAGCAAACAGGAAAGCTCTTGCTGTTTATCCGATAGCCTTGTTTTACTTCGTCATCAGTTGGATGATAATCTCTCACTCGGGCTAACAGTAAATACTGTAAATTACGCTTACTTTCGGGGCGCGCCCTCGTCACGCAGGGAGGGAAATCTTTGAACAATCCGGGTAGGAACCTTCGCCGAAATCTTTGCCACCGCCAGTATTTAAAAGAACTGAAAAGTTTCCTGCTAGAATGCTATCTTTTCCCTCTAGTCGACGCCATTTCGGTTTTGTTAACGCCACGTACAAAGTGCAGACGTTATTTTCAAATTTCACGCAAATTTTTCTCCCGCGTGACACGCGGACATTAGCTGTCACGTTTGCCACTCGGGGCATGGTGCTTTAAATTCGTAACTTATATACACTGCGGTAGTTTTCTTAATGAATTACGCACTCAAGAACTTGTGCGACAATTCTCAGATAGTGCTTGTTTAATGAGCCGTTTTCCAAGCTACCTTTTGCCTCTGTGCCGTCGTGTTTCACTTGACGTTTGTTTTATGAAAACTAAAGTATTGCGCGAGGAGTCGTTTTGAAGGCAAAAGGCAACTCGGAAAAGGCCTATTCATTTTAATGTTATTAGCCTGGTTGGAAACAAAGCGATGACTAGTGTTAGCAAGTAATGCTTTGTATAAATAACAGCCCAAGTTGCATCTCGCGAGGGAATTGGGTGGGGGGGGGGGGGGGGATGTGGGGTAGTCGTGCCTTGAAGATGCGAACGAGTTTTCGGTGTTAATTATTAGATAATATTTTCCATTCACGTTGTTACTTTTGACGTTATTATTTGATTTAAGTACTTTCGCTTGGGTATGTTTATCATATCGTCAAATTTCACTTGAGAAATTCTTTCATTTGGACAGATGTGGCTGATGTATTTGATACCCGTATTTAGGAGGAAAGTTTCAGGCGTTATTCGCGTAGGTCTTGGTTATGAGTAAGGGATATGAACAAATTTGAATATTTAAGTGTAAGGTCAATTAATTTCAATCCCCAGTCGAAGAACTATTTGAAACAAGCTGGCAGGCTTTGAAACGTAATCCTCTCTATGTGTAATATGAGAATGCCTTCTGGAAACTTTTCAGGAGTGCTTCATGACCGTTTTATATCCACTATTCTCTAAGGTTAGGGTTAGTCTTAGGCTTAGGGTAAAGTGGCGTCTCGTGGGATTGTCATTAACACAACATTTGGGTCATCTCAACTGGCCAATCACATCCTACCGAAATGACACAACACACCAATCAGGCGCCTTCGCGGAAGCAAGCAACTGGTGCCTTGCAAGCGCGAGAAAATATACAACCGCTGCTGAGCGCGGGAAAACATATGACCGCTGCCAAGAGTGGGAAAACATATAACTGCTGCCAATCGCGCGAAAACGCACGAGAGGCAATTCTCAATTGGTTTCGGTTGATTGGTGACATAACGCCGCCTTTTTAATTGGTTTTGGAGCACATTGTATGAGACTTCTTAACCGGTTAAGGTCATTGCCCAGTATTGCATTGCGCATCCCTACTGCGCATAATTTAACGCGTGCTTAGCACGTGCGCATTAAAAAATGGCAGCTTTTTCTTTACGGCTGGACCTCGCCATAGAGGTAAATCGTCATTTTCTCGCAAACGAGTATGGTGGCCCATCATTTTTTTCTGTTGTTTTGAATTGAGTAATAAATTTCTCTGTGTAAAATAAATATGGACCAATTCTCAGTGTAGAACGAAAAACAATCGTCGGAAACGAATTTGGCAAGCAATCGTGACTACAATCATGGTGCTATTATAAGGATTTATTGGGTATAAACAAGGTGCTGTTGCTCCTAAATGAACATGGGGACCCCTCATTTTTATTTCAAAATTTAAGTTCCTATAATATAAACAATCAACAGGCAAAGTTTCACAAAAATCTCAGTGCAGACTCTATTTCAGTGGAATGACCTCAAGGAGTTCAAAGACAAACATGCTGTTACTTGGTTTTGAGCAGTCAATCGAAAACGAATCTGCTATCAGTACAAAATTCAATGTGAATGCATGATACTTTTTTTAAGAAATGTGAATCAGTATGTACCTGCCAAATTTACTGTCGGACCTAACTCTTAGGAACACTTCAGACACGTATGTTTGTTTTTGGGCAGTGTCCGTGCGCTAAGATGTTCAGCTTTCGACCAAGTTAAGACTCGGGATAAATAAGTCTTGACTGTTTGGTTTTGTTGTTTTATGACACGGTGTTGTGTACGGGTGGAAAGAAGTACCCGCTTTCGGAGGGATCTTTTCAATAGAAGAGATATGTCCGCGTCCCCTCAATAAGATTGCCCGTTTATTGGAGATACCATGTGGAATGAACCTTTTTTCCACCCACTGGATCCCCAAGTTATTGGCCAGTAAAACTACATTTTAAGGCGGATATTTCAGGGGAGCTCCTTTACATTCTTTGTAGACCTTACAGGCTGGAAGAAATTTTTAAAACGTCTAAGAACAAAAAGTAAATAACAAACAAAACAAAACGCACATATCAAGTGGCAATGTCGAAGAAAACGGCCAGGCTGGAAGTCACTTAAATTTTTAAAACGTCTAAAACCAAAAAGCAAAATACAAACAAAACAAAACGCACATATCAAGTGGCAATGTCGAAGGAGACGGCCACAGTAGTTACAGATGGAAGTTATTTTCTCGAGGCTAATTTTGGAACAACTAAGTTGTAATCAATTAAAGACTTAATACGTAGAGGTAATAGCGATTTTTCAGTAGCCATTTAAACTTACACAGATTATTTATGCCTTACGTTAAGTTGTGGAACATTTGAAATAAAACACAATTGTCAAATTGACAGTGGTTGTCCGACTAAAATATTCTATCTCGTTTCGCTTAGAGAGTTAGTAAACCAAAAATTGGACGGCCAACGTTAACGGGGAAATGGCTCCTGATCTCGCTTCTTTCACCGCACCTCATACACCTCGCCTGAGAACCTAATAACTTTGCACCCCACGCCTTTGCTCTCACAAATTCTGCCGCTTCATTCCCTATAATGATCTCTAATATCTCATCCTTTAACCTGACTCGTCCCCAGTCATCTTCATACAACACGCGACACGGCGCACCGTAAGCAAGGGGTGTTAGGAAGGGGGAAGAGGAGAAGACGACGTCTCCCTCTCTCGCTTTCTCCCTACCCATCTCACCCTGCGTTCCCACCTCGCCCCATGCCGCGCGCAAAATGAAGTTTTATGAAGACAGCTGGGAACGAGTCAGCCCCTTGACTATTGGAACTCAGTCTCCTTTCCTTTCTTTACATCGCTGAGGCCTAGCTTGACCGTTCGTTTCTAACACAAAAGGCCTGAATGTATGTACACCTACGTACCGATTCACCAAGGAAATGAATTTAAAGTTTGAAATTACGTTATATGCTTATGATTGTTCAGGACATACTTGACTGAGATGAAGTATTAAGATCGATGCTTGATGAGAGCGGTCTATATGCAAAGGGTGCTTTCATTGTACCTTTATATGAGGGTGATTACCTTCTCTTTCTTCCAGGGCAGGGGTAGGGTTGAGGGTAGAGGTTTTATGGGACTGCAACTATTCTATTTATTAGGATTACAAAAATTAAAAAGCTATATGACTTGTTCTCGCGGATGAGTCCAGGGAATGACCTGTTTAAATATGAATGTACGTTACAAAATTTTCCTCAGTAAATACCTATAATCAAACTGGAACTGTCGTTAGCTCTTGTTGATGTCCCTTGTCGAGTTAATCACCGAACTTTTACCCCCGATTTTTGATGTTTTGAAAACCACCTTAGTTCACCTTGTGTAGCTGGTCACTGAAACGTTTGTTTTAGATAAAAATCCAAGATTATCAGAAAAGGATTATTTAACGAAATATGACGGCCGCGCAAGTCAGTCTTTACAAATGTATCTAATTCTACGTATTACTGTCGTAATAAAGCGTAAAAATGCAAAGATCTGGAGTGAAACTGATACTTTTTAAGTGATTCAATAGTTTTGCATGAGAATTAAAATCTGAGTCGTGAAAATATGTGGCGACGTTTTGTCAGCGATTGGTTCTAATTTGTAATCAATATTCATGACTACTTGTGGAATGTGCGTCAAACCAAACATTTGGTCATGGTGTGCTGACGTGATGTCGATTTAGCCATGTTCTTCCTTCGAAGAAGATAAAGCAGGACGAGACAGAAGTATAAATATATTAATGGTGAGTGTACGTTTAAACCTTTTCGCTCTTCACCAAACGGGACAATTTCTACCTTCTCAAAGTTAAGTTCCACCCTTCGCTCGCAATTTTCTTTGCCGAGCTGCACACAACTTCGTTCATAGACCATGCAAATAGTCGTAGTATTTCAATCACTGAGATGTAACGTTTCAAGGAAGGGTTAAGAGAGAATTTTCAGTTTGCGAAAGTTTGTAAGATACTTGCCCTGAATTTGTTTGATAGTTCCTGTTCTTCTCGTTGCGTGTTGCTCCCAGGAAGTTGAAAACCGTTACCTCGTGCAGCTCCCGCCGGTTCATACGAGCTTTTGGTCGCTGCTTTCCCTGGAAGTAATAGTGTATCTTGGAAATACATTTGTCCCGAGTAAAGATTATATTTCTCTTTATTCTTTTTAAGGAGAGGAAATGACCTAACGGCGAAGATGGAATTCATTGGTACGACCCGGCGAACGAAAGAAGAGATTGAAGTTCACGAAGAGTTATTGTTATTTAACATTGGAGAGGACAACGAGATAAGAATATTAATTTCGTAGCTTTCGATTAAAATGGTGCAGTATATTTGAAGCTCACGTTGTAAGGATTAGTTTTCGAGGCTTTTTCTAGTAGAAAAAGTCGTGGTATTTATTTGTTTCGAATGATATATTTTTTTTCAATGCTAACTTCGCCCGTACTAAATCTGAGATCTCAATTCTGGTAACCACCATTTTGGTCGACATGATTTCAGGGAACATATTTTAAGGGGATAA
Source organism: Orbicella franksi (assembly GCF_964199315.1). Taxonomy (NCBI): domain Eukaryota; kingdom Metazoa; phylum Cnidaria; class Anthozoa; order Scleractinia; family Merulinidae; genus Orbicella; species Orbicella franksi. Next base: position 11,418,813 of record NC_138153.1, read on the forward strand.
ACAACGTTGAGTTTTTACTGTGGCACTATACTTTGCAACATCTAAATTTTTTGTGATCAAAACGCGAACGTTTTATCTCGGAATCGACGAAGTAATCTTACACTGGGTGGGCTCTTTGTAGGCAAAAGTATATTTTTAATGGCCCAGGATTACAACCTGTATTCAGAATCATGTTATTACCGAGATAGTTATCTTTCGCGGTAAATCAAAGCCTTTCTAGCATATTGTTGTACCACAGGTACTTTAAAATAAATTGAAAACATCTTCAAGTTATTGGACATACCACACAACTCTCCATTTTTGAAAGTGCCACCTTGACGACGACAGATCAACGTTTGTTTATCCTCTAGATATTGAAAGGCCTCTAAGATCAATATCTGGTTTATAAAAGGTGTTGTAAAAAGCAGAAAGCAGAAAGTATAGCGAGAGTGATAAACAAAAATTATCATCTAGGAGATATTGTCTTGATGTGCTACCAAATTCTCAGAACTACAGTTAAGACCAAGTAAGGCAATCGTTAAGCAGAGTTGATATTTTCAGCTTTTGCACTGATTGTTTTTCAAGATTTAAAAGGCTGCCAACAATTTTGTAACAATCATAACCAAAACTATAAAGACCAGAAACAAATTTGTTAACAAGGATGAATATTTACATATGAATTGGTATTAAAAACGGTGCCTTAATTGTTACACAAAGTTCTCGTGGCGCCTTTGCAAAACATGCTTGCTTTCCTTTGCCATTTCTAACGTTTAAAATTTTGGACGTCAAAGAGAAATATATATTAAGAATTTTTCTTTTTGATAGGCTATATTCAACACCGAAATAGTGAAATATTTCCGGAAACTTTTCAACAAGAGATTTAAATTTTCACAGTGGATTATTCCGGCATTATTTTGATTTAACCAGTTCATAAAATATAGTGAACCGGCCGAAGAAACTTTGCGTTAAGTTAAGAATAAACATCTTTGTTCTACCAGATATTGATTATATTGTGGTGTTCACACTTGGGTTGTTGCACGGGAAAAGAGAATGGAGCGAACGGTCGCATAGCGAGGGAAAATTAACTTATTTCGAAACTTGAATGAGTTGTAAACCCGGATCGAAATTGGGCAATTTGCAGGGGGAAAATGATTGGATTTTGATTGGTAAGAGTGTTCTTGCTCCTGTGCAACTGATCCGAAGTGCACCATCTATATTATCGTCCGACAGAGAAAGATATGAAATGGCAAGAAACAAACAGTTGAAGATCAAACTCAATTGGAAATAAAATTAAACTCGGTTACTTGAAACGGTATTTCACGGTCACTTCGCGAGATTTAACATCCATTTCGGGAGTAAATTCTATTTTATCGCTGATTTGATCCATTTGTCATTTCATGTTTTTCGTGTCTCGGGGAACTGTTGCATCACCTCGCATAAAAATCATCGCGAAGTTCGCTGAAAAATGAAATTTGAAGACTGGCAAAAATTTAATTAGGGTCGGAAAAAAACTATCTAGAAATATCAACATTGATTTTTCAATGCGAGGTGGTAATGTAGTTTTCGACGGGATCTTCTGTCAACTGTTGCCTTTGAGAATTTTTTTGCGATCAAAAACTCCCGAAGGGTAAACTCTAAATTCTCAAAAAAGTTGTAAGGGGAAACGCTGTGCAAATGTTTTCAATTTTCCCGCCAAAAGTCTTAGTTTTTGAACGCGAAGTTTTCCCTTCACACGTTTTAATTTAATTTAGTGATATTCAATTAATTAATTAATTAATTAGTTATTGCAAAACAATAAAATCACATTAAATGAAAACAGTGAGTGATGGTTTTTATTGTGTACATTATTTTAGCACTCTTAAAAATATTAAAGACAATGAATGTACAACAACAAATATAAGACGATTACACACACGTCTTCAATATAACTTTTCTTGGCTTTTAATAATTCAATTACAATTCATTACAAACAATTTGAATAAGTAAACAATATATAAAAAAAATTGCGCTTTTAAAAGGGCCTGGAAACTAGTCAAAATGTAGGCTATCTCTTTTACTATTTTTTGACTATGTAGGGTTGCCAAGAAGAAAAAAAAATTCTGCGCTTTTGAACAGAGTCTAACCAGAAATCAAACATACGCTGCGACTTTTGAAGGGAAAAATCCTACATAGTGCAAGATTTTTTCCGCCAAATGACTCGGTCTATGTTTGACTCAAAACCAGACACCATTTAAAATTGCAGACTTTTTTTCCTAAGAACAATTTTCCACTTTTAGATTTTTTTTGCTTGGTCCTTTTAAAAGCGCAACCTTCTGATCAATTCAATGGGTCTTCGAAAACTACAAAGATTTCAGTAAATTTGTGAAATAGATACTAGACAATTAGACAGTAATTTCAACGAGTTTAATAACGAGACTACCAGGCTGAAAATTCGGATTGCAAAAACAAATCCAGGTAATGCTAATATTCTATCTTATCTTCATTTTGAAGCTACAAACTTAAATACAATACACGGCTTCTATAGTCTGCGAACAGACTCCCGGAGAAGACGGAAAAAAAAAAAAAAAATCGGCGAACGAAATAAATTCCCTCGCTTCGTTCGGGCTCACCGGGAACCTGTTCGTAGGCTAGGCTTCTAAAACTAGAAAGATACGAGACAATTTGGCAGATACTAGACAATTTGACAGTAATTCCAGTGTCTTCTTTCGACTCTCGAGTGTTGTGTTGTGAAATCACTGATACGGGCTCCGCCCTAACAATCTTTCGCAAGAAACGCGATCGAGATAAAACTGTCTTGTAAATCTACCTCACTATTAAAACGGGATCCACTGAAGAAACATCTAAACGAAGTTCTTTGTTTTCCTTTGCTTCTTTCTGCATGTTAACGTCCGTGCATGTACACTTGAGATGGCAGCCTGAGAGAAAGATAATTAAAACGTCAAGTTAATAATGGGTATTCTAAAACCCAAAGAATAAAATATACATACAGTGTTACAGTGTGCACTCGAATTAAGTTTGCAAGTTAATTCTCCCATCGGGAATGCGCTTGTCGTTTGGTTATCATAAAAATACACGGAGTTCACATGATATCAAAAACTTAAACAACGGATAAGCAGCAACACGAAATAAATAACACCGGTTAAAATATGGCACTCTAAAATTAACCTTCATTAGCAACGTTTGCAGGCGAAAAGTTCAACGGCAAAATAGCACACTAAAAATTTCACGGCAAATATGTTCACGCAAAAATGTTCGCGACTTAACGGGCAATATTTGCATGTTCTTAATTCCTGGGTATGAATTAATGCGCGGGTAATAGTCGCAAATCTTTAAACAACTCATGAATTTTTTTAAAAATAAAAAGCTCTCGGGTAGCTTCACATTGTTACAGTGAAGGTAATGTAATTTGCCGGACGTTTTTGACCAAATACAAAAGAAATTGATAACGGGACAAAGTGGCTTTAAAATTCGAACTGTTGTTCAAATGCAATACTCGGCAAACAAGCAAAAATCGTTTTCTAACAAGAAGTACGTGCAAGGCAATTCGTGAATTATAATAGATTTTACAGTAATTTACAGGTAATTATGGTTTTCTCGTATTCACCTTTGATCTGACAACCCAACAGCTGCGGCTAGTTTTGACAAAACGACTGAAAACGACTTTGACAGCTATTTCAAGGGGCTATTTCAATCTGGAATCCGGACTGAGAGGGAAACTCAGACAACGGTGAAAATCCGAAAAATGTCATGGCAAAAAATAAATCAAGAGACAAACAAACTCCGCGACTTCACCGCAGTTATGAAGCATCTCTCTCCCACTATTAAAGTTTTGCCATATGATGAGACCGACATTTGCTATTTCACATGCACTTTCAGGACACATGCAGTACTTTCATGTGGCACTCTTACTATGCTCTAAAAGGTGGTTGCAGGGACGTAGCCAGGAGTTTTCCAAGGGGGGTTCACACTGTGCCAAAGTGAGGCTACTCACCAGATTGTCATGTCATTTTTGTCGCCTGTTGTAGGTTGTTTTCTTAAAAAAGGCTTACAAAAGGGGAGGGGCACCCCAGGACCGCCTAGCTACGCCCCTGGGTTGTAGCTTTAAAATCTATGGCTAAGATCCCTATGTTTGTTCACTCACATTGAATCTAGGCAGTATTTTCATGTACTTACTATAGCAAAATAAGATGAGGTACAATTTTTACTTTGGCACTCTTGAAATGGGCAAGTACATGATATTTTTCAACAAGAACTTTACGTCTAAATTTCCAGGTTGTCTGGTGCTCTTTGTTGTAATTTTCTTTCAGGGTTTGTTCTGAGAATTTGGTGATACATCAAGACAATATCCTCCAGTTTGCAACCTTTCTTCTCACTGCTTAGTCCTTACTCCGGGTCCTTAGTCAAGAAACAAATTCTCCTTACAGGTTTTGGTTATCTAGACAATTCCTTTTTGAGATTACTCGCTAAATCCTCTTTACTGTTTCTTCATGATTACGTTTTAAACCAGCAGGAGAAATTTGAAGCTGATCACTCATGAGGCTAAACAGCTAAGGAAGTACTGATACATGAACCAGACAACAATTGGTCGTTGATCCAATTAGGCCCCTTATCTCACAATTTGAATATTAATCACATCAGTTGCTCGGGACATTGTATTCTTAGAGAATGTTTGTATAACATAACCCTGAACGGTATGGTTTCTTGAAATATCTGAACAGTGGAACAATAACATCTCTATTCCTTTAAATTCTTTGCCTGCATTGTGTACAATTATTCCTAGTACATGCACCACCAAGTGATTAAAAACCCTCCTTTTAAAAGAAAACTGTGACTCACCTAATAAGGGCTCCAATGCCTCAATTTGATTCTTCTTGAGTCTCAGCACAGCTTTTACTGTTTCTTCTCTGTTTTAAATCTAGTAAGAATCAGGAAATGCCTTAATTACCTTTATGAAATCGTTCATCTCTTAGTTTCAAACACTACACAACTAAAAACAACTATCAGATTTTTTTCCGTTTTAACCCTAAAGGGGCAATTTTTGACAATGAAGGTAAAGTCTGCATCAGGCCAAGTGATCCAAACAAGTTCAGCTTATCCAGGTCTCTACTTCTATTTCTATTCTACCTGGACAGAATGCTTATCTGCCACAGGGTTAGCACCCAGTATCCATTTGTACACTCAGGTGGCAAGAGGTAGTGTGAGAGTAAGTGTCTTGCCCAAGAACAAAATACAGAGACCCATTGGCTGAAACCCAGACTGCTTGATATGCAGTCCAGTGCATTAACCACTAGACCACTGTGTTCCTCCTCCCACATGACAATGCTCCTCGACAACAGTACTCCAAGCATTGAAGTCTTACGGAATTTCTGTACACCCTACCCATGAAAGGCAAAGGTATATGGCCACATAAGGGTTTGTTGAAATAGCTGAACTGTAGGGAAACAACATCTCTGTCTGCATTGTGCTCAACTGTTCCTACGACATGATACCAAACATAAATAAAACTGTGACTGACTTACTACGTGATCTAATGTCTCAATTTGATTCTTTCTCCTCTCGAGTCTCTGCACATAGTCTTTTCCTTGCTTCTCCATTTTGTATCTAGTAAGACACTGTAAATGTTTTAACCTTTATGGAATTCCTTGATGTTTTACAAACTACAAATAAGTCATCAAATTTTTAAAGTTTCAACCCTACTTGGGGGAGTTTCAGTGATGAAGGTAAGGTCAAGTCTTCACTGGGCTAAGTGAACCAAACTACCACACCTTATCCCAGTTTTCGTTCCCCTTCCCCTTTAAAATCGGGTGCCATTTTATTGTAGGGCTAGCCCACTATGAAATTAACCCAGTACCCATTTGTATATCTGGATGGAGAGAGGCACTGTGAAAGGACACAATGCAATGGAATAGCAGAACTGTGAAACAACATCCCTATTTGTTTTAATTTTCTCCCTGTATTGTGCACCATAATTTCTAGTACAGTTAAAATCAAGTCATAACCTTTCCAACCAATAATCACACAAACACTCACAAAACGCAAAGACTCACCTGATATGGAATCTATTGCCTCAAAACAAATCTTTCTCCACATACGTCTCAGGTTAGAGCTTTCTGGTTTGTATCTACGCTGTAGAAAGAAATGAGAACTGTTTTAACCTTTAAGACAGCCTTGATCTTTTATGTTTTTACAATTTTTAAAACAATTTTTAAAAAGGTACACCAGTGAGCAGCACTTTGCGAACTGCAGCTGTAAAACTTGTTTATTCTCTGATGCGTTTTCCTCTAACTATCGTAGATTTCTTCAGGGAGTTTTACAAACATAAACTAAACGTCTGTATTTAAGCCATACTGGCAAACCATAAATCATAAATCACAAAGGTTTGGCCAGATTTGAGAAAGGGAACAGGCGAAGCTGTGAAATATTTATGCAAGACGTGATAAGTTTTGGGGGCCACGGTTTTAGCTAAAGGCAAGCCTTGCTCTGTGCTCTGTGCTCTGTGGTTGGTCATGATTCTATTTTTTTCCAACTTGGTTGAAAATTTCTTGGCTGCTGATTGCACTTGATTTTCTTCATGCTGTATGTGGTCCCCTGGTAAACAACATAAACCTGCCTTAGGATTGTTGGCCTTAGAAGAACATTTCCATGAAGGCAGGGTAGAAATCTATTTCATTCTTGCAGTGTCTGGTCGTGCAAAAATAGTCCAAGATGGTGGACCTATGTTGACTCTCTACCAGGTTCCTACTGAACAACATAAAAGCAAGGACCCAAGGCTATTTCTGAGGTAGCGTCCGTTTTGCGAGTTGATCCTATGATATCCCTACAGTATGGATTTAAGTCCTCTGGCTTAAATTACTCAAGCTAAAGAAACTAGCTCCTGATAAAGCCTTCTCCAAAAAAACTTCCCAAGTTATAGGGTTTTTAGTAGTAAGTTTATTTTAATTCCATGAAACTAACTAGTGTAGGGGCCTATAGGAGTGCATTTTCACCAGCCCAACATGGGCATTACAGTGTTGAGCATTTTCTCCCTGAAAATTAATGTAAGTTGTGGTTTCATGCTAACATGCCCATTGGGTCCCTTTATCATAATATTCACCTCATTGGTATCCTTTTACATTATTTAAAGCAGGGATCCATATTGGTTTTTTCTCTAAGGGACCGTTCATTTTTTATCAGGTAGGGGGGGCTGGTGGGATTTGGGGGGGGGGCATGCAAAAAAAAATGGCTTTCGAGGGGGGGCCATCCCAAAAAAATAAGGGAAAAAGGGGGGGTCACGTGAAATATTTTAGTAAAACTTTAAAATGGCATAATGTTTGAATATCAAAAAAATTGCTATAGAATAAACATAGAAGGCAGGATACAAATTTATTACAAACTTTCCTTCTGCTTTAAAAAAACGTTTGGCGACAAAAAAGCATTTGTAGCTACTGAAAAGAAGTATTTAACACTGTTATTTTCGAATGCAACTTTCACTGGCAGTCATCTTCATCTTCGCTGTCGTCGAGTTCTTCGTCGCCGCTTGTGCTGCTATGGGAGTCTCTTTCACCGATGCTGCAAGAAGCAGCAATGCTTTCCGTCAGAGTGAACTCTTCAGGGTACATGAAGGTGTAGACATAATCTCTGACTTCCTGCTCAAGGTTTGTGGTGATTCTGCTTCTTGCAGCATTGGTGAAATAATTCCCTTCCAAGAGCTGTGCGATGTATGGCCTATCTCTTCTAAATAACGACGTGGCAACATCCTCAACTTTAATACACCCTTCCGGAACGGCCGTTCTAGGAGGGTACACAAGGCATTGTGGAAGATCATTTCCTAGCGGGTTTCCAACACAGATTCCATAAACTCGTTGGACGTTGTTTTCAGTCCGCTTCCTCTTTTTTTCATTTGACTTTCTGCGGTTTTCTTTTTTCTTCTCCTTTTGTTGATGTGCTGTGCATGTTTGAGTATGCCCGTGAATATGCCGTTATAATTGCTCTTATTTTCTAGTGCTTCCATGTCCTGCATGACCTTCGTCAACTTAGCTTCTATACATTTGATCTGTTTTACATTAAAACTGTGGGCATTCATCAATTCAGATGAGGGAGATGCCAATGAGAGGCCAAATGCCACACGCTCAGGGCGAGCCATAACTAGGAGATCCGAAATTGACTTCTCTTTCTTTTGATTTGTTTTTCAAACAACAGCTCTCTGCAGTATAGGGATTGTAAATATTGTCTTCACAGTGAGCACAAAACGCGAAGAAGGGGGATAATAGAGAAATATTAAAAAAGTTGAAATCTAAATATTGTTTGTTCAATTTTTTTTGGGGGGGGGGTCATCCCAAAAAATGACCGCTATAAAGGGGGGGGGGCCACGTGAAAAAATTGGTAAGCTAAGGGGGGGTCATGCGATTTTTAAATGGTGCTTCCCAAATCCCACCAGCCCCCCCTCCCTCATAAAAAATGAATGGTCCCTAAGTCATCAGCCAAACGTTTAGTAGCCTGTTCAACAGGGAAGAATGGCACCTGAACAACATGACTGTACATGGAAAGTGTACTTTTTTATCATTTTCACCAGACCAGTCTCTCAGAACAGTGAGACAGAATATCCAGGTACAAATGAAAACCAAGGCCTCTTTGAGTGCCGTGAAGACTGAAACGAATGTTTGACTCTTCTGTTCATATTTGGCTTGTTTTTCTGAAGTGTTAGCATCTGAAGCGATCGTATCACATGTTTTCATGAGCATCAGTGTCAGTGGTTGACTGAAAATTGAGCCTGCAATGATTTTAGTCACGGAGAATACCACATCATCCAAGATTGTAGACCAAAATGATGATTTTATTGCAAAAGAAAGCTGCAAATATTTCTCCGTTTTCTAAAAGTTCCAGATGGATGACAAGTGGTCAGAATGCAGCCAACTTACAAGAAAATTTAAGAAATGTTCTTTTTTGGTCAAGTCAAACTAAACTTGTTCAATAAATAAGTTTTTGTATTGATATGGTGATCCTTACAATTTTTTGGTGGTCTCGGATGACTGGACGACTGCAAATCTGGATCCCTGTTTAAAGCATGCTATTATTTTGTGGTTAAATTTGTTTTGAAGATAACACCAGTTATTGCATTCACGAAGTGCAATACAATCATAATCCAGTCGGTAGCGAGATTTTTTTTTGCGACGACCATGTTCACCGATTTGGCCCTCCTTGCAGCTGGGTCAAATTACATCATCTAGGCATAGATTCAGGGCAACTGTTCAAAGCTGCTGTTGATTTTTAAAACTCAACCCTTGTCATCAGAAATGAATATTTTGTAGTATGGACAGAATATGTCCATGAATTGAGGTCAGAAAACAGGTTAGAATATAAAAGTTTCCGAGCTGTAGACTAGCTTGGAAAACAACCATGATTTGTTGTCAGAAAACAAACTTTCCTCGTCATCTACACCCTGAATTGTGCTCAACTCAGTCCAGTTACATTGTACATACATGTATGGTTATTGACCAGGCGTGAGGTCAAGATGGCTGGATATTGGCCAAGTTCTTTTATTGCCTGTTTAAGGACCAAAAACACGCAAAATATGCACAATTATTTGCTCTTGGACACTCCTTGTTATGAAGGCTAACCTAGTGATTTAGTAGCTTAGACCATGTACTGTCTGTGGTAGAGGAAGACCTCTAATTAATGAAATGTTATTTTGCCATGTGCTCAAATTCACCTTCTAAAAAAGTTTCCTTCCCCTTGCATTAACTTCTGCAAGTTACTTTTCAATTTGAAGCCGTGAATAACTCTTACTTTTTGATAATACAAGAACAAGCCACAGGAGAGCAAATAAAAACAGAAAAATGTCTTACCTTGCAAGCTATCTACAACACCCGCCATATTTTCGAGGACATCATGCCTCTGACCACGTGATCTTAGATTGTGCTTTTAGTGTATGATGGGAAACCACCGGATGTGACAACAGATTTTGTAGCCTCCATTCCTGCTTTTTTCAGTTTTTCTTCAATGGAATATCTACGCAAAGTTAAGACAGTCATAAAATCAAAGCTGGCTAAATGTGGTCTTTTGAAATGGATTCCCTCTAACTGACTTGACATATTACAAAGTTTTAGTTCGACAGGGTTCTTCGTTTTGTAATATAGATGCACGTTTTAATTTCTAAGCTTTCGCGTTGCGTGACATTGAAATAGCGGCCAGGGAAAAAGGTTGTCGCGCAGGTCACCTTTGTGCCCAGTTTAGCGCGTCCACATCGTCGGCCATTTTGTCTTTCACACGTGCAACAGTCTTCTTGGCTCAAAATGTCGTTTGGAGGATCATCCGGTAACTCCCAAGTCGATCAAAAGCTCCAACAGGAGCTGATAGCTCAAGAACAACTGTTCAAGTTTAATAGTCAGGTCGCTGCGTTCACCGATATGTGTTGGGATAAGTGTGTGGAAAAACCCGGCAGCAAATTCGATGGCAAGACAGAAACATGCATCGTAAACTGTGTGGAAAGATTTCTCGATACTCAAATGTTGATTACGAAACGGTTTACCGAAAGATTTAAGTGAAAGATGTAACTGTTCACTTCTGGTGATCCCAAACCCTAGTCTATCATTGCAAGCCCTGGAGATCGAGAATACCTGAGAATGCCAATAGCTTATATGATGAAATGATTGGTGACGTAACATTGCACGTGGATTAATACTGACATACTACGATGAGTTGCGAGCTTGTGTTGTACAGCTTGGGGATATTTCTACCTTTTTTAAGGAACCATTTGAATCTGTATCGCTTGAAGGATTTTGGATTTTGCAGCACAGTGCAACAACAACTAAAGCCACTATTCTTGGTTCACGTGATAATGACGTCATCGCCACCGTATAGGATGACATGAGCAAAAGATTTCTGACTAGTTTCTTTTGCTTGTGTCATCCAACATGGTGGTCAGTCTTTTGTGATAATCTCTCAGGATTGGTTGCAAACTTTGACAATCTGCATATTTGTATATGGAATAAAACTGCAATGGCGATGGACATCAACTGCCGAAATAAATTATTTGCATGGCATTTTAAAATGTGGTCACGTCTAAAATATTCAGCTAACATTCTCCTTTCACGCTAAGTTGACAGAGTCTTAAAGATGTTATAATTTGTGGCCCCCTTGAGAACTGTGACGGAATGGTAAAGGATTGATAATATCTTTGGGCAACCATTAAACCGGACATTTGTTATGAAATCATCCTCATCAACGCATATTGCATCAAGAATTAGTTTAGAAAGCTATTTGTAAACTCAACTTCCAGCTCAGAAAACCTCTTATAAGGTGTTACTCAAAAAATTAAACTGTAAGCCCAAGTCTCTAACTGGGAGAACTAGAATGTATTTAAAGTTAAATTAATGATAGAGCAAACAAACAATTTACATTGCAATAAATTTAATAAAGGACTTATTTCCTTGCTTTTCATCGTAGTATTTGCAAAAAGAAATAGAAAACATTTTCTGTTTTAACTGAGTTTTGTTTTAACAGTAACAAGAGTTTGGTTTCAGCAGTTGGGTGAAATGAAATGATCAATATGCATTGTTTTTCACACATAACCCAGGCAAGGTCTTTGAGGAAAAAAAAACAAATATTTAATTCCATTTTATTGAAAGTTCTCTTTTACCTAATTTCACTACAATAATGTCAAATACCACCATCAAATACACGGGTCCATAAAAAGATTCTACAGAGCAAAATACAATGTAGAAGTATTTTCCTTTTCGATGATGTTTCTTTGTTTGTTTATTGTGACACTTTGCTGTGAGGTTGATCTTTAACAGTTTGTAAATTTATTAGTAACATAGACTGAAGTTTCTCAAAGTTCTAAGAGAAATTGCTCTCTACAGATACCTGCTTAATACTGACATTCCCTTAATATGGACACCCACTTATCGAAGTCAGTTTTATTTGTGTTTCTTGTCCTGAGTTAAAGCTCTGATGACAGATGTTTTGTCTGTCATTGGGAGGGAGAGTGAGAAGGTTTAGAGTGTGGGGGAAGGTCAACAAAATTTGTACACAAATCCAAAAGTAAATCTGTTTTATTCCAAGAAGGCAGACGTCTAGTGCTGGTAGTTTGATTTTAAACTCCAGCCTGTTCAATACTGCAAAGATGTTGGAATACTGATGGAACATTGCCAGATTTCCCTAGGTAGAAGATAAGCACCAATGAAAACACTGATGGCACGATAAAATTCCTTTTGAATTCTTTATTTCACCCATGGTATGAAAATGTTTTGTAAGAAGAAGATGATCTCAAGTAAAAGTAATATTTTTACAGTTTTTGAATCACTCTTATACAGTTTGATTAGTTTAGTGTCACAAGCAATAATAAGTCTGCTTGTTTACAAGCTACAAGTTTTCTCTTTTTAGTTAGTAAACATGGAATCTATGACAGGCATAAATGTAAACTAATCCTAGCTTCTTAGTAAATTAAAAGTGTCTCTGGCCTGACAAATTTCTGGCATTAATTCTCTCAAGATTTGAAAAGGGGCGTTTTTGACTGAAATAACATAACTAAGCATTCTGGGAGATCAAAGCACTAGGGGAAAAATTGGTCAAGCTCCAACTTACAATTTTACCCCAGGGCCCCCAACTTTAATATCATGTGTACATCTGTATTCACCTGTGTTAAGTTCCCAAATAATGCTCTATCCATGAAATAATTTTTTATAAAGTAATAAAAGGGTCTTGATAATAGCAGGCAAGTCAAGAATTTTAAAAAAATGACAAAACTTCTGAGTTTGAAAGACAGGTTTTGAGAGAACCTACTGTCATCTTCCTGAAGTTGATTGATGTACAAAGTGTTGGAAGTTGAATTTATAATAAGTAGAAAAATGCTTCATTTTGTTGTTACTATTCATTCCAATTAGCATTTTTCTGCTTATTATAAATTTAACTTCCAATGGTTTGTACATCAATTACCTGAAGATGACAGGAGGTTCTGTCGAAACATGTCTTTCAAATTTAAAAGTTTTGTCGTTTTCTTTAAAGTAATAAAACCATTACATTATTACAAAACAGTGCATGCAAGGAATGATTATGAACAAAGTCACATATGTTTCAGGGCTATTTAATATGAATATTTATAAATCCTATTTATTAAAAAAAAGTGTTCCATAATTCTATCATTTTTTCAGCTGCATCACAACCTGTGTAGAGACGAGAGCACACTGAGCACAAAACCATGTTTTAAAACTAAGAATAATTTTAATCAGACTGGTACTACATGTATTTGAATGTATACCTTGTATTATATTTCACCTACATTGTTTTATTAGTGAACACTTGCCCCAACATTTAGAAAACAAATAGTTATTCCAATTTCCTTTCCACTGACCAGGAAACAATATGATGCAAGAGATGGTAGCCAGTTTATGTTTAAATTTGCTAATGTTAACTGGAAATTTTCATTATCATAATCAGAAGACTGTTTTCAACAAAACCATTAAAAAAGCCTACAACCAAATTAAACTAATTTTCTCTGACAAGATAATGCTAAATTCCTAGTCCGAGGTTCCCTGAAATTACATGTAGTTCTTCCCCAACATTCTCCAGAATGCACTCTCATGGGCTTCTTCGAGGCTATATCACTGGTTTCTTGGAAAACCAGCCGATTTTGTTTCCCTCAAATCTCATTGAGATACGCAGGAAACCAAATTAATTGTTTCCCTTGGGACCATCAAGTGTTGGATATTTACCTTATTGGCTGCTTCTAATGATGATATAAGACTGTTAAGTTCCTCCTTTGTAAGCTCTACAGATACATTCCTATCTTCACCACTCTCAACAACATCAAAGTCAAGTGCGACTACAGGTTCTTTAATGCTTGCTAACTTGTCACTGGACATGATCATCTACAGGTTCAAAATTATCATTCAATAAATCAGGATTTTGTACCCAGTTAGCATGGCATGATATCCTAACCCTTAGGGGGAAGGAGAAGACTCCTGTATAAAAAGTATGAGAGTGCTTGTCAGAAATTTCGAAAAGGACCTCTAAGAGGTACTTAGATCCTGTTTTGCTAGAAAATTTTTTTCACCCCTAAGAAGTGCCAATTCTAAAACAACACATCATCTCCTGCCAAATTTTTTTCTGGTCAATACCCTAAAAAAATATAGCAAAAGCTCACACTGTGGACCTTTTGAGGCTGAACAGCCAAAGAGGTACCAAAACCGCGTTTTTAATCCCAAAAAGTACGACAAGCACTCCCGTCCTTTTTATATGGGAGTCCCCCCTCCCCTCTCCCCATTGGGATCCTAACTGGCGACTGGCATGTTCAACTCTCGTCGGAGAGATCAGAGTTATACTACTGGCCAGGTTACTGCATTCTTGTAATACTGTGATTAAATTTTACATTAAGGAGTCAACATTACATTGATGATCTGATGTGGGTATCAAATTGAGTTTAGAATAACTAAATAATGGCAATACAGAAACTAATTAGGAGGTGGTGAGAACCATGCTTTTAACATTAAAATGTTTTTAAATAAAGTGTGACAAAAATCAATGTTCAATTTACATAACTTACACCAATGTAAACTTAGTACTAACTGAATAGTACTAGATGCAAGTGTACAGATTTTGTTTCACGACAACTTAAGTACTGTCTCACTTACCTTGACTTTCCAGTCAAAGTCTTTCAGGTACGAATTTGTTATAGCTGCCGTACTTGACACTAAACTACGTCTAACTTCTTCTTGACGAGGCCAAATGCAATCTAGGACAGCTTGCTTGACTTCAGATGATAGAGAAAATCTGTCAAGTTCCTTAGAAATCTGTACAAAAAAAGATGTACGCCAAAGTAAGCAGTTCTACTAAGATAGTATTTACTTTTTCACACTGCATGTTGTTAACACAATTTTAAAGTCTATAGCTATATAACCATATGAATCTGAGACAGAGATTACAAAATTAATACTGAAATGCATCCTGAGTATACATGTACATGTATTAATACCAAGGAACTAATTTAGCAGAACAATTTAATTTCTTAGGATTTTATTATCTCAACATCATTCTTTTGCATCACGATAAACATGACTATGTACAGTGGATTATTTTGTTTGTTTTTTATTCCTTTAAGTCTTATATGTAAGCTAATCACTACAAAAACAAACAGCTACAAAGCCAAATGGGTGAGACTGGGCCTTTTAAGCTATAGGTTTACAAGATCTAAACCAGAAATCACATTTCCAAACACAAGACCTACACTTAGATATTCATTCATTTCAAAAACTATCTGATCTTCCTTTAAGCTAAAGCCCTGTACCTGAACTCCAAAAATGATGATTGATTCACTGACTGGTTGATTGATCAATCAAGGTTGATTGACCAATCAAACAAGAAAGAGAGTAAGCGATTGATTGATTGATTGATTGACTAACTGATCAGCCCATCTGTCTAAAATCCTGTTTACAGATATTTGACTGACTGACTAACTGACTGACTGACTGACTGGAAGACAGACAGACAGACTGACTAACTGATTGATTGACTGACTGATCAGCCCATCTGTCTAGAATCCTGTTTACAGATATTTGACTGACTGACTGACTGACTGACTGACTGACTGACTGACTGACTGACTGACTGACTGACTGACTGACTGATTGACTAACCGGCTGACTAACTGATCAGCCCATCTGGCTAAAAGTCTGTTTATTGACGTAATGATTGCTAGATTGATTGATTAAGAAAAAGTATGCTTGATTGAACTGCAGGGTTTCTATTTCATTCAATTTAACCGTATTTTCTTGTTATCCTCGTTGAAATATAACATGCAGCGCATCAAACCTGTTCTTTGTCTAGCCCTCTTGAAGTGAATCCTTTCAAAGTTTCTATCCCAGCTTGCTGTAACAATTTCCATTCTTCAGTGGTCCAAATCTTTCCATAGTTCTCATATCTCAAGTTTTTCCCACTGCATATACAATCTAGGAGTTCCTGTGTTATCTATGTGAGTTAAAAAGTTCAAATAGCTTAAATTCGGATAATTCATCCTTAGTGTAAATTTAGCCAATATCGTTTAAAAGGTTAAGCTTATATGTTTTCAAAGGCTATGCGGCATGTTAAAATGAATTTCAGGTCAAAATGATTTAAAACCAGTTTCATTTGTATCTCCCTTTGTTCCACATTTGTTATCATAATCCTAAAACAAGAAAAATACAAATCAAAGTAGTTTGAAATCATTTTGACCAGCTACATGCATGCCTAAACAAGACACTCGAGTATTCTTTGATTTCCAAATCCAAGGAAAAGGAGTAATGCATTTCCAGTTTACAAAAAGGAAGACATCAACCCCTCTTCTCACGTTTTTTCACTTTTCACTTACTTTCTCGGCTTCTTGCTTTGAGCATTTCTGCAAAAACTCTAGTCCCTGTTCGTGACTTCCTCCGTCCGCCATTTTGTTTTAGCGCCTGCAAGCAAATGCTCAGCAGTCTTCATGGAACTTTATGCGCAATACTCCTAGCAACAATAAACGATTACCTTAGCAACAGAGGGAGCAGATTCGATCGGGAAGAAGCAAAGTAAAGATTGTTGTTGAATTTTTGCGGTTTTTCGTTGAGGTAGCGGGAAATAACAAGAGCAAAATGCTTCAAGAAGACAATGGACGTGTCAAAGTGTATGCCAGAATTCGACCGACGGCAAGATTCGCGCAGGACATGATCGAACTCCTGCCAGACGGAAAGTCGCTCAATATCCACTGTAAGAAGGATTTGAGAAGAGGATACATCAACAATCAAATACTCGACTGGAGTTTCCATTTAGATCGCGTCTTGCACAACGCCAGTCAAAGCGATGTTTACAAGGAATGCGCTGCGGACATCGTCTCGAAGGGCTTGAACGGTTACAATGGGACAATCTTGGCCTATGGACAGACCGGTGCGGGCAAGACGTTCACGATGACGGGGTCCACAGAGAAATTCCAGCACCGTGGAATTATCCCGCGGGCAATTCAGCAGGTTTACAGGGAGATACGCGAAAGACCGGAGCACGCCGTGACTGTTCGGATCTCTTATTTAGAAATCTACAATGAGCACATGTTCGATTTGCTCTGTACATTACCTGACACAGTGTCAAATCCTTCCCTGATGGCAGTCACTGAAGACGATGATGGATTTACGA
Organism: Orbicella franksi; assembly: GCF_964199315.1. Lineage (NCBI taxonomy): Eukaryota > Metazoa > Cnidaria > Anthozoa > Scleractinia > Merulinidae > Orbicella > Orbicella franksi. The sequence goes on from NC_138153.1 coordinate 11,435,907, forward strand.
GAGTTAAGGGGCTTAGTGTCCACCAGGCTAACAGCGAGGAAGAAGCTCTGAACCTACTTTTTGAGGTGAGAATAATTTCTTATAGGCAAATGGGGGTACGTGTTTATGTATTGGAGTAGTGAGGGGTCATTTACAATGTGGCAGGTCTGTCGCGGATACAGGATTTTAGAGAAGAGGGTTCGAGATCCGAACCGCCGACTGTATGGGGGGTCCGCCCGGGGGCATCCTCCCCCGGAAAATTTAAAAATTGAGGTCCTCGTTGATGGGATTTCTGGCAATCAGCTTGTTATAATGTCTCATTTTTTTGTCTAGGGGGCTCAACCGAACCCCCTAGATCTTCCCCAGCAAAGTTGTGTTTCCCCCTGTTTTTTCGTCTTTGTAACATGCATGTACTACTCATAGCTCATTTATGCTGACTTGACTTTTTTATTTCCCACAAGCAAAAACAGGGTGTCCCCCAAAAACTGGAATGTCCCCTAGAAAATTGTTGTGTGGGACAGATTGTCCCCCCTAAAGTAAAATCCTAGATCAGACACTGCACATGTGACTTTTATCACTGAAGAGTGTATGAGAGTTTCTTAATCTAATGTTACAAGTGCTGATACTGGCTTAGGGTTTTTCCTTGTCAAAACTACAAAGGATTGTCAGGAAGAACAATAGACTAGTTTGTTTGAATTCTCGAGATTCCAGGGATTTCTCAAATTAAATTTGAGTAGAATGTTAGTTCTGGTACATCCTACAACATTTTCATGTCATATAGGAACAGTCACAAGCAAGTTGTAAGTTTTATTTATACAAGACAATTTATATAATTCTAAGACTTCTCAGACGCTTGTTGCACACATCAGAAATGTAGCATTTAATCAACCCCAAGAGTTGGTGGGGATGGGATGTGTGGCTTTATGCATCCCATGATGCAACAAGAACTGATGATGGCAGGGATCTTGACAACGTTTCCCAGCATGCAATAAAGTCAGCCTAATTCCCAGGGTCTCCCATCTTCCCGCCCTAGTGGGACGAGAGCCTGGGAACAAGGTTGCAATAAATCTTAAGCCCTTTGTCAAGTTTGAGTGACAATCCAAAAAACACGGTGCACGCAGCAGCTAAAACGCGGCTCATGGCTCACGGCTCACGGCTCACTGCTATATACGCAGAACTGTTAAGAATAAAAAAGGAGCGATCTTACATTATTCATGAAAATACCCTTTTTCACCATTTCCTTGTGGCCCGGTGTATAATCAATAACCGAGTTTCAAAACCTTTATTTCAGGGAGAAACAAACCGTATCATCGCTCAACACGCACTGAACAAACGCTCTTCTCGCTCGCACTGTGTCTTCACCATCTACATCGAATCTCACTCGCGCGTCGAGTCCAACACGAAGTACGTCACTTCCAAGCTGAACTTCGTGGACTTGGCTGGCTCCGAGAGACTCGGAAAAACGCTGTCTGTCGGCGAAACGCAAGTGGAAGCCATGTACATCAACAAGTCGCTGACATTTTTAGAACAAGCTGTGATAGCACTGTCTGATAGACGAAGAGATCACGTGCCATTTCGACAGAGCAAACTGACACACGTGCTGAAGGATTCAATTGGTGGGAAGTGTAATACACTGTTGATAGCGAATATATGGGGAGAAGCCGAGCACATCGAGGAAACGGTAAAGAATATTCTACACTGCCTTACTAAGCTAAGATTGACATGCATTTTCAATTAGGCAGTGTTATACGTTGCTACATGAGGTCAGTTTTTTTCACCTGTTCACAATTCATCGCATTCCGAATTGAACATAACACGCTAGAACTGGCATATTTCATTCACTATTCAACAGTTCGACTATCAGACACAATTTTCTACAGCTATTTTCTAAACAAGGGAGTGTAGAGTACAATTGTCTTTATCTAGTAAACATTAGGAACCTTTGGATAGCAGTAAGATCAAGACTTTCGAATCTCAATCCAGTTGCGTTACTCTCACTGGGATCTAAACCCCCCCCCCCCTCCCCCCACTGAAAAAAACCATAGTGGACAACAATCTTAGACCAATTTTAGGTACGTTTAAGCAGGAAATAAGAAAGCTATCTGCTTTCAAGATGACGCGCGTATAATCGTCTTTTAAGCAATAGTCACTGAACTAGGAGATAACCAATAACATTCGTGGACTCTTAATCAATCACCCTGTTCTATATAGGCGTAGTTTCCCTTAGATTACCCATATCAAAACAACCAGTATCGTTATTCTGGTTGAATTGGATGCCGGTTTATTACAGGATACCATAAACATTTTGTAGTACTTTGTCATGAGAGCATTTTGTTTCCTATTTCTTCCCGCCGCTATGGCTTATAGTCACTTATTTTTGCAAGGTTAACTAGAACAGAAGCTCATTACGGTTTTCCAGAGAAAGATTCTTGGACGAGGCAAATCTAAGTACACTTTTCTTGTGTTTTCTTCTTCAAAGCTCTCGACCATGCGCTTTGGCAGCCGAATGATGAACGTGCCATCCGAACCAGCCGTGACAGAACACTTCGACACACTAAGGCTTTGCAAGCAACACGAAAAGGAAATCCGCACTCTGCGTCAGGAACTCGCCATGCACGATACACTGACGAATCGCAGCCAAATCTCGTACGAGCCGCTGTCGGAGTCGCAAATCCAAGATGTCCGTGAACAGGTGAAGCGATTCCTGTCGGGCGAACTGAACGACATCGAGCTCGTCAATGTTCGGCAAATCAAGGAGACGTTCGCGCAGTTCCGAGTGATCGTGAACTCAATGGAGTCAGAGGTGGAGGAAAAGCTGCGAGAGAAATATGTGTTGCACGAAAGAGATGGAGTGACTTCTGGTCAGTATTACCTATAGGGCACTTTAAAGATATTGCGCTTACCAGAAGTCCTATTCACAGTCCGAGGGGTGGAACTATAGGGGTGGGGGCCAGGATAGAGTAGTTCTAAATTCCCTGCCTCTAGTTCGAGTTAGAATTCTCCCTGTTCTAGTCCCTACTTTTTAAGGAATTATTTTAGGGAATTTTATTTTGTTAAGGTCATTTAAGTTGTAATTATGATTTTAAGGCTTGTGATTTTAGGTATTACTAAGTAATTCGAGTTGTTATGCATACTTCAGCATACTGATCCACATAGAATTTGTACACTACAAATTTTACATCTTGTAGCTTTTTCTCTCACAAAATACTACGAAACACTGTAAAATTTTTCCAGTTTCTCTAAGTTTCTGCTACTTTGAGAATCCTTGTTACCTGTTCTCGTTCTAGTTTCTGCTCTCTTTGATACCAGTTTTCCAGCCTCTCCTCGTCGCCTTCCCCTCCCCCGGCTCCAGGCTCGAAAGTGCCACATACCCCTTGTGGAGTCAAATTAGCTTACATGAAGCATTACATTGATTATAAATCAAACGCTGACCAATGTGTATAACTTGCAGCCTCAGGTGGTAAAGTAGGCACTGTCCAAGGTGAAGAGAGTGGGTTGGTTGGCGAAGTGGACGGTCAAGGGTTCGGGGTAGGAGTTGCTCCCCCCGGCGTCAAACCAAACGTGTCCACCCTGGTGAGTACAAGAAAGGTGAAAAGCCGTGGAAAGGGGAAAGAGAGGGACAGTGCTAAGTCGCCCGCCCGGGGTAGTGCCGGACAAACTGATGGGCAAGCCGGTAGTGATGGACAAGATCGGCTCCAGTCTCCCTCACCTCAGTCTCCCACGCAGCGTGTCGCCACGCCTCCACCCAGGAGCGAGGCTTTTGAGGAATTCAAACAGGAACGAGGAAGTGAGATCAACAGGATTCTTAATCAAAATAAAGGTAAGTAAACTATTGAAGTTAATTCTAAACAGTGAATTAACAACCACACCACATATTCAGGGAACAGAGTCTCTTGAGAGCATTAACTGAAGCATTCTCCGTTGACGCGTTGATTGTCTTCTGCGGTTCTATGGTTCGTAATTAATATTTAATAGTTTTCTTTTTTTATTGTGACTTAATGTATTGCAGTATTTATATAGGCGAACAGTGTAAGTTGTAATTTGTACTGGCAATAAATAAAACTGTGCAAACTGTCAGTAAGAAATGGCGCCTCCAGTTTTCGAAGTTTTTGTATCAGCTTTTGTGACATGACTTAAATTTATTCATACGCATTGCGGAAGTAGTTCATACACCAGGAAATTTTCAAAATGAGAAAGGCGCGATCAGAAAATGAATAAAAACCACAGTCGGTTTACAACATATACAGTAGGTTACCAGAGTGTCTTTGGCTACACAGCAGAACCATGTTATATAACCAACTAAGCTAGTAAATAATGTCATGTTTATTTAGTTCAAATGGTAATCAACTGTTTTCTTTCTTTTTTTTTTGTACTAAATTATATCTTTCAACTCGTGTTTCAGAAATTCTACGCGAGAAAAAGAAGAAAGCCAAGGAGCTTTCCTCGTCGGTAAACAGCCTCATGGAAGAAATCAACGACTCTGGAGCAATGCTGGAAACTCGTAAACAAGAGAGGCTCGAACAGGGTGAATTCCGAACAGACGACGGACAAGTCGTGATTGACGAAGATGAGTACGAACTCCTCCGTAAAGTAAAAGATCTGAAGTCGCGCTACCGACGCGATTACGAGGACCTTCTGAATACCAAATCTGAAGTCATGTACTGCGAAAAACTTGTAAATCAATGTAGGAATCGCTTGGTGACCGAGTTTGAGAACTGGTATTCGGAGTCGTTCCTCGGAGCCGACGATGAGCCGAAGGGTGGCCGAGAGGGTCAGGTCCCCGAAGACGAACAGGAGAAGTTTGATCGGCTTCAGCTTGAGTTGTTAATGGAGCACCCCGATTCTGTACCTTACTACAATGCCAAGATGCAAACTGAACGACGAATGCACCTGACGGCCAGCGGTGGACAAAAAAAGAGAAAGCCTGGGACTCTGATAGCCACAGTGCGGAACAAACCCCCAACAACGCTGACGGTCACATAAGAAACCGCCGGGCTAAATTATGATAACACTGACGGACTTTTAAAAACTATGCTTTATTTTACTTTCACTTGTTTTGTGTTTTGCTAATTTGTTAAAAGATAATGAACAAAGCTTGCACGACCATAATTCTAGTTGTAAAAAATGACAAGACGCGATTTCTAAGCCCATTATTGTATATAGATTATTCAGGAAAGATCAGTTACTTTGACTAAAAGTTGCTTTACATGTACAAGTATTTTGAATAAATTGGCATCGCAGAAAGAATATTTTAATAATGAATGATCCAATTAGTAAATAGTCTCTCCGTGCAGTAAACTCAGGCACGTATGGAAGAAGCAATTTTTTTTCAGGCAAATAACGAGTTGTACAATCTTTCATGGTGGATAGATAAGATTTTTTCTCTTTGTTGTTCACACAATCGAGAGCTTACAGTAGAGGTAGTGCGTTATGTTTAGGTATGTGCAACCAATTCTGGAACGAGTGTCATTCAGATAATGTACATTTACCGTAAAATAACTCTGTAAATAATAGAAGACGCAATCAACAGGTTTTGTCTATTTGTTTGTTTGGTCATTGTTTTCTAAATCTTCAAACTAATAAAAAATTATTTCGATACATTAATTTCTTCATGAGCTAATATAACTTCCCTTTTTCGCAATTTATTTTTTCACTACTAGTTAATGAACATAAACGCGCAGACTCGACGAAACGCTTATAAAGTGCAAACCAATTGGTTATAACTTTTTGCTGAGCCCCGAAATGACTCTTTGTTAATCAGTGGCTGCAGCCCCCTATACACTTGCCTTATGAAATAACTTTCTTTGACGTTTTTGATGGAAACAAGTTATCGTACTGTTCTAAGACGAAGCTTTTTGGACGTACGCATGTGAACTGTGACGTCACCATGGCGGACAACCATCCGTAGATCTAAAGAAATGATAATAAGATCAGCATAATTCAGACAATCGATGCTTTTTGTAACTGGCAGTTGTAAATCTCTACATTAGGGTTCGTACTGAGCGCTATCCTGAATTTCCACCGTCTTCTCTAGTCTGCTCTCTAATTACTGCCGAGAGAGGGGTAAAAGAGAGGGCCGCTAAAAACCAGTGAATCGGGCCCAGAAAATTGAGGGAATGGCATTACCCAAGATTGAAAAGTTCAAGGAAAACAGTTTTCGCAGGCCCTGCAAAACGCCAATTAGCTGTTAAAGACGATTTAGTTTGTGGGTTTGCCCGAGTCCTGCAAAGTGCTGGGAGCTGTTGCCAGCCATCTTAGAGAAAGTTTTCATTAAAGGCGTTGGTTGGAGGAAGGCGGTGAACCATGAATATCTCAGGGTTATTTTGACAATGATGGATATACTTTAACAGCTATGTATACTTAAAAAAACAAACAAATATTACGTTCAAACATCTGATAAGGGTTTGAAATTTACGAGCGTCAAGTTTCTTTACAACCCAATGCCGTGTACTTGACTCTGAGCGCAACTAATACCTTCTAGTTGATTATTTTATACATCTTCTTCACCCGTATACTCGATCATTATTTTGTTAGGTAGCCCAGTCACTGTATTTTGAGTTATTCATGATCAGCTGGCCACCTACAAAATTACCTTTAAATCGAAGAAACGGTGAAAATAGTAGTTCACTGAGATAGGAAAGCACGGAAATGATACCAATAAACCACAAAGGAACAAGGATGGTAAAGGATGGAGAAGATTAACACAAATTACAAACGAAGAACTTGAAAAATTTAGGCTAAACTTTTTCAAGATATGCGCAAACCGTGGCATAGCTCCTTTAAAATCAAAGAATTGAAATTGTTATCACTTTTGGTAAAAAAAAAAAAATCCCTTTATACCTGTTGGAAGTTTGGTCGGTTCTCCGCAGACTTTAGACAATCCCCAAGGAGAATATTGAACGTCTGGCTCCAGTTCCTTGGAATCTTTTTCAGTCTCGGATCCACAGTCGTTTTAGTTAACTGTTCCAAGCTTTTGACATATTTTAGAGGTCGTCTTCTCGTGACGCATTCCCAGACAAGAATTCCGAAGCTAAACACGTCACCAGCTTGGTCAGCGGGTTTACCACTTAACTGTTCTGGAGCCATCCAGTCATATAAGTAATCGAGGTGGCTGATGGGAACGCCGCTAGAGTCGCCATATTGGACACGCTGAGCGTACTCAAAGTTACAGATCTGAAGAAACGTAATACTATTAGATGACATTGGAAACGCACACTTCTTACATACGTATTCAATCCTACAAAAAAATTAAAGTTCAGCTGGTGCCTTTATTGTTTACATTTCAAAATGTTGACTTAAATCGCGTTTTCAAACAAACAAAATTAAGTGCTTTTTAATGGAATCAACAAATAGATTCCATGTGCCGGCGTGCGTCTGTTCAGTAAGAGATCACAGATGACGTCAAAGTGTGGTAAGGACAGAAGTGGCGAGAGGAATAAAATTCATATTTCCAAGCCACCGTGTAACTTTCCTTTCATTATATAGACAAACTGACCGTGTGCACAAACAACCGAGAAAATGCAGGAAATGACGTCATCAAAATACGATGGGGGTATTGCCACATCCCCTTGGGTGGAATCTAGTCCAACAACAGGTTACCCCTATCCGCTGAGCAGCAATTTGTCAACCTCAACCGGTTCACCTATACCCTTTTATACACCTTGATAGAGAGAGGTACAAAACCACAACACAAGGACCCTGGCCAGTGCTAACCATTAGAGCACAGCGTCTCCCTCTAACTACGAAGAAGCGCACAAAATTGAGTCCTTTCCCCGATTTAATAAATACCATGATTGTGGTGGAAAGCCTTGACACCAGAATGCGAGCCCGGAGAAGGCCAGGAAAGGGGCTATTTACCGCGAGAAAGGGGCGGGGATACTTGTCGAAAAATTTGCAATAAAGCCCTAACGGTGACCAATGGCGTCCCATCCTGCACGCCGCAAATGAATTCAAAATCCTTAATTATTAAAACCGTAAGTTGCTACAGTGTTTCAGCCTCTATAAATTCCTCAAGGTTCTTTTCTTTCTCACGCAAAATGTGATGCATGTAACTAGGCAATATAGATTAGCAAAATAACGAACCTTAGCCTTGAAGTTCTCAGTTAGTACCACACTGCTGGATCCCAGATAACAGTGAATATATCCCCGCTGATGTACAAACTGCATTGCGCACGCTATATCTCTGCTGAGGCCCAAAACAGTGTCCTCACTGAAAATGGTCCTCTCTTCGTGAAGGAGCTTTCCCAGGAAGGCACGTTCTACGGGTTCAAGTACAAGGCCCTGCTGAGAAGGATCCAGACTGTTGCACACGGCCATAAGAAGGAGAATATTGGGATGGCGCAAGTCGCTAGGGATGAACAAAAAAAGAGTAGTATTTTCCACGTTGTACATCTTTTCCTCGCAACGTTGGAGTGCTCGAATCAAATTCACGAAAATCAATACAGCTTACGAATAAGACCTACTTTTTCACAGTTTTGTTTGCTTGTAAATGGTGTTATGTTTGAGTCTATTTAATGGTGAAAATCAGCTTTATGCAGAGGAAACGAAACTTGAAAAAATGTTCAACAGAATCTACAAAATGTCTTTACCGAGTGGGTGGAAGAAAGCATAAGTACCTTTTATTCCATTCTACATCATGTAGAATTGAACATGAACATGAACATGAAGTGGAGGAATATCAATGAAATAAAAAGTTTTTTTTTATTTCGTTGATATTCCTCCACTTCACGTTCAATTATAACAGTTTGAAGCAGTTACTGTTTCTCCTTAGGTTTCTATATTTTCAATCCAATTGACAAAATTTCACCAAGAAAACTACTACAAATCATCCACATAACAAATTTTCCATGGCGTGAGCGCTCTCCCGCAAAATCCGGGAACTTTTATTTGCAACTCTAAATGTCAATATGTCAATCAATCCGCGCGCGTAACTTATAACTTCCAGTGAAAGTAATTTCCGGTTCGCTAGGAAGGGCAAGATATACTTAAACTAACTCTACAGAGGAAAGAGAAAACACAAAAAGTAATTACACAGTCGATGTTGCACTGATTAGTGCGGAGCGAAAAATGACTGGTCACGTGGTCTCTTAAATAGTTTTCTAGTTGCAGGGCTGTAGCTAGAAAAAAATAATGACTGAGGCAATGTTAATTCTTCGTTTGTTTATTAATTTGCTACCAGTATTTTACTTTCCCCTTAAAAAACAAAAACAAAACAAAACAAAAACAAAAACAAAAACAAAAGTAAAAACTAAAGAAATGACTGAGGCAAGTACCTCAGCTTGCCTGCTACTAGCTACGGCCCTGATTTCGCTTTTTAAGTATAAGCACAAGATATACCGGTATTGAAAAGGATTATCTTTGTATACGTGTATAATAACAGAGTCACCTTCAGGTTATAATCCTTACCTCAGCACAGTGACCTCGTGATGAAATTGCTCCTGTTTAATGGCTTCTTTCACTTCCCACCGATATCTTTTTAACGTAACATATCCGTCTCTTAGTTTCCCTTTGATGTAAAAGCTGAACGGCTCGTAACAATACACGTGTTGCTCATACGATTCTATTTCTAAACCAAGAACTTGAGGAACAGGCGCCCGCAGTCCGCTATCAACTTGAATGGGCCCCTCTACAGAAGAAGAAGAAGAAGAAGAAGAAGAAGAAGAAGAAGAAGAAGAAGAAGAAGAACAAAAACAAAAGTTGCCGGTTTCTGTGGCATGATGCGACCAGGAGTATGTCTACTCCTCGTCCATCGCAGGGTTACCCCCAGCATTATGTTCGCCGGTACCCATTTATATACCTGGGTGGAGTGAGGTACTGTGAGTACAAAGTGTCTTGCCCAAGAACACAACACAATGTCCCCGGTCAGGGCTCGAACCCGGACTGCTCACTCCGGAGTCAAGCGCACTAACCATGAGGCCACCGCGCCTCCACTCCTCCTACAGAAAGAGGGGCAATATGATGTCATTTATTTCATTTCAAGAACCAAAAAGAGATGGCATCCTATTACCCCTATTGCACCCCAGTTTGTTTCAGGTTTCGCAATTTACTTTCCTTTTGTCAATTCGTCCACGTTCTGGCTTTTAATGGACTCCTCTACAGAAACGGGGTTAATAAGATGTCATTTATCTTGTTTCAAGAACCAAATAGAATGGCATCCTACTGCGCCTATTGCACACCAGCCTGTTTCAGGTTTCGCATTTTTTTTTCTGATTTCAGTTTAAGAGGAGTTTCGCGTCCAAGGGATGTAGTGCGTCCGGATACCTAAACCCCATATCAAATTAAAGCTCATAGAGCTGGCTATCACACTATACCAAGACTTTTGAAATAAAATGAATTGTCGAATTTTTCACGACCTCTAAATGTGAGCGTCCGAATTATCCTTTGGGTCCCTTTTTAAAGCTACCCGTTTGTTTGCCCTCAAATTTGGACAGAAGCTAGTTTGACATAGTAAACAACAAAAAGTTGTCTGCCAATTACTTTTTTTTTCCACATATTTTTTCTACGAGAGCGATTTTTCTATGATCACACCATATTTTTTAATCCTATTTCGAAAATGTTCTGTAACTTTTCACTGAATTGAATATGGCAAATCGCAGACGCGTTTTGGGTCCGGAAACTAAGCCCAAATTAAATAAGCGAAAAACAAAATTCACTTTGACTTGTAACTTTCAAATGGTGATTCGGGTGCTCGCATTTAGAGGTCGTAAAAAAATTCGACATTTTACTTCATTTCAGCTCTTGGTATAGTTTGATAGCCAGCTCTAGGGGTTTAGGTATCTACAGTTTAAACCGGATGCGCTACATCCTTGGACGTGAGACACCTCTAAAGGTGTACGGTAACCTTGACCGCCGACCTAGATATTGTGATATATATATATATATAAAGGCCAGATAAAAAAAAATTCACAAATGTCTGTATCATCATCAAAATTATATGGCTGCTGTTGAATATGCTAACGAACACCTTTTCTCTGTAACTACCATCATCTCACTCTTCATCAAAAATTGTTGCTTTTGTTTTCAATAGCTATGTTATATTTACCAAAATGGACGAAAGGCGCTGTCCTTCGTCGTTCCAGAGTAGAATCTTTCCTTTTTTGCTTCTCTGTAAATGTCAAAAATCAAAAGTTTGTGCAACAAAATTAAAGGAACTTAGTCACGGTTTGCGCATTTTGAAAAGTTTAGCCTAAATTTTTCAAGTTTGTCGTTTGTAATTCGTGTCAATCTTCTCCATCCTTACCCATCCTTGTTCCTTTGTGGTTTATTATTATCTCTTTGATGTTTTTCTATTTTAGTAAACTACTATTTTCAGGTTTCCTTTAATTTAAAGGTAATTTTGTACGTGGCCAAAATAACTCAAAATACCATGACTGAGCTCCTTTGATTTAACAACTGAAATAATGATCAAGTACGCAGGTGAAGAAGATGTAGAAAATGTTCAACAACAAGGTATTAGTTGCTATCAGAGTTTAAAAACCATCTTGTTGGCCAAGTATTTAGCATTGGGTTGTAAAGGAATGTACCGTTAGTAAATTTCAAACCCGTTGAAAAACGAGAGATGCCTATCGGATCTTTGAGCATAATATTCTTTCTTCAAAAAATGTAGTTGTAAAGGTATCTACCGGTGCCAAAATAACCCTGAGATATTCATGGTTCACCTTTTTCCAACGAGCGCCCCTCCTTAATGAAAATTTTCTTTAATGTCAATAGCTGGCAACAGTTCTCAGGACTTTCCAGCAGTCATACTCAGTTACGACTGAGCTCCTTTAAGAAAAAGGAGGTTATACTCCGGTGTTAAAAATAATTTGTCTCCCGTCCAGAATAGCTACTCTTCCCCCCTGAAAGCCTCCTAGATTTGATTAACATCTTATGGAGTTAATCACATTGCCGCGACAAGTAAACTTTGTATCTCTTCTGACATTTAAACATCACCCAAGCGCGGGGTATTCTTTCTTTGATCACATATGACAATGTCATATAACAGATCAAGAAAAAGCGACCGTCTATTCTTTAAAATCTCTAGCAGACCTCTTTATATCTTGTTATATCATTAAGTGTGCGTTCCTCTAGGGTAATCTACTTTAGATCAGGATCAGTGATTCAAGATCACTCGGATCATGGTGCGTCAAAGGAACCGATGAATCCGTGATCAGGGTGGTTTTATCAGTTCCTTTGATGCATGTGATCTGAGTGATATTGGATTGCTGATCCTGATTCAGATCACCCCAAAGCGACGCACCCAAAGTGCCAACACGTCCTACGCATTAAACTACAACAATGGTCTTGTCTGAGTGCAAATGAAGTAGATCTGGAGTGGAACTCGAACGAGACATTTAAGATAGTTTGTGATGAGTAAATTAATAAGAAATAAACTTAGGCACCGTCCACACTACGGTGTTTTCACTCTGAAAACATCAAATGTTTTCCCTCTACACTACGCCGGAGAAATTTGAAAAAACGCAACAATTACCGGTCATTTTGTATTTGCGTTTGAGGGAAACTTGGGCAGGTAAATCACATGATAATTGTGACGTCGTCGTCTTCGAAAAACTCCGATTTCCAAAAGTTTTCGTCTACACTAACACGCAAAGCCGGCGTTATCAAATACGGTAAGCCTAACCGTATTCTCCGCCATAGACACCTTTTCAAAAATGGCTGCCAATTTAAAATTCTCTTGTATGCATTTAAATTAGCCTCACTAAACCCATTTGGGGGTAAAAATTCTTTTGAATTATCAACTCAAAAACGAGGTTAGTCAGGCTAATTTTAATACTTACAAAAGAATTTATAATTAGCAGCCATTTATGAAAAGGGTCTATAAGGTGAACGGGACCTGACGTACGTTCTTTAACCCCCCACTTGTTACCAGATTCCTTGAGCAGTTTGTCAGTCCTTGTCTGACCGTATTTTTTCGTGATACACTCTAAAAGGGTTTGTTGATTGTGATTCTTGGTCTCAAGGTCAGCACCTCGACGTAGTAATAAAGTCAAACAGGTCACATGATCTCCTTCTAAAGCTGCTTGACCTGGCCTCCCGTGCTCTGACGTGCTGGCGGAGAAAAAACAACACACTATATTCCATTCGTCCAAAGCTTAATTCAAAATTCATCTAATGCAAACTTGAATAGGAAGACGGCTATTTGCAATTAGTTTTTGAATGTTTCCTTCGAAGTCTCTTGTTGGTTTCTTGCTGATGGTAGCAGTGGTTTGGGCGCTCGCCTCGCACCAGTGTGGCCCGGGTTTGAATCCTGGACCCGGCGTCGTAAGTGGTTAAGTTTGTTGTTAGTTCTCGCCTTGCTCCGAGGGATTTTCTTCGGGTTCTCCGCCCGGTTTTCCTCTCTACATAGAAACCATCGCTTTTGAATTCCAATTTGATCTGGAAACAGCGGACGAAGAGCCTCTACCTGGGATGTGCCACTGCAAATTCCCATTATTTACTATTAATTATTATGTACCTATCGTACAGAATTACCTGTTAGGATCGGCTCCGAGATCCAACAGAGCAGTAACACAAAAATCTCGTCCTCGTTTTGCTGCTAAATACAGCGCCGTGTGATGGTTGGAATCTTGAACATCTACATCTGTGATTTTATTGTCTTCTAGGAGTTTACACAGCGTTTTCACCTCGCCTTTCTTCGCGCTTTCAAACCAAAGATCGAGATCATTCATTTATGATGATAGCCCACTCGGCGACGAAGTCTTTAGCAAAAAGTGTTTTCGCTTGCGTCGTAAGAAGTTGTTTGAAAATGTGGACAGCCAACGTACAAACAAGAACGAGACGTTGATTGTGATGTCACGGCTTTAGCGCGCGCTTAGAAGCCATCATTAGTATTTGATTTCGAAATTAATCGCTATTATAAGCCAGCAACGGTGACTCATATCAGGCAGCGTCCACATTACGCCGCAGAAATGTAAAAATGCAGCTTTATTTCTACGGTTAGGCCTACCGTCCACACTCGAATCCGTCACGAAAACCGAGCTTTTCGAAAGGGATGTAGTCACGACAATCATGTGATTTCCCTGACCAAGTTGTCCTCGAGCTCAAACAGAAATTCAAAATGACCGAAGATTGTTGAGTTTTTAAATTCCTACGGCGTAATGTTGACGGAAAACATTTGATGCGTTTTTAGGGTGGAACCTCGATCCGTTTTCAAATTCCTCCGGCGTAGTGTGGAAGGGGCCTCAGATTAGCTTAGAAATTACATCAGAATCGACGAGTGGACTTTTGCTTTTAGAGACCTTCAAAGCTGTGATATTGACTTTGAAGTCACTCATACACGCAAATTGTGTTTGATGCTATGGGCGTTTGCGGGAAGCGCGGTGGCCTCATGGTTAGCGCACTCGACTCCGGAGCGTGCGGTCTGGGGGCCCGTTTCTCGAAAGCCCCGGAAACTTTTCGGGCCCGTAAAGCCATTTTTAGTCCATCTGTATCTAAAAACGGAGAAGTGTATACGCCTGAAACTTCTTGTATGAAGGGAACTTCTCTTCATATTAAGAATATGTGAATAAAACAGCTCTATAATCGTAAGGTTTGAAATTTTGCTATGGCTTTACGGGCCCGAAAAGTTTCCAAGGCTTTCGAGAAACGAGCCCCACCGGACCGGGTTCGAGCCCTGGCCGGGCACATTGTGTTGTGTTCTTGGGCAAGACACTTTACTCTCACGGTGCCTCTCTCTACCCAGGTGTATAAATGGCTACCGCCGAATTTAATGCAGGAGGTAACCCTGCGATGGACTAGCATCCCATCCAGGGGGGAGTAGAACTACTCCTAGTCGCTTCATGCTACTGAAACCGGGTTAAGCTCCGGCCTGATGAGCCGCTTGGCTCGTATGCAGACTTTACCTTTACCTTACTATGGGCATTTTCTTTTCGACCAAAATTTCCAGTTTGAATGTCCTGAAATTACTGGAGTTTCTCGAAATGAGGATAGGCAAGGGGGGTATACTCAAGTTATCAAAAATTTCTTACGGGGAATTTCCTTCCCATTTGAGAGTTTTTTTTTCCGGAATTTACGGAATATTCGGTTGAATGGTTTGCAGTTCGTAAATTAAAATTTTTTCAGATCTTCGGAAACTTTTCGATGAAATTTTCGTGCCATTTGCCCCTGTGTCAAAATGTTTGGAATTTTGGGTCAAACGCGGCAAAGCCAACATGTGTCAGAAACTAGCCTCGTACCCGGAGTCTTCGTTCCCGAGGATTTCTGATTGAAAATCAGGAACTATCAGTTTTCCGATTGAATTGCTTATGCTTAGCCGACAAACACGCGGCTCAATCGAATAATCCGCCCGTTTTCATTGTTTTGAAAAACCGTTTTTGTTAAGCTTGCGCAGTAAAGCCTGCGGGGATTTTCACTAGCGACACAAGCACAAGCGCAAACACAAGCGCAAACATAATAATTCTTATTTCACCGTGAAAACGGCCTTGACGCAGGCATAAGCAGAGGCACAAGCACAAGGACTAAATTTTTTGCTTTTTCTTGTGCTTGCGTGGGGGCGAAACTGCAAATAGGGGAGAAAACAAATGAATTGCTCGCAAAGCACGTACATACGTGTACGTGTATTATGTAAAATAAATAAATAAATATACATTTATATAGCGCCATTTTCCACTAATTGTCCATGGCGCTTTACAATACTTTAAAATTAAAATCCTAATTCTTTAAAAACCTAAAATCCTAAATCCTAAAAGTTAAAATCCTAAGAATTAAATACGCTATATAATACAATTAGGCTACAGATAAAAAGTAAAAACTACAAATCAAATGCACGCTTAAAAAGATAAGTCTTAAGATTAGCCTTAAAAACTGCCTCTGATGATGAAAGTCTGATCTGGAGGGGTAGTTTATTCCAGAGCCTTGGTGCCGCCACGGAAAAAGCCCTTTCACCATACGTTTTAAGATTTGCTCTAGGCTCATCAAGCAACCTGTTGTTTGAAGATCGTAGTGTCCGACCAGAAATGTTAAATCGCAGTAGGTCTCTAATGTAATCAGGGGCCAGTCCATTCAGAGCTTTGTAAGTTAACAACAATATTTTGAAAATAATCCTAAAATGAACTGGCAACCAATGTAAGCTCCTTAGTATTATTATCCCTATGTATTATTATATGGCTGTGTCTCACATGGACTGGGAACTACAGAATTCTCGAATTTGATTGGCTGAAATCGATATTGACCGCGGTCTAGATTTTCCCATCTAGACCGGAATCCAGACCGGTTTCATTTCGCGTTGAAAAAGTAGCAAACTAAAATACAAAAATGTTCACCATTTTCTTTTATTTTCTTCTCAATCATTTATGAAAGTGCCAAAAAGCCTGATGACAGAAAAAAAAGTAGAGAGGACGAACAAATTTCGGCAGGTGTAAGTTAAGTTCATCGCCGTTCGCAAGCAAAATGTCAGCTAGTACAAACCAGTTACATTAAACGCATTAAAGTTTTCTTCTTTGCCATATAATAAACATCTTAATAACGTAGCTAAGCCGGTCTGTATGGGAGAATCTTGACCTCGGTCGCGTGTACAGACCTCACTGCGTTCGGTCTGTACTCACGACCTCGGTCAAGATTCTCCCATACAGACCTCCTGCTCGGTTAATAAGAGCTAAGTATTAGTTACGACCAGTCAGTATAAAACACGGACTGCAGTCGGTAGACCGCCTTTAATCCGCAGTCCGCGTTTTATATATGAGTCCATGTTTTATACCCAATCCATAATGCTTAGTCCTCGTTTTACACCTCAGTCGGCAGTCCGCTGTCCGCTGTCCGCTGTCCGCTGTCCGCTGTCCGCTGTCCGCTGTCCGCTGTCCGCTGTCCGCTGTCCGCTGTCCGCTGTCCGCTGTCCGCTGTCCGCTGTCCGCTGTCCGCTGTCCGCTGTCCGCTGTCCGCTGTCCGCTGTCCGCTGTCCGCTGTCCGCTGTCCGCTGTCCGCTGTCCGCTGTCCGCTATCTGCAGCCCGCAGACCTATTTTATACTGACCGGAATCCTACGATTCTGGACCGTGTAAATCGACAGAAACGTTGCCTGTTCCGTCGGTATGCGACACGACGTACTTCTATCACCAAATGAATGGAGATGACGTCATTCGCCCCTCAAAAATTTTTTTGGGGGGGCCAAATATTGGCGTCCATAGAAAGATACATACAGGAAAACTCGATTTTCCTCCATTACGCGATTAGAACTGCGTTCTGTCGAACACAGTTATTCACTAATACGTTAATTAATAATCAACATACCTGTTCGATAGTGCCAGATGTTCATTTGGGTAGTCTTTACTGGAACTGCCATTTACCACTGTTATCTTGTATTCATCTGCTAAGGTTTTCATCTCATCTGCCTTCTCTCTTCTCTGTTCTCCATTTCATTCAAAATATCCAAAATCTCCAATCTTGGCCTGTGGGTCAAACAGGCTCAACTCTGTTATCCTTTCAGTAAGTAAGAATTTAAAAATTCTCTCGCCACGACAAGGAATTCTGCACTTACTGTATTCAGTCTCTCCGGCCCTGTTTCATGTCAAGAGATTTATCATTATGATCCAAATCATACTCCCTTGTTCATGTAGATTACCATTTTTAAATACTCTGGCCTGGTTTTATCTGAATGTCTTTTCAATGTAACGCAACAGCCTTCAAGAACTCTGTAACGTTTCAACCAGAAGTTGACATTCCTCGTAAGTACGTGTTCCGCCATCTTTGTTTCTATTGACCCCTAACCCAAGCTCACTCGGCCATAATGAGTAACGCAGATCAATGAAGATCAGGGACTGGACTACTGGAACATCGCTTACATCTTTTTTCAGGATGTGGAAATAAATAGATATTTAGCCTCCATTTGGGGCGAAAATATGCTCGAGCGTAGCTCGAGGAAAGCTGTGAGCTTTGAGGAACAAATGATGTCCAAGGACAAATATCCGAGCTCATAATCCTTAATATATTTTCGCTCGCTCGCGACTGGTCTAAACACGTCACATGACTGAATATTCCCTGGCTAAAACAAGGGAATATCCGAGTGATATTCACCAATTTTCAAAAATACGCGTGTTGAGACAAATATTTGAAGGATAATAAACATAATTGTCTCCATTATGCTCGGATATGAATTGTAAAATTTTTCATTTTAATGATTTATCTATAGTGGGCTTAAAATGGGCAAGTGAATTTGAAGGAACGGCGAAGGGGAAGAGAAAAATTCGGCCATAAAAATCAAACGAATCGGAGCATATAAGAGCAACACCTTTATTGTCTTCAAAGCGCTCTGTTTACACTCGTACTTTTATTTCCGGCAGCAGCAAAAGCTGTAATAGGGATATGGGTCTGGGAACCGAGTGATGTCACTTTCAGATCGTGACACTTCACTCCCTCCGTTAGCCACGTTACCGCATTCATAGTTGTAGAACGCGCCAATCTTCTCTCCGTTTTGAGTGGCTTTTCCTGTTTTTCCATGGATGGAAACTTCTCCATCACAGTTGGAAAACGGAGACTGGGCGCAGATCTGAGAGCAGGTCTTCTTATCAGCCGTGTTACGCACAAGGACAACGTTTTCACAGCAGCCACTACCCCCTGAACTAGTGCTTCCTCTACAGGCAGCAGAGGCTGCCATGTGAAGAGACTGCCAGCCCAAGTCGTACAAAGAGTACTTGTCATAACCCGCCACAAGGAGACTCTGGGACAAGCGGCCATTGCTGTCGAGCAAAGCGAAACCAGATGGTTTCCCGGCTGTAGCTAACTGTGCTTTTAAGGCTGCCACCTTGATTGTGAAAAAAAAGTCACCGAAACAAAAGATCAATTATTTAAGTAATGCACAAAAGGAATTCATAAGAAGGAGAGTTCACTCATGGAATGACCAAGGTTACAATTTATGCAATCATTTTCCTTTTTTCACTTTTTCATGAACATTGATTTATTCTTCTCTCAGACTAATCAGCCTAGCACTATACAGAGACAAGCAGTTACAGAAATTTAAATTCCACAAGTTTTTTTTCTTAACTGTTTGGACATTCGCTTCTCGAGGAAAAGTTAGGAGAACGATACACATAGGCGTGCGGGCACCTTCGGACCAGGGGGAGGAGGGCGGGGGGAGAGCTGGGCGGTGACCTACTTGCCCGAAAAAAGTACGTAATGCCCGAATGCGCGCGTGTTGAAATCGGGATGCAAACGCACGCAAATGCCATGAAAAACATAAACGTAATTATATAATTATAATTCTGACATCGAATGAAACTTCTATAATTCAAAAAAAGGTTAAACTGAAAGCTTGCATACTCAATGACCTCTATCAGCAGTCTCAATATAGTAAAATCTAAAACTTATTAATCTGAAAAAGTTCCTTCTTTCAAGGCATTATCTGAAAATGTTATTTATCTTGTTCACACAGTGACACTGATCAAAATGACTTTAATGCCACAGGCGCGCTCAATATATATCGAGACATCTGTTTGAAGATGGACCGTATTTGGACGTGTTACAGAAGCTGAACTCTATTCGAGGCGACCTTCTCGATATACTCGAGGCCGTTCAAAGAACAACACGAAGCATTGCTTGACGTCATTCGAAAAAATCTTGTTTTGGCCACAGCAGACTTGCAGCGTACACTGCAAGCCTTTTATAAATTCAAAAGCCACGCAAATACGATTTTAAACAACATGGACGTAATATAGGAACACCTCCTGAGAAAAATTAGTGAAAAAAAAAATTATAACACCCCTTTGTTTAGGTGTTACAAACGGCTCTTTTAAGAAAAAGTAAATTCTGCATACGAGCCTAGTGACCCATCAGGTCGGAGCTTATCCCGGTTTCTGCGGCATGAACCGACTAGGAGTATTTCTACTCCCCTCTGGATGGTATGCTAGTCCATCGCAGGGTTACCCCCTGCATTAAGTTTGCCGGTACCCATTTAAACACTTAATTAGGTGGAGAGAGGCATTATGAGAGTAAAGCGTCTTTCGCTAGAACATAAGGCCAGGGCTCGTACACGGACCGCTCGACCCGGAGACGAGAGTTCTAACCATGAGGCCACCGCGCCTCCCTGGCTCTTTTCAGAGCCACCACAAAAACAAAAGTCTTGGTCTTCGTTTGCATTGATGCGTGTTGTAGCTAACAGAAAACCCCATGTCACTCATATAATTTAGTCCTTTTTGGCAATGCAAATTTCAGAGAGAGTAGCTTACAAGCCTTGAAACTTAAAAAACCAAAAAAAGAGGGCTTATTCTTTGTCGGGAGCCTAAAAGTTCGAGGCCCGCATACTACCTTGGCGTCTTCGGTATGCCAACAATACTTCAGATCAGCAGCAGATACAAATGACACACTTCACACGACACTATTTAAAGTGCCAACTCTCTGAAGCAACCACTTGAGAGCCTACTTACTCCTCGGCGGGCGTCCAATCACACAGAGATTCATAAAAAGTAACTAACTAGAAACTCTATTCAGGAGATTTGGAAATCACGCCAACAGTATTACTTTGTAATGTTTCTCTCATTTGTCGTTGCCCGAATCATGAGCGTTTTGCCCGAAAAATTACAAAATTTCCGTAGCTGGGAGGGGGGGGGGGAGGGGGGGGGGGCGGAGTGTTGGGGGCTGCATCGCCCTCCGCTTACGACGATACAAACAAATGCTCACCGAAGACTTTCTTCTCTCCATTTCATTTCATTCTCAACGATTAACGACATCTGACCTCCTTTTCAAGCTTTGCCAGTTTTTCTGCGTGACCTGAATTGGAAAAGTAAATATGTTTTTAACACACTTCCACGCATTTGGTTCATAGTTTGATCACAGTATTTCGCAATAGAGGAAATAATAAATGGTAAGATCTTTGATAAGACTGTACATACCGATCAGTTAAATAAACCTTCTCATTCGCAATAAAGCTGGAAGAACAATGATTATCACGGAGTGTTCATCAGTTATCATAATTTCTTATGACTCAAAATTGTTGCGACTCCTTGAATTTGTTCGGAATAATTGTTATTAAGTTATGTTGCCCGTGAGCGGTTTAGCGCTAAAACAAAATCGCTTTTGATTCAAATAAAACGCTTGATTCTTCAACCGGCTGTAAGATTTCAGCAGATTTCATTTGGCAATATCGAGGGTTTATTTTAGGGGGCTATACACCCTGCAAACTGCCATATTCTGTTCATTTAAAACAGCAGACTACTTTTGTTTTCTCCGCCTTAAGACCTAAACCGCCCCACTAGTAGCTGACGATAATCATCACAGCCGATCATTTAACAGTGCGTAGCAAATTTTTTACGATATGCTTGCTCAATATAATCGTCTTTCTCCTCAAAAAAAAAAAAAAAAAACACATTTAAAGAACAGAACAAATTGTTTCTAACTCCATTCAGTAACCAGCAAACAAAAACGTTTTGACGTCTAATAGACTGTTCACAAGCACAAAGATTGCTCGGAATGTTTGAATGATCGCCAAAAAACACGCAAAAAAACCCCGAAAGCCAAGAGCTAAATTTATGATTTTCCGCAACCATGCGATAACTTCTTAACCGTAAACAGCCAGATAAATGTGAATGTACCCACAAACCGGCAGTCAAAGTTGGCTTAAACCACCAGAGTATAACAGACTTCCAAGATTGGGTCCCAGGGAAAGCCGACTATCTCTACATAACTTACTTCCGTCATTTGGGTTCCCTCCATTTACAAAGCAGGAAATAGCGTCTATCTAATTGAGGAGAACAATTATTTTAACGTAGAAAAATTAAAGAAAAAAAAGGAGATTGGATTCTGAAACTGAATTTGCTTAAAAACGTACGTGAACTTACCAAACATTGACTTTTGGGGCAGCCCGATAGGACCGAATTGTTTGACGTTTTGCCCAACACACCATGATAACATGGCGCGGTGATCAAGAACACCAAAGCAAGAAATGGAGGGCTCAAAGCGGCAAACTTCATCTTCATCCGTCAAGATGGCTTCCAAAAGGGTGACAAAAATCTATTGGTCAAAGCAAATAGTAGTATTAACCATTATCCATGCACAAATGCATTCGTAAACTCTAAATTATGATGAGCAACGAAAAAATATAGTAACTCCAGCGGTCTCTTCTTACTCAGCTATCGCCTGTAGTGAGGTCGAACCATGTGAAGTGGCCGCTTACCAGGGATTGAAAATAGCAGCAAATAGCAAAGCATCAGCCCTAAAAGTGATCGAATGGTGATAGCGGTCGCCAGCAAGGTGTGGTCATACCTAGACAGTATCGACTGTATTTCGAGTATAACATTAAAGCGCACATAGAAGAAAGTAAAACGAGCATAAAAAGCTCTAGAGTTTCATATTTTAACAAGGAGAAATCAGGCTTAATCGATGTAAACTGCATACAATAGCTTCTCATCTTGACGTCTTTCTTGTTTTTGCGTTTAAATTCGGAAAACAAGTTAATCCGTGCGACATGACAATCTTAGGGAACAAAAGCCCAAAACTCTCCATTGCTTGTGTTTACTTAATACAAAACGTATTTTGTTTCGGCTAAAACACGACTTGCTTGATCGGCAGCAGATTTGAACCAGCGGTAGGCCCTTTTTAGTATGAATTTCGTGGGAGAAAAAAAGGCGAAAAATCACTTTGCAATCACAAGTAGCTGTACGTTTTTCAGTTACAATTTTAAAAAAAAACTGAAAAGGAGAATTTCACGGTAATCAACCAAATTACTTTAGAGTTACACCTTAGCTTAGCCCTCGGTTTTCTTGTGGGAAGTGCATTATTAAAAATAATGGGAGTTTAAGCAAAGCACAACGGTAACGGCAACGGAACGTCGCTGAGCAAAAGGTTGTTTAATGAGCAATACAATGGCTGTGCACGTGGGTTATAATTCTTGATACATTTCTTCGCTGTCCTCTGCAAAACAACAACGTGAAATGACCAAATTCTGTGTTGTGGGGAGAACGTGAACCACGACGGATATGATAATTTTTAAAAAGTATATTTCGAATTATACACACTGTGTCCCATACTCTCGATTCGAGTTTTGACAAAGCCAAAAAAAAAAACTAAATGACTTCAGAGTATCGCGAGATTTGTTGGTAAAGTTTAAATTCATTTCGTAATCGACGTTGTCCTCGGCGTCACCGTCGTAGTTACTTAAACTCACTATTATTTAGCTAAATTTCATGCGTCTTATATGTGATGGACTATTTCCTTCCCTATAGTTACCTACCAGTAGATATAAAAACTGAGTTTATGAAGAAAAATAGGTGTCTAGCTTTCAATTTCCTTTTCCAAGATTGGTGAAAAAGTGCTTTCCACCGGTTGCACTGAGGTCTTATTAGTCTCATTCGCTCCCACGGACATTTGCGGGGCGTGTCATCAAAAGCTATTAGCTAACACAACACGTTTCAGTAATGTTAAATAAGTTAGCAGCAGTGTTTTATCAGGTTAAGTGAATCACAAGAAGCCTTGGGAGTTTAGATGCGATAACACACGTGCTGCGAGTTTATCAGTATTGAATGGATTCAAATCACTTAGAAACAAGTAAATAGTTTACAAGAATAGAAATACCGGATTGAAAGGCTTATTAAAGTCGTAGCTAAGAAAACGTGCTAGAATCTCTCTAGAAATTCTTGTGTATTTCTCATTTGGAAATTGCAGCCCAGGGCTGAGAAACCAAAGTTTAAATTGTCACTAAATCTTATTTGTCAAAGAGAGAAACATTTTTATGATAATTGCCGCAAGCTCCGGTAATGATACATATTAGGGACCCGGGGGTACCGCCTGTAATGGCCTATACGAGGAGACTTCGTCCGAAAGGGGTTTTATATCAAGGCTTCAGGTATTAAAAAGGGAGTTAAACTGAAATATTTCGAACAGACGAACCTTACGGCTGTGTTGTATAATTATTAACCTCTACATCATTGACTTCAAAAAAATGATATACAAAAGGGTTGATATACAAAATGATATACAAAAGGAGTTGCAGAGGGATTGCAGAGTACTCCCCCCGTATTATTAATGAAAAACCATCACGTTTTTAAACCAACACTAAAAGAGTTAGCAGTCGGGCTTTTATGGGATTAAAACCGTGAAATTAGAGACGAGTATGTGATAAGGTATCATCTTCTAATTGGGGAAGAGGACATTATGAAGATGATTATTCGATAAAGAACATACAGTACAATAGAAGATTCATGGCTTGCAAGAAAGCGTATTGACTTAAACTTTGTTAGTTTTTCTATCGTGACAGGCGGGTATTTTAATACCATTTTGTGGTTAGGCACCGATGTGGTCTATCATTAAGAGGTCTGTGGAATTTTTGTTAGTCTAATTATCAGCCGGCGATGGTGGAGAGAAACAATTGAATGTCATCGATTTGGTGATATTTTCCGCTTAGTCTGAAAACCCGAATAGTTACCCTCTCTTGAGGGAGATTGCTGCCAAAACATTTGTCAAACTTTTCGTCAAAAACCATTAGCTAAAACCAACAAGTTTTTAAAAGAACTTGACTGAGGAGCGATTAGTCAGCAATGTAGGGCATAAACTGCTGGCCCTTGTAGACTTGAAAATTGATTCACAAAAATCTCTCTTCAAAACATTTTTGCAAAATATGCTAACGAAAATGGCGAACTGATGAAAAATTGTTAGGGACAAACACAACTGACAATTAAGTTGAGATGTGTTGTAGAGCGCTTGTTTATCATATAGAAACTGTACACCTTTTGTGCTAAAAGCTGTGATTGCCAGACTGTTCCCACAACATTTTCGAAGCTTGTCGTCAAGACCTACTAGCTAAAGACCAGGGGCGGCAGGGTTGTTCAAAGGTAACCCAGGATTAGCGAGAATTTTTGTTTCAGTTTTGTCACTTTTCGGTGAGGTTTTCAGTTTATACTGTTTGCTCTTCGGTTTTGAGCTTGAGTAAGCTCAAACGACACATGATAAGCAGTAAAAAACACTTTTACGCGAGAAAAATTATAATACTTTGGTTGACATTTAATCCTGGCTTAGCGTTAACCGGCTTTCGAACAACCCGGCTCTCGGGCCCGTTTCTCGAAGGTCCCGAAAATTTTGCTTACCCAGAAAGTCATATCAAAATTTCGAACCTTATGATTACAGAGCTGTTTTATTCACATATTCTTAATATGAACACGGAGGTTCCCTTCATACAAGAAGTTTCAGTCGTATACACTTCTCCGTTTTTAGATACAGATGAACCAAAAATGACCTTAAGGACCCGAAAAGTTTCCGAGGCTTTCGGGAAACGGGCCCCTGGTCGGAATGGTCAAATGGGACCGTCACTTTTGGAATGGACCTGCCCAACCGAGAAAAGTGGTCCACCTCGAAAGGCGGGCTGGTTTTTTCGAAACTTTTCCAGTTGGGCCGAACCGATCCATTTAGTTTCACACCAAACTTTCTGGAAATTTTGGTTGAATGGATCGTGCCCTCAGTGCGTGAAGCGAACTTTGGTCACTCGCTACGTTTTTGATAGTTTTGACATGTTTTTGACAGCATTTTGTCAACTTTCTGTTGGCCCTTTAGACAGGCTAGCCAATCAAAATAGAAACAATGGCAATTGAACGACTTTCCCGCCTCTCAGTGACTTCGTCAATACTCATTTTCACAACCCATGTTTATTTTTTTGTGGCATTAAGCGAGATGAATCCACTAGAAAGGCAACGTAACAATTTGGCTTGATCGATAATTAAACGTGTAGAGCAAATTTAAAACAGTCAGTAACAAACGGATTTCTACATTTCGAAAGAATAAGCGACGGTATAGAAAAACTGTGAGACGAAAAAATCTTTACCCTCCAATCACGTCGCAGTTGGCACTTTCTGAAATGAACGATAGAACGGTTAATTTAAGAATAAAGGCCTGTGTCTTTTAATAAAAGCATTTATTATATCATATATATGTGATTACCCAATTAGTAAACACACAGTTGGATATGTTATTGAAGCCGTAGTTATTCATTTCTTTGGTTCACCATGTTCCTGTGTGTTTTGAATTTTTTTCTCAGTAGAGGTGCTTAGTTTTAAAAAAAATGTTTACAAAGCTTTGCGAGCGGTAAAAACTGTACCAAATATTGATGTGAATATAACGATAATAATATTCCCTGTTTTCCGAGAGAACTTGGAAGCCAGGAAGATATCTCGTTTTCAGCGAATGTTGATCGAACGATTACTAGTTCACTGACTTTGCAAAGGTTGGAGGGTATTTTTGATGTTCAATATTAATTGTTTTGGTATGATGATTTTCAGTTGTTCCTAGGAACCTCTATACAATGTTTATTATTTAATTATAGCCCAGAGAAAATACGCGCGCTGATTGGTTTAAAATCGTGTCTCCATAAGTCGATAGAGGCAGACTAGCACGAGCTATCACATTTTGATAATCAAAGTAAACAAATTGTTTCCTCTTTTTTGTCACGAACCTTTTGAAAGAAATAGAAAAAAATGGTCCCTTGCTCAATTTCGCTTTTACAGACTTGCTTCAGTTTAACGAACATTAAAACTGTTTTGATCCTGTCCAATGTTGCTTTTGTAGATTTATCGTGACATATGCCACATAGCTACGACCTGGTGTTCCAGTAATATCACATAAAAGCTCCCCTGTTGAGTTTACAGTTTTATTAGCAATTCGCCTCCCCGTTTAATGAGTTTTAAAACGTTTATCTCCTCGTTGTTTACAACGGGAGGTGAACATTTTTAAATCCCTAGCAGGCATGGAAGGTGTACCTCTTAGAGGTGCTTAATTAGTCACTAAAAATTGTTTATAAAGCTTTGCAAGTGGCAAAAAGTGCATTAAAAATTAATTTGAATATAACAATAACAATTTCGTCTGTTTTCAGAGGCAATTTGTAAGCCAGGAAGATCAAAATAGGAACAATGATGGACTTTCGCGCGTCTCAGTGACTTCGTCAATTCGCATTTTCACAACCACAAAATTGAGCAAAATGTCAATTCCGGGCATGCGCAAAAGCCAATTTTTTTTTTGCCACTAACCGTTCTCAATTTTGTTTGTTGCCCCTTTCCTTTCTGTTTTTCTCGGCCCCTTTACACTGGCTACCTTTTGCGTTGTATGTTCTTTCTGGCTGCCGTGAAAAGTTGGATGTTAATTACGGGCGAAGCCTAGAAATGGACCTTGACCAATCATGGGCGTTGTGGACCATTTTACCACCGTTTTTGCACCAAAACTGATAACGTTGTTTTTCGATTTGCGACGTCGGAATGTCGTCGATACCTAAACCTGACCATTGTACGGAAAGGCCTAGCCTAGTACTACTGTCTGCTTATCAAGAATACCTGATGACATTTAAATTGATGACGTCACGAGTGGTACAAAGACCGCGACCTTTAAGTGGCCGTATGTGACCACTTGGGCTTCAAATGGTTAAAGACAAACTTAAATGGGTAGACGAGTAGCATTTTTCGACGAATGGTGAGTTCTTATCGAATTCCGAATCAAAAAAAAATTAAATAAAATAAAAAAAAGTAAATAAATAAATAAATAAATAAATAAATAAATAAATAAGATGACTAGCTTTTATTTATTGTGGAATCCTTTTATACAGTTGTCCCGCGCGAGGCCGTCTGATGTTATGTGGTCGCGTCCTATTTAAGTTGAAATAGAATTTTCAAAATTTTAAACACTGAGTGGTCCTATGATAAAACGCTTATTGACTGAGTTTATCTGGCCGGACGGGTAAATATTTGGCACTCGGTCAGGACGTACGGACCTCTCTGCGCTCGGTCCTTAGATCGTGACCTGTTCTAGCTTGGAATCAAATATTTTTCCGTCCGGCCCTCTCACGCAGTTAATAAGTACATATTTCTGATGTTGCTTCCGATACAAACCAGAAACTCGGCTCTCGGTGATAAATCAGAATTTCCCTTCTACTATGCCATAATCAAACCTTTATTAAGACCAATGTAAAGGCATTATGTTTACACTACTTTCGACAGCAACAGAAGCTGTAATACCCGCGAGAGTTCATAATGTCTTCTTTAAAGCTGTAGGCCTCACTTCCTCCGTGGTTTCTATAACTACATGGGTAGTTGTAAAACGAGCCCACTATCTCGCCATTTTTAGTGGCTTTTCCCTGTCTTCCGTAAATAGACACACCCGCATCGCAGTTCTTGTATGTGGTCAGGGCACAAAGCTCTGTGCAGGATTTCTTATCAGCGCTATTTCTCACCATAACCACGTTTCCACAGCAACCGCTCCCCCCTGTACGGGTGCTTCCTCTGCAAGCACCAGCGGCCGCCATGTGAAGAGACTGCCAGCCCAAGTCGTATGCCGAGTATCTATCATATCCATCGGGGAGGAAGTCTCGAGGCAGATGTCCGTGTTGGTCAAGCATGGCAAAACCTTTGGGCTTTAGCACGAAACCGCCCAGTCGTCATCACTCCGTGTGCTCGCATTTGGGGTTTCTAAAAGAAGCTCAGTATTTCAATCATACATTTTCAAAGTATAATTTCCATGAAATTATGGGAAATTGTGTTCAGAGAGTTAACAAAACATCAAAATTACCAAAGGGGCTAATGCTTAAGTCGAGTTCTTCGCACTTGAAAAAATTCAGCCTACAACGTTTTTCACGAAGCATACCGTTGCAGGAGTAGATTCCAGTCCATTTTAAAATAGATTCTTGTAAATGAAATTAATTTTTCTTAATCTCCTTTTTTTGCACTTGCGCAAAAATAAATATCGTTTTGATTATTGCATACTATTTACCGGCCTGTCCTTTTTTGCTTTTGCTTCCATGCCTGAAGCAAGAATGAGTACAAGTAGACAGGTAGAGAACAAGGCGATCTTCATTTTTGCTTTATTCCTGTAAATCCAAAAGAAAATTTGTTTAAACTAGATTGTAATGTAAATTTTTAATTTAAGAGAATTGGATCTGCTGTGGTTTTAAGTGAGATGAATCCACTTGCAATGTAGCAATTTGTCTTGCTCATGATCGATAATTAAACGTGTAATTGCCTGTAGAGCAAATTTAAAACAGTCAGTACCAAACGAATTGTTGTTGCTTTTGTAGATTTATCGTGACATATGCCACATAGCTACGACCTGGTGTTCCAGTAATATCACATAAAAGCTCCCCTGTTGAGTTTACAGTTTTATTAGCAATTCGCCTCCCCGTTTAATGAGTTTTAAAACGTTTATCTCCTCGTTGTTTACAACGGGAGGTGAACATTTTTAAATCCCTAGCAGGCATGGAAGGTGTACCTCTTAGAGGTGCTTAATTAGTCACTAAAAATTGTTTACAAAGCTTTGCAAGTGGCAAAAAGTGCATTAAAAATTAATTTGAATATAACAATAACAATTTCGTCTGTTTTCAGAGGCAATTTGTAAGCCAGGAAAATCAAAATAGGAACAATGATGGACTTTCCCGCCTCTCAGTGACTTCGTCAATTCGCATTTTCACAACCCCATGTTTATGTTTTCCACATTACCTGTCAAGATGTGAACTAAAATTTATGTAACCCTTTGAATACCAAACTTTAGCCAAAAAATACCGTTTTTAACCGTTTAGTCAGGTTTTTTAGCTGCCATGACGTTAAATAAGCCTAAGTTTTGCTAAGAAAGCTTTTTTTTTGACTAAAAGGAGAGATTTTTCGAGGATTAGGCACAAAATTGAGCAAAATTTCAATTCCGGGCATGCGCAAAAGCCAATTTTTTTTTGCCATTAACCGTTCTCAATTTTGTTTGTTGCCCCTTTCCTTTCTGTTTTTCTCGGCCCTTTTACACTAGCTACCTTTTGCGTTGTATGTTCTTTCTGGCTGCCGTGAAAAGTTGGATGTTAATTACGGGCGAAGCCTAGAAATGGACCTTGATTAATCATGGGCGTTGTGGACCATTTTACCACCGTTTTTGCACCAAAACTGATAACGTTGTTTTTCGATTTGCGACGTCGGAATGTCGTCGACATCTAAACCTGACCATTGTGCGGAAAGGCCTAGCCTAGTACTACTGTCTGCTTATCAAGAATATCTGATGACATTTAAATTGATGACGTCACGAGTGGTACAAAGACCGCGACCTTTAAGTGGCCGTATATGGCCACTTGGGCTTCAAATGGTTAAAGACAAACTTAAATGGGTAGATGAGTAGCATTTTTCGACGAATGGTGAGTTCTTATCGAATTCCGAATCAAAAAAAAAATTAAATAAAATAAAAAAAAGTAAATAAATAAATACATAAGATGACTAGCTTTTATTTATTGTAGAATCCTTTTATACAGTTATCCCGCGCGAGGCCGTCTGATGTTATGTGGTCGCGTCCTATTTAAGTTGAAATAGAATTTTCAAAATTTTAAACACTGAGTGGTCCTATGATAAAACGCTTATTGACTGAGTTTATCTGGCCGGACGGGTAAATATTTGGCACTCGGTCAGGACGTACGGACCTCTCTGCGCTCGGTCCTTAGATCGTGACCTGTTCTAGCTTGGAATCAAATATTTTTCCGTCCGGCCCTCTCACGCAGTTAATAAGTACATATTTCTGATGTTGCTTCCGATACAAACCAGAAACTCGGCTCTCGGTGATAAATCAGAATTTCCCTTCTACTATGCCATAATCAAACCTTTATTAAGACCAATGTAAAGGCATTATGTTTACACTACTTTCGACAGCAACAGAAGCTGTAATACCCGCGAGAGTTCATAATGTCTTCTTTAAAGCTGTAGGCCTCACTTCCTCCGTGGTTTCTATAACTACATGGGTAGTTGTAAAACGAGCCCACTATCTCGCCATTTTTAGTGGCTTTTCCCTGTCTTCCGTAAATAGACACACCCGCATCGCAGTTCTTGTATGTGGTCAGGGCACAAAGCTCTGTGCAGGATTTCTTATCAGCGCTATTTCTCACCATAACCACGTTTCCACAGCAACCGCTCCCCCCTGTACGGGTGCTTCCTCTGCAAGCACCAGCGGCCGCCATGTGAAGAGACTGCCAGCCCAAGTCGTATGCCGAGTATCTATCATATCCATCGGGGAGGAAGTCTCGAGGCAGATGTCCGTGTTGGTCAAGCATGGCAAAACCTTTGGGCTTTAGCACGAAACCGCCCAGTCGTCATCACTCCGTGTGCTCGCATTTGGGGTTTCTAAAAGAAGCTCAGTATTTCAATCATACATTTTCAAAGTATAATTTCCATGAAATTATGGGAAATTGTGTTCAGAGAGTTAACAAAACATCAAAATTACCAAAGGGGCTAATGCTTAAGTCGAGTTCTTCGCACTTGAAAAAATTCAGCCTACAACGTTTTTCACGAAGCATATCGTTACAGGAGTAGATTCCAGTCCATTTTAAAATAGATTCTTGTAAATGAAATTAATTTTTCTTAATCTTCTTTCTGTGCACTTGTGCGCTGCCCTAGGACAATCTAAATATCGTTTTGATTATTGCATACTATTTACCGGCCTATCCTTTTTTGTTTTTGCTTCCATTCCTGAAGCAAGGATGAGTACAAGTAGACAGGTAGAGAACAAGGCGATCTTCATTTTTGCTTTATTCCTGTAAATCCAAAAGAAAATTTGTTTAAACTAGATTGTAATGTAAATTTTTTGTTAAGGAGAATTGAATATGCTGTGGCTTTAAGTGAGATGAATCCACTTGAAATGCAATGTAGCAATTTGTCTTGCTCATGATCGATAATTAAACGTATCATTGTCTGTAGAGCAAAATCAAAACAGTCAGTACCAAACGAATTTCTACATTTCGAAAGAATAAGCGACGGTATAGAAAAACTGTGAGACGGAAAAATCGTTACCTTTCAATCACGTCGTACTTGGCACTTTCTCAAGTGAACGATAGAGCGTCAGTTTCAGAATGAAGGCCTGTCTCCTTTCACCAAAGTATTTATTATATCATATATATGTGATTGCCCAATTAGTAAAATGCACAGTTGGATATGTTATTGAAGCAGTAGCAATTCATTTCTTAGGGTGACCATGTTCCTGTGTGTTTTGAATATTTTTCTCAGAGGAGGTGTTAGTTTTAGCGAAATGTTTACAAAGCTCTGCAAGTGGCAAAAAGTGTACCAAATATTAATGTGAATATAACGATATAATATTTTGTTTTCCGGGAAAATTTATAAGCCAGGAGAATATCTCTGTTTCAGCGAAGGTTGATCGAACGATAACTAGTTCACCGACCTTGCAAACCTTTGGAGGTATTTTTGACATTAAATTTTGTTTTAATATGATGACTTTCAATTGTTGATAAAAAGTTTTATGCAGTGTTTATTATTCAGGAAATAGTCCAAAGAAAATACGCGCGCTGATTGGCTTAAAATCGTGTTTCCGTAACTCGAAGGAATCACAGAACTAGCACAAGCTGTTGACGTAATAATGGCCGGCGCGAGCAAAGAGAATTTGCAGCTTGACAATCAAAGTAAACAAGTTGTTTTCTGTTTTTTTACGTCTCTGAATTTCGTAAAGGAATAGAAAAATTGTTCTCCGTGTTTCTCTGGATTTATAGAAACACTTGTGGAAGTTTGGAAGAACTCGAAGAAGCTGTGGAAACCCGTCGCTTGTCAGCACCAGTTTTCACAGCATCATCGTCCTCCAAACGTAACTTCCATTCCTGCTTCTATAACTCCATAGAAACACGCTACATTTTCTATTTCGTAAAAAAAGTGTAGAAATAATCCCTCTCTCAGTTTCACGTTTACCGACTTGCCCCAGTTTAATGAACATTAAAACTGCTTTGATCCTGTGAAATGTTGCTGTTGTAACTTTGTCGTGATATATCCCACATACCTACGACCTAGTGTTCCAGTAATATCACAAAAATGCTCCCCTGTTGAGTTTACACTTTTATTAGTAATTCGCCTCCCCGTTAAATGAGTTTTCAACGTAATTCCCTCTTTGTTGTCAACAGCAGGCGAGCCATTTTTAAATTTGTAACAGGACGGTGCCCTGGAGGGGTGCACCTGGAGGCTGACCATGTTTCCGTGTGTTCGGAATTTTTACTCAAAAAAGATACTTAGTTATGAAAAGATGTTTATAAAGCTTTGCAAGGGGCAAAAAATACATGAAATATTAATTTGAATATAACAATAAAAACATTCTCTGTTTTCCGAGGAAATTTGTAAGCCAGGAAGATATTTAGTTTTCAGCGAATGTTGATCGAACGATTACTTGTTCACTGACTTTTCAAAGCTTGGAAGGTATTTTTGACGTTTAATTTTGTTTTAATATGATGACTTCCAATTGCTGCTAAAAAGTTTTACACAGTTTTTATTATTTAGAAAATAGCCCAAAGAAAATACGCGCGCTGACTGGTTTAAAATCGTGTTTTCATAACTCGCCTGGTAGCTCGAGTTCCCACAGCATTTCTCATTCTCCCAAACTTTCGTTTCTGTAACAGGAAAGAAGCTCGCTACGTGTTTTTTATTTCTTTGTAAATAAGTAGAAATGATCCTTCTCCCAGTTTCACGTTTAGCGACTTGCTTGAGTTTAATGAACGTTAAAACTGTTTTGATCGATCCAGTCAAATGATGCTGTTGTAGCTTTATCGTGATATATCCCACATAGCTACGACCTGGTTTTCTAGTAATATCGCAAAAATGCTCCCCTGTTGAACTTGCAGTTTTATTAGCAATTCTCATCTCCGTTTAATGAGTTTTATAAAATAACTTAGATATTACGCGCGCTCTGACTGGTTAGTGGAGTTGCAAAACCTATGGTCTATGGTACCGTTAGCTACGGCTCTCGATGTGGCAGTTAGCGCTCTATGCGAGAACTAAAGAACCCAGAACACTAGCGATAACGAATGTAATAAACAGCTTCGGCTTTCACTGGCTGAGATATCAATAACTCGAATATCTTTCCATTCGACATATACACATGGAAATTTGCAAGGAAAAAAAGGACCAGTAGTTGGTCGTTTACCTTTTTTTTCCATGGCAAAAATTTTACTCCGACTCCGGTTACGCTGGAGTTTAAAATTAAGGAAATTTTAAACCCTTTTATAGGTGCTTTCCACGGTCTGTGGAGGACTAACTCAGCTGGGTTCGACTGATCAACTTGGTTGTTAAAGGGAAAGGATTTCTTTCGAGTTAACATAAGCTTATCAGAACTTTTGAGTATAAACTCAGCGCATGCATGCATGAATAACACGATAAATGAATTTTGTCTCCATAAGCTTGCTTTTTTCTTAAATATTTTCGTCGCCTTGTTCTGCGGATTTTGTGTCCGGCGCTGAGTCTCTGCTTTCATTCTTTCAGTCACTGTGATTGGTTTGTCGCGTCATCACATGAATTTGATGAAAGTAAGCAACTTGATCATGAAAGTACAAAAACTTTTTTTCTCGTTGCCACACTAGTACTTTTTCCGTACTTATTCCATAAAAGCAATAGACCACTCTATCTATGGGTTTCTGGCGCGATAAAC
This sequence comes from Orbicella franksi, assembly GCF_964199315.1. Classification (NCBI taxonomy): domain Eukaryota; kingdom Metazoa; phylum Cnidaria; class Anthozoa; order Scleractinia; family Merulinidae; genus Orbicella; species Orbicella franksi. Next base: position 11,470,204 of record NC_138153.1, read on the forward strand.
CACTTTGGATGTAGAGAAAACACTCTAAAAGCTTGTAAATCACTCGCTTAACGGCTTGTGATTTTCAAGCTTCTCTCGTGTTCTCCCAACATCCAAGTGGTTTATTGCGTCGGTAAACCCATAGAGAGAGTGGTTTATTGCTCAATTAAAACATTTTCCCCTTGTTCTTGTCAACAGCGGGCGAGCCATTTTAAATTTATAGCGGGCGTACCCCGGAAGGTGTACCTCTAGGCTGACCATGTTCCTGTGTGTTTTGCATTTTTTTCTCAGAAGGGGTGCTTAGTTATCACAAAATGTTTACAAAGCTTTGCAAGTGGCGAAAAGATACACCAAATATTATTTTGAAGATAACGATAATAATATTCTGTGGTTTCCCTGGGAATTTGTAAGCTAGGAAGATATCTCATTTTTAGCCACTGCTGATCGAACTACTACAAGTTCACTGACTTTGCAAAGCTCGGTATTTTTGACAGTCAATTTTGTTTTAGTATGAAGACTTTCAATTGCTGCTAGAAAGTTTGATACAGTTTTTATTATTAGAAAATAGCCCAAAAAGAAAATACGCGTTCTATGTTGCCGCGCGTCTGTTCAGTAATAGATCACAGATGACGTCAAAATGTTGTAAGAAAGAAAGTGATAGACGGGGCAATAGCCGAATGTGTCAGTGATCGATGTTCCTATAACATTTTTACGTCTTCCGTGATCTATTATACTGAAAAGACGCACGGCAACATGGAACCTAAAAGCCCAGCCTTTGCCCACTTTACCGAACACAAAAATAGCAATTTGACGTAATCTATTGTCTATAATATATGGATTTAGCCAAGCCTAAAAGCGGAGCTCTTGAGTGCAATAACTAACGATAAAGGAAAAAGAGGATTTGATTTTCTTGGATCAGAAACTAAAAAATGATCAATTGTGAGCAACTTCAGAAAAACACGCGACCTCGATGAGCTCTAAACCTGAGCCCGCAATATGGTCACGTGAAACTGGTCAGCAAATAGCTTGTTTTGGCAGCTGTCAATTAATCATAACATGGATGCCCAAATTCAAAGATGTAGCTATGGTAATGGTGCTACTCTCGTATTTTTCAAGGTATTGGCGTACGGACGTTCGTCACAACTAAAATTTTTTTAAATCGATGAGTTACCAATCGTCCCATGTAAGGGAATCCGGAATCCGGAATCCAACATATTTTTGCCTTTGTAATCCGGAATCCAGGCCTTTGGAATCCGGAATCCAGCCTTTGGAATCCGGAATCTAGCCTCTGGAATCCGGAATCCTACCTCTCGAAACCTTCTCTGTAAAAACTTTGATATCTACTCGACTGCTCACTTGAAACTATCATATTTGTCAACACGGCGGTGTTGTGGTCTTTGATTCTTAAATAGGCCAGGGCGCATGCATCATTTGTTGAAGATCACCATTTTGACATGCACTGTATTGTCTTTGTGTCAGATTTGTGACATTTTTGGCCCTGAAATAACTTCAAGTACAGCGTACTTTTTTAGAACTGTCAACACTGTTCACGGGAGTTACTTGGCCCCATAGGGGGTTTCATTATTCCTGTACGTCGCCGGGTTTTCGGTATCAAGATGTAAGGAATCGAAGTTAATGCCGGAAAGTCCTGAATTCTCAATAAATGCGATTGCGGTGGAAGCGGTAGTTGACGAGCCTGCTTAAAGATAAAATCGAAGCTTAACCATTTAAAATTTTTGTCCAGGATGTACACCCCATGGAGTAACGCTTGCAGGCGCCAGTCAATTATTAAGTTACTTTTTAAATTTCCGGCGAGCGAGAAATTCGAGCTAGTGTGTTTATTCACTATTTCGACTGTTGGATCTACTGTTCGACATTGCGTTGAGGATTCTAAAAGATGGGAAAACACCGGAGAAAGCATAAAGCTGAGCGGGAAAGGTATGTATTAGTCATAAAAGTTTGTTTTAGACTCCTACTTACGTGAATCCATGTGTGACATGTGTCGGGTATATGAACATCAAGAGAAATCTTTGTGCGGCATTTTGAATTAATTCGATTGTTTCTCGAACTTATGTTTTCACTTGAATTCGTATGCAGGAGTCCAAGAATAAAGAATAAAGAAAAACAAAAACAAGACAAGGAAATTGCAAGGTTTGTAGGGTTAATTACGAAGTCCTGAGAAGTACGTTCCGGCTACGTTCTCTTTCGATCTCTAGCTCTGACACGTGCGATTATCGGCATCTGCTTGTCAATGGGCAAATATTGCCCGGGAAGTTATCTGAGTGTAGTGAGACTTGAATTTATTCCGATTCATTGTCATTATCGTACAGATGATACAGATCTAGAATAGGAATAAACAATATAGGCCAATAAGCTAAGGCATGGTAACTTTGCCAAGAAGAACGTATCGAAACGTAATCGAACAGAAAGGATGTTATATTTCGCTAGTAAAGGTAAATTCTATAAATTTAGCGCAATGTCTCTTCTATGCGAAACCAGGAGTAGGCGTACTTGTGGGTCGTAATTTTTGTTCCCAAAACATACCCAAAATTATTAAAAACTAGCAATGGTATATTGCAATTCCTGAGTTTTGATTAATTATATGAGCTTAACTACCATTGACCATAAATATCGTAGCCGATACGCGTCAACGGAAACGCTTGTTGGATACAAGATCGTTATAGCCAACTCGGCGCTTCGCGCGTCGTTGGCTATCTTCCATCTTATATCCAACGCGCACTCGTGGAATAATTGTTAAATATACACTAAATGCTTTCGAAACACTAATTAACCGGGCGCGTGAATGCCAATGTTGCGGGAAATTTTCGACAACAATCTATAATTGATAATGCATCGATCAATTCCAGTTGTTACACCTCGGGGATTTGTAGGGCCCAGCCCCCCGGGGGCGGGGTTTTTGTACAACATTGTGTTGCCCCGAGGGTGGTGGGCGAGAAAACTTGACCTATCGCTAGATCCATGCAATCGCCAGATAATGAAGACTTTGCTTTGCTTCTTCTTTTGTGGTCGATTCTGGAAAAGCAATGTATTGAAAAGTTGAAGGCCATGTTCTAAGGTAATAATAGTTTATAACCTCTGTTACTTTTCCGTTGCCCGAAGAAACGTCTTTATACGTTCCGATTCAAAGCAAGACTATCTGAACTATCCATTAGAACTTTCACCCAGGCAGCAAGGCGCATGTTACGTTATTGAACATGCTGTTTGTTGTCAGGGGCGGGGATTTTGTAATTTGTAATTTTGACGGGGATTTTGTAGTCCCACGAAAAAAAATTCCCGGGGTTCGGCCGGTGGGGGAAGGGGATGGTAACAGCTGGAATCGATGGATGCATAACGCATTCATTAATTTTAGGTGGTCTAATATAAATGTATACGTTGTTATTTATACGTTTCTTTCTTTTTATTATTATTATTATTATTATTATTATTATTATTATTACCACTATTACATTACCTTTTCTAACTATGGGATACAAAACAAATGGACGGCTATTGTTATCTAACTTAACTCAATTATACGTTTATGTGACCGAGTTGCATTTGTGTCAAGATTTGTGCTCTCTGCAAAACTATAAGTGGAAAAACTAAGTTTGCACTCCTACCTTTTTCTCAGGTCTCGACAGGTCAGAAAGCGCACAAACAAAGTCTGCTGAGTCGTCCCAGTGTAAAATGGGGTTGACTAGCCTACACGACTTCTACGGTTCGTGACTTTTGTACATTTGCCGTTCTCTGTTCGGTCACTCGACCTTTCTTGTCGCTTCACTCGTGTTCATGAAGGGCACTTCATGTTGTGTAATAAGGAGGAATTTTAAGTGGAGTTGAGCCGTTAGATCGTAGGTTGAGCCCAATCATTTACGATCATTTTACACTTAAAATTAGCAAGCCTGTTTCAATAGTTGAAATGCGTAGCTTTTCGAATAGTTTGCCCCTCCTTAACCCTGTAAATTTTGACAAAACACCTCCGGCTTGCATTTTGCCAGTTGTCAGCAACGAACGGAGAAAAGGGATGTGGTCGTTCACTAAGTAGTTATTGTGAAGATGTCATCGAATGCGACATTCGTGCGTGTTTCAGCTATTTAATCAGGGTTGTACACTTATTCATTCTCAACGTTTATTCCTTGGAATTAACAGGGGAAAAAAGGAGAATTTATTTGCTTGTCGTAAACCACATTTTCATTACAAGCGGAGAAATGATAATAGGGTATTTTTATCTGAAGTTAGTGAACATATTGGTGTTTCCACAAATTTCTAAACCAAAAAATGATCTTATTTTGGTCAATGAATTATATATTTTTATGCAAATATTTCCTGCATGAAACTACTTAGGGAATATAACAAGAGTTTTTAACAACAAATTGTCGAGAATTGTGCGGGAGATCGACAAGTCGCGAAGTAAATTACAGTACAATCCACGGGAACGGGCTTTCTGCACGAAGATTGTAAGTAGAGTGCAGTAACAAAACACTGAGTGTCAGACAGCGGCATAAGACTGTACGAGGTTTACTAATGTCCTAGTTATTGTTTTGTCGTATAAAAATTCCTACGGAACTCTAAAATAATGGACATTTTACGTAAATAAATTTATATCAACCAATTCTTAAGTAGCTGCAGCAAATGGCTTCGGCTATTGTTTAATGTACTAGTAGCTGTATTGGCTAAACACTGAAATAAAGAAATAAATAGTTTTAGCAGGCGATTTCAATTTGAACATTCAAAGCACCAAACTTCAATTTCTACTACTTTTGGTTCTGTTGACGATATAATCGTTTTGATGAGAACAGTTCGTCAGATAGCTTCAACGCTGTGGATTACTCAGTGGACTTCAGAGACGCCTCTTCTTAACAGGTACCCCAACAAGTTAATTATTTTATCAAAAGTTAATTTAATTGATGCCGTATGAACTCCAGTTTAAGGATATTAACACATTTTGATATATTGAAAAGAAAATGGTATTTTCTTTTTTACTCAATTCGTACTTTAATAGCAGAATCTGCTATCGCAGTACGAATGAACATCAGAGTTAAAACCTTTGGAATCCGGAATCTCGGAACGTCTGGAACCCGGAATCCATAGGCATGGAATCCGGAATCCAGTCACCGGAATCCGGAATCCACGATGTGGAATCCGGAATCCAAGACCCTCTTGGATTCCTTTACATGGGGCTATACCAAGGGCGCTTTGTATTCGACCAAAAATTTCCGAAATTTTCGAAACGGGGACCAATGGTTAGGAAATTTCCAGGGAAAAGTTCCAGAAAATTCGGAAGTTGTCGAATTTCCGAAAAGCGAACCATTCAACCGAAAATCCCGGAAATTCAGGTATTTAAATTAAGTGGAAGGAAAATTTCCAGGAAAAATGTTCGAAAATTTGGGTATACCTCACGAGGTTGTCATGCTTTTTTAGAAATTATACAAATTCGCAATTTTCTATTCAGCGCTAGTTCTTTTGGCTACGATCACAGCGAGTTGGATATCTCACGTAAGGATGACGGCGACGCGCATTCGAAAATGGATTAATATTTTACTGAAGAATCTTTGCGTTTATCTGTCGATAAATACTGCGGTTTTTCAGCTTAAATTCTCTTCCCTGTCCGATGGGCATTTTCGACTTCAGCGGAGACATTTTGAAAACCAAGCAGTGCGAGATAATCTAGCAGAATGGCACTGCTATCTGCGACTTTCTTTCTTCCACACCGATAATTTGTATGTTGTAATCACGGGAGTATCGCTCTAGATTCATAAGTTTTGTAAAGAGATCTTGGTTGCTCTTCTGAATAAGTCTTTCTGATTCTCATGTCTTGTTTTTTCCAATTCACGAACCTTAGTATCAATAGAGTTCAGCGATTCCTTGCTGCTGTTTTTCTGACAATAGCATGGCTCACAAAGTTGGAGCATTGAAGATACACATCTCTTGTCGAAGGAGCCCAACAAAACACTTTCTCACTCCATCGCGTCCAGCCCCAATCCTCGACTGCCGTGAGCTATACTTTCCTCGCTGCTGTGCGTTGAAACGAACTGGAAATTTCGCGTAGGAGAGCAAGGTTAAGTGTTTAGTTTAATAAGTGGTGTTGTAATGTTGTTTTTCCTGACAGCAATCTGGGCAAACAAAAATTTTGAGACTGAAAAAAGTTGAATTTTTGAGAATAAATTAATTTCATAGACGTTTTTTTACATTTTTCTTCGCACAGTCGGTAAAATATTATTGTAATTTTCAAAAATTTTCCGCTAGTCTCGGCTTCATTCCCTCAGCATGATTCCGAAATTCCTCTTAGGGGTTTTGCTATTCCCGAAAATCATCCATTGGATGACATGATCTTTTACGTCCCACCATATACGTGCAATTAAAAGATTCGAATAGGGATTTCGCTTACAGTCTGGTGGCTACCGAGAATATGCGGTATACCAACAGGAATCACTCACCCTGATCAAGAGCCAACCTCGTTCTCAAGGTCTCTCATCTTCCCACCCTTCCGGAGCTACTCTAGTTCTAATATAACCCGAGAAAACCCAGGAACAGTGAAAACTTCCAATAGCAGACATAGGTACAGATCCGCCATACCAGCGAGCCTTACGCGCGAAAAGCATCTCATTACTCAGAAGAGACTGTTAGGCATTATCAGTACAAAGAATTTGCCAAGCAGGCAGGCCTCACAGGCACTATCAGTTCTAAGTTACTACGCTGGCAAGCCTCCGTCGCAGGCAATGATATGAATACAAAATTCGCCACGCAGACAAAGCACACAGTACTCACTTGTTACGATATGTCATGCTTTGATGATTTTGTGATCGACACCTTGCCTTATTTGGTTACTAAAAGAAGGCAGTTTATTCTGCGTTGCTTAACACTAATGGCGTCATGTCTTCACTGACTTGCGAAACATTACTTGGTAAAATTCCTAACTGGTGGGAGGTCAGAACCATTTGCCTAGTTACAACGTTGGGCAGAGGGGATAAGCCCAGGGCTACCGAGAACAAGTGAAATGGCTGGATGGAGGCTTTGAACAATGGTCCTTCAGATTATAAATCCAGTGACATTCTTGGTCAAGCTGACTCTCTTGAGACAACCATTGCTGGTGCATTGGGATTGCTACACTTATCGTTCAATGTATAACGGAGGTTGCAGACCTTTAATTTGGAGGCCGAGCTGACACAACTATTAAGTTTCGACACTTACCTAATTTTATTTCTCGGGGTCACTCTTAAAAATTTACGTTAAGTTACCCTTCAGCCTCGCCCCTGGGGATGGCCACTTACGACACTGTAGACGCACTCCGGGAAGGGAACTCTAATATAAAAAGGGCGGAGGTGGTTAGGGTTAGGGGTAACCCTAACCCCCTAACCCAATTTTGAAAAGGACCCTCAAGAGGTACCAAGATCCTGTTTTGTGGGTATCACAAGTAAGTACAACGAACAAAATCCAACCCTTCAAAGCTTTTATTGATGTTGCTTCTGATACATACCAGAAACTAAGTTCCTGTTTATATTCATAATTCCCCTTTACCCTACCATGATCAAACCTTTATCAATACTAACGTACTAAAGACATTATGTTTAAAATACTTTCGGGAGCAACAGAAGCTGACATAAATCATCTTGATTATCCCTTTCGACAGCAACAGAAGCTGTAATACCCGGAGTAGTCGATGATTCCTTCGTCAGGGCTGGATGCTTCACTTCCTCCGTGTTCAACATAATTACATGGGTAGTTGTAAAACGAACCCACCACCTCACCATTTTGAGTGGCTTTTCCCTGTCTTCCGTAAATAGAAACACCCGCATCGCAGTTGCTGTTGCCGGTCTGGGCACAAAGCTCTGTGCAGGATTTCTTATCAGCGGCATTTCTCGTCACAACCACGTTTCCACAGCAACCTCCTCCCCCTGTAGGGGTGCTCCCTCTGCAAGCACCAGCGGCCGCCATGTGAAGAGACTGCCAACCCAAGTCGTATGCCGAGTATTTATCATACCCCGCCGGGAGGGCATCTTGAGGCAGATGTCCATCTTGGTCGAGCATGGCCAAACCTTCGGGCTTGCCAGCTTTGGCCAACTGAGCTTCTATTTTGGCAAGCTGAAATTAAGGCAGTTTTAGATATATAACACAAGGCTAGTCAGGTGAAACCTGACGAAGCAATTTGTGCCTAATTGAAATTTCTTTCCATTTCTTGTCATTTTATTTGCAGTTAGTCGCGTTTAATTATAAAAGAATCACTTGTTAACACATTTTCTGTTCTGTTCATATTCTATCACAAAATCGCAATCGTCATCACTCCATGTGCTCGCTTTTGGGGCTTCTGAAAGGAGCTATTCTAATCATACATTTTCAAAGTACACTTTCCTTGAAATTGTGAACAAATTGCACCAAAAAAGTTTACAAAACACCAAAATTACCAAAGGGCTAATGCTTATGTCAAGTTTCGACCTTGGCACTTGAAACATTCAGCCTATGACGTTTTTCACGAAGCATCGAAACTGGAGCAACTTTGGAGCTAAGTTAAGATAGATGCTTTCAAATGAAAGTGATTTTTCTTTGTCTCTCTTTTTGTAACTGCCCTAGGACAATATAAATATCACTTTGATTATTGCATACTATTTACCCGCCTGTTCTTTTTTTTCTTGGCTTCCATTCCTGAAGCAAGGATGAGTACAAGCAAACAGGTAGAGAACCAGGCAATCTTCATTTTTGCTCTATCCCTGTAAATCGAAAAAAGAAAAAATTGTTCAAAGTGAGAAGAATCCACTTCAAATGCAATGTAGCAATTTGACTCGATCAATAATTGAATTGCATGAAAACGTGTAATTTTCTGCAGAGCGAATTTAAAACAGTCAGATGCAAATTAATTTCTACCTATTGAAAGAATGAGCGTTAGTGTAGAGAAACTGTGAGAGAGAAAAATCTTGACCTTCCAACCACGTCGTACTTGGCACTTTCTGAAGTGAACGATAGAACGTCAATTTCAGAATAAAACATTGTCCCCTTTCAGGAAAGTATTTATTACATCATATGTGATTATCCAATTAGTAAAAGTACAGTTGGATATGTTATTGAAGCCCTAGTTATTCATTTCTTAGGCTGATCATGTTCCTGTGCGTTTTGAATTTTTTTCTCAGAGGAGGTGCTTAATTAGTGAAATTAAAAAAAAAATGTTTAGAAAGCTTTGCAAGGGGCGAAAACTACTCCAAATATTATTTGAACGTAACGATAAACATATTTTCTGTTTTCTTTTTTTTCGACGGAATTTGTAACCCAGGAAGATATTTCGTTTTCAGCGACTGTTGATCGAAAGATTACTAGTTCACTAATTTTGCAGAGTTTGGAAGGTATTTTTGACATTCAATTTTGTCCCAGTATGACGAGTTTCAAATGCTTATGATTAGAAAATAGCCCAACGAAAATACGCGCGCTGATTGGTTTAAAATCGTGTTTCTATACCTAGCAGGAGCTGTTGACGTAATGATGGCGGGAGCAAAGAGAATTTACATTTTGATGATCATAGTGAACAAGTTGTTTCCTTTTCTTTGTCACTGAATTTTCTAAAAGGAATAAAAAACATGTTCTCCTTGTTTCTATCGAGTTATAGAAACACTCGCCTGTCGGCTCGTGTTCCCACAGTATTTCTCGTTCTCCCAAACATAACTTCCACTCGTGTTTCTATAACTCGATAGAAACATGGCACATGTTTTCTATTTCGTAATAACAAAGTAGAAATGATCCATCGCTCAGTTTCACGTTTAACGACTTACTTCAGTTTAACGAACATTAAAACTGTTTAGACCCTGTCAAATGTTGCTGTTGTAGATTTATCGTGATATTTCCCACATAGCTACGACCTGGTTTTCTAGTAATATCACAAAAATGCTCCCCTGTTGAGTTTACAGTTTTATTAGCAATTCGCCTCCCCGTTTAATGAGTTTTAAAACGTTCATCTTTTCGTTGTTTTCAACAGCAGGCGAGCCATTTTTAAATTGGTAGAAGGCGTACCCTGGGAGGTGTTCTTCTAACGCAACGTTCCTTTGGCAAGTCATATACAGCCATGATTAAATCTTCCTGCCTTCACGGCAGCGGTGATAATGGTTTCAGTGGTGGCCGAAAGTTTGACACATCACTGCGGGGTTTGAAAATTTGACATTTTCGAAATATTTCTGCCACATGTTGCTGTCGTGGTACACATTCCCCGTACTTACACCTTGTTGTTTTGGTAATATTATAAGAACAACCCTCTGGTCTGTCCAGTATTTACCGGTTCGCTTTATTTTCAGTTATGAGGTTTAGAACGTTTACCTTTCATCCGAGTGTATCATTTCATGTTAGCGGCATGCGCACCTTTAGAGGCATACCCAAACCTTCAAGTTGGATTTTCACTCCAGAGCAAGTTATTGGTTCGCGGTGGCCAAAACTTGATAATAACCCTAATTATGTCTTTTCTTTTTCCCTGCTCAGAAAAAAAAAAAAAAAATAAAATAAAAAAAATGATAATAAAAAAAACCACAACAAATCAAAATATTAACACCAGCACATTATTTGTTTACTTTCAACTTACATTTTCGCCCCAGGGAAAGTTACTAACAAGCCCTAACTATGCAGAGAAAAAAAGACCAATAAATTAAAGTATTAATACCAGCACATTATTTATTTACCTTCAACTGACATTTTCGACCCAAGGTAAGTTATTGATTCGCGGCCGGTGGTCAAAACTTGACAATAACCATATCTTAAGCTATATTAGTTTTTCACTGCTCAGAAAAAAACAAAGATAAATTGAAATATGAATACCGGTACATTATTTATTTATTTACCTTCCGCTTACATTTTCGTTACAGGTCAACGGCTGAAAAACTTAGTAGTATAGTAACCCTAACTATGTTTCTTTTCCCTGCTTAGAGAAAACGATGAATTAAAGTATTAATGCCAGCACAGAAATTATTTGGTGGATAATTCTCCATTTTTTCAACTTATGAGCGCGCAAATTGTTAAAAAAATAAAATTGCTTATAAAGCTGTTAGGTCTTATTTAAGCGTCATGAAATGTCGTGTACAAATTAAAATTACGTAATGTTTCTAAGCTTTTATCTTGATATCACGCTTCAGCTATCCACTAAAAATTACTTGGAATAACTTGATATTGAAGTATCAAATTTTTAGGAACTGCTTTAAATGCTGCGCAAAACTCACGCAATGTAGACAAGGTATTCCATGGTTGTCTTGGAAACTTGAGGGTTACATTTGAAAGTTTAAAAAATACTTAGGATATGTCGTTTCCTTTAATTTTTTATGCGTGTCTCAAATACGGAGCTGCTTTGTGTTCTATAAGGCACATTATTATATGGCTTGTGTCTGTAGCCGATATGACGGGCACTCTGGTTGGCCTGCAAAAGCAAAGCAAAAAGTTAGAAGGTCCATAAGATGAACAACTTATTAACCTCGAACGTCCGTTCTTTACGGGAAAATTTCAAACCTCGACCGTGCCGTATTGATCTCGCGATAGCGAGGTCAGTAAGGTAAGGTCTCGATTTACGATTTTCCCGTAAAGACCTCACTTTTGGTTTTAGAAAGTATAGTAGAACCCCGTTAACTCGAACTCTGAAGGGAAACGAAGAACAGTTCGAGTTAGCGGTGGTTCGAGTTATCGGGGTCGATTGAATATCCAACTTGCCATGTTAATAATTGATAGTTCACTGATTTTTCAGCACTTCAGTATACAGTACAATGCAAATACAACTTATCTCGTCAGAAATGCATGTGTACTTTTCATAACGTTCTGCTCTGTAACACTGTTTCATCCGGTATGAATCACAAGATCGGGCAATGACTGTCAAATATGTGAAGGGTCGGTTGCAATTGCACTAATTAAAATCAAATTGCTGTGGTGTTAGTTTTGAGTGTTTTTACCGAATACACGACAACAAAAGCTAATGGGATGACATCCGTGGTGAGTTACATGAACCAGAATTCGGTTATCGGGGTAGATTTTGATCGAGGGAAACGAAATTTAGTTCAAGTTAGCGGGGAATGCGAGTTATCCGAGTTCGAGTTAACCGAGTTCAAGTGACTGAAAAGTGGGGTCAAATCCAAGGAAAATGGGACTTGGTTCGAGTTAGCGGGGGAGTTCCAGTTATCCTAGTTCGAGTTATCGGGATTCTACTGTAGTTAGTAACTTTGCATTGAAGCTAAAGATAAACATGACTAATCTCAGTTCTCTCTGCTGATATATTTAATTTCTGTTCACCAGGGGCATTTGCTTGTCTGTCTGGTTGGCTGGAGGTTCGTATTGCTCTCAAAAAACACCTGAAATATATTGAGCTTTAATATAGCAATTTTCAAAAAAGATGTAGTCTTGAATTCCTTTCTATTTAATTTACCAGATGAGATGCATTACTCAATAAACAAAACGTCTCATATTTTTTTTCCGTTCTAGTTTCTCCCCCTTTTTTAGATATTTTTGAGGAAATAATGTTATGAACAGATGTTTGCTTAAGAGATCCCTAGAGGACTGTAAGATTGATATTTTTACATTTTCAGAGGTGGCATTAAAGTAGTAAGGCCATCGCACAGACAACCATGCCTGGGTGTTGCCCGCGAAAAAGACGTTTCACGGTTAAATTAACTCCCAGAGGTGAGCAATTTTCTAGCTCCAATTATGCCCTAAGTCATATAGCTATACTAGGTTACAAGTCTTACGTACTTGTCAAAAATGCGTATATCGTGCTTGTTTTTTTCAGAGATATGCCAGCGAGTGTGCTTTGTGGCAACTAAGTTCCTCGATAACAAAAGATACACTCAAAGTATGCTATCTTCTTCCGAATTACAGAAACGTCAGCGCGTGGCGCAAACGGGGAGGGGGTACTCCCTACAATTGCCTTTACGGCGAACCTCCACTCAAAAGGGGTACCTATTTCAAGCTTCAGGTATACAGAAGGGTAAGTATTTTGCAAGTTGAGGTATATGAAAGGTTAGGAAAATCTGTCATTTAGGTATTTAAAAGGAATCTTAATTAGAATATTTCGAACGGACGAACCTTGCGGCTGTATCATTTATTTTATTAAGCTCTACATCATTAACTTTATTTCAAGGGTTTAGAAAAGAGATGCAATGTTCTTAAGTAGGTATTTGAAAGGGATCCTTTTTTTCTATGAAAGGTATACGAAAGGAATTCCTTTTCTGTCAAAATGATATAGAAAGGGATAAGGAGTTGTACCTCAGGGCGGAGCCTCCCTGTACAAAACTTTCTATAGTACTCCCCTGGGGTGCGCGAATTTAAAATTTCATTCAACTCACTTGGCCGGTCTTGTGCCTCACGAACTCACCATTTTTCCTCGTCATTTGTTGAATTGTTGTGGGCCGTAACTTACCCTTATAATAATTTCCGTTGAAAGAGAATGCAGGTGTAAGTTCATACACTCGAAGATCTTGAGAAAATAGAAGATTTGTAAACAAATTATAGACGGCAATTAGAGGAGTTTCCCAAAAAATCAGTTTCTAATTTATTGTCATTATTTTTTTCGGATGCTCCTAAGTTAAATACTTTAGCTAGCTCCATTAATACCCGTTCACGTGACTCTGACATCTTAATCGATCTCACGTTCATCCAGAGGACAACGTCTTCGAGTGATGTTTAGAGTAATATTGGCTCCGACGTGTGACGACAGTCAGGGGCAAGGATAAAATCAAGTATCTCACTTGCAATCATTTAATCGTCAATTCCCGCTTTTGCTCGTTCGGCCGCTTTTGTTTTATTCTTTTAGGAACCGACCGACCGATTCACGTTTAACAGGGAGAAGGTGATGACAGACGAAAATTCATCACCATTCCTCTGGTTTTGTTTTATTCTTTTAGTAACCAACCGACCGACTCATTAACCGGGAGAAGGTGATGACAGACGGAAATTTTATGGGAATGACCCGAATAGCCAGAGAAATGACACAGCTTCGTTAATGAAAACGAAAACTATATTTTAATCCAATGAACGAGCAAATAAAAATTAGGAAAAAAAGAAGAAGGAGAAGGAGAAGGAGAAGGAGAAGGAGAAGGAGAAGGAGAAGGAGAAGGAGAAGGAGAAGGAGAAGGAGAAGGAGAAGGAGAAGGAGAAGGAGAAGGAGAAGGAGAAGGAGAAGGAGAAGGAGAAGGAGAAGGAGAAGGAGAAGGAGAAGGAGAAGGAGAAGGAGAAGGAGAAGGAGAAGGAGAAGGAGAAGGAGAAGGAGAAAAAGCTACTAGAGGCAGTTTCTCGTTTAGGTGGGTTTATACTTCAGTTTAGCATTTGTTTTGTACCTGGCGTACAAACAAACAAAAACGGCAAACACAAAAACAAAGAAACAGACAGTTTAGGACCATTTTTCGAACTGCTGATCATGGTTTGAAGTTAAATCAAGGACATAGAAAGTGAGAGCCATTTAAGTTCTTGCTTCGAAATGTTTACTACGGCCAACAGCTTCTTTTGCTATATTTTGAAATATTCCTTTTCTCTATATAAGAGAGTCGTCTCTTCTCTCTCAAACCCAGACAGCTCGGTGCCAAATTACAAAGCACAGGCAAGACACATATGACAAATCCATCCATCCATCAAGATAGCCGGTATAAGACGATTTCATTACCTGTCGGAATTTAATTGTAGTATTTCTTTTTTCCAGTCTAGTCCTTACATACTCAGAATTCAGGGATATAAATAATTTAGCTGTAACCTTAAGTTTTGTAGTGAAAGTGATGTAAGTGATGTTGTGATAATACTAAAAATGTTAAAAAAAAAAGAAAGTTTAGCTCCGTTTTATTCATTTTATACCCCAAGCATATAGATTATGTAGTGATTTACCAAATTTAGTCAAAATTCAGTGTCGCGCCTGTATAACTAATAAACGAAACTTTTTGGCCACGGTGCCTCTCTTGAAACAAACCATTGCTCACGGATAACGATTGTTATACTTTTCATTCGACAGAGGTCGCGAATCTTTAAGCGGGTGATTGAGCGCGAAGCTTGTACTGAAATGCCCAGGAAATCATGGAATTGTACCTCATGCGGCGAGATCAATCTGATGGCAAGGGTAGACCAAGTGTTATGTTCCTAAACTTGAGTATCATGGCCCTCGCCTTCGCCCTCGAGACGGACTGATATTACCTCTTCCGCTCGACCCCGCCCTAGAGGATGGCCTCTAACGACATTTGGTCGCACACGGAAGTTCGACTGCTAGTAATAGATACACGATAAATGAATACCAAAACGAAAAATGTCGCACCGTTTAAAGGCTTTTATTGATGTTACTTCCGATACATACCAGAAACTAGGTTCCGGTGATAAATAACATTATTCCCTCTTACTATACCATGAGCTGAGTTGAATCAAACCCTTAAAAAGACAAACGAATAGGTTTTATGTCTAGACTACTTTCGGTAGCAGCAGAAGCTGGAACAAATCTTTCGACCGCAGCAGAAGCTGTAGTAATAGTATGGATTGCGGCTGCTGATCACATATTTAGGGACGGCCACCTCATCACCTCCTGCCCCCGCGTAGTTTTCAGAATCACAATCGCAGTTGTAAAACGTGCCCGCGTGCTTTCCATTTGCAGTGGCTTTACCCTCCTTTCCGGTGATAGACAGCTCTGCATCGCAGGTACTGAATATGGCCTGGGGACAAGTCTCGTTGCAGGTTTTATTTTGATGCTTATCTCTCGCCAAAACAATGTTCTTGTATGGGCCTTTCACCCCTGAAGGGCTGCTTCCTCTGCAAGCAGCAGCGGCCGATATGTGAAGAGACTGCCAGGCCAATTGGTACGCCGAGTAATGATCATACCTTGCCGGGAGTGCGTCTTGAGGTAGATTTCCATATTTGTCGAGAACGGCGAAATTATCGGGGCTGCCGGCATTGGACAATTTTGTTTGTATTCCAGCAATCTGAAATTAAGGCATAATCGGTCAAAATCGATCAAAGACGTCACAGACGTCAACCGAAACAGTGTCCTATAAAAGATTGCATTTCAACAACGCTTCGTTAAGTCAGATGAAATTTGACGAAAGTTCGGTCACGAGGTTAGTAGTCATCACTTCGTATGTTCCCTTTGCTGGCTTTCCAAAGAAGCTTTGTCAGTACACTTTCAGTTTAGCAAAAAGTTGTAAATTATATTAATAAAAGAGTTTACAAAACATCAAAATTACCAAATTTCGATCTCAGGCCTTGAACTGGAAATAATTCAGGGTAACAAGTGTTTCCTCGAGCATATTCATCGTAACAGGTTCCTGGATAAGCTATGACGGACCATTATACGTGAAAGTGATCTCTCCGTTTAAGTAAATAATTAGTGTCAGCTCCTATTCGTTTAATCAATTGTCCCCAATTGGAAGAGGGGTGTTTCTCCTCAGGACTAGCTAAACTTTGACCCGTTAATAAAGTTTTGCTTGACCGATTGGGAGATTGTCTGATTTGATGGAACTGTTAACTGTTTGAGGACAATATAAATAAGAATAAATATCGTCTTGATGATTTCAATGCAACTACTTACCTGCTTCTGAATATTGATCAGGTCCTTCTGTTTGTTCTTCTTCCTATTTTTTGCTTCTATTCCTGAAGCAAGGATGAGTACAAGTAGAAACGTAAAGAACAAGGTGATCTTCATTTCTGCTTTATTCCTGTTAATCGAAGAGAAATGTGTTTCAACTGGAATGTAAAATGTTAGGGTCTCAGTAACGCGTTACCTTTGACGATTGATGCTTAAAAAATAAAGCTCTCTGACGGTTTACAGTTAAATTGTGGTCTTTTTGACGGTTAAATTTCGTTGATGACAGATATAGAGAAAAAAAAACATCCGTCCACGAATTGGACCTTGATGCTTAGCGATGGCTCTTAAAGGCTGGATGAGCAGGTCCAGTTTGGACACAGGAGGAATGCATGCTGATCTATTCAAAGGTTGAAAATTATGTAATAATTGATATCAAGGTGAACTGTATAGTAGCGTGTTGATAAAGGCAGCGACCGGCGTTACTTTATAATGCCTTATTACTTAACGTGGTTTTTGCACTTTCAAGTGTTCCTGGACATAATCAGTCAAAGGAGCTCAGGACCTCAACCTGAAAATACTATATAGTGTACTGCGATAGAAAAACACCAAAGAGATAATAATAACCATAAAGGAACAAGGATGGTCAAGGATGAAAAAGATTAACACGGATTACAAACGACGAACTTGAAAAATTTAGGCTAAATTTTTCAAGATACGTGACGTAGCTTCTTTAAGGCCCGGTAAGCTCATTTAGAGATCTGAGGTCCGTTTCTCGAAAAACCCGGAATCTTTTCGGGCCCGAAAAGCCATTTTAAGTTAATCGGTATTCAAAGACAGAGAGGTGTCTGATGTCTGAAACTTCTTGTATGAGGAGAACCTTTGTTCGTATTAAGAATATGTAAATAAAACAGCTCTGTAGTCAAAAGGTTTGAGATTTTGCTGCGGCTTTTCGGGTGCGAAAACTTTTCGGGACCTTCGAGAAACGGGCCCCTGGGACGAACCACTTTGTGGTGCCTGGCTGCGCAAAAGGAACGAAAACGGTTGCTAAGGAAACAACTTTACTGTGTCCTTTACTGCTCATGATCGAAGGTTCTAGGAAACTGCGACTGCAAAGGTTTTGCATAAGAATTGAGCAAAGGCGAAGCATCGAAGTTGTAGTTGGCAGGATTTCCGTGTTTTTCATAATGCTTGTAACATTTAGATCCTTAAGCTTGTTCAGAGAAAACTATACCCGAAATGATGGCAGTGTTTTTGGAAATAACATAGTACTAATTCTCAACATTTTGAAGCTGGAAGTTAGACCTTAGAAGAGTTCCATGAAAAGACATGTGACAGTATTTGGAATAAACACTGATTTCATCTCTGAACCACTGGACCAGAAAGGATTTTTTTTTTCAAATTGTAACTGTCTGCTAGGAAAATGATCGCTGAGATTTAAAATCTTCAAAAGTTACTAATGGCTGATGAATTGGTTGAAAGTCCAGTTGATAGCATTTTGAAATTGTACCTGCTTTTTTTTGCTTCATGCATGTGATTTTACGCTAAAAATCGGAGTTTTCCTCTAACGTTTAGCACGCGAAGTGATGTAAACTCTACTGCTGTCAGTCTACTCGGGCCGTTGAAGTACTAATGGCGAAAGGAACAAGTTAATTCTACGCTCTAATCCTCAGTAATGCCAGTAGAGTGATGTAAAGACTCTGCATCGTTGACGCAACGATCATGTTTGCGGAAATTTAAATGTCTCGCCAAAAACGTAATACTGAGCTTCATCTGAGCTGTCCTCCACTTGCATCCGATCCTAAGTGCTTGCAAATTTATGTCGCAAAGTTGAATTCATAAATCCACTATTTTTTAAACGGCACGATCTGTAACGAATCAACAACCAAGTTGTAATATTTTTTTTTCTACACAGTACATAGAACATGTTAGCAAATTAAGAAGTCGCGATTTTGGAATAATCCTCTCTACTCGGTTAGTCGAATCCTGGAACCGAAGGGAAAGATGTCTTTTGCGACGTTTGGTTTTGGTCTCCCAAAATGTTTTTAAATCCTTTATGAAAGACTGCTAAATTAATAGGTCTGAATTGATATGTATCGGGCTAGGAAACAAAGTGTTCTGTACACCAAACTCACCTGAAGTTGTTTAGTATCGTGCAAGAGTTTTCAGCTACTTTGGATATCTCGGCCAGCCAGAGGAAGAACGTCTTTAATTTGCTTCGGGGTACGAGCTTGATTTTCGTTTGATCACAGCTCGTATATAGCCAATCACGATTTTCATTGAACTTCTTTAACGATAACGTTGTTTAGCGACTTTGGAGGCTATGCAAGAATTTTAAAGAAATTACGAAAAGAGCAAAGGAGACTTGCTTTTCCTTTCCAAACGAGGTGATTGTCGCTAATCACCTCTATAGAAATACACAACCTGAGAACTGGCAACATGTTGCCAACTCACAATTTCCAGTAGCAACCAAAATCCTCCTTTGATGATTAAATTCAGCTATTTTCAGCTACGATGATTAAATCGCCAAGCTATTTTCGCTTTTAGCTACTTTGGCAACCTGTCGCGCCCAACAATGTTGCGATATGTTCAAAAATTGAGTAAATTTAGTCAGGAGATGACATAGCTGATAAAAGTGCCGTTTTTTTTTTCGTCACTGACTTAAATATTTTAGCAAGACGTTTCGTTTTAACTCTTAAGCCTTCATCAGTTGAAAAATCGCGATATGTGATATGTTGCGTTGAAACGTTGCGATCGTTTGGCCAGGGCTTTACATCGCTTAGTTACTTTCAAGTTACTTCAACAATTTGAGGAAATCATAAAAAAGACAAAGGTAGCTAATTTTTTTCCTTTCAAAACAAGTGAATGCCGCTAATTGCACAAATGGCAAGACACAACTAGAGAATTTGGTTTAAACTGACGTGGTTTAGCTACTTTGGAGGTTGTGCAAGAATTTTAAATACACATCGAGTAAAAACAAAAGAGACTTGTTTTTCTTCTCAAACGAGGTGATTTTCGCTAATCACCTTAATCAAAAGTACACAAAAAGAGAATTTTGTCTTAATGAATCCGGTTTCCCACAGATGAACTAAGGAAAGTGTTTTATTTTCTGTTTTATTTCGTGTAGAAAAATGTTTTACATTTCTCTGCTTGACTTTCAAGATTACGCGGAGATCTTTCACTTGTCCCTAATCAAGAAGGTGGTTAAACGTCTCATTTTAGGTAACAAACTTTGTTATTGATTGCAACTCACAATTTCCAGTAGCAACCAAAATCCTCCTTTGATGCATGACGGGACGCACGGGGCTTCTACTGTAAGTACCGCAGAGAAATGGTAGGAAATTTTCCTAGCATTCCTTACATACTCTCACTAGGGATCTTCGTCTTGCGGCCAGGGAAGGCGTCATAATCTGTTTCAGTGACATGCCGATGATATTAAATAAAAAATAAACCAGAAAGGGCCGATGGAATTAATAGTGCTTTAAAAGTAAATAGTGCGTTCGAGTCATTCCCGATGCTTTCAAATGATGGCGGACTCCACCGACGCCAATAATCTGGAACAAAACAAGGTCATCATACATCGGATCACGTCTAAACACACGCGAAGAAAGACTTGGGCAGGAAAAAAACGTGAGCGGACAAAACCGGGGAATGCCGATAAATCAAGTAATCCCGCAATGATGAACGAATTACACAACATGAACCTTCCTCTGCTTCTCCCCCTGAACCAAGTTCAGATCTACGAACTGAACGTAAAGATACCAAAGTGCCTACGAATGGGTGTTGAGCGCGGTGAGCAGACGTAAATGTCTTGTTTACCCAATGAAAGCCATCACAATAAACTCTGAGCTTGCATCGAGATGCTTGTCCGGGCGTAAAGGAGCGTTTGATTAATCAATCTAAAACAGATCTTAAGGAATAAAAACCCACATGATCTGGAATACTTGTCTGAGTATGTCGTTGGCAACAACAACAACAACAGTTTATTTCTACTACTGTAAACAACTAAAAGAATTTACAAGATTGTAATTATAAATATATAAATAAACAGTACAGTACATACAGTAGTGGGACACCCAAAATAACTAAAAAGCTAAACTAGTTGGGTGACCGTAATTATAATAATTAAAAATGTAAGAGTCAGGAAAGAGGCACAACAAATACATCGGTACACATAAGTATCACAAACTTGGTACAAGATTAAATATACAAAACAAAACAAAATAAATAGATATAAACCATCAAAATATCAGTAAAGATTAATAGAGACTAATGAAATGCGAAGTTAGTTCTGGCAGTGGGAGCCACGTGGAGTATTATCATGCTCGGCAAAAAAAAAAAGAAAAAACAAAAACAAAAAAGCGCGAGGAGAAACTTAGTACATGGAGCTAAGATAGATTGTCAGTGCTTTAGGTGACCATCCACGGCTGCCAATGGCTTGGCCAAACGCTTGGCCAATGGCTTGTACACGCAACGAATAGTAAAAGTCCGTAAGCAACGACCTCCGAAAGAAGTGAGCCCACCCCCCATCCCCTGAAAATAGAGGAACTAAGGTTCAAAAGTATAATTGTTTTTGCAATCAATAACCTGAATAACGTACGATAAACAGGTGACGATTTAACTAGGGAAGGTATAGCTTATTCCAGGAGGCGTCATGAAGCGCCCTGGTAAAACAAAATTTTCATCAAGTAACAAGAAGGCCTTACAAAGTGTTTTAATACAAGCGAGTAGAACTTGGTCAATGTTCATATTAATTTCAGTGTGCATAATTAATGAGACAAAACTTGTCTTTTCCATTTTTGTGTATTTTTTTTTTCGGAATTAAAAAAATAAAGTTTTGCAAAGTGGCAATAGTATATATAAGATACTTCACTAAAAGTGTTACTCGGGCAAAGTATCAGGATTTTCAATTTTTGCGAGCCCGTCTGGCGATTCGAAGCTGCGATTCCATATAGTTAAGCGTATGTTTCACGTATGGTACACCAAGTATTGTATGTTGGTGTATTTCATCGAGGAATGCTCCTCCGAAAGTCGTACATTGTATCCAAACAAAATGTGCACGAATAGGCCATTTCCGAGTTGCCTTGTGCCTCTGTTTCAAATATGTCCTCGTGTAAAGCCTTTCACGAGTTTGATTCGCATGGAAATGAAACGAGTTTGGTTCGCATGGAAATGAATCACATTCTCATATGAATGATTTCGCCCAAAGGCTCGGTTTGACATCGAGGCAAAACACAACTCGGACATCTCCCATTGAAATTTCTTTGGTGTGAGATGTGAAATGGACCAGGAAGCATGAAGAGTAAGACGTATAGAGCCGAGTAATACGGCAAAATTTTCCTTCAATTTGTCGCACGCGCTTATGTGTTACACTTCAAGTTTTAAAGAGTTTCTGGGCGTATTACTACCTGTGCTGCATTTTGCCGAGACAAGTTGTGCGAAGAATACACGAGTTCAGCCTTGTTGAGGCATATCTGTACAACTTGAAAATAATGAAACAAGTTGTGCTATCTATTGAAAGAAAATGTTACCTAATATTAAGGCTTTAATTTAAGACCGAGTTTACCAGAGGACCAGGCAGGGGTGATACATGCCGTCTCTCCTTTTTGGATGAAACTTTGCCAGATTGAATGTACTACCCAACAACTCTAAAAGACAAAGTGGGCCGGCTTTGTGATTTTCCCCTTTGGAGTTAGACCACTCCCACTGGTTTTTTGCCCAAAATCCCAAAAATGTCACTAGAATAAGCATCAAATTTAAACACCGCTCCTGCTTACAGAATACATTGAATTTTATTGGTATTTCGCAAAAATAAAGATTGAACCTATCTTAGTTCACACCAGGAATTTCAAGTCATTTGAAGCCACAGGTGCCAATCAAGGAATGTCATTTCCTACCCATGTCACGCAACATTTAGCTATAAGGCAAATTAGCTCAAATTCTGACTCAAATATTGCTTAAGTCCAACTTTCTAAATCAAAACTAATTTCATCACAGTTTAGAGTCACCCTTGGCCTGATGAAATCAAGAATAAAATTTTTGGCATCTGTTATTTTTTGGTAACAAAAGCTGTTCAAACAACATGACAAGAGGCTAGTTTTAACAAAGAAACGGGAGCGAAATCTAAAAATATTATAGAATCAGTTCATCAAAGTTTTTCTATGTTAATGTCATTAACAAAGTCTTTGAATATTATTTAGGGCAGTGGAAGCTCAATGAATGCAAAACTCTTTGCAATACCCCTTAACCCTCGGATGTACAAAGAGGGGGGGGGGGGGTGGGGGTTGGATGCCATCCCCAATAAGGTATTTTCAAAATTTTGAAGATGGTTTACTCTAAGGGGCTGAAACTTTTAGTAGCTGTTCATTCATTCTTCTCGAATATTTTGATATGTCAATTGTGTGTCTATCATTTTTTATGTTTCCATAGCAACCACTAGTTTCATGTAGGTTTGGCCAAAAATCAACTTTTGTTGACATAATTCTGTATTTTTTCCCAGTTTTCTTCATCAAATTCCAGAAATTCACCAATTTGTACATTTCATAAGCATTTTGGCTTGATTTTGTATCAATTTCCATTATTTCTTGACTTTTTAAGAAAAAAGTAAAATCCAAGATGGCGGATCCACGATGGTGGGTCAAATGACGTCATTTGACATTATGACATCACAGCCATTGAATATGGTATCATTTTGTAGAACAAGCTCAGGGCTATCTAATCAATGTAAGTTTAGTACGCTGTGCGTTAACAGAACAAAAACCAGAGGGGGTTCCTTCCATTTCCCCTTCATACCACGGTGGGGGTACGAGTTAGCTTGTACGCCCAAGGGTTAAATAACAGTGCAAAACACCTAAATGCTATCCGTAGAACCTAAATATGGGAATGAACCGTCGTGATGTTTGAATTCTAAAACATTGGCTAGTTAGATGAGAGTTTTTCTCGGCATATCTTGCTTTTTAGATTACTCTTGAAACCCTGCTCAATCATCACAGGTCAAATACTTGATCTTGCAATTGATTAATGTCAACTATTACTTTACACTCGGCATACAAGCTCATCAATCCTGAGAAGTATTCTTTGCTGAAATTATCGTTTGCTCTCATTCCGAGTTCAAAAAACCCTTAAAATTTTCATTTTTGCTGCATCAGGCATGCAAGTAAATCTTGGTAAACACGTACAGTTGTATATAATACTTGAACTGTAAGATTGAGCTTTAGCTAGCTTTTATGAAAATGCGTTTTTCTTCTGAAAGTTCCTATACTGAATTAACCGCAGATAAAGGTTATACCTGAAAGATGTTAGCACAAAACATTGTAAATAATCGCATGTCTGCGAGTAAGAAGATGTGTGAAAAAAATTGCAATTCTGAGGAAAAATTGAGCCTCGAGAAGATCTAGTGGCTGAAATTATCTAAAACCTAGGGTCCAAGCGAACACACATTACAACATAAACGGTACCAGTGCCTTAGGTTTAGCAAGGTTTGGCCAGGTTGAACTTTTTAAATTTTTCTAGGCACTCAAGAAGTTTGATTGGCTCTTGGCCATGGTTTTCTTTTCTGCTCAGTAACCTCCTGTGTATATCCGTAGCTCCATAGCCCTGTGAAATAACTGATTTGTTTTTTTCTGGTGACAAAACTGTATTACATATTCTACATGGTGGCTGGTAAAGTAGCTGGCAAGTAGCACTGTCTTCGTACTGCAAGCCTGGTCAAGATCTCTTCTGCTTCATCTTGAGACGGACTCAGATGAGCCTGGTGTATAGCTAGTCGGCCACTTCTGTACATTACAGACAACATGCTGAAGTACTGGGCTATTTGGTCTGCAGCAAGCTACTCTTCTTTACTGGACATTTTCCCACCACTACTGTCTTGCACAGTCTCATCTTACTGCACTCATTCACTACAGTTTCGTCCTGTCCCCTCACCTTCCAAGAATGTTCTTTTTGGATATGTGGTCACTTTCTCAGAAAAGCGGGTTCCTCTGCGTGATGTTTTCAGACCCATGCCTTTGAGATTTCTCATATGGATCATGATCACTAAAGGACGTTTGGGATTTCAACCCATTTTATTTTGATGATGTCTATGCCGTTTCTCTCTCTAACTTCATTAGGTTTTTACCCGCACCCATGTGTCTCTGCAGGCTGCAAAAGATTGGTATGCTTTTGTGAATCCCTCTTCAGGGTAGGAGGAATACACTCTTGTAGCTTTGACAACTTGGGACTCTCCTTCAATAGATTGCGAGGTCCTAGACCATAGTTAGTAGATGGGAATGGTTGTGAAGCCCGGGAAACATCAAAGGAGCAAACAAAGATGCCAAGATTTGTGTTGGAAGGTCCACGACCGTGCAAACTTTTTTTTGCGCCCATACACTATGCATGAATTACGTAACCAAAACGTTTCTATTGGTCAGTTACTCGGTCAGTAGTATACAACAATTGTGTTTTGTGCACGGTCAAGGCCAAAAAAGAGAACAAAAACACGCAACAAAGAACTTTGTTGAGTTTCATAATAATCCCCTTCTATTAACTATGCCTAGACTGAGGCTGTTGGAGCTGACACGTCAAACTCTTGACTGTAAAAGTAGCAGTCTCTCTTGCAGCACATTTAAGGGCTGCTCTATGCATAAGTCTGTAGGCCCTTGAGGTCTTCCAAATCCATTCCTCATGTGCATGTGTGAAACGTTTACCAGGGCCCATATCATAAGCCTTCTACACTTTCAAACCTCCGGACTTGAAGTTAAAAAAATTTTGAGACAGGATCCCAGACATTGTATGCTTCATGGTCTGGCCTGACTCTTGAGTCTTAACAATATTATTGATGCCTGACACCCTTCAACCCGCCATTGGATATCACTAGCACTTTTAATGTCGTGGCCTTTACAACCCACATGGCTCTGCCCTGTGGTAATTCTTCTGTCACAGAGGTCCTTTCCAGCCTGTGGGTCACTGAAATCATATCTGACGATCTTAATGCCTGTGCACTCTCTAAGGCTGGCAAGTAAGTGGATGAGATGAGAACAAAGGTAACATCTGGTATTGTCGAGCTTCTCTTTCCAAAAAGTTATAATTGAGCAAAACATCGAAGTCATTCTTATCATTGGAGTGTGCACATCTATAAATAGGGATTGAAATCCCTTGCGCAGTGGTAATAAATAATAAATAACAACAATAAAAATAAATAAATATGATAAATAATAATAATAATAATAATAATAATAATAACAAACTATTAATTATCACTTGGTGATATTATTTGCTGCTGATCAAGGTCTTTGGTTCTTGTTCCCATGCTTTCAAAATTATATGCCCAATGTTTATCTTTATACCAATTAAGATTTACTTGCCTGCCTGATGCAGCAAAGTAAAAAAAAAATTCATAGATGTTTTTTAACTCGATTCGCATGAAATGGATATTCATTGGGTGAGCTCAAGAGTTAATATATGAGGGCAAACAATAATGTCAGCAAAGAATACTTCTCAGGATTGATGAGTTTGTATGCCGAGTGTAAAGTAAGAGTTGACATTAATCAATTGCAAGATCAAGTATTTGACCTGTGATGATCGAGCAGGGTTTCAAAGGTAATCTAAAAAGTGAGATTTGCCCAGAAAAACTCTCATCTAACTAGTCAATGTTTTAGAATTTAATTATCGTGGCCCTTTATTCCCATATTTAAATTGTACAAATAGAATTGAGGTGTTTTGCACCGTTATTTTAACCCTCGGATGTACAAGCTAACTAGCACCCCCACCGTTTAAAAACAAGATACGACAACAGTATACTAATAAAGCTATCGCTTATCTTTGGTCTCTTATGAAATACAAGAAAGGTTAAGAAGGAATCCACCAGAGCAACAAGTGGATAAAAACTTTGTACGGAGATTAATTACATTGTATTACAAACTTATGTGCGACTGTTTTAAATACCGTCTCAAAAAATATCATTTCCAACAACACCAAATCTCGAAAAGAAATTTGAGCTTCATATGAAACACTTGAAATATTTACAGGTAGAATGAAACTGATGATGAAATTTTATCCGTGTTTGCACAATTTCTCTGAACTTTGAAATTTATTTTCTCGAGTTCCTATAAGAAATCGTTCTCGGTGTTATTTCAGGAAACTATTTATATCTTTACCGTTAAGAAGAAGTAAAACGGACTCTAAAATACCCCAAATTATTCTGGTACCATGTTTTGTCTACTAAAAACTGAAATTGCTCGATTTCATATTGTACTTCGCCCTAAAATTTTCTAAAATTTATTAGTTTTTTTGTTTTTTAATTTCTATACTATGCGGCTTCATCCAACTTTTACTAACGACGTATACAAATAAATAGTCAGAAATTGACAAGGAACGCCAACGAGAGCGTAAAATATTAGGCTATATTCTAATGAACGAGCCAAGAAGGTTTAGACTCAAAGAAAGAAGACAGTTTCTATATGTCAGGTTGCTGTTTGTTGTCGTGGCCCTGACTTATTATACCTGGCGAACAAAACAGATGCTTAGGACCATTCTGCTTAAGGGCGTATATTTGAAGTCTGTCCATTATATGCCAACCCTAAAGAGGATGAAGGGCAAAGGAGTTTAGAATCCTTCATATAAGACTTCGGTGAGAAGGTCATCAGGGGGGAATGAGACTCGATTTCAAATACGGCAGAGGGAGTGTAGCTGGACACCGAAGGGTAGCCGCAAGCGGGCCAGACCGAAGAATACATGGCGACGCACTGTCGAGAGAGAGATGAGAGGCTAATGCCACAGCTGGAGCTCCATCCACAGGCTAGCCGGGGACAGATAGCTGTGAGGTTCTTTGTTGCTGCCTTGTATGCCAGTGGGCATCACGGGAAGTGAGTGAGTGAGTGAGTGATATAAGACTTAGTCCCCAGTTAATCTCTCAAGTTATTTTTATAGGAGAATCTTTGTTTATAATATTTGTCTCATTAGCCTAAGCGATAGAGTTTCTGTTATAGCTACAAAAATGTCAGTTCTAGATGTTGAAAGGGGACAACACGATTAATTGTCACAAGGAATTTGAGCCGGCCCGATGTATTAAAAACTTTTTTGAGCGACGCGGGTTTAAAACCTCAAATTTTGCAAAAGAATGTATGAACTCATTAGTGCTTTTGCCACCCAGAAATTTTGCAGTTTTTGAAAGCCAATTTTTCCTCGAATGTTACATCCAAAGAGCAACAAATTTCACCAGTCACGAAGTTTCACAAGCTCTTTCAATGTTTGTAGTCAATTCGTGGTGGTATGTTAAAGAGGAAAAATGTAAACAGTCACGTCAGCAAAGAGTGTCCTATTAGGCTATGCCCAGCTGATACCTTGTTCCCACGCGGATGTTAGCGCGCGCGTTGCGTAGATTTTAACTTGGTGGATGAAAATGCGTGTAGAGCCGCGTACGTGTAAATTCTCGTCTCAAAATTAGCTATGTCTAGATCCTCCTGGGATTTGAAAAAGTCGGGTGTAATCTTGGTATTGATAACGCGAGAGGAACTACCATGATTGGGAATAAACCCTGCATGAGGGACTATACCTCTTAACGTTGGTCCTTTACTGATAGTAACTGAAGATCATTCGTATCTTTCTGTTACAGATCTGCTAAATGGTGGATTTTGTTTAATTCCAATATTCATGTAGGATAAAAATAAAACAAAACAAAAACAATGGAAATTATAAGCAATGATAAAATAAGACCTTCTATTACCCTTACACACGGTGGCAGCTATAATTCAGAGCAAGAGAAATATTGCAATCTTCTCGAAAAACATTCTGAACTTAATGGTGTTATGAAATATGTGCACTGCTTTTTATTCCCTCGACATTACTATTACCGTTACGATTTTTTATAGCCATCAGGATTGTACTTCATTTCTTTTTTTCTTATCCGCTAGTTAGATACCCACAATTCATTTAGTGATACAAATGGTTTAACCCAGTTTTATTCGTTTTATACCCTCAATATACGCCACATTTCATGAATTAGTTTAATTAATCTTTGATTACATCAAAAGCCGAAAATACTCTTGCAAACAGCACTATGACAGCTACATAGACAACAGGGTCTGAGTACGGAGCAGATGGCAAATTGGCACATGTCATAATGGCCACAGTGTTCTGGGTTTATGCATTCACAGTTCCCTGCGGAGTGATAAAATTGAGCCATGTATGAATATTAACAGTCAGAATTATGGACGGAAATGTGCTAAAGAAAATTATAACAACAATAAAAAATATTGATTGAAATCGTATCAGGGAAGGATGAATGATTCGCCATTCCTGTTCATTCCGCTTTCCAAAGGGAAGACAGGATGAAGGGTAAAAGAGTTAACACCACCCTCCCCACCCCCTCATTCCTAAGGGACTCTCTCTCAGGTTATCTTAGGGTGCGTTCCTTTGGGTGATCTGTATCAGGATCATTGATCCAGGGTCGCTCAGATCATGGTGCATCAAAGGAACTGATGAATCCACTCTGGTCACGGATTCCTCGATTCCTTTGATGCATCATGATCCGAGCCATCTTGGCTTACTGATCCTGATCCAGATCACCCCTAAGGAAAGCACCCTTAGATAATTTCCGGCTTCAAAAGTAGTTTGAAAGTAGCCAATCCTGTGACGAGAACTTGCGGACCGCCGAAGCTGCTTCGCACGTATATTTCATCTAACGGTTGGTTTTCGCTGCGATAGTGTAGCAGCTCTCGTAAGCTTGTAATTCTATTTGTCGTTTGGGGCTAGGAGGAATTGTTCCTGTTTTTTGTTTACCTCTCAAAGGGTTTCAAGCCTTTCATGTGAGACCTCACGCCCTCTATAACAAAATGAGGATCACTGTCGAGCTTAAACTTTATTAGTAGAATTCTACTAGTATACTTATACAAATGCTGCAATCTGATTAGCTGAGCTACCCGTATACTATCAGCCATTAGAGTGCAGTGGCTGTCCGTCGACCACAAATGCGACGTTTTTATCGTTTTCCGCGGCTTTGAAAGAAAGTTTAGATGTAAATGGATAATTATATTCCTGAGAAAACTAAATGAAGGGCAATGGCGGTTTCCTGATTTTAAAAACTTGAAATGGTTAAAAAAACGGGCGCGCGCTCGTAAACAACTGCAAATTTACCAAGAACAATTGAATGCGTGTGATTTTGTCATAGCATAAAGCTCAGAAATGCGTAGAAAAATAATTAGAGACCGTTACTTGCGTCTATTTCAGTTAGAATTCCACTAAAACAATTAGATTATTCGTTCTCGATTTCTATAAGGCAATAGTTGATTCGGCCCTCGGCCTCATCAACTATCACCTCATAGAAATCTCGAGCTCATAATCTAATTTTTAATTGTAGAGGGTCTTCCATGTGATAAAACTTAAACTTCAGAAGGATTGCTAATTTTAATTTTTAACCGGCAATACGAAATCAGCATGGTAGAGAACTGGACGACATACCTAAAAATAACTTGAGAAGAATTACCTAGAGAATAAGGTCTTTACTTACTTAACTTACTTCCATGCTCACTTAAGAAAGGTTATTCCCTATTAAGGCAGAGCTTGACTCTAATTTCCAACCAATGTTGACCTTTGCACAACATTACTGTGAAAATGCATTGCTCTATCAAGGCCTTTATGAGGAATTAACTCTCTTTAGTTAACCTTTAATTAACCTTCGTCCTTTCCTGGTTCTATCGATCCTGGTTCTAACTTGACCATAATCTCCAACCAATTTTCGCCTTTGCATACTGATTACCGTAAAAATGCATAGTTCTGTCAACTGTCAGGAAATTATATAGCCTTAACTTACCAACTGCCGGTTGATATAAAAACTGCGGATTGAAGTGAAAACAAACGTTGGTTAGTTTAGAAAGAACATTTAATTCTGAAGCACAGTTAGACCCAGCCAAGTCGTGCTCTGTTGTTTTGAATTCCCCGTTATTTCAAACGTCAAAACAATTTTCATTGGATTTGCCATTGGGTCATATACTATCAACTATTTTGAACTCCCGCTATTTCGAACAATTTTTCGTTTCCCCTGCAAGTCCGAAATAGCGAGGTTCAACTATATTTTAATACATTGATTGTAAACTAAAGTGTAATAAATATTGTAACAACATTCTTTAAGGGAGAAATATGGTGTAATATATGAAATAAATAACAGAAATTCAAAGCACATCTGAATAAACCTGGTAAACCTGGTGAAAGTTCGTGCTTGCTGCAATTTGTTGAGTAAAATGAAAAAAAAAAAAAAAAAAAAAAAAAAAAAGAGCCCGCCCGCAGATTAACCAAATTGTTTCCGAATTATTACAAGTAAGGATCTGTACTTCTCCCGTGCAACAAACTACATGTAGGCAATTTTTCTCTCAAGCTAAACACGGTTACATGTCCACGTTGTAGTTAATTTCTCCTTCCTGGTTTTCTTCCTGGCTTCCTTCACTAACTGCACCTTGGATAATCTTTAGAGTAACTCAAAGGATAATAAAGGCAACACGACACGAAAGCGTTTTTATAGCGTGAATTCTCACCGGGGAACTGTATACAGATGCGAAGCATACGATCATCAAGACTAGCAATATCTTGGACATGTCGGTTCTGGTTTGTCAGAATGCTAAGAATAATATAAATGAACGCCACGGTCAGTTGTCTGTAAACATGAAAAGAAGCAAGAAAGCAAGAGAGCAAGAAAGCAAGAAAGCAAGAAAGCAAGAAAGCAAGAGAGCAAGAAAGCAAGAGAGCAAGAAAGCAAGAGAGCAAGAAAGCAAGAGAGCAAGAAAGCAAGAGAGCAAGAAAGCAAGAGAGCAAGAAAGCAAGAGAGCAAGAAAGCAAGAGAGCAAGAAAGCAAGAGAGCAAGAAAGCAAGAGAGCAAGAAAGCAAGAGAGCAAGAAAGCAAGAGAGCAAGAAAGCAAGAGAGCAAGAAAGCAAGAGAGCAAGAAAGCAAGTTTATTTCGTACACCTTTCTTGGCAGAAATGAAAGCTAAAAATTATAGGGAAAATATAATCTATAAACATTTTAATGATGTGACTATAACTATAGGTTCTACGAAGAATCTTTAGTCAAACGTTTTTTAAAGGAACACAAGTTTAAACTAAAAGGGCTGGTTTTTCCAAATCACAAATAGAATTTTTACGCAATAATCATGCCACGTGTCAGACCCCATTGTCGAATGAGACGATTTTTTTTCTTGAATCTTGTTATTTAGCACCTCCTGTTTCTATTGACGATCTCCGGCGAATTACAAAAGTTATAAAAGCTCTAAAACCCTCTTGAATGATATTGAAAAAAACAAAACAAAACAAAACAAAACGAAACAAAACAAACAAAACAAAACGTTAGCCTACTTTTCGATCTACCAGCTCTTGATGCTTAAAGTGAATCCCCGTCACGGAACAGTTCTCACCGCAGGCTATTATCACTAGCAGGTGAAGACTGTGCAGCAAGGTATTCTTGTCATGAATTCGCATTCCGTGCTCGTGGATAATTAACAGTGGCATCTCAAAGCAGCTGAGAACATATTCTAATGTTTGATTGAGATGGAAATGTTTTATACTTTTGCATGGCACCTTATAATTGGTCTTTCGCACTCTTTGAGTTAGCAGGATACAGCTAACGTGCGTGACTAGTGGTTCAGGCGTTGTGGGTCGCAAGATTTATTATGGTGATTTGAACACGTGCTGTGTTTTCTAGGTAACTTGCCCATAATGTTCGAAAATTTTATGTTGAAAGATAATTAAAGTTATATTTCTTTATTTTACCTAATGGGTAAAAGAGTGACTTGCTAATGACCTTATTAAACTCGGTAAATAAGATTTGTCAACTCTGCATTCTCTATATTTTTGACTTCATTTTTTAACTATTCATTGAAAGAAAGAACAAATAATCGAAAGGAAGATTGAACGAAAAACGAACGAATAAATAAATCGTATTCTCATTTTTATTCGTCCCATGGCACGGCAAGGACTTATGATTGTCATTTAGCCCACAGTTCACGATCGACTCCTTTCTCCTTAAGTACATTGTAAAGACAATGTGCCAAGACCTTGATTCAGAGAATCAATTTTATTGCTGTTTGTGTGATCTTCTTCCAGACATATATGCATAGTATGCTATAACATTTCACGCACGACTTTTTCATTTTTTAAATAATATCGAGTCGAGATGCTTTATACATTGTCTGTAAACACATGTTCTGTTTCAAGCGATGGTTATTAAAACATTTCCAGAGCATTTGTGACGTGTGTAAAATTCTTTTAGCTAAAAAAAAAAACAAACAAATTTACGTTTCGGTGACAAAGGAGGCGACGAATCATCGAGGCTCATTGATATAGGGCGTAGATTCTGAACTAATATCGTTACACCACTTAAGAGTAAATTAAAATGTGATATATTTCTTATTAAAGAGAACCCTTCTGAGTTATCTACATGTTTTCATCATATGCTTTCACTGTTGCTATACATCGACCAGCAATGAGTGGAAATTGAGCAGTGCTTCTATGTTTTCAAATAAATCTTAAGTGGTAAATATGTTACAAGAGTTGAGTGGTTAAAGGATTTGTCCAAACTTCCTATACTCAACCATGGCACCTTACTATTTCGTATGCCTTTCTTGGTAAGAAATGAAATCTTGAAAAAAGAAAAAAAAGAGAAATCTATGGACATTTCATTGTTGCGAATCAACTGTACGTTTAACGAAAAATGTATAGTCACTAACCCTTTCCAGGAAATGTATTGATGAAGCAAATATATGTATCAACAAAAATCTACTTAGATCTGATGAAAGTAAAAGCCAAAGACTTTTACTGGCTCTGGATCGGCTGATTTTTCAAGATCACAAACAAAATTGAAAGTTACGAAATTACAATCGTGCCATGTGTTGGTGCTATTGTCTGAAAAAATGAAATTTTCTTGTATGGAGTACATTCAAATTCCGTGCTCGTGACTAGTATGTTTGGCAACTTCAAGCAGCTGAGGAGATATTGTGCCTTTGTGATGGAGCTGAGAATATTTTAGACTTTTGAATGGCGCGTCATAATTGGCCTTCCGTGGTCTTCAAGTCATCAGACTAGGGGATGGGGGGCCAAATGGCATGGGTGAGTGGGCCCTGCATATGGGTCGTGGTTCTGGTGATTTATTATGGGGATATGCAAATCCAACAATATTTTTCAAAGGCGCGCTGTGTTTTCAGTGTAGTATGTCCATAATTTTCAGATATTTCATGTTCAAATCGCTATTTAGCTCTATTTCATGAGATACAAGGAAATTTAAAGATAGGCCTCTCAGCTTACAACTTGGTAAATATGACTCAGTCTTAATGAAGTTATTCAACTAGCTAAATGGGACTATTTAGCTGTCTGTTTGGAATGTTTCTGGCTTCCAATTTTTTTACTTCATTAGAGGCTTCTACAGAATAGGTCAGTGAGATTTTACAAGAACGGCGATCGAACGAACGAATATATGAATTCTGATCTTATTTAGTTAAAAAAGAAAAACGCGACCGACTCATAGCGCCTTAAATGCAAAGTTGAAGATAACGTGCAATGGTCGTGATTCAGAGAATCGTTTTTCTTGCTGTTTCTGATCTTCTTGACATAGCTTAATCGAAATTTGATCAAGTTGACACACCTTATGCATTGTTTGTTAACACCTGTTCTGTTCCAAGAATTGATTATCAAAATATTCCTAAAGCTATTACCTAAAACAACAACATCTTAAAGAACGATGACACAGGAAGCAACGAGTCGGCGTTAATGGACTTAGAGCGCTCAATACCGAATCAATTTACTCGCAGTTCTTTAATGGGAAAATGTATTTAAAGGAGCATTTACCAATTTCTTTGCAGTATACAAATTAATTTGAAATTGTGGGGAACTTCAAAATAATACTTGGATAAGTTAGAAATATGCCAACTTCACTTGGAAGATTTTAAAACAAGCTGCCCCATATAACCCCGCTTCAAATCGATGTAACCTATGCCTCTGGGAGAAGTACTTTATAATTTGTAAACCTGAGTTAGCCTCTCTGAACAAATGGCATGAACTGATCACTTCATGTAGACTCGCAAACAAATTCCTCCTGAAAAATTGTAAATTTTAGATTTTAAAGCTTCTCTTGTCATACACTAGTAACAGAGTCTATTTATAATTTCCACCTTTCTGTTGTTTTGTAAAAGCGCTCACTTACTGTAGCTATCATATTTCCAATGGTCACATGGGTATTTCAAATCAGTGTAACAATGTAAATTCGCATTTGGCAATTTATCTGATGAGTGCTGCACACAAGTTGTGCAGTACAAAACTAAAGAGTAATAAAATGCCAAGTCAATTGTACGGTTGATCAGTTCGTCATCTGTTACAATCATGCTCTAGTTTACTATTGAGCACTCTGAAAACAGATCTACAGATCAACTCGTTTTTATATAAAATATATATATATTGAGACTGACTAGTGACATGCCAAAATTAATTTTGCTTGCCACTATAATTTTTGAATATGGCCCCTTAAATAGTCTTAAATACATATATTGTAAGCCAGGGTTCTACTTCACTGCTTTTCCTTTTTTTCTTCAAGAAAGGATGCCAGGGATAATGCATGAGGCACTGCCAATTTTAGTTCATCTTATGAATAAAATACAATACACATAAATAAGGTTAGTTATGTTTATGTGTAAATCCATATTGGGAAGCCTCAAGTCAAGCTTGCAGTACTAAGGGAAATATTATAATAAATCAATCAGTTCCAATACATACTACACTGTAGTTTGATTTACCATCATTCCCATTGCTGTGCCATTTGAGATCAAGGCTACATTAACTTCCATCAGTCAAACAGATCTTACATCAAACTGTTGTTAAACGCGACCGCTCACCCATTTTCTAAGATCTTCCAGCCTGAAAATGTAACCAACAAACTTAAACAGTTTCTTCGGTGATCGTGAACTTCTTTCCTTCGTCTGTTTTCCCCTCGGACGCGAACAGGGTAACTGAAAAAAAAAACCACTTTCTCTGCTGTGGAAGATTTCGCTCCCTTCTGGTGGCATTCAGGAAAACAAAAACGCATAGGGAGGGCGAAACAAAACCGACCAAATCGACGAGGAAGCAAGACTTTTCTGGGGGCGCATAGTCAAAACAAAACATCAAAGCCTGACTAGCCTCGCTTTCATGCGACTCCTTCCGGGCGCCGACCGGGTGGTCCGCCATATTTGCATTCGGTGTATTGGGCATTGAATTTACCCTTTTCAGCCGTCCGGTCAGCCTTTCACTTGGTTTAATCGACCGAGGAAGCTACCGGGCCTTTAAAGTAAGAGCACACCTTTAGGAGTTTCCTTGCTCTGTGGGCTCCAAGGTTAAACTCACCCCACAGAGAAGAGATCTTTGTCTGAAGGTCTCGGGACTTTCTCCACTAAATACACCAAAACTTCTCCGAAACGAGCTTTATTCCTCTTTCTAACATAAAATTCTGACCAACAACTCGAATATGTCTTTCAGTTTTTGGAAAACATTTTTCCACTTGTTAAAAGCGTTACAGATCTTTTTATTTCATGATTTTACAGTTTGAGGACCATTCCTCTTTCCAACAATACCAACAAAAGAGTTTAAAACCTTTTATCACTCCATGTCGGGATAGGGAATAAAATCTTGATACAGATGATACTCACATGATGTTATTATGTTGCTTATTGTTGTGGGAGAGCTTTCATGCAAGGCAGATATCATGTCTATTCAGATCAAGAACGTCTTAACAGTAATTTCTTAAGTTTACGATACGAACTTGATATCAGACTTGCCAAGATGCATTTTAAGCTTGCGAAAATAGCCAACTTTTGAACTTTCACATTAAGCTAGTTAAAACTGATGATAGCACTTCTTCAAAGGACACAGAAACCATTTATACAACTGCAGAACTCTCAACAGTGCCATTGGTGGAAGGTAGAAGAGTTGCAATTTTTTTTCAGAGTTAATGTATGTGTTTTTCCTAGCCTTGCAAAGTGTTTTAACACAAGCGAGTAGAATTTGGCCAATTTTCATATTAATTTCAGTGTGCATAATCAATGAGACAAAACTTGTCTTTTGCATTTCTGTTTTTTTTTTTTTTTTCGGAATAAAAAAATAAAGTTTCGCAAAGTGGCAATAGTATATTCGAAGATACTTCACTAAAAGGGTTACTTAGGCAAAGTATCACTGAGGATTTTCAATTTTTGCGAGCCCGACCGACGATTCTAAGCGGCGATTCTTTATAGCTAAGCGTATGTTCAACGTTAAATAAGTAGTGTATTTTGTTG
This sequence comes from Orbicella franksi, assembly GCF_964199315.1. Classification (NCBI taxonomy): domain Eukaryota; kingdom Metazoa; phylum Cnidaria; class Anthozoa; order Scleractinia; family Merulinidae; genus Orbicella; species Orbicella franksi. The sequence goes on from NC_138153.1 coordinate 11,506,927, forward strand.
TATTTCAGTGAGGAATGTACCTCCGAAAGTCGTATCCAAACAAAATGTGTATGAATAGGCCATTTCCGAGTTACCTTGTGCCTCTGTTTCAAAATGAGTCCTCGTGCAAAACCTGTCATATGAAAACGAGTTTGATTCGCTTGGAAATGAAACACATTCTCATATGAATGATTTCGCCCAAAGACTCGGTTTGACACCGAGGCAAAAGGAAACTCGGAAATCTCCTATTGAGGTTTCTGTAGCGTGAGATGTGAAATGGACCAGAAGCCCGTTTCTCGAAAGCCCCGAAAACTTTTCGGGCCCGGAAAGCCATAGCAAAACCTCGAACGCTACGATTATAGAGCTGTTTTAGACACATATTGTTAATATGAACAGAGGTTCAATTCATACAAGAAGTTTCAGGCCTATACACTTCTCCGTTTTTACCTACAGATGAACTAAAAACGGCTTTACGGGCCCGAAAAGTTTCCGGGGCTTTTGAGAAACGGTCACCAGGACGCATAAAGAGTGTGGCCTACAGAGCAGAGTAATACCGGAAAATGTTCATTTCACTTGTCAAACGCATTGTTGTGTTGCAATTCAAGTTTAAAAGAGTTTCTGCGAGTATTACTACTTGTGCTGCATTTTGCCGCGACAAATTGTGCGAAGAATGCACGAGTTCAGCCTTGTTGAGGCATGTCTGTACAACTTGAAAATAACGAAACAACGTTGTGCTATCTGTTGAAAGAAAATGTTACCTAATATTAAGGCTTTAATTTAATACTCAACAAGATTCTTAAACGGTGAAAAACAACAAGTCTAATTATTATGACATAGAACTGTTTCCAGTTGGTCAGTTTCTGAATAGACCATATACGGACCTCGGTATTGGACTGGAACTAGCCTACAACTGAGGCTACTGTGGGGAGTCTTTTCAATTGCAAATGAGCCTCCATTGCAAGCTCGTTCCATTCCAATACCGAGAATACGAATATGGTCCATTAGAATTCACCTACATGATTCACTTAACTGTAATGTCACTTAAATGTTATTCATTTCCTTTTCAAAGGAAAACCATAAATTAAAATATTGATTTAATATTTATCAGTTGTTTGGTGTATAATCTTACAAAGTATACTCTCGTAAGTCAACAAATTGTTTAAACATAAAATACAACAACAGTATACTAATAAAGCTATCGCTTCTCTTTGGTCTCTTATGAAATACAAAAAAGGTTAAGAAAGAATTCACCAGAGCAACAACTGGACAAAAACTTTGTACGGAGCCGGATTAATTACATTGTATTACAAACTTCTGTGCGACTGTTTTAAATACCGTCTCAAAAAATATCATTTCCAACAACACCAAATCTCGAAAAGAAATTTGAACTTCGTATGAAGCACTTGAAATATGTACTGTTAAAATGAAACTGATGATGAAATTTTATCTGCGTTTGCACAGTTTCTCTGAACTTTGAAATTTATTTTCTCGAGTTCCTATAAGAAATCGTTCTCGGTGTTATTTCAGGAAACTATTTATATCTTTACCGTTAAGAAGAAGTAAAACGAATTCTAAAATACCCCAAATTATTCTGGTACCAGGTTTTGTCCACTAAATACTGAAATTGCTCGATTTCATATTGTACTTCGTCCTAATTTTTTTTTTTTAATTTCTATACTATGCGGCTTCATCTAACTTTTACTAACGACGTATACAAATAAATAGTCAGAAATTGACAAGGAAAGCCAACGAGAGCGTAAAATATTAGGCTATATTCTAATGAACTAGCCAAGAACGTTTAGACTCAAAGATAGAAGACAGTTTCTATATGTCAGGTTGCTGTGTAAGTTACTGTTTGTTGTCGTGGCCCTGACTTATTATACCTGGCGAACAAAACAGCTGCTTAGGACCATTCTGCTAAAGGGCTTATATTTGTAGTCTGTCCATTATATACCAACCCTAAAGAGGATGAAAGAAAAAGGAGTTTAAAATCCCTCATATAAGACTTTGGTGAGGAGGTCATCAGGGGGGAATGAGACTCGGTTTCGAATACGGCAGAGGGAGGGTAGTCGGACACCGGAGGGCAGCCGTAAGCGGGGCAGACCGATAAATACACGGCGACGCACTGTCGAGAGAGAATGAGAGGCTAATGCCACAGCTGGAGCTCCATCCACAGGCTAGCCGGGGACAGATAGCTGTGAGGTCCTTTGTTGCTGCCCTGTGTCCCAGTGGGCATCACGGGAAGTGAGTGAGTGAGTGAGTGATATAAGACTTAGTCCCCAGTTAATCTCTCAAGTTATTTTTATAGGAGAATCTTTGTTTATAATATTTGTCTCATTAGCCTAAGCAATAGAGTTTCTGTTATAGCTACAAAAATGTCAGTTCTAGACGTTGAAAGGGGACAACACGAGTAATTGTCACAAGGAATTTGAGCTGGCCCGATGTATTAAAAACTTTTTTGAGCGACGCGGGTTTAAAACCTCAAATTTTGCGAAGAATGTGTGAGCTCATTAGCACTTTTGCCACCCAGAGATTTTGCAGTTTTTGAAAGCCAATTTTTCCTCGAATGTTACATCCAAAGAGCAACAAATTTCACCAGTCACGAAGTTTCACAAGCTCTTTCAATGTTTGTATTCAATTCGTGGTGGTATGTTAAAGAGGAAAAATACAAACAATGACGTCAGCAAAAGACTGTCCTATTAGGCTATATCCAGCTGGTATCTTGTTCCCACGCGGATGTTAGCGCGCGCGTTGCGTAGATTTTAACTTGGTGGATGAAAATGCGTGTAGAGCCGCGTACGTGTAAATTCTTGTCTAAGGACTAGCTATGTCTAAATCCTCCTGAGATTTAAAAAGTCGGGTGTAATCTTGGAATTGATAACGCGAGAGGAACTACCATGATTCGGAATAAGCCCTGCGTGAGGGACTACCTCTCTTAACGTTCGTCCTTTACTGATAGTAACTGAAGATCATTTGTATCTTTCTGTTACAGATCTGCTAAATGGTGGATTTTGTTTAATTCCAATATTCATGTAGGATAAAAATAAAATCAAACAAAAACAATGGAAATTAAAAAACAATGCAAAGCAAAACAATGATAATAATAGACCTTCTATTACCTTTACACACAGTGGCAGTTATAATTCAGGGCAAGATAAATATTACAACCTTCTCGAAAAACATTCTGAACTCAGTGGATTTATGAAATAAGTGCACTGCTTTTTATTCCCTCGACATTACTGTTACCGTGACGATTTTTTTTATAGCCACCAGGACTGTACTACTTTTCTTTGTTTCTTATCCGCTAGTTAGATGCCCACAATTCATTAAGTGATACACTGAATAGTTTAAACCAGTTTTATTCGTTTCATACCCTCAATACATGCCACATTTCAGGAGTTTTTAATTCATCTTTGATTTCATCAAAATCAGCCGAAAATATCCATGTATTTGCAAACAGCGCTTTCACAGCTACAAAGACAACAGGAACTGAGTGTATTGCAGATGGCACCTTGGCATATATTATACTGGCCGCAGTGTTCTGGGTGTATGCATTCACAGTTCCCTGCAGAGAGTGATAAAGTTGAGACATGTATAAATATTAACAGTCATGTTAAAACTACGGATGGAAATTTACTAAAGAAAGTGATAACAACAATAAAAAAAATATTGATTGAAAATCGTGTCAGGGAAGGATGAATGATTCGCCATTCCTATTCATTCCGATTTCCAAAGGCAAGACAGGATTAAGGGTAAAAGAGTTAACCCTCCCCCCCCCCCCCTCCCCAACCCTTATTCCTAAAGGACTCCCTCTCAAGTTATTTTAGGGCGCGTTCCTTTGGGTGATCTGTATCAGGATCATTGATCCAAGATCGCTCAGATCATGGTGCATCAAAAGAACCAGTAAATTCACTCTGGTAATGGATTCATCGGTTCCTTTGATGCATCACGATCCGAGCGATCTTGGATCACTGATCCTGATCCAGATCACCCCAAAGGAAGGCACCCTTAGATAACTCCCGGCTTCAAAAGTAGTTTAAAAGTAGGTAATTCTGTCACGAGAACTTTCCTCACGTGGACTGCCGAAGCTGCTTTGCACGCATATTTCATCTAACGGTTGGTTCTCACTGCGATAGTGTAGCAGCTCTCGTAAGCTTGTAATTCTATTTGTCGTTTGGGGCTAGGGGGAATTGTTTCTGTTTTTGTTTTACTGTCCTCTCAAGGGGTTTCAAGCCATTCATGTCAGACCTCACGCCCTCTATATCAAAATGAGAATCACTGTTGAACTTAAACGTCATTATAGAGGGTCTTACATCTGATAAAACATAAACTTCAGAAGGATTGTTAATTTTAACTTTTAACCAGCAATACGAAATCAACGTGGTAGAGAATTGGATGCAATATCTAAAAGTAACTTGAGAAAAATTACCTTGAGAATAAGGTCTTTAAAAGGGATTAACTCTAGTTAATTAACCTCCATGCTCACTTAAGAAAGGTTATTTCCCTATTGTGGGAGAGCTTGACTCTAATTTCCAACCAATGTTCACCTTTGCACAACATTTCTGTGAAATGCATTGCTCTATCATTTCCTTTATGAGGGATTAACTCTCTTCAGTTAACCTTTAATTAACCTTCATCCCTTCCTGGTTCTATTTCCCTATCCTGGTTCTAGCTTGACAATAATCTCCAACCAATTTTCGCCTTTGCATACTGATAACCTTAAAATAGAATAACTTTGTCAACTGTTGGGAGTGATATGAGTGGAGAGTTCAAGACGGATTCCGACTAAAGTTCGAGCAGTAAGTGCAAAAATTATTTACCAAAAATCTACTCATAGCAAGGTAACTTTTGGAATACTATTTAAAACAACTCACTTTAGTTAATTTCTCTAAGTGACCCCGTGATTAAATTCTCTAGCGTTTTCGAGAAAGTTAAAGCCAAACCTCGTAGGAATGCTTAAAGCGTGTGTTATTGTGTTAACGCGAAACGTCTGTTTTAATTGAAATATGGATAACTTTAACTTAAGGTCAATTTTCTCTTGCGGGGTCAGCTTGAGAGCTTTATTCTCGATAAGTTCTTCTTTGCTGTGTTTCAAATATTACCATGCTAAGAGGTCTTTTGGTAACTTTATTTTTGCCATTTTGCTCGAATGTTCTGCAGAAATCATCCTAATAAAAGATTGAAATGACTGAAACAAGTGTCTAGCCTAACCTAAATCAAGAAATTATACAGCCTTAACTTACCAATTGGTGGTTGGAATAAAAACTGCGGATTGAAGTGAAAACAACAGTTGGTTAACTAAGAAAAAACATGTAATTCTGAATTACAGTTTGACCCAGCCAATTCGTACTCTGTTAATTCGAATTCCCTGTTATTTTGAACTTCAAAACCATTTGCCTTGGATTTGCCCCTCAGTCGTATACTATCGGCTATTTTGAACTCCCACTATTTTGAACAATTTTTCTTTTCCCCTGCAAGTTCGAAATAGCGGGATTCAACTGAATTTAATGCGTTGATTGTAGACTAAAATCTAATAAATATTATAACAACACTCGTTAAGGGGGAAATATGATGTAATATATGAAATAAATAAAAGAAATTCAAAGCAAATCTCAATGAAAGTTTGTGCTTGCCGTAATTTGTTGGGTAAAACGGAGAAAGAAGAAGAAGAAAAAAAGAGCCCGCTCGCAGGCTAACTAAATTGTTTCCGAATTATTACAAGAAATGATTTGTACTTCTCCCGAGCAACAAACTAGGTAATATTTTCTCTCAAGCTAAACACGGTTATATGTCCATGTCGTATTTAATTTCTCCTTCCTGGTTTTCTTCCTGGCTTTCACCACTAACTGCACCTTTAATGATCTTTAGAGAAATTTAAGGAAAATAAAGGCAGCACAACGTTAACATGAAAGCGTTTTTATAGTGTGAATTCTTACCGGGGAACTGTACACAGATGCGAAGCATACGATCATCAATACAAGCAATATCTTGGACATTTCGGTTCTGGTCTGTTAGAATGCTAAAAATAATATAAATGAATGCCACAGTCAGTTGTCTGTGAACAAGAAAAGAAGTAAGAAAGCAAGAAGCAAGAGAGCAAGAGAGCAAGAGAGCAAGAGAGCAAGAGAGCAAGAGAGCAAGAGAGCAAGAGAGCAAGAGAGCAAGAGAGCAAGAGAGCAAGAGAGCAAGAGAGCAAGAGAGCAAGAGAGCAAGAGAGCAAGAGAGCAAGAGAGCAAGAGAGCAAGAGAGCAAGAGAGCAAGAGAGCAAGAGAGCAAGAGAGCAAGAGAGCAAGAGAGCAAGAGAGCAAGAGAGCAAGAGAGCAAGAGAGCAAGAGAGCAAGAGAGCAAGAGAGCAAGAGAGCAAGAGAGCAAGAGGGCAAGAGAGCAAGAGAGCAAGAGAGCAAGAGAGCAAGAGAGCAAGAGAGCAAGAGAGCAAGAGAGCAAGAGAGCAAGAGAGCAAGAGAGCAAGAGAGCAAGAGAGCAAGAGAGCAAGAGAGCAAGAGAGCAAGAGAGCAAGAGAGCAAGAGAGCAAGAGAGCAAGAGGGCAAGAGGGCAAGAGAGCAAGAGAGCAAGAGGGCAAGAGAGCAAGAGAGCAAGAGAGCAAGAGAGCAAGAGAGCAAGAGAGCAAGAGAGCAAGAGAGCAAGAGAGCAAGAGAGCAAGAGAGCAAGAGAGCAAGAGAGCAAGAGAGCAAGAGAGCAAGAGAGCAAGAGAGCAAGAGAGCAAGAGAGCAAGAGAGCAAGAGAGCAAGAGAGCAAGAGAGCAAGAGAGCAAGAGAGCAAGAGAGCAAGAGAGCAAGAGAGCAAGAGAGCAAGAGAGCAAGAGAGCAAGAGAGCAAGAGAGCAAGAGAGCAAGAGAGCAAGAGAGCAAGAGAGCAAGAGAGCAAGAGAGCAAGAGAGCAAGAGAGCAAGAGAGCAAGAGAGCAAGAGAGCAAGAGAGCAAGAGAGCAAGAGAGCAAGAGAGCAAGAGAGCAAGAGAGCAAGAGAGCAAGAGAGCAAGAGAGCAAGAGAGCAAGAGAGCAAGAGAGCAAGAGAGCAAGAGAGCAAGAGAGCAAGAGAGCAAGACAGCAAGAGAGCAAGACAGCAAGACAGCAAGAGAGCAAGAAAGCAAGAGAGTAAGAGAGCAAGAAAGCAAGAAAGCAAGAAAGCAAGAAAGTAAGAAAGCAAGAAAGCAAGAAAGCAAGAAAGCAAGAAAGCAAGAAAGCAAGAAAGCAAGAAAGCAAGAAAGCAAGAAAGCAAGAAAGCAAGAAAGCAAGAAAGCAAGAAAGCAAGAAAGCAAGAAAGCAAGAAAGCAAGAAAGCAAGAAAGCAAGAAAGCAAGAAAGCAAGAAAGCAAGAAAGCAAGAAAGCAAGAAAGCGAGTTTATTTCGTATAATTATAGGGAAAATATAATCTGTAGACATTTTACTGATGTGACAATAACTCTACGTTCTACGAACACAAGTTTAAACTTAAAGGGCTGATTTTTCCAAATCACAGATACAAATTTACGAAATAATCATGCCACGTGTCGTCAGGCCGCATTGTCGAATAAGACGACTTTTATACCTGAATCTTGTTATTTAGCACCTCATATTTGTATTGAAGGTCTCCGGCGAATTACAAAAGTTTTAAAAGAAATAAAACCCTTTTGATATTGAAAACAGAACAAAACAAAACAAAACGTTAAACGTGGTGTTCGACTTACCAGCTTTTAATGCTTAATGTGAGTCTCCGTCACGGAACAGTTCTCACCGCCGGCTATTATTACTAACTGTTGAAGACTGCGCAGCAAGGCATTCTTATCTTGAATTCGCATTCCGCGCTCGCGGATAATCACCATTGGCATCTCAAAGCAGCTGAGAACATATTCTAATGTTCGATAGAGATGGAAATGTTTTATACTTTTGCATGGCACCTTATAATTGGTCTTTCGCACTCTTGGAGTTAGCAGGGTGCAGCTAGGGTGCATGACTAGTGGTTCAGGCGTTGTGGGTTGCAAGATTTATTATGGTGATTTGCAAATTAAACCACGTGCTGTGTTTTCTGGGTAACTTGCCCATAATGTTCGAAAATTTTAAGTTGAAATAGAATTAAAGTTATATCTCTTTATTTTACCTCATGAGTGAATATGACTTGCTAATGAACTTATTCAACCCGATATATAAGATTTGTCAACTCTGTGTTCGTTATATTTTTGACTTCATTTTTTAATTCTTCATTCAAAAAACGAATGAATAATCAAACAAAAGCACGAACGAGAAAACGAACGAAGAAATAAATCATATTCTCATTTTTATTCGTCCCATGGCACGACAAGGACGGACGATTCTCATTTAGCTCACACTTCACAATCGACTCCTTTCTCCTTAAATACATCTGAACAAGGCCTTGATTCAGATAATCAATTTTATTGCTGCTTGTCTGATCTTCTTCTAGACATAGCATGCTATAACATTTCAGGCACGACTTTCCCTTTTTGAAATAATATCGAGTCGAGATGCCTAATACATTGTTTGTAAACACATGTTCTGTTGCAAGCAATGATTATTAAAACGTTCCCAGATCATTTGTGACGTGTGTAAAATTCTATTAGCTAGAAAAGCAAATTTACCTTTTGGTGACAAAGGAGGCGACGAGTCGTCGAGGCTCATTGATTTAGGGCGTGAATTCTGAACTAATTTCCTTCCACCACTTACGAATAAATCAAAATGTGATGAATTTCTTTTTAAAAAAACACCCTCCTAAGTTACTTACATGTTTTTTATCATATGCTTTCACTGTTGCTATACAGCGACCAGTAATGAGTGGAAATTGGGCAGTGCTTCTATGTTTTCAAATAAATCGTGAGTAGTAAATATATAATAAGGGTTGAGTGGTTAAAGGACTTATCCTCCTATACTCAACCATGCCACTTTACTATTTGGTATGCCCTTTTCGGTCAGCAACAAAATCTTGAGAGAAGAAGAAAAAGAAATCTATGGAAATTTCAATGTTGCGAATCAACTGTACGTTTAACGAAAATTTCTGTAGTCTTCGAGTGTTTTTAGGAATGTTTCATTGTACTTACATATCAACAAAAAATAGCTACTTAAATCTGATGACAGCAAAATCCAAAGAGTTTTACTTGTTCTCGGCAGATTTTCTGATCACAAACACAAGTTATATTTTACTAAATTACAACATGCCACGTGTTGGCGCTATTGTCGAAAAAGACGAAATTTTCTTGTAAAGAATATCTGATATTACTTGAAACTTATTATTTAAAATCGTTTTCCGGCGAATTACAAACCTTTTAAAAGAAAAGAAAAGAAACCATATACAATGATATCGCAAAACGGTTGCCCACTTTTCAACTCACCAGTTTTTGGTACTCAAAGTGTGTCAACTTCACGGAACAGTGCTCAACAAAGGTTATGACTGACTTTGGAAGAATACGAAGTAAAACATTCTTGTCATAAATTCTAATTCCGTGCTCGTGGTTAATATGTTTGGCAGCTTAAAGCAGCTGAGTACAGTGTTACCCAGCCCTAGGTCACCTCATTACAACAGCCATTTTCGTACTGGATATAAGAATATTTCTTATAAGAAAACCCTGTTAATGCGGTCGCCATAAAATACGGCTAACGGTCTTATTTTGAAATGTCAACCTATATAATAATCCTGTACAATTTTACCTCTTTCATACAGCCACTCGAACCAAATACGCATTGATAATTCATCAAACAAAACAAATGTTGAAAAACAATATCATGTCATTTACCTCTGTTGTTAACTTTAAGAGGTCACTTAAAAGAATAGACCTGTCATGAAATTTGACTCCACCCAGTAAATTCACAGTAAAATTTTCACGGCCCATTGGTGACCGAATTGATAGAGTTCCATAATAATGTACGCATAATGTGAAACACTTATTGTTGATTTAAGCTTACTGACTGTGTCCCTTTAAGTGGTAAATATATGATAAGATTTGAGTGGTTAAAGGCTAGTCTTCTTATACTAAATCCCGCCACCGTCCTATTTCGTATGCCTTTCATGGTAAGAAAGAAAACCTTGAGAAAAGAAGAAAGAAAAAAAGTTGGGCATTTCTATGTTGCGAATATAACTCTACGATTAACGGAAATTCTGTAGTCTTCAATCGTTTTCAGGAATGTTTCATTGTACTTTCATATCAACAAAAAAATAGCTACTTAGATGTGATGATCTGATTGGCCTTCCGTGGTCTGCAAGTCATCAGAGTAGGGGATGGAGCGCCAAATCGCATGGGTGAGTGGGCCCTGCATATGGGTCGTGGTTCTGGTGATTTATTATGGCGATATGCAAATCCAACAATATTTTTCAAAGGCGCGCTGTGTTTTCAGTGTAATATGTCCATAATTTTCAGATATTTCATGTTCAAATCGCTATTTAGCACTATTTCATGAGATACAAGGGAATTTAAAGACAGGTCTCTCGGCTTACAACTTGGTAAATATGACTCAGTCTTAATGAAGTTATTCAACTAGCTAAATGGGACCATTTAACTGTCTGTTTGGAATGTTTCTGGCTTCCAATTTTTTAACTCCTCATTAGAGCCTTCTACAGAATAGGTCAGTGAGATTTTATGAGAAAGAAGATCGAACGAACGAATATATGAATTCTGTTCTTATTTAGCTAAAAAAAAAACGCGATCGACTCATAGCGCCTTAAATGCAAAGTTTAAGATAACGTGCAACGGTCGTGATTCAGAGAATCGTTTTTCTTGCTGTTTCTGATCTTCTTGACATAGCTTAATCGAAATTTGATCAAGTTGACACACCTTATGCATTGTTTGTTAACACCTGCTCTGTTACAAGAATTGATTATTAAAATATTCATAGAGCTTTTGTGATGATGATGCACGTAAAGGCTATTACCTAAAACAACAACATCTTAAAGAACGATGACACAGGAAGCTACGAGGCGGCGCTATTGGACTTAGAGCGCTCAATACTGAATCACTTTACTCACAGTTCTTTATTGGGAGAATATATTTAAAGGAGCATTGAATTATTATTATTTTTTTGCAGTGTACAAAATCGCCTTGAAATTGAAGGGAACCTCAAAATAACACTTGGATAAATTAGAAATACACCAACTTCTTGCTCCTGTTTTGTTTCGATTAAAAAAAAAATAATCAGTTCTCTACAACTAGTAAGATACGGATTTGGTGACGTCAAGAGAATATGATCATAGTAATCTCTTGGTGACGTACGTTTGGAGTGCAATTTCAGGCTTTCGCATATAGCGTCAAGGATACAATCAGTCCGTGCATTGATGTAACACGTTCTGGTTTTCTCTTCTTCTTCTTTTTTTTTTACTCGTTTTCGCCGGATACTTTCACTCTTTATCCAAAATTAAATCTGGGTTATCACTGCGGTGAAAATTCAACAGAGCTTCCAGTTCCCACGTCCATTTTTAAGTGCCGAATATAGAGCATATCTTCAAAAAGAGAGAGAGAGAGAGACATTGTTTTCCATGGATGTACAAATCCCCTCCTCTAAAAATTTTTTTTAACAGAATGTCAAGAATCTACGAAAAGTGCTAAAGAATCGGAAGAAATAAGTTGCACATCGTCTCAGTCTTCGAAGAGCTCGTTTTGCAAAATACAGATCTTCGAATTTACAAATTATACACTTCCGTTGTGTTTTTTTTTTTTTTTGTCTTGTTTAGGTTATCACACGGAGGAATCTGACTGTTCTGATACTTGACATGTTCATTTCAGTACAGGTTTACTGTTTTCGTTTCGCTTCATTTCTTTTCGCAAAATACAGTAAGCCAAATTAATAGCTTCATTGCGAGTTTTCGTTTATGCCAGTACGAATATCGATTGCCCAGATTTTTTATTTCATAATTTTACAGTTTAAGGACCATTCCTCTTTCCAACAATACCAATGAAAGAATTTAAAAGATTTTATCACTGTATGCCGGGAGAGGGAACAAAATCTTGATACAGATAATACTCACATGATGTTATTATGTTGCTTAGTGTTGTGGGAGAGCTTTCATGTCAGGCAGATATCATGTCTATTCAGATCAAGAACGTCTTAACAGTAATTTCTTTATGATACGAACTTGATATCAGACTTGCCAAGATACATTTTAAGCTTGCGAAAATAGCCAATTTTTGAACTATCACATTAAGCTAGTTAAAACTGAAGATAGAACTTCAAAGGACACAGAAACCATTTAAACAACTGCAGTACTTTCAACAGTGCCATTGGTGGAAGGTAGAAGAGTTGCAATCTTTTTCAGAGTTATGTGTTTTTCCTAGCCTTGCAAAGTGTTTTAACACAAGCGAGTAGAATTTGGCTAATTTTCATATTAAGTTCAGTGTGCATAATTAATGAGACAAAACTAGTCTTTTCCATTTTTGTGTATTTTTTTTTTCGGAATAAAACATAAAGTTTTGCAAAGTGGCAATAGTATATTCGAAGATACTTCACTAAAAGGGTTACTTGGGCAAAGTATCAGGATTTTCAATTTTTGCGAGCCTGACCGGCGATTCTAAGCGGCGATTCTTTATAGCTAAGCGTATGTTGCACGTTAAATAGGTGTTGTATTTTGTTGTATTTCAGCGAGGAGTGTACCTCCGAAAGTCGTATCTAAACAAAATGTGTATGAATAGGCCATTTCCGAGTTACCTTGTGCCTCTGTTTCAAAATGAGTCCGTGCAAAACCTGTCATGTGAAAACGAGTTTGATTCGCATGGAAAAGAAACACATTCTCATAAGAATGATTTCGCCCAAAGACCCGGTTTGATACCGAGGCAAAAGACAACTCGGAAATATCCCATTGAAATTTCTGTGGCGTGAGATGTGAAATGGACCAGGAAGCATAAAGAGTGTGACCTATAGAGCCGAGTAATACCGGAAAGTGTTCATTTCACTTGTCGCGCGCGCTGTTGTGTTGCACTTCAAGTTTTAAAGAGTTTCTGCGGGTGTTACTACCTGTGCTGCATTTTGCCGCGACAAGTTTTGTTGAAATTTTGTGGAAGAGACTACCTTCAGACTCACGGCACTGCGATGGGCACTAAAATGGCAGTTCCTTTTGCCAATATCTTTGTGTCCGCAGTTGAAACCGAAATCATCAACAAGAGCAAAACGAAACCACTCGAGTGGAAAAGATACATCGATGATATATTTTCTTTGTGGGATACAACAAAAGAAGAGATTGATCTCTTTATCTTAGAAGCCAACAGGCATCATACTACCATTAAATTCACGGCTAATGTATCAGAGAAAGATACAAACTTCCTAGACACTGCAGTATTTAAAGGCGAAAGATTCTACGAGGAGTCAATCCTAGACCTTCGCACACATTTCAAACCTACTGAAACCTTTCAGTACACGTATTTCTCTTCTTGTAACGCCCCCGGTGTGGCGAAGGGCTTCATCAAAGGGGAAGTCCTCAGACTTCTTAGAACTAATTCTTCAAAGGCACTTTTTGAAGAAAGCATTAATAATTTCAATTAAGCAATTACACGACAGAGGCTATCTAAACAACATAGTTGAAAAGACCCTCGCAGAAGTCAAATTCTTAGAGAGAAAATACGCGCTACAGGAAAAACAGAAGGTGCAAAAAATCATATTGCCTTTCGTCACAAAATACAACCCATTAGTGCTCAAAAAGATTTTAATGAGCAAATGGCATATCATTGAGAAACAACCCCTGCTTCGAGAGATTTTTCGGGAACCACCCATTATCTCTTACAAGAGAGGCAGCTCTCTAAAAGATATACTCGTTAGAACAAAACTATAAAGGTCAAACTAATTATATACAACATCACGAAACCCGCAGGAGTCGTGTCAGGCCTGTCACACTTTTAACAACATCGAAGAATACACGAGTTCAGCCTTGTGAAACATGTCTGTACAACTTGAAAATAATGAAACATATGTTGTGCGATCTGTTGAAAGAAAATGTTACCTAATATTAAGGCTTTAATGTAATGTTCAAAAAGATTCTTAAACGGTGAAAAAAAAAAACAACAAACAAACAAACAAACAAACAAACAAAAAACAAGTCTTATTATGATGATATAGAACTGATTCCAGTTGGCAAGTTTCTGAATGGACCATATTCATACTCTGGTATAGGACTGGAACTAACCTACAATTGAGGCTAATTTGGAGTCTTTTCAACTGCAAATGAAATTTATCCCTTTTTTTAAATTTCATTTCCTTCATGAGCCTCCATCGGAACCTAGCTGGTTCCAGTCCAATGCTGAGAGTAGGATCCCTCATATAAGACTTAGGTTAGGAGGTCATCAGGAGGGAATGAGACTCGGTTTCGAAAACGGCACTCCACTGGACACCGGAGGGTAGGAACAAGCGGGGCAGACAGAAAACAACATGGCGATGTACTGTCGAGACAGAGATGAAAGACTAATGCCATAGCTGGAGCTCCATCCAAAAGCTGGCCGAAGACAGACGGCTATGGAGGTCCTTTGTTGCTGTCCTGTGTGCCAGTGGGCATAACGGGCAGTGAGTGAGTGAGTGAGTGATATAAGACTTAATCCCCAGTTAATCTCTCAAGTTATTTTTGTAGGAGAATATTTGTATATAATATTTGCCTCATTAGCCTAAGCGATACAGTTTCTGTTATAGCTACAAAAATATCAGTTCTGGATATTTACACACACACACACACACACGCACACGACAGGTTTAATTGTCCCAAGGAATTTGAGCCCAATGTATTAAAAACTTTTTCAGCGACGCGGGTTTAAAACCTCAAATTTTGCAAAGAATGTATGAGCTCATTAGCGCTTTTGCCACCCAGAAATTTTGCAGTTTTTGAAAGCTTATTTATCCTCAAATATTACACCCAAAGAGCGACAAATTTCACCAATCACGAAGTTTCACAAGCTCTTTCAATGTTTGAAGTTAATTCGTAGTCGTATGTTAAAGAGGAAAAATGTAAACAATCACGTCAGCAAAGATTCTCCTATACCCGGTACCTTGCTCCCACGAGGATGTTAGCGCGCGCGTTGCGTATATTTTAACTTGGAGGATGTAATATAAATGCGTGTAGAGCCGGGTACGTGTAAATTCTCGTCTAAAAATTAACTAGATCCTCCTGGGACTTAAAAAGTCGGGTGTAATCTAGGAATTGATAACGCGAGAAGAACTACAGTCGGAATAAGGCCTGCAAGAGGGACTACCTCTCTTAACATTCGTCCTCAGTTTTTATCATTCTGTTACAGATCTGCTAAATGGTGGATTTTGTTCAATTCTAATATTCGTGTAGGATAAAAACAAAACAAACAAAAACAATGGAAATTTAAAACACACTGCAAAACAAAACAATTATAAAGTATTGAGACCTTCTATTACCCTTACACACAGTGGCAGTTATAATGCATAGACAAGATAAATATTACAACTACTCTTGACTCAATGGTGTTATGAAATAAGTGTCCTGTTTTCTATTCCCTCGACATTACTGTTACCGTGACGATTTTTTATAGCCATCAGGACTGTACTACATTTCTTTGTTTCTTATCCGCTAGTAAGATACCCACAACTCATCTAGTGATACAAATGGTTTAACCCAGTTTTATTCGTTTTATACGTTCAATACATGCCACATTTCATGAATTAGTTCAATTCATCTTTGATTTCATCAAAATCAGCCGAAAATATCCTCGGCTTTGCAAACAGCTGTTTCACAACTACAAAGACAACAGGATCTGATTAGAGAGCAGATGGCACCTTGGCATTTGTTATAATGGCCACAGTGCTCTGGGTGTATGCATTCACAGTTCCCTGCGGAGAGTGATAAAATTGAGCCATGTATGAATATTAACAGTCAGAACTATGGACGGAAATGTACTAAAGAAAATTATAACAACAATAAAAAAAATTGATTGAAATCGTATCAGGAAAGGATGAATGATTCGCCATTCCTATTCCTTCCGCTTTCCAAAGGCGAGACAGGATGAAGGGCGAAAGATTTACCCCCCCCCCCCATTCCTAAGGGACTCCCTCTCAGGTTATTTTAGGGTGCGTTCCTTTGGGTGATCTGGATCAGGATCATTGATCCAGGGTCGCTCAGATTATGGTGCATCAAAGGAACTAATAAATCCACTCTGGTCATGGATTCCTCGATTCTTTTGATGCATCATGATCCGAGCGATCTTGGATCACTGATCCTGATCCAGATCACCCCAAAGGAAAGAACCCTTAGATAATTCCCGGATTCAAAAGTAGTTTAAAAGTAGCCAATCCTGTGACGAGATCTTTATTAACGTGGACTGCCGAAGCTGCTTCGCACGCATATTTCATCCAATGGTTGGTTTTGACTGTGGTAGAGTAGCAGCTCTGGTAAGCTTGTAATTATATTTGTCGTTTGGTGCTAGGAGGAATTGTTTCTGTTTTTTGTTTTATTGTCCTCTCAAAGGGTTTCAAGCCATTCATATGACACCTCACGTCCTCTATAACAAACTGAGGATCGCTGTCGAGCTTAAACGTTATTATAGAGGGTCTTACATCTGATAAAACTTAAACTTCGATTTCAGAGGGATTGTTAATTTTAATTTTTAACCGGCAATACGAAATCCACCTGGTAGAGAACTGGACGCCATATCTAAAAATAACGTGAGAAGAATTACCCAGAGAATAAGGTCTAAAAGGGATTAACGCTCGTTAGTTAACCTCATGCTCAATTAAGAAAGGTTATCTCCCTATGATGGCAGAACTTGACTCTATAATTTTTACCAATGTTGACCTTTGCCCAACACTACTGTGAAAATGCATTGCTCTATCAAGGCCTTTATGAAGGGATTAACTCTCTTAAGTTAACCTTTTTAAATTGACCTTCAGCCTTTCCTGGTGCTATTTCCCTATCCTGGTTCTAGCTTCTGAATAATCTCCAACCAATTTTCGCCTTTGCATACTGATTAGCGTAAAGATGTATAACTCTGTCAACTGTTAGGAGTGATATAAGTGGAGAGTTTAATAAAAGATTAAAATGACTGAAACACCTGTTTAACCTAACCTAAATCAGGAAATCATATAGCCTTAACTTACCATTTGGCGGTTGATATAAAAACTGCGGATTGAAGTGAAAACAAAAGTTGGTTAGCCGAGAAAGAACATTTAATTCTGAATTACAGTTAGACCCAGCCAAGTCGTACTCTGTTATTTCAAACTTCAAAACCATTTTAATTGGATTTGCCCCTTAATTAATCATATACTATCAGCTATTTTGAACTCCCGCCATTTCGAACAATTTTTCGTTTCCCCTGCAAGTTCTGAATAGCGGGGTTCAACTGTATTTTAATCCATTGATTGTAAACTAAAATCTAATAAATATTGTAACAACACTCCTAAGTTAAGGGAGAAATATGATGTAATATATGAAATAGGTAAGAGAAATTCAAAGCACATCTGAATAAACCTGGTAAAATTACGTGCTCGCCGCAATTTGTTGGGTAAAACGGAGAAAGAAAGAAAGAAAAAAGAACCCGCTCGCAGGCTAACTAAATTGTTTCAGAATTATTTCAGTAAGGATCTGTACTTCTCCCGAGCAGCAAACTAGGTAATTTTTCTCTCAAGCTAAACACGGTTACATGTCCATATTGTAGTTAATTTCTCCTTCCTGGCGTCTCCCACTAACTGCTCCTTAAATAATCTTTAAAGTAATTAAGAGGATAATAAAGACAAGACACCATGAAAGTGTTTTTATAGCGTGAATTCTTACCGGGGAACTGTATACAGATGCGAAGCATACGATCATCAAGACAAGCAATATCTTGAACATGTCGGTTCTGGTCTGTCAGAATGCTAAAAATAATATATATGAATGCCACGGTCAGTTGTCTGTGAACAGGAAGAAGAAGCAAGAAAGCAAGAAAGCAAGAAAGCAAGCGAACAACCTAGGGTTATTTGACGACCTTTTAAAATTAATCATGGTAAGTGTTCAATTAATCACACATCATTTTTATTCGTTAAATCACTGATATGATGGTCGGTTCCAGTCAAGTGGCCAAAAAAAAAATAAAAAATAAAAAAACGTTGACAAGTTAAAGATACCAAATCACAAATACAATTTTACGAAATTACAATCATGCCAAGGGGCAGGCCGTATTGTCGAATAAGGCGATTTTTTCTCGTACATATGGAAGTAGTATATCATTTCTGTATTACTTGAATTTTAATGTTGTGAATATGATTGTACGTTTAACGAAAATCTATAGTCTTCAAAGGTGTCCAGGAAATGATTTGAAAAAGGTTGGACTTTTCTAGACCAGAATTACAATTTTAGGAACTTACAATCATGCCTCGTTCAGAAGAAGTTACTTAGAACCTAACCTTTTGATGGACGGTTTAATATCCGGCGAATTACAAACCTTTAGAAAGACGTGATGCTCTATCGAATTATATTGAAAAACGGTTTCCTAGAGAATCATTTTTCGTGCTGATTCTGATCTTTCCCTTAATGACTGCTCCCTCGAGAAATAGTGAGTTTTGTTTCACCTCGATCTCGATGTTCACCGCGGCGAAGGAGAACAGGACTTAGTTGAATCGTGTTATTTAACACCTCATGTTTCTATGGACGGTCTCCGGCGGATTCCAAAAGTTTTAAAAGAAATGAAACCCTTTTGAATGATATTGAAAAAAAAAAAACGAAAATCGTTTACCTACTTTACAACCGATGCTTAAAGTGAGTCTCCGACAAGGAACAGTTCTCACTGCAAAGGCTATTATTACTGACTGTTGAAGTTTGCGAAGCGTTCTTATCATAAATTCGCATTCTGTGCTCGTGGTTAATTAAATTTGGCAGCTCCAAACAGCTGAGAACATATTGTATTGTTTGATAGCGATGAAAATGTTTTATACTTTTTTTATGGCGCCTTATAATTGGTCTTTCGCAGGCTGGGAGTTATCAGAGTGCGGCTGGGGTGCGTGACTAGTGGTTCATGCGTTGTGGGTCGCAAGATTTATTATGGTGATTTGCAAATTAAACCACGTGCTGTGTTTCTAAGGTAACTTACCCATAATTTTCGAAAATTTTATGTTGAAGTAGAATTAAAGTTATATCTCTTTGTTTCACCTAACGGGTAAATACGACTTGCTAATGAACTTATTCAACTCGATAAATGAGATTTGTCAACTCCGTATTCGCTATATTTTTGACTTCATTTTTTAATTCTTTATTGAAAGAAAGAATGAACAATCAAACGAAAGAATGAGCGAAAAAACGAACGAAGAAATAAATCATATTCTCATTCTAATTTAGCTCACACTTGACGCCTTTCTCCTTAAATACATCTGAACAAGGCCTTGATTCAGAGAATCAATTTTATTGCTGCTTGTCTGATCTTCTTCTAGACATAGCATGCTATAACATTTCAGGTACGACTTTCCCTTTTTGAAATAATATCGAGTCGAGATGCCTTATACATTGTTTGTAAACACATGTTCTGTTGCAAGCGATGATTATTAAAACGTTCCCAGATCATTTGTGACGTGTGTAAAATTCTATTAGCTAAGAAAACAAATTTACCTTTTGGTGACAAAGGAGGCGAATTTCCCTCCGCCACTTAAGAATAAATCAAAATGTTATGAATTTCTTTTTAAAAAAACCCTCCCGAGTTACTTACATGTTTTTATCATATGCTTTCACTGTTGCTATACAGCAACCAGTAATGAGTGGAAATTGAGCAGTGCTTCTATGTTTTCTAACAAATCTTGAGTGGTAAATATCTAATAAGCTAAGAGTTGAGCGGTTGAAGGACTTATCCTCCTATACTCAACCATGACCTTACCATTTCGTATGCCCTTTTCGGTCAGAAACAAAATCTTGAGAGAAGAAGAAAAAGAAATCTATGGAAATTTCAATGTTGCGAATCAACTGTACGTTTAACGAAAATTCTATAGCCTTCGAGCGTTTTTAGGAATGTTTCATTGTTTAGCTCTTATTAACCGAGCTGGAGGTCTGTATGGGAGAATCTTGACCGAGGTCGTGAGTACAGACCGAACGCAGTGAGGTCTGCTCACACGACCGAGGTCAAGACTCTCCCATACAGACCGACTTAGCTCGGTTAATAAGATGTTTATCATATGGCAAAGAAGAAAACTTCAATTCGTTTAATGTAACTGGTTTGCAGACATTTCGCTTGCGAACGACGATGAGCTTAACTTAAACCTGCCGAAATTTGCTCGTTCTCTTTACTTTTTTTTTTTTTTTTTTTGTCATCAGGCTTTTCGGCACTTCCATAAATGATTGAGAAGAATAAAAAAAATATGGTGACCATTTTTGTACTTCAGTTTGCCACTTTTTCAACGCAAAATAAAACCGGTCTAGATGCCGGTCTAGATGGGAAAATCTAGACCGCGGTCAATATCGATTTCAGCCAATCAAATTCGTGAATCCGGTAGTTCCCAGGCCTTGTGAGACACAGCTATATAATAAACTTTCATATCAACAAAAAATAGCTACTTAGATCTGATGAAAGCAAAATCGAAAGAGTTTTACTGGTTCTCGGCGGATTTTTCTAGATCACAAACGCAAGTTATATTTTACTAAATTACAATATGCCACGTGTTGGCGCTATTGTCGGAAAAGACGAAATTTTCTTGTACAGAATATCTGATATTACTTAGAATCGTTTTCCGGCGAATTACAAACCTTTTAAAAGAAATGAAACCATATACAATGATATCGGAAAACGGTTGCCTACATTTCAACTCACCAGTTTTTGATACTTAAAGTGTGTCAACTTCAAGGACCAGTGCTCAACAAAGGTTATGACTGACTTTGGAAGAATACGAAGTAAAACATTCTTATCATAAATTCAAATTCCGTGCTCGTGGTTAATATGTTTGGCAGGTTAAAGCAGCTGAGTACAGTGTAACCCAGCCCTAGGTCACCTCATTACTACAGCCATTTTCGTACTGGATATAAGAATATATGTTATAAGAAAACCCTGTTATTGCGGTCGCAATAAAATACGGCTAACGGCCTCATTTTGAAGTGTCAAGCTGTGTTATCCTGTACAATTTTACTTCTTTCATACGGCCACTCGAACCAAATACGCATTCATAATTGACCGAACAAAACGAATATATAAAAACAATATTGAACGATGTTCTTGTTCTTTTTAAAGCACCCGTAACATCTCATGTCATCGACCTCTGTTGTTAACTTTAAGAGGTAACTTAAAAAATAGACCTGTCATGAAATTTGACCCTACCCAGTTAATTCATGGTAAAAGTTTCATGGCCCATTGGTGACCGAATTGATAGAGTTCCATAATAATGTACGCATAATGTGAAACACTTATTGTTGATTTAAGCTTACTGACTGTGTCCCTTTAAGTGGTAAATATACGATAAGAGTTGGGTGGTTAAAGGCTAGTCTTCCTATACTAAATCCCGCCACCGTCCTATTTCGTATGTCTTTCATGGTAAGAAAGAAAACCTTGAGAATAGAAGAAAGAAAACAAATATGGGCATTTCTATGTTGCGAATATAACTCTACGATTAACGAAAATTCTGTAGTCTTCAATCGTTTTCAGGAATGTTTCATTGTACTTTCATATCAACAAAAAAATAGCTACTTAGATCTGATGAAAGCAAAAGCGAAAGATTTTTACTGGCTCTCGGCGGACTTTTCTAGATCAAAAACACAATTTGCATTTTACGAAATCACAATCATGCCACGTGTTGGTGCTATTGTCACAAAAACAAAAGAAGAAATTTTCTTGTTCAGAGTACGTTCAAATTCCGCGCTCTTGGTTAATGTGTTTGGCAACTTAAAGCAGGTGAGAAGATATTGTGACTTTGTGATGGAGCTGAGAATATTTTAGACTTTTTTTGAATGGCGCGTCATAATGGGCCTTCCGTGGTCTGCAAGTCATCAGAGTAGGGGATGGAGCGCCAAATCGCATTGGTGAGTGGGCCCTACATATGGGTCGTGGTTCTGGTGATTTTTTATGGCGATATGCAAATCCAATAATATTTTTCAAAGGCGCGCTGTGTTTTCAGTGTAATATGTCCATAATTTTCAGATATTTCATGTTCAAATCGCTATTTAGCTCTATTTCATGAGATACAAGGGAATTTAAAGAAAGGCCTCTCAGCTTACAACTTGGTAAATATGACTCAGTCTTAATGAAGTTGTTCAACTAGCTAAATGGGACTATTTAACTGCTGTTTCTGATCTTCTTTACATAGCTTAATCGAAATTTGATCAAGTTGACACACCTTATGCATTGTTTGTTAACACCTGTTCTGTTACAAGAATTGATTATTAAAATATTCCTAGAGCTTTTGTGACGATCACGTAAAGGTTATTACCTAAAACAACAACATCTTAAAGAATGATGACACAGGAAGCTACGAGTCGGCGCTAATGGACTTAGAGCGCTCAATACCGAATCAATTTACTCACAGTTCTTTAATGGGAGAATATATTTAAAGGAGCATTGACCAATTTCTTTGCAGTGTAGAAATCACTTCGAAATTGTAGGGAACCTCAAAATAATACTTAGATAAGTTAGAAATACACCAACTTCTTCCTCCCGTTTTGCTTCGCGTAAGAAAAAAAAGAAGATAATTAGTTCTGTACAACTAGTAAGATACAGATTTGGTGACGTCAAGAGAATATGATCATAGTAATCTCTTGGTGACGTACGTTTGGAGTGCAATTTCAGGCTTTCGCATATAGCGTCATGGATACAATTAGTCCGTGCATTGATGTAACACGTTCTGGTTTTCTTTTCTTTGTGTTCTACTCGTTTTTGCCGGATACTTTTACTGCTTTTTCCAAATTTAAATCGGGGTTATATATCACTGCGGTGAAAATTCAACAGAGCTTTCAGTTCCCACGTCCTTTTTTAATGTTAAGTGCCAAATATATAGAGGATACCTCCGAAAAGAGAGAGAAACATTATTTTCCATGGATGTACAAATCCCCTCCTCCAAAGATTTTTTTAACAGAATGTCAAGAAATATAAATCGCCATTCTAGTAATTCTGGTCTAAGCTTGAATTTTCTGGTCATTAGTCACTGTTCAAACAAATTGATACATCTTTGCATTCACCAGCTGTTGTTCATCATGTTAGTCCATGAATATGCACTGGTATTTCTGCCAAATGTCACCAATGGGAACAGGATTGGGCAAAAAATAGGTTCGGAAATGGGATTTTGGCAAAATTTAGGCTGAGCATTAGGATTTTGTATCCTTCACCTTTCTTTCACGAACGTTAACCCGTTGACAATGATTCTTTTAATGTTATAGTTCAGCAATGCTTGTGAAGACAATATGTCGTGGAAATGCCAATACCTCAAAAAAGCATACACAAGATCGAGGCATGCGACTTGTAAGCTAGATAAAATCTACGACATTTTCTGGAGTACGTCTGAAGTGACTGCTCGTGCCATGGATTATAAAAAAAATGTCAATAATTCATTTAACGTCTTAATTTCTGTTTTAGTTTTTAATCCTTGTAACATTTCTGACAATGTTTGTCTCCAGTTCCACAAACATCTATCCATTTGGCACTTTCTGTAAGCTCAGGATGATGTCGTTTGGTTTTATGATCAAATGCTATTCGCATAGGAATGTATTTAGCTGTTAAGACACCATTCCTGGAGAGAGAGAGGAAGAAAATAATGTTATTTATGAACTAACCAGTGCGGCCATAACAATGATTCAATACTGCGTTTTATTTAAAAGTATCCAATAACAATAATAATAATAATAATAATAATAATGATAATAATACTAATAATAATGATAAGGATAATGATAATAATAGTAAATTTAATAAAATAATGTTTGTTAAGAATAGTTAGTTTTTTTTTTCATGTCATTGTAGGTAGCATACGAACAGTGTCTGATTCCTAAACTTCAGCCAGTATTTCATAAAATACAGAATATAGGCAATATTCGTATTCCTAGTTTTGGACTGGATCTACCTTGCAGCTGAGGCCAATGCGAGGATTCTTTTAAAAAGCAAATGATTTTTTATCTCTTTTTAGTAATATTCTCCCGCCTCCTTTGCAGGCTAGTTCCAGGTCAATACGGAGAATACGAATATGGTCTATTCAGAGAACCATGGAAAAGACTCTATTGATTCTTTGGACATGGCTTGAGATATTTAAAATCTACCCGCCTACTTTCACAACACATATGGCTCTGTGTTGTTAGAATAACCTGGTCTGTGTTGTACTATTATCTCATCCACTGAGAGTGATAATTTGATAAGTCGTTTCATATCACAGGGGCGGGATATTGGCACCAGCGTAAAAGGGTCACAGGGTTCAGAAGCAGACTTTGCCTGGTGATGTTCACCTAACTATGGCAAAGGATCCTTAGAGCTAGAAACTGAATAAACAATGGAGCGAATCACTACACCTTGAAACTGTAACTTGAAGCATCCGACTTAACTTGAAATTTTCACAGTGTTCAAGGGTATAGCTCTCGTATGCTTTAATCCGCTGTACATCAGGTTTCACTCCAGGTGCTCCATACAGTTTCTGTATTGAAAGACATACCAAATTACGTCGTGTGACGTTCCGTGAAATAATGATCAGATGTTGATCAGCTTGATACGACCTTAGGACAATCGGAAAAGCCATCCCCAATGACAGATCAAGTCCCCGATATAGCAACCCAAACCTTTGCTAGTTAGTACTAAGGATGCGTTTGATTGAGTTCATTCCTGAATGAGTACAGTTGCTTCAGATTATTTCATTAAAGACATGCCTCCTCTAACTGTATCCCAGAAAATGGTATCTGGATTCTCGGGTAATTCAGAATGGCTTGCATTGTTGGTTGAGCTACGTTATTCATACCTTTTTTTCGCATTTCTTAATTCCGTAACACCTCGCGAATTTTACACACGCAACAATTCATAACTCCGCAATGACTTAATTTGCAAAATCAAACAGCTGCATTAAAAATCGTTCTTTTACAGGAAAATGGTGCCTGAAAAAAGTAGCAAATTTCGTTTCTTTCGCTTTCCTAGCTACAGTATCTTCCTCTGAATCGCTTTCTTCTGTTGTAATCTTCAAATTAAAATGCCTGTATTTAACTGGGTCCTTGTGGTTATCATTAAAAAGCTGCCAGGCCGTCCCTTAGCGGTGCAGTGACAACTACAGTTGCTCCATGGCATTGCAATTGTTATGGACTTCAGTTGTGCCGGATTTATTTGATGAATTCGCTCTGAGGGCCATCGATCCCATCGATCATTTTAAGTTTTTTCTCCATTCACTTTTCACAGTAAGATTCATTAAATAAAGCAATTCAATACTTTTAAGCTATCTAGCCACCAGTCGAAATACCATCTACGGAAAGATCCTAGAACTAGTAGAACACTTTCCCTATCTTGGAGTCGAGCCTCAGTCAGACCTGAAGTGGGACCGCCACATAAAAAACATGACAATACGCTCACTGGCATTCCTGAGAAGGAACCTCTCAAAATGTCCACAACAGATCAAGGAGCAAGCATGTATAGCCCTGGTAAGACCAAATGTAGAATACGCACCAGCTGTGTGGGATCCCCATCTTAAGAAAGACGTGAAGAGTGTGCAAACCATCCAGAGCCGGACAGCCAGATTCGTTAAGGGGGGAAATAGAAGGGAATATGGAATTGTGACCCAAACGATCTTGAATGTCTCCCCTTGAATTAAGAAGGGAATGTCACCGAATAGAAGTTTTTCACGAATAGTTGCATAGGAGGAACACGAATTCCATCGCAGCTCACCTAGTGAAGGTGCCTTCAAGTTACAACACAAGATCACAAGCAACATACATCAACTCAGGGAAATGAGGAGAAATCTGCAAGAACAGCTTCTTCCTAAGAACAATGACAGAATACAACAGCTTGCCATGCAACATACGCCAGTTCAAACCAGAGACTCTTTTCAGACTGGCCCCACGGCCACATTTTAACATTAAACAATTTTTTTCATTATATTGTTTTTGGAAGAGCACCGTGCACAGCAAAGTATTACTTTGCACTACAATAAATTGATCACATACACCTGCCCCAGCACTCTGTGCGGGATGGGCAACCCATTCCTTGTAAAAATGTAAAATGTAAATTTATTTAATTTTCTCTAGGAAAATTCCATCCTATTCCCTGCTTTTGTTTATGCAAGATCATTTGCGGTATTGGCATCAATTCTGGCATGCGAATCATTTGTTTAGTCGGGATCATTTGCGGTGCCGTGCAAGTTTGAAAGTGAGATGGCGATGGAGTTTGTGGATAAAGACAAGTCTGGTATAGGGTAGGGATGTTTGCTAAATAATCCAGCACAAGGTAGTAAAATGCAATTTAACATGACCTACTATAGGTTAAGATTTCGGATTCGAAGGGCGCACCCCTCAACAAAATGCTTACCGAGCATCCCCCTTTCCCACCAATTCTACAAACGTTCTTTGTTTTTTGAAAAAGTCGGGATGCAAAGAGGAAGTGACATTATTATTATATTCTTCCGGTTTATTTCGAGTATCCTGTTCACTGAACCTCGGCTGAAAGAAATCTCGCGAATTGCGGAATCGAAGCAGTAACTCAATCGAAATATCGTTATATCACTTGACATTCAGTTGTTGCTGTTTTGTATAAAAAATGCGGGAAGACGATTTTTGTCTACTCAAGAATAAAATCGATCAAAAACATTCTCAATTTGCACACCTTACCGGATCATTTCCACCTGGTGTGCGGCTCGGAGGAAACAGAAAATTTCCCAAACTGTATGCTATAAGCTTGTTTCCGTGGATACAATGTGGCTGCAGCACATGAGGATGTGATCCAATGATAACTTGTACACCAAGGGACACAAGATGTTTAGTTATATGAAGCTGGTAAGGCCGTGGTTGTAAGGAAAGTTCTTTACCCCAGTGCATGTACACCACTATAACGTCGACGTTGGCCTTGAAAAATAAAAATAGGCAAAAAGGTCGCGTTACTATCTGAGAGACAGGTCGGTGAGGACTGGTAAACACGACCCAGTTTTTATCAAAATATTCACGATAATAATCCATCAAATATTTTCCCTCGCGCGCGATTGGTCTAAACGCGTCACGTGACCGAATATTCCCCAGCTAAAACTGGGAAAAATCCGAGAATATTCCCCAATTTTCATTACTGCGCGTGTTGCGTAAAATATATGAAGGATAATAAATACAATAGTCTCTAGCTGACTTTGAAAATATGTTCGGATATTTGTCTGCTTCTCGGAACAGATAATGTCCGCGGAGAAATATCCGAGCATATTTTTGCGCTAAATGGAAGCTATTGTTTATATAATTCAGTTATCTTTTCAGAAAGCATTAAGCTTTTTTTTCTGCATTGGATGTTTTCAATGGATGTTAGATATTGATGTCAGATAGTTCAAGAGAAAACTGTTTGTGGAATAACTTTGTCCCAATTTTTGTTTGTATTTTCAACCATTTCCTCAAGTCTGTCCCCTCCTTTAGCGGTTGGAGTTGCACTCCGTAGGGCTGCTAAAACGGAACTGAATTTCCGCGATTTTCTACGGGTTTGCCAAGACAAGAGTCAATGGATTTTGGCGAAACAGCCTTATTGCGCTTCTGTTCCAAAGAAAGGATCTTTCAATGAATAAGAAAGGGTTCAAATCTCAGCTATGCTGGCAAAAATTATTTAAAACTTTGAATAAAAATACCTCCTTGAGCTTTTTGACGTCCCTGGTGGCAATGTCATCTCGATAAACGGCAGGGCCAGCGTTAAACAACAACCGCATCTCGCTACAATTTTTAAACTTGTAATCGGTTTCAAATTCACAATAACCTAGGAACCCAATTCTGATGCCGTTTTTGGTCATGATCAGAGGCTCCTATAAAAGAACAACAACGACAACAACAACAACAACAAAGAAATTGTTTGCTCGACGTCTGTCGATTTGAGAAAGGTTTTCACAAATAATGCATCGCTTAAGTTTGTAGGTAGAGTCTGCGCTGGACCACGTTATCCGCACAACGACGACGGCGACGGCGACGGCGACGGAGTCGCGCAAGATGACGGCCATACTCCACCTAATAGGCTGACAGAGACATGCAACCTTGGTTTATAGCGTCCTTCTTTGATATTAGACATCCATGTTATGGTCAATTGACACCTGTCAAAACAAGGTATCCACCGACCAGTATCATGTGATCATATCGCGGGCTCAAGTTTAGAGCTTATCGAGGTCACGTGTTTTCTGATTTTTGACCGCTGACCAGGTGCAGGTTTTTGACTGGATGGCGGGCTCATGTCAGGTTAATTTGTTGCAAACAGGGTCGCATTGTTCGGAAGCCGGTTAACGCTAACCAAGAATTATAAAAGTTCACAGAAGTACAATTTTTTCTCATACACAAATGTTTTTTACTGCTTTTGTTTTGTGTATTTTGAGGACCTTAAGATTATTCAAACTCAAAACAGAAGGCCAAACAGCATAAACAGAAAACCTCACAGCAAAACTCAAATCAAAATTCTCGCTTATCGTAGGTTAGCTTAAAGTGTCCATACGGCCAACAGGGTTTTTTTTGGCTTTAGTATCTCTATAACATCTAAAAATGTAAATTAAATCCGGTGCTTTTTTGCCATGAAATCAAGCTTTAAATTTCCCGCTTCGACCATGCCCAATGAAGTTGACTGCGCAATGAAAGATTGGTGACGAATGACGCAACTTCAGGAGCATTTCAAAGCCTCATGTTTTTATTTTGCTTGATTGACGACCGCATTGTTTCACCAACTTTGGTTCGTTTGCTTTTTGTCGACGAAAACTCCTAACCACCACTGAAACAGCAGTGACCTGAACTAGCAGGCTTTGGCAATTCCTGACTTGACGTCACGACGCATTCAGAAACCCAGACTCCTTTTTGCACTGACTCACGGTCAACTTCATTGGGCGTGGCTGAAGCAGGAACTTTAAAGTTAAATCTTTGGGTGCCAATTTTCTTTCTTAGAATACCTTTTTACACATTATAGAGATACCAAAACCACAAAAAACCCTGTTGGCCGTATAGAAACTTTAATCGGGCTTTGAACAACCCGACCCAGGGGCTCCGCTGTTAGGCCTGACTAAATCTATATATTACTTATGTTGAGCTAGAGTCACTGTGAGAGTAAAGTGCCTTGCCCAAGAACACCACACAATGACCTTGGGCAGGGCTCGAACCAACAGGGCTCTACATGGTTCAAGGTTCACTGCCCTAACCATTAGGCCACCACGTGTAGGTCTCGTGAACAGCCTGATCCTAATTGGAATTACAGTGTCAATTGTATTCTTAGCAGAATTATAATGTTCGGTACTCGCCTGAGAGGAATTCAATGTCCCATAATTGACACCAAAATATTTTATGCCTACTCTCTTGAGAACTTGTACAGTAAAGTTTGCTCCTTTAGATGCAAAGTCATATAGGTGATTGTTAGCCAGTGTAACCACGTCAAATCCTGCAAAACTAACAAACCACACAAGCAGAATTTGCTGTCATCACGATTGGCAAAGGATGAAATAGGCAGTAAAGTTCGTAGCAAGCGCCCCTGCGTGTGTTGGTAAGTATAGTATATGCTGCAATTTCCTCGGGTAATGTTGCAAAGACACGTCGCCTCGTTTCCACTTATACTTCGAGGTAGTTGAACTCGAACTTCGATATTTGATAATTAACATTTGATAGTGAGATCCATTGAAATGTACAGTTACTGTCTGTTATTTTCAAGAAGGTGGATAGAGGTTCAGAATGGGGGTGCTAGGGCCTCAGCTTTCATCATCAGTCAACATTACAAACTCAGTCATCATAATCAGGAAATTTTGCAGGTTTGAGACCTAGCCTATCAGATTAAAAACGCGATGTGTACCGGCCACTTGTTACTAAGAACAACTGACAAAATTTTTCTGATGGAGAGAAAAAAACCTGCGATGGACTTCCAGTCGTTTCAGTCTTGTTTTCTTTCAAGTCATTTTCCTGCAGCATGATGCAGCTGAAAAATCATTAACAGCCGACAATTTGTGATTGGCGGCTGTGATTGTTGTGATTGTCTTAATCTTTCTCCCGAAGTTTGAATAATCGATTTTTGTGTAGATTGCCTTTACATGCTCAGCATTGTGTTGTATTATTCTCTACGGATATATTGCAAAGTCAAAAAATGAACAGCTCCCACTTGTTTGGTAACAAAATTGGGAGAAGAATGCATCGGTATCGCAAAGGTCATGACTTCAAATCCCGTTCGGGTCTGTTTTTATTTTTCATTTTTTTTCCCCCAGGGTTTATTTAACTGCCTACATCGTAACTACCTACATCGCTTACTGCTAACTGCTGAGATCCCTCATTTCTTTCAAATTTTCTCCCACAGATCAAAATATTTGGTGTATCATTTATTTCTTACAGTTTATGCTGTCTAAGAAAATTCAACTGTTATGATTAATAACTGCTGATCTATCGAGGAGATGGATCCACGACCGAAATTACTAATTGTGGCTACTGTACCTCAACGCCGAGGCCGCTTCAGGACTTGAATACAGGTAAGCACCCTTTTTTCCTTTGTACTTGTAGCGATACACGTCTTTGCTGACAAAAGGAGACTCCAGATTTGCGACTGAAATGTCCGCGTCTCTGATGAAAGGAGCCACATCTCTGAACGAGTCGTTATATGACTGGTAATTATGTTCCACGTAATATTTCACCGGACCACAGAAGGAGATGTCACCAACAAACAACAGGGTGACTTGCTCTGAAAGAAAAGAAAAAGGTAACCTTTTTTTTTCAATTTCCTGAATTCGTGCGCTTTAACCAGCTGAAGGTTTGAGTACGAAGTGGTTCAAAATGGAATCATTAAGACTCGATAGATGACATGCAGAGACTAAACAAAAAGAGAACAAAGAACTACACCTGAAGAATAGACAAAGGACATCAGCATGGAGTAAAGACATAAACTTTACCTTTCCGAGCGGTGACGGTTAAAAAGGACAGAGCTGCATGTAAGATATACGTTACGTAAATCATCGCGAAATGGCACAAAACCAGTGCCGAGTTATTTGGCAAACACACACAAAAATAAATAAAATTACCTGGTCACTGTGTGCCACCGGTGAAATGAATGGCGAGGCATGAGTAACAGGTAAACAACAATGCGCCACCAAAGTGTCATTTCTCAGCAATTTGAACTTACGGTGAACGTTGTGAAAAAAAGAAAATAGTATGATATATTGTAACGTCTAAAGGATCACGATTTCAAGCACTTTGCCTCATTTGGATCTGCGACTGAATCCCTTTGGTGAAGAGTTTAGGAAGACAAACAACAATTTTATACAAGTCTTCAAGGTACAAGTAAGTGACGCAAAAGACAACACGTTACATGTATTTTTTTTTAGATTGGATTTTTTAAAATTCCCGTTATTTTATAATTTCACTGAGTTATAACAAGGTAAGTCCGATGCCAGGTGAAATTTTACTCGTTTTACAAGTCTGTAATAATCGCAATCTTTCCGCCCCTCCACCTCGTCAGAATACGCTCACCATAAAATAACCAGTAGGAAATTCAAAAGCTATTTGGTCTTCACTCGACATTTAACAATAAACCTGCTCCTCCCCCGAAAGGGGAGCGGGCAACATTACAATATCTATGACTTCTTAGGGTAATAGTGCACTGTTGCCCGAGAATAGGGAGCATAAGCAATGAAGACATTGAGGTCAGGGAGGAAGGCTAGCAAAAAATGGATTTATATATTATCCTCGAATTTCGTAACCATCTGAACCTGTTTAGTTCTCAAATCTGTCTAAAGAACTGCTCAAACTAAATATACAATGCCAGCGATCAATTCAAAACCGAATTTTGCCATCGTGGTCTGAGTTCTCCTAAAGGAACAGAACTTGGTCTTTTCACGTTGCATTGCTGTTTTGCAAAGGGTGGCTACGAAATGGACTAAAATTTATAATGCGCGTGCAAAGCTATTGATCCGCTCATGAAACCTTCTATTTGGTGACGACGAGTGCCATTGCATGTGAGTTATTTTCACGTGTTCGTAAGGTTGTTTCCATATAATCGCTTCGATCGCTGCAAAAAATGAAATAAAATAAAGGTTTAGCGATCATAGCGGTCGATAAGGGACACTAGGGAGTTTCAGAAGCCAAGACGCATGACGACGCCGAGGACAACGTCGATTAAAAAGTACAGTTATGTTTTGCCTATGAATCTTGGAATACTCTAAAGTCATTTTGTTTGTTTCTCTCTGTTAAAACTACGGCACGAAACTAAATGAACACGGCGATACATTTGAACTAGAAACTTAAAAAAAATAGCCACCGTCGTTCACGTTCTCCAGACAACAAAGAATTTGGTCATTTCACGTTTTTTTTTTTTTTTTGGAGGACGGCAAAGAAATGTACTAAGAATTATAACGTGCTTGCGCAGCCATTGTTTTGCTCATTAAACCTTTCGTTTAACAACGTTCCCGTTGCTGTTGCCGTTGCCGTCGTGAGATTTTTTCAACTTCCTACTCCGTGGCAATCAGAGATAGTAACTGAGATAGCCTGGAGATTTCGGTTGCAGACAGGATGATGTCCTTGTTCAGTTCATTTGATGTCAGGCCATTTCCTACTTTTTTAACATTTTCTTTTGTAAAGCATCGGATTAAAAGCAAAAGGCCTACCAAGAAAATCAAAAGGAATCTGGAACTAGGAGGCCCGGTACCTCAGCATCATTGCCGTGGAGTCTGGGAACAAGAAGATTAACTTAGTGGCGGTGGGAAAGTGGCACTAGACAAGTTATAAGCGTGTTCTGTTCTTCTCGAGTTTCGCCACGTACAAATCAACTTGTTTCTTGGAAACATCAAACAAAGCTGAGAGACCAACATGAAATCAAAACAACCTGGTGTTTTTCAAATAACGTTGTCAAGTGCCAATGTGGCAATACTTCGTGAAATCCGTTGAAAAAACGCTCGATCTTTCCCTTCTCAGTTAGTTTAGGAAACAACACAGGTAATAATAGTAAAAAAAAAAACGAAAAAAAGAAAACCTCATTATTTACGCCTTCCTTGAGCTGCCGGACCGAATAGAAAATTCTAAGACTATTTTTTTTTTCATAAACCCTTGAATACCTGGATAATGTTTCTTCCTTCGATGGCCGCAAAGACATGCGCTTCTGGATGTGTTTTGAGTAGACTTTTCTCGATTTAAGGCAGCTTTTGAGACTTCAGGAAACAAAATCAGTGGTTTTGTGCGGGATTGCTTTCAAGCTGGATTCGATCTTTTAACGAAATGGTTATTAAGCTACGACCAAGAAAACGACTGGAAAGCCTTTAGCAATGAAATTCAAATTAGGCTTAATCGTAAATAAGTAACTTGAACACGCTGAATGCAATACCGCACGTTTTTAATACTGTGGACGTTTTCCTGATTCTGAATGCATTTTTTGGCTTTACCTTGAATGGTGATTATTCTTAAATAAGTTTCTTTAACAATTCTTTCATTCGGTCACCTTTCGTTAAAGTCGACAGGAAATTCTAGTAGACACTCACACGTGGTGATTTGCATGTAGTGTGTATAGCAATTTCCTTGGTTTGCTCGTTCAATTCATTTGGTTTGGTGAAATGTTTATTATTGAATTTCTTTAACCAGAAATGCATATGCTCGATTATCGGCCCAAATTTTGCTCGTTAGCGACTTAGATAGGTCAATCAGGCAGAATTATCGAGAAAACAGAAAGTTTTGGAAAAATGTGCTTTTCTCTAAACCTCATTGTTTAGGGAAAATGATTGATTACTTTTTTAGTGGAGCGCCGCTTTTAGGCTTAGCTAAATCTATACATTTTCCTCCAAATCAATTGGCAGGCCGCTAAAGGTCGTAAGGAAAGAATCAGCAATAACAGAGAAAGTGGAATATTAGGAGTTTCCAGTATATATTTCATTCGATAAAACAAACAGAATGAAAGTCCCATAGAGATGTCAAGCAATAGAATATTCTTTAATATTTAATCTCTTATTGCTAAGAGGAAACGACAAGTACTCAAAGTGAATTGTTTGAGTAGGTACGGAGAGCATTATTGCGCTGTTCCTAAGCAAGTACGCACCTGACCACTTTGACTAATTCACATTCGATTCTGATTTCTCCCAAAAATCTCGATTCTTGGCGCTAAGAAAAAGGATACCAGCCTCAGAGAACAATATTGTAAACATAGCTCAACAGAGAAGCGATTTCCTCCACTTATCTTATTACAAAAATTTTTATAAAAAGAAGCAATGTTCTTCATTATGTAACACGTCGGATCCGCCTCTGGCACTGCCGTTGCTACAGCCACTGCCACCGCCGCCACCACCGCCAGCACCACCAGCACCACCACCGCCACTGCCACCGCCACTGCCACTGCCACCGCCACTGCCACTGCCACTGCCACTGCCACTGCCACTGCCACTGCCACTGCCACTGCCACTGCCACTGCCACTGCCACTGCCACTGCCACTGCCACTGCCACTGCCACTGCCACTGCCACTGCCACTGCCGCCGCCACCGCCACTGCCACTGCCACTGCCACCGCCACTGCCACTGCCACCACCACCACCACTGCCATTGCCACTGCCTCCACCACCACCACTGCCACCACCACTGCCACCACCACTGCCACTGCCACTGCCACTGCCTCCACCACCACCACTGCTACTGCCACTGCCACTTCCACTGCCACTGCCACTGCCACTGCCACCGCCACTGCCACTGCCACTGCCACCGCCACCGCCACCACCACCACCACCACTGCCACTGCCACTGCCTCCACCACCACCACTGCCACTGCCACTGCCACTACCTCCACCACCACCACTTCCACTGCCACTGCCACTGCCTCCACCACCACCACTGCCACTGCCACTGCCAATGCCACTGCCACTGCCACCGCCACCACCACCACCACCACCACCACCATCACCGCCACCGCCACCACCGCCACTGCCACTGCCACTGCCTCCACCACCACCACTGCCACTGCCACTGCCACTACCACTACCACTACCACCGCCACCGCCACTGCCACCACCACCGCCGCCACCACCACCACCACCACTGCCACTGCCACTGCCACTGCCGCTGCCGCTACCACTGCCGCTACCACTGCCACCGCCACCTCCACCGCCACCGCTGCCACCACCACCGTCGCCACCGCCACCACCACCGCCGCCACCACCACTGCCACTGCCGCTGCCGCTACCACTGCCACTGCCACCTCCACCGCCACCGCTGCCACCACCACTGCCGCCACCGCCACCACCACCACCGCCACCGCCACCACCACCACCCCCTCCACTGCCACTGCCACTGCCAGCACCACTACCAATGCCACTGCCACTGCCACTAACACCTATGCTGCCACTGCCAATACCACTAACACTGACACTGCCACTGCCACTGCCATCACCACTGCCACTGCCGCTGCCACTGCCACCACCACCGCTACTGCCCCCACCACCGCCACTGCCACTGCCACTGCCACTGCCACTAACACTGACACTGAGACTAACACTTCCACTGTCACTGATACTGATACTGCCACAGCCACTGCCACTGCCACTGCCACTGCCACTGCCACTGCCACTGCCACTGCCACTGCCACTGCCACTGCCACTGCCACTGCCACTGCCACTGCCACTGCCACTACCACTACCACTGCCACTACCACTTCCACTGCCACTAAAGCTGATACTGCCACCGCCAGTGCTACTAACACTTGCACTGCCACTGCCCTTGCCACTGCCACTGCCACTGCCACTGCCCTTGCCACTGCCATTGCCATTGCCACTGCTACTGCCACTGCCACTGCCGCTGCCACTGCCACTGCCACTGCCACTGCCACTGCCACTGCCACTGCCACTGCCACTGCCACTGCCACTGCCGTTGCTATTGCAAGGCATAAGTAACTTCTAAAATTAAGAAGTAATTAATACAGGTAAACAGCAATGTTCCAGCAAAATAGTAAAGATGTAATGATATATTGTGACATCTAACTGATCAAGATTTCAAGTACTTTGGTTCATTTAGATTTGCGACTGATTCCCTTTGGTGAAGAGTTTAAGAGGAGAAACAACAATTTTATACACTGTCTTTAAGGTGCAAGTAAGTGACGCAGAAGGTATCACGTTACATTTACTTAATAGGAATGTTTTTTTTTGTAATTCGCGTCCTTTAATAATTTCATCGAGATAAGTTTAAATGTACGTTTTACACGTAGAAGTCTATGATAATGACAGTCTTTCTGCCACCCACCTCGTCAGAATAGGCTCACCATAAATCAGCCAGTGAGACATTCCATGGCTACTTGGTATCACTTGACATTTCACAATAAATTTGCTTACGGTCATTTAATCATGAGCTCTGAAGCGGCAAATTCGAATGCGAACTCACTATGAATAACCGACAATAAGAAAGAACGTGAAAGCCGTTATTGGCCTGTGGATCACTGACGAAAATGGCTTTTCTGACCTTCTTGAACACCGGAATTTCCAAGAGGAAAGTCGTATCTACAATTATAGCCCCCAAAAGATACATTTTTAGGAAGCGTTCTACCGTTTCCAAATTCATTTTGGCTTGAGGCCATGCCGTTCTCAAATTTGTTGTGAACGGCAATTCGGCAATTCAATTGAGCGATCAGTTCCAAAAGGAATTACTAATTAGGAATTAGAAATTTGTTGGTTAATGCTATATTTCTTCTCTTTACATTGACTGTTTGGAAACGACAACGTGCTTCGCAATCTCGAAAACATGAAATTCCTCCACGTTAACCCGTTTTGTAACAAGCTATCTTGATCTAAGTTTCGCTGAGCATTTTCAGTGGCTGTAGTTACCTGGTTATTGTCGTTGCTTTCCATTATAGCTTCCTTCTGTCTTTCTCGAGTTCCTCCACGTTCGTTATGGAGTATTGGACCTACTGGATTAAGTTGCTGTTCAAATTAAACAAATCAACCTTTCCCTTACAGACATCACACAAAACTGAGAGAAAATATGAAATCAAAACTACCTCGTGTTATTTAAATAACTTTGTCAAGTTGCAATGTGGCAATACCTCGTGAAACCCGTTGAAAGCGCTCGATCTTGCATTTTTAGGAAACAACACACCGTTAACAAGAGTAAAACAAAACAAACACCTCATTGATAAAAAGTGACAAAAGTTCAAATGAGGCCTGAAACTACTGTAAAATTGATTGATGTTAAAACCTTCTAAAATCCAAGCTTTCGCCGATCCACGGCATCATCGGGGATAAGGAAAATATTCCGCGTAAGGCTTAATTACAAACGTAATGTAAAAACGTGTGAAAAGCGAAAGAATGCCGAGAGTAAAATGTATAAGATAAATAATAAGGTACAAATATGAATAAAAAACGGATAAAATCA
Source organism: Orbicella franksi (assembly GCF_964199315.1). Classification (NCBI taxonomy): domain Eukaryota; kingdom Metazoa; phylum Cnidaria; class Anthozoa; order Scleractinia; family Merulinidae; genus Orbicella; species Orbicella franksi. The sequence continues at coordinate 11,544,237 of NC_138153.1, forward strand.
TCTAATAGGCGGGTGGTATTGTACAAAGAGCCTCTCTAGATATGATAAAACAGTCATTAGAACAAAAGGTCCACGAATTTGCTGCATTCCTCTCGGGAACTGAGGGTATGTGTGTACTTTCGTATGTAAAATGCTTCGAACAGGCGTAAGTTTGCGGGGTCGTTTTCCAGTACATGGTATTGATTTCGATGCCTTTGTGGACTTCGTTTTGGCACTTAGAAATATGTTTCTTTACAGAGGAGTTTTTTGTTGTTTAGGTGGCTTCCTCTAGTTTTACGATCGCACGTGCGCATAGGACGAAAGCTCAAGTAATCTGCGCGCTCTCAAAGGAAAACGTCAGTGTTTTTTCGATATTTAATGACGTCAACATGAGCACAAAAAGCAAAACTGACAGTGAATTTTGTCGCGTTTCCTACTGTGAAATTTCGTAAAATTTGGCAGATTGGTAATAAATATTTTACTTTAGTTAGAGCTCGTTTTTCAGCGGAATCTATCCGACCAGTTTTTCTGCAGCGGTAAAAGACATAAATCTGCAAAAATCTAAAAAAAAAGCTGTCCGCACAGACCCTACTTTTTTCGTGTTTAAAATTCGTATCCCGCCGTATTCAATGTACCGTAAAAATTTTGGACAACTTCACAGAAGGAAATTCAACCAAATCATAAATAAACCATAAAAACGGTGAAAAACGCATTTGTTTCGGTATTTATAATTCAACAATTAAAGCCAAAAAAATCTAAATCCAAGATTTTAACAGAGATGATAGTGAATCAACATATCATCATTGCTTAATACATTTAATAGGTTTGAAAAGACTGGGTGTGAAAACGAATGCAAAAACAGCATTCAAAACATAACACTAGCGCGCGCAACGTGATGAATGATTACCCTATGGAGCCACCTTAACACGATCGTGGATAAAGCGTGTAGTGCTCCCGATGTAGTGTTGATTGCAGTTGTTACACGTGATTTGATAAACACCGTTTCTATTTTAGTAAGCACAATTTAGTGTTGGAGGTAGGGCAGTTGTCCCTCGTGCATGTCCGTTCCGTGGTGTTGTGGGAGAGAGCTTGTCTGAGGGTGTATGACTTGTGCGTGAAAAGTACTGGTATTTCCTCTTTTCGGAAAATATGCTAGTGATCCTGTAGTCGAGTAGTTCAGAAATATATGGAATCTTGAGGTACGACCATTCTGTTTTGAAAGGTCGATTGTCTTTCGGATAGCTCTGGGGGTGTTTCGTTTGTTCTATGCTGATATCTGAATACCCATGAAGACGGAGGATGTCCTCAAACATGTTTAGATGCTTTGTGGTTGTCGTTTTTGTAGAACGTTTATCTTGGATATGTTTCCGTTCATTACTAATGAAGTTGATCCTTGATTTTCTTGGCCGGGTATTGCTGATTGATGGTGATTGAATAGTGGTTTCTTTGCTGTCTTTTTTTTTTTGTAAAATTCGAAAGAGCTTTTGCCGTCTTTAGAGACGGTGACTTTGAAATCAAGTAGTGACAGTGAGAGGCCGTTGGGTGTTATTTCTAATTTCTCAATTTTAAACGTCAATTTAGGCTATAGATTGTTCATTGTATGGTGTAATTGGTCTGCCATTCCCTCTGATCTTTCGAATTGTACCATTATACTGGAAAACAATCCTGTAAACCTACGCCTGTTCGAAGCATTTTACGCACGAAAGTACAAACCTACCCTCAATTCCCGAGAGAAATGCAGCGAATTCGCATATCTAGAGAGACTCTTCGTGCAATGACACTCGTTCATTAAATCATTTTATCCAAAAATAAACTCTCGCACTTAGAGGTCGTGAAAAATTCGACAGTTCATTTTATTCCAAAATTCTTGGTACAGTTTGATAGCCAGGTCTGAAATCTTTAATTTGATATAGGGGTTAAGGTATCTACAGCTTAAAACGAACGCGCGCGCTACATCGCTTGGTCACGAGAAACTTCTAAAGGTATACGGTAACCTTACAAAGGTTTCACGTCCAATCGTGTTTTTCACAAAATTCCGTAATTATATTATAATTTCACCAGTCTACGTTGCATAACGTTGGCCATATGTAAGAAAGACTTTATTGTCTTTTTTATTCTTTTGATGTTTAATTTTTGTGTTAGTTTTTAATTCTTGTAACATCTCTGACAGTGTTTGTCTTCATTTCCACAAACATCTATCCACGTGGCGTTTTCTGTAGGCTTAGGGTGATGTCGTTTGGTTTTATGATCAAATACTATTCGCACAGGAATATATTTAGCTGCCAAGACACCATTCCTAGTAAAAAATAAGAGACAACAAAAGGGTGTTACTGTAGAATTCAATAATTTAGTTTGCAAGTCAGGCTTTCAAACTAACCAGTGTTGTCATAACAACAACCAAATTTTGCATTTTATTCAAAAGTAACAAAAAATAAGTAAAGAGATAAATTAAAAATTCGCGATCTTTTTGTCATAGTAGGGAGCATACCAACAATGTCTGGATTCTAAACTCCAGCTAGTATTTTATTTAAAATACAGAATTATGATCCTAACAGCACTGCGACCCCTTCCCCATCCCCTTCTTAAGGTAGTGACTTGGAATATTGAAAACCTTCCCAATTACTTTCCTAATTACTGAAGGTTTAGTTCTGTGTTGTTAGAAATACGTGGCCTGTTGCACTAAGATCCCATACAGGTAAATGAAAATTCCATAATACGTTTCATATCACAGGAGCGGGAGGTGCCAAAGGATCCTTGAAACTACAAACTGATTAAACAATGGTCAATTCATTACACCTTGTAACTGTAACTTGAAGAATCTGGCTTAACTTGAAATTTTCACAGTTTCCAAGAGTGTAGCTTTCGTACTCTTTGATCCGCTGTTCATCAGGTTTCACTCCCGGTGCTCCATACAGCTTCTGTTGAAAGATAATATCGATATCGAATTAAACCCGGGATGAAATCATGGCAAATATGAAGGTCGCTAAAATACACGACAAAGAGGGTCGTTCAGGGGTATTCTCGTGATGTGTTGAATTTATTTTCTGTGAAACGTGAATTTAAGAACGTTTTCTTCGGGATCCGTTGCCTCAAGGTTTTGCATGACCCGCAAAGAACTTGATTTACTAGCCGATATTCGTGATTTCACCTCTCTGTTCTACGTGATATTGATAACTGAGTCCTCCGAATGGTTAGAGTCGTCTGTTGAAAGTGATTTGGGTATGCGATTTGCAATAAGGAGCCTTTACTTAGTCTTTCACCATTTTGCTTTCTCTAAACACTCTTTCTAGCGTGAGAGCAGGACGTTAAAAAGACACCTTACCTGCTCAAGTTCGTAATTCGGGAAAATGAGATTTTGACATTCCTTATCCGTGATTCGCTATTTTTTCCATTCGTGAGCCGTGCCAGAGACCTCCCCCCACCCCCCCCCCCCCCCCACGCCCTGTTCGACCTTCTGACAAGATGCTGATCAGCTTGACACAAGCGTGGATTAAAAAAATGCGTCAGATTGGAGATCAAGTACCTGATAGGAATCAAACTATAATATTATCTAGAAGTGTAAGCTATGTTACTCAGTAACAAGGGTGCATTCAGTTGACTTTATTCGTGAGTAACAAATTATTTTCCGGATTAGTCCATGAACGCCGTGCCTGTTCTGACTTTGTCAAATAAAATAGTTTCCTTCATAGTCGGGATTCTCAGGTTATGCTTTGTTAAGTGAGCTACTTCCCATAGTATCATATCTTAAGTACCCGACGGCTCCTGCCGATATACCGTAGAATTCCGAAAGTAACGGGCCCCGTTACTTTCGGATTTAGCAGGCAAAAGGGGCCGCTACTTTCGGGTAGCCGTTACTTTTGGCTGTATTCCTAAATGGTCGTTTGTCCCGTCTTTCCTATGTTATTCTTATGTTATTTCCATTGTTGTAATTAGTTGTTCCGCTCTTGATGTATTATGTTTGTAACATTTATTTACAAACATAATACATACAGCAACGACATGTATAGTTAAGAGTTCGAGTTCTCCACAATTAAACCTCTTTACGACCTAAAATTATTGCTGGTGCGTTGGTTATAGACGTTATCCCGGGGCACTTTGGAGGTTATGTCTGCATTTGGGACTTGTGATTCATGACATAAAAGTCTTCGCCTTTAATCAGTCCTGTACACCCTCATGGAAAAATTAATAAAGAAGAGTCCTTGAGCGCGAGTCAAACGCAAGAAGAAACGTAGCCCCTAAAAATCAAACACAAAGTCAGAAAAGCGGACAGCGAGGAATTATGTTTTTTAAAAATGATTAATTCGCTGGAAGAGTCATCGACCGATCATTGTAGTTTTTACCCCGTCCTCTTTTCACAATATTATGCAATAAAATGTATCATTCAATATTGCTCGTACGCGTTTCCCTGCGAGATCATTTGCGGCTCAGTTTTGACAACAATTCTGGTCTGAGAATCATTTGACCGGTCGGGATCATTTGCGGCGCTGTGCAAAACTTTGAAAGTCACTGGGTTCATAGAATAGAGTGTAGGAGTATAGAGTAAAGTGAAATGCAACTGAATATTATCTAGTGTAGGATAAAAGTTCAGATTATAGGGCACTCCCTATCAAAATGTTCATCAAGTAGTTCCCCACCCCCCCAATTCTACCGATATTCTTTTTGTTTTGAAAAGACGAGAAGCAAAAGAGGAAGTGACGTTATTATTCCTGTTTATTCCGGGTACCTGCTACCTAAGCCACGCTTGAAATGCATCTCACGAATTTCGAAATCGGAGTAGACCCTTGTAATAAATGGCTGCAATACTCACAAAAGAATTTTTATTTAGTAGCCAGCGAGTTTTAAAAGCTTCTATAGTCACTCAATCGAATGGGTGTTGAACAATCATCGCACAATCGTGCGCTGGATATGAGATTTTGGATGATCAACGAGTGATTTAGCGCCAAGTTGGCGGGGATCAACCCTTATGCAAAAAGTAAAACAAACTTTTTTCTTGAAAATATTTACGAAATATCACTAAATCTTTTTTTTTTTTAAATTTGTTTTGGATAGAAAAATACCGGAAGACGATTTCTGTTTATTCACGAATAAGTCCAATCGAACGCAGCCTTTGGCAGTGCACATTACCGGATCATTTCCACCCGGTGTGCGGCTCGGAGGAAACATAAAATTCCCTAAACTGTACGCAATAAGCTTGTTTCCATGGATACAGTGTGGCTGCAGCACATGGGGATGTGATCCAATGAGAACTTGTACACCAAGGGACACAAGATGTTTAGTTATATGAAGCTGGTAAGGCCGTGGTTGTAAGGAAAGTTCTTTACCCCAATGCATGTACACCACTATAACGTCGACGTTGGCCTTGGAAAAGTAAAAAAAACAAACAAACAAACAAAAAAACAAAACAAAACAAAAAAAACAAAAAACAAAACAAAACAAAACAAAACACAACAGCAAAATAAGCAGAATGTGTTACCATCTGTGAGGTAGGGCGGTGTGAATATATTATGTTAACTGCTACACACCGCCCCCTTTTATATTTATCATTCCATTTATAATTTAGCTTCATTAATTTTTATCCTGGATGCGATTGAGGGCCGGGAGGGGTTGGGTGGTGCAGTTTGGCACAAGCTAATATTTGAGGCTTCTAATGCAAGAAATGAGGGACATGCAGTGACTTCATACTGATCACCATCAATCCTATTACAAGAAGAGATTAGGTCATCTTTTCCATCTGGAAGAACATAACTTTTTTCTTGCATAAGATATTAGTGGTGAAAGAAGAAACTATTTGCGGTATAACTTTGTTTCATTTGTTTTTTTTTGAAGGGGGGAAAGGGGGGGGGGGGAGTTCGACTATACCCTCAGCTGAATTTAGCTCTCTCCTATTGCAGTTGGAGATGTCCTTCGGTGTGTTGCCGTATCGAAAAGGAATTGCTTCAGTTTTTTATGGGTTTCCTAGGGCAATAGTCAATGGGTTTTGACCAATTGGAGCACCTGTATTATTTATGATAATGATAATTATTCTTTTACAAAGATATGATTTTTTCAATAAATGAATTAGGCATTCGTACAAATCTTAGCTATGTTGACTAAGATTCTTGAATATTTTAAATAAAAATACCTCCTTAAGCGTTTTGACGTCCCGGGTGGCAATGTCATCTCGGTAAACAGCAGGGCCAGCGTTAAACAACAACCGTATCCCGCCACATTTTTTCAACTTGTAATCGGTTTCCAATTTACAATATCCTAGGAATCCAATTCTGATACCGTTTTTGGTCATGATCAGAGGCTCCTGTACAATAACAAAACAAGAAAGAAAAACGAAATGACAAAGATAGCATTAAGGGGGCTTACTATAGTTTTGATGGATTATAACAGCCCAACTTCTAACTCTTTTGAAAAATGTCCCAAGATGTTTTTCCTTTCTATATTTACTGTTTACTTAAGTCTTTTACCATTCTATGTGAAACTTGAACAATTAAACGTCAACAAATGGCCAAAATGGACGACTGAGTACCTAAGGAAAGACTGGGCACTAGTAGGTTAAATCACGTTTTTCGCAAAATCTACCTGTATGACCCCACCTCAAAATTTCAGGAATAAGAAATTGGCTCTGATTTAACATTCATGCAAAGTAAAATATAAATCTGAGCTATTTTGGATTTCACATTTTCTTAGTTTGCAAAAAATCTGTCTTGCAGATTTTCATTTTACTTTGCATGAATGTTAAATCAGAGCCAATTTCTTATTCCTGAAATTTTGAGTTACGGTCATACGGGTAGATTTTGCGAAAAACGTGATTTAACCTACTAGTGCCCAGTCTCTCCTTAGGTACTCGGTCGCTTATTTTGGCCATTTGTTGACGTTTAATTGTTCAAGTTTCACATAGAATGGTAAAAGACTTAAGTAAACAGTAAATATCGAAAGGAAAAACAGCTTGGAACATTTTTCAAAAGAGTTAGAGGTTGGGCTGTTATAATCCATCAAAACTGTAGTAAGCCACCTTAAGCGATTCGGAGTATATCTAGTTCTCCTTGCACGGATTTTTAGTTGTCTATCGCGGGTTTACTTCGCTGGTACCCATTTATACACCTGGGTGTCTTGCTCAAGAACACAACGCCGCAGTGACCCTGGGTAGGGCTACGAAGTTCAACCATTAGGCCAGCACATCTCCAATGGAGCTTGTAGGTCCCGAGAAGAGCCTTATCACGAATTGAATTAAATAACAGTTATATCCTAAGCCGAATTAGAATGGTCTCTACCTGCCTGAGAGGAATTTAATGTCCCATAATTGACACCAAAATATTTTATGCCTACTCCCTTGAGAACTTGCACCGTAAAGTTTGCTCCTTTAGATCCAAAGTCATTGAGGTGATTGTTAGCCAGTGTAACCACGTCAAATCCTGCAAAACTAACAAGCAATACAACACAATATTTGCTGTCATGGAAAATGGCAAAGAATGAAATTGGCGGTAAACATAGCTGCCTGGAGGCCATTGTTAACAACAGAAAAACAGAAGTGTTAAAACTGTTCTAAAATCCGACAAAACGGTAAACTTAATCACGTAGCGAAATATACAAATTCTCAAACTAGCGAGCGCTTCGAAAAAAGACATTATATTTCTTACGAAGACAGAAATTATACTTCAGAAGTAACAGGACAGAAACACCACTTGAGCCGTGTCTGTTTATGATAAGAAGTCTTATTTTTGAAAAATACTCAAACAACACTGACATGCATGCGCAGTGTAGTAACGCATATTCGCTAAATTAAATAGCGATCTCCAGTCATCTCAGCGAAGTAAAACTCAGCAATTACAACGCTCACTACCCGACAAGCGATCAGTTGAAAGCGTCCTGTGACATTCTCGGATTAGAACCAGTGGAAGTAGTTTAGTCTCTCCAACTTTGACGCTAGTTCGGACAATCTTGCTTACCGCTGTGAGCCGTAAATATATCTAGCTCCTTTCAAACACAGCTCAGTATTTCGCATTTTCACTGTTTTTGTTTCGTAACTTCCATTTGAAAAGTGTGCGTTTTCATGAGCCACAATGCGGCGGCATTCCTCTGAACTAGAATCTTTTAGATCCCTATTTTCAAATCAAACTAAAAAGAGAACATTGAAGCGATCGTATTTCCCATCTTAAAAGCAACTCGAAACCAAAAGTCCAGCTTTTGATTGACAGCTTTTGTCTCGATAGCTAATCATCTTATTTGAACAATTCTAACAAGGATTGTGATTGGCTCATTTTAGCGTGTTTTATCAGAGAACAGATGCACGCTGACGCCACGTTTCCTCGTTTGGAAAATAACGTTTTTAGACTTTGAGAAAGCCTTTGACACCGTGGAGAGGCCCTTAATTTAAGAAAAAAAAAAAGAAAAAAAGAAAAAGAAACTTTCAACAGTTTGATTTTGGTCCCTCAATGATCAAATGGATTAATATCTGTTATAACAACATCAAGAGCTGCTCTCTAAACAACGGGTAGTCCACTGATTTTTTTAAACTTAAAAGGGGAGATAGGCAGGGCTGCCACCTTCCGCCTTACCTCTTCGTTCTTGGCGTCGAAGTTCTTGCTGAAAAAATTCGGAAAACGAAAACATAAAAGGAATAATGGTATCCAAAAACGAAATTAATTTAGCCAGTACGCCGATGATACAATACTTATTCTTGACGGCTCGAAGTAATCTCCGATATCTGCTTTAGAAGTTCTAGAGAGTTTTAGTAAGGTTTCAGGCCTAAGATTAAACAACAAAAAGGGAAGTTCTTTGGATCGGGGCCAATAAAGATAGAGGTGACAAACTACGCCTTGAAAAAAACTTAAAATGGAAATGGAAAAGCATTAGATGTATGGTTTTCTACAAGCCCAGAAGAAACTTTGGGGCGAGTTATACTGATAAATTGCAAAAGAGTCCAACTCTTTAGGTCGTTGGGAACTTCGAAGACTGTCCTTGCTTGGAAAAACAACGGTACTTAAGAACCTGATAGCTTCTCAACTAGTTTACATCTTGTCGCCCCTTCCAACAAATCAACGCCGGTGTGATGGGAGAAATAAATACTCTATTTTTCAACTTTTTTATGGAGCGCCAAGGGAGACAAGGTCAAACGAAACACAATGATTAGCGATTACCCAGAAGGTGGTCTGAGAATGATAGAATTAATAAGCTTTAACAAAGCTCTTAAATCCACGTCAGTAAAGAAGTACCTTGATTTACAAAATCACGGCAAATGGAAGTACTTACTTGACTGGCAGCTGCAACATTATGGTGGCCCTGCCGTTTTCGCTAGAGGGCACCTTAACAAACATGACTTCTCTAATTTTATCAGCACAACACATGCCTTAACGACGGAAATTTTACAAATTTGGTCAGAGACAAGCTACGAGGTGAATGTGAGCTCTACCAAACTTTTTTTTTTTTCATGACCTCTATGGAATAACTCTCTGATACGAATCGACAAGAGACCCGTATATTGTAAATCGTGGAGCGGTAAAGGTATCCAGAACGTTACAGACCTGTTTTAAGACCCGAATACCTTTTTATCTTCTCATGAACAATGTTACAGCAAACTTTCTAGTTCTTAATGGTCTAAAATCTTCTTTAAAATCTCTCGAGAGAAATAAGCAAAGACAGCCGGTTGCATAGTACCACCACCTCTCAAAGATTTCATCAAAGTTTCTTAGAAGCCAAAAAGTCTACCAAGGTTCTTTTTTTATAAAAGACTGGTTACTACAAAGAAAAAAAAAAAAAAATGCCCTTTTCGAAGTCAGGAAAAATGGTTGGCTGAATGTGAATTAAAAAATAGCGAAACAATCGACTGGAAATCGGTTTACCTACTCCCGTTTAATGTTCGAAAATTAGTAAACTAATCATTTTTCAAGTTAGACTTTTATATAGCAGACTTGCCGCGAATTCTTTTCTCAAGAAAGTATGAATAAAACATAGCGACCTATGCACCTTCTGCAAAACTGAGGTGGAAAGTTTGATTCATTTATTTTGGTCCTGCAGTGTAACCTCGCTTTTTGGCAAGAATTTAAACAATGGATAAAAACCAAAGCATGTAAACGTAACCAGTAATTTTAGTTCAGCAATAGTATGACGCTTTAAACCATTTTTCTTTAGCAAGAAAACTCGTCTTTTCTGCTTACTTGCCAGATATTACATATGGATCTGTAGAACTCGAGAGAAGATTCTTAGATTAGAGAATTTCTTAACTTTTCAACTTAACAAATTGACGTCAGTTTATCATGCCTCTGTCCTGTTATTGATGATGAATTTCGTCATAACATTGTCAAAGTAGCTGTGGATCCGCAGACTACCTTGACAATTTTATGACGAAATTCATTGTCAATAACAGGACAGACGTATGAAAAACTGACATCAATTTCTTTTTTACGATAACAGACTATCAAGTTGTCCGCTCTCGCTCGTTGACGCATAGCACAAATTATAAATTCATGTGTCAGTCCACATATTGACGATGAAAATTAGCCAATGAGCGCGAGAGAATTTCTGCAGTTATCGTAAAACTCGTTTGTTACCTGTTAATTTGTCACCTATGCCTCTTGTCAACTTAATAACACCAAAACGTTATTCACAAGGCAGTGTGGCTGCTCTATTGTTATAAGTAAATATCATATAAGTAGGAGGGTATTCTAATTTACGCATTAAAATGCAATTGTAGCGGACTGTAATATCACCTCTTGTTATTAATGTATTGTATTGTACTTTAATGTAAAGTCATGTCATATAATACAATGTAGTGCATTGCATTGTAGCGTAATGCAACGAAATGTAAGCAGAGTAAGTATTGTTTGGCAAAGAATAGAGTTAATCTTGTATCTTATCAGTAGCATAAAAATCGTGCCGTATTGCAAAAGAAAAAAAAACGTTTGGTTGAAAATATTAGCTGAATGTATATGGAAATTAATGGATTCTTTATCATAAAACAAATAAAGAAGCCTCCAGTGTGCTCTGTTCCGTTGTCAAGCACTTGGAAAAAGGGTACAGCACTCAAGAAATAGAAAGAAACACTCGACTACGTCTCGTGTTTTCTCCTAAACTTCTTTCGTGCTCTAACGCTTCCTGTGTGCTTTACAACAGGGCAGAGCACAGACGAGGCTTCCTTATTAGTTAAATACAGCTCAAAATCGATTTACAGCTGACAATTTATGATCTTTCCTGTCTGTTGATCTTTCTCCCGCAGTTCGAATATATGATGCATCAAAACGTTTCTTTACATCTTTTCAATATACGGCGGGTATATTACGAACTCCAACATACCTAGCAACATTACTTTTCTCTTTTCTTATTTTCCTCTCACAGTTAAAAGATAATTAACAATTATTCCATGAGCGCACGTTGGATATGAGTTGGCCATAACCAATCTCATATCCAACAAGCGCGAATGGAATAATTGTTTTATTAAATTCGGTGCGTTTGTATGCTTGGAAATTATAGCTTAATTTTATTGGATTTTAATTTTACAAAGCGACCGGAAGTCGATGTGGCAAAAACAACAACAAGTGGGAAATCACATGACATGCGCGTCGTTTGTAAAATAGCCCTTTTCACGGTTAATTTTTCTCATTTGCATTACAATGTAATCCAACGTGGATGCGAGGCAATCTCGGGCTAAAACTACAAAATAGCCCGAAATTGCCTCACATACATGCTAGATTTTATTGTAATGCAAATGAGCAAAGGTAACCGTGATAAGGGCTATTAGTTGAATGAAAAATTTGAAAGCGAAGCAAGCGAATTTGTGAGTGAAATTACAATCAAGTAGAATTCAAGGAACGTCTATCAAATGAAGGAAATATATCCCTGGACAGAAAGTTTGAAAAGTGTTCAAGCTCGAGTCATGGAGAAGAGCCGAATAATTGTCCACTTGCACATTGCCGTTGTAATAATGCTGCGGAAAACTTTGATCGCCCTGTGACAAAGACGTTGAGCCAAAATTATCCTCGACAAGACCTCTTTCAGAATTCTCTTACTTTGAAAGCCTTGGCATTTCGAGCTGTATGTGTGGAGCTCATTGTTGGCCAGATTCAGAGTCAGGGACAGAAACTCAGCGTCAGGTTCATCTTCAGAATCTCCGAGGCCGCCCTGATGGTTTTTCGTGGCTGGTAAAGAACCGGGCTTACTTCGGTTCACTTCAAAACACTCAACTCCTTGAGGTGTTTTTCGCAAGGACAGAATTGTTGGCGCAGCTGTCGTCGATTCTCCCGTCCTCTCGGCCAAAAAAGAGAGCGAGTTAAAACTCGGGTCGTCCTCTGTAACCGCGCGGGATTTTTGCTCTCGGCCGATCCGAGCTCGCTCTAGTCGAACAGTTTCCTCATCTGCTCATTGGAAATTGGTTTCTTATGGACTACACCGGCAATTATGCCTGTTTTCCTGAGACCTTTTACAAATGCTCTAATAATTTATTTGCCTGGTCAGAGAAAATGGAAAACGGTTTGTTGTGCGGCGGCGTGCGAAGGAAATGATCAATGGCGGCTCTAAGGGATTTCGCAATACGTGCCATCTTTCTTCCTCGCGGACGTGTAAAAACATTTCAAACAAACATTCAGTCCTACCTTTGACGTTTCTTATATCGGTTTCGAAATTTGGTGCCACCAGGACTAACAAGCCATTTTGTTAAGGTAAACATTGTTTTTGTTACATAATCTTCATGAATGTGTAAAATCTCGACGGTCATATTTTAATTTTGCAACTTTTAAAGGAAACTTAACGTGCACGTACCGTTAAATAAGCTAATCTCGAACTTTGTGGCTTTTTTGTTGTTACTGGGATGGCATTGTCCATAATTTTCTGTATTTCTTCGGTAGATAGCTTACCGAATCTGCTTTTTTTCATCCATTTTTTTTGTCGACGAAACTTGGCTTCCAGCGAAAAAGTTTATGCCGAGCGACATTTACCGCATTCATTTCCATATAAGATCAAACGTAGGTATACTGGCTGGTAACCGAGATCCAGCGAACCAATCAGAAAGCTAGAATTGCATTATCCGAGGTTTAGAATTTAATAATGTATGATATCTTCCCTTACAGTTTGTGCCGTCTAAGAAAATCCACTTGTTATAATTGATAATTACAGCTGGTCTATCGAGGAGATGCATATATTCACGACCGAAACTACTAAGTGTGGTTACTGTACCTCAAGGCCGAGGCCGCTTCAGGACTTGAATACAGGTAAACCCCGTTTTTTCCTTTGTACTTGTAGCGATACACGTCTTTGCTGACAAAAGGAGACTCCAAATTTGCGACTGAAATGTCCGCGTCTCTGATGAAAGGAGCCACATCTCTGAACGAGTCGTTATACGAGTGGTAATTATGTTCTACGTAATACTTCACAGGACCAGAGAAAGAGATGTCACCAACGAACAGCAAGGTGACTTGCTCTGAAAGAAAAGAAATGGCAAAACCTCACTTTTTTCATTTTACTGATTTCGTGTGTTTTAATTACCCAGCTGACTTTTCTCGTACAATATGGTTAAAATAAAAATAAGGATAGAAATAAGAAAAAAATAAGAACAAAAATAATCCGCCACAGGGACTCAGTAGAAGACAGGACAGAAACGGCACAAAAAGAGAACACGGAATTACAACTGCAAAATAGATACTGAACATTAACATGACTCTACCTCCTCGAGCAGTGACTGTTAAGAAGGACAAAGCCAGGATGTGCGCAGCGAAAATCATTATTAGATGGCACTAATGGCTGAATTACTTGGCTACAAAAAACTAAAATGATCGAGTGCAATGCCATGCAGGTGATATTTTTCACGGCCAAGTCAATGAAAGGGATAGTTTTTCCGCCCCCTACGCCACCGCCACATACGGTCACCAAAACATAACCCGTAAGACATTCAGATTTTACTGCCCTTTGTTGTCTGATTATTTGTCAAAACTGTCCCAGACTGGAAATGTTTCAAACAACATATGAAAAACTAGGGCGTTTGCGGTGCTTCAGGGCGGGTTTTCGTATCGTTGATGGCGATCGCTGCGGAAGAAGTTAAGCGATTCATATGCTAGCCATTCTCCATACAGATGATCGCCACGTTATGATCGTAGCGATCATTAAACTCGTACGGAAATCAGCTTGTATAGAGACTATGCATTATAAATATGTGTGGTTTCCACGACAGAAATTTGTAAAATGGGGTAAGTTCTGTGAAATAAATATTCTCTGTTTTGTAATTTAATCGGCGAAAACTGTCATAAATTGTTGTCAACGAATGGACTTTAATTGAAAGCTATAAGGGACCACTTTTTCCATTGTTAAAGTCAGAATTTAAGAAAATAATTCTTCTTCACTTACGCCTAACAACCTCACACAGTTTGCAAACTAGTAACAATAATAATAATAAATCGATTCATTAAAATTCGCGTCCAAGGTCATTTCCAAACTATTTGTCAAGGGACAGGGCGATCGGTTGTTTGCTACTATAGTTTTTAACAAGAAATAATATATAGATTTAGCCAAGTCTAAAAGCGGAGCTCCTGGGCTGGGTTGTTCAAAGCCCGATTAAGCTAACCCAGGATGAGCGAGAGTTTTGATTTGAGGTTTGGAAATTTGGGGTGAGGTTTTCTGTATATTGTTTGCCCTTCTGTTTTGAGTTTGAATAATCTCAAAATACACAAAACAAAAGCATGAAAAATATTTGAACAAATGAAACATTTACACCTTGGTTAACATTTAATCCTGGGTTAGCGTTAACCGGCTTCCGAACAACCCAGCACTGTTTACAACAAGTTAACCTGACAAGAACCTCGCGGCGATCCAATCGAAAACCAGCACTTGGACATTAGTCAACTTCAAAAAAAAAAAAAAAAAACCGTGAACGTAACGAGCTCTAAACTTGAGCCCTCAATGTGTTTGTTAAAAGTTTGTTAAACGCCAAAGTTTTCTTAAAGAGTTGAATATCATTACATGGTATTCCAATCTACATGTTATGATTCAAATGTACTAAACATTATTAAATAATTTCGGCCCAATTGAATCTGATTGTTATTGCGATTGTTCAAGATCTTAAGGATGTTCGCGCTCATTGTTACTGCGCATCCTTTCTGCGCACGAAATTCCTGTCCATGGTCACCGATGTCATACATCAAGCGCGCGCACTAAGGAATAGATATAAGCGCGTATGGGGCTTGGCACCGGGAGCGCTAACTTCGCCTGCAATTTAATCTCTTGGATGCCCGTTGAACCCCATTTTTCTTTCCGTAGATCAATTCTTTTCCCGATTTTATCCATTTTTACAAAACAACAAGAAAAGTCAATTCGTGAGAAGTTATAATTATTTTACTTTTTCTGTTCTTGCGTGAGAGGAGTTTTCTTGGAATGTGGCGGGACAAGGCTAATATTTCCTATTCGACCTCAAACAAAGGGATTAGCTCCAAAAGTAAACTTAATATACTTAGTTGTGTTTAACTGAGTACGTTTACCTGATCTAAATTTCACTAATGGAGCTCTTTTTTATGTCTGATAGTTGTAAGCTAACTTCGTCTTAAAATTAACAAAACCTCTGAAACGCATGGTCTTTAACGAGCATGGTAACCCCATAGTTTTGTTTTTGTTTTTTTTTTTTTTGGCAAAAGTTGACCTTTACCTTAGTTCATGACAAGTTAAAAAAGATATATTCGTTGAAACATTTTGAGCGCGAACGACCTTAAGCTGGCATGTACGGGCGTACGTTGATATAGGTGCCGATTTGTGAAACCGGTACAGTCCATTTTGCTCAGACTACACTTGAATAATATGCCAGGCATTGTCCGTTTACGATCTTCGGTTTTTGTTACATAGTCTTGAAGACTATGTCGATTATGTCGGACCGCCAAGTAAAAAGGGTGAATGTGGTGCATTCATCTGTACTGGCCGACGACTGCGGAATTTCTTGTAGAAGCTGACTGGACATCTCTCCGTATGGGTGGCATGAAGTTTAGGCTGGAATGCTCTTTGGTGTTCTTGTTTCTGACCATGTCGGGTCTTCGTACCTCGCTCGGCTAACAAACCAAGATATTTCTTGACCGTCATTCTGCTGTTAAAGCTGAACGTCTCCCCAGCGTAACTTACGACCTTCATTTCTTGCTCGGAAACCAAAGTGTAGGGTTAAAAAACACCATACAGTTCTTTCAAGTGCAACTGGATTGAAGTCACCGAGTTCTCCCGCTTCAAAAATAGCATCTTCTTCGTTATCGTCAATCGCCTGAGCGGCTTTTTTCCTTTCCCGTGCTCGTGAACCAGTGACTTGCACTTCGCAGCTAGTATGCTTCTCGATTTTTCAAACTCATTGTCCTTGTGTATCTTGAATGGATATTTCTTCTGAAAATGGGAAATTGCTGCTGGCTCGTACTCTTCTCCATTTTTCCTGCGTACGTTCATAAAACATTTGGACAAAAGGTGGTCAAGCTCCGATACAGGAAGGCTTTCAATTTATTTGCCATACCGTTAGTTTCCATGTAGCGGAGAAGAGTTTTCATATCAGAAGCTGTCTTCTTATTTGTTTTTACACTTTTCTGTTTGTTTATAAAATCGTCTATGACCTCCTGACTTTCGCTGATGCCTCTTTCAATTTCTACATCAGACTTTTCCAGATCTTCAGGATAATAAAATTCGCTAGGTGAATATTCGTCTTCCTCTTCGATGTTGTAAGCTCTGTAAAATATCAATCTTTTAGGCAATTTCTTCGCGAAATCCCGACCAAGAAAGAACCAATCAGTAGGCACCGATTTACCCCAAGACTACCTTGCCATATAATAAATACTAATATCGTGATTTTTGGCTTTTTTAAAGTTAAAGTATTAGGGAATTAGTGCTTATTTAAATGTTTGCTTACTCAGTTCAGAACATCAGTCGCATAGATTTCCATAGTAAGTTCCAGATATTTACGCTATTTTCTGGTCGCCATGTATGTGTACAACGGAGGTACACCGAAATTGGCGGCTCCATATTTGGCTTTGTAAGTTTGTGCAAAATATTTCGACGAATATCTCTCACAATGCCTTGAACTTATACACTGAATGGTCTTCGAAATATTTTTCTTATTGCGTGACAGTGCAAACGAAGAATATATTGAATTTATTTAAAGGTCATTGTTTACAGTAAATGATTGATTAGTATTTTACTGGTGTTACGCTTTTAGGCTTGGCTAAATGTATATATTTCCCTCCAAATCACCTGGCAGGCCGTTAAAGGTCGTCAGTAAAGAATTGGCAATTACAGAGAATTTGAACTATTAGGAGTTTCCACTAAATTCCATTCGTTGAAAACAAGCATAATGTAAGTACCATGAAGATGTCAAGCAATAGAATATTCTTTTAATATTTAATCTCTCATTGCTAATTTCTGTCGAGGAAACGACAAGTACTTAGAGTGAATTGCTTGAGTAAGAACAGAGAGCATTATTACATCGTACGTAACCACGTACGCACCTGACCACTGATACTAACTCACATTCTAATTTCGCCCAGAGGTCTCGATTCTTGGTGTAAACAAAAAAGATCGCTGCCTCAAAGACGAGATTTAAAAAACAAACAAACAAACAAAAAATCGCAGCGGGTGTCCATACGCATATGCACAAACACATCTGGTATATCAAAAGTGATTTCCTTGAATTATCTTGATTTATTAAAAAAGAAAACAAACTCTTCCACTGCCACTGCCACCACTACTACCACTGCCGCAACCACTGCTGCTGTCTCTGCCGCTGCGACTATCGCTGCCGCTGGAACGGCCGCTGCTATTACCACTGTAACCGCCACTGCCACTGCCACTGCCACTGCCACTGCCACTGCCACTGCCACTGCCACTGCCACTGCCACCACTACTACCACCACCACCACTACTACCACCAGCACAGCCATCACCTCCACCAAAACTTAAAATATCGATGCCACCAACAACGACGCTGCCACTGCCACTGCCACAGTCACAGCCACAGCCACCAACACCGCCACCACCACTGCCACTAACACTTAAAATGTCAATGCCGCAAAAACTGATACTGCCACTGCCACTGGCACTAGCATTGGCACTGGCACTACCACTGCCACTACCAATGCCACCAACACCGCCACCACCACTGCCCCCACCACTTCCACTAACACTAACACTTAAAATGCCACAAACACTAATACTTCCACGGCCACTGCCACTGCCACCACCAGTGCCACCGACACTGCCACTGTCACTGCCACTGTCACTAATACCACCATCGCCACCACCAACACCTCCACCACTGCCACTAACACTTAATATCTCAATGCCACCAACACTGATATTGCCACTGCCACTTCCTCTACCCTTTCCCCTACCACTTCCACTTTCATTGTCACTGTCACTTTCACCACCAACACCACCCCCACCACTGCCTCCTCCACTTCCACTGCCCCTGCCACTGCCGCTAACACTTAAAATGCCACCAACACTAATACTGCCAAGGCCACTGCCACTGCCACCACCAGTGCCACCGACACTGCCACTGCCACTGTCACTGCCACTGCCACTGTCACTGATACCACCATCGCCACCACCAACACCTCCACCACTGCCACTAACATCTAATATCTTAATGCCACCAACACTGATACTGCCACCGCCACTTCCTCTACCCTTTCCCCTGCCACTTCCACTTTCATTGTCACTGTCACTTTCACCACCAACACCACCCCCACCACTGCCTCCTCCACTTCCACTGCCCCTGCCACTGCCGCTAACACTTAAAATGCCACCAACACTAATACTGCCAAGACCACTGCCACCGCCACCGCCACCGCCAACGACACTGCCACTGCCACTGCCACTGTCACTATCACTGTCACTGTCACTGTCATTGCCACTGTCACTGTCACTAATACCACCATCACCACCACCACCGCCTCCACCACTGCCACTGCCACTTAATATTTCAATGCCACCAACACTGATACTGCCACTGCCACTTCCTCTACCTTTGCCCCTGCCACTTCCACTTTCACTGTCACTGTGACCACCACCAACACTGCCCCCACCACTGCCCCTGCCGCTTCCACTGCCCCTGCCGCTTCCACTGCCCCTGCCGCTTCCACTGCCCCTGCCACTGCAACTAACACTTAAAATGCCACCAACACTTATACTGCCACTGCCAACACCACAGCCACCGCCACTGCCCCCAAAACTGCCACCGTCATCATCACGGCCACTACCAATAACAACGCCACTGCCACTGCCACGGCCACTGCCACCAACACTTAAACTGACACTGCCACTGCCAACACCACCGCCACC
Organism: Orbicella franksi; assembly: GCF_964199315.1. Taxonomy (NCBI): domain Eukaryota; kingdom Metazoa; phylum Cnidaria; class Anthozoa; order Scleractinia; family Merulinidae; genus Orbicella; species Orbicella franksi. The sequence continues at coordinate 11,563,482 of NC_138153.1, forward strand.
GCCACTGCCCCCACCACTGCCACCGTCATCGTCACCGCCACTGCCAATACCAATGCCACTGACACTACCACGGCCACTGCAACTAACACTTAAAAGGCAACCTACACTAATACCGCCCATGCCACTGCCACTGTCACTGCCACTGTCACTGCCACTGTCACCGCCAGCAGCACTGCCACTGCCACTGCCACTGCCATCCCGACTGCAACCATCACGGTCGCTAGCACTTAGAATGTAACCGTCAATGCCACCAACACTGATACTGCCACCTCCACTGCCACTTCCACTGACACTGCCACTGTCACCACCACCGCCACTGCCCCCACCACCACCCCTGCCACTTCCACTGCCTCTGCCACTGCCACTAAGAGTTAAAATGCTATCAACAGTGATACTGCTACTGCCATTGCCATTGCCATTGCCATTGCCCTTGCCATTGCCATTGCGATTGCCACTACCACTACCACTACCACAACCACTGCCACTGTCACTGCCTCTGCCACTGCCACTGCCACTGCTACTACCATCGTTACCACCACTGCAACCACCACCTCCACCACCACCAACACTGATACCGCCACTTCCACCACCATTGCTACTTCCACTTCCACTGCCACTTCCAATCCTACTGCCACTGCCACTGTCACTGTCAATGCCACCAACACTGATACTGCTTCTGCCAATGCCACTGCCACCGGTACTACCCACAACACCATCACCGTCACCACCACCACCACCACCACCACCACCACCAGTTCCACTTCCACCGCCACTGCCACTGCCACTGAAAATGACACGGCCAGTGCTACCAACACTGATACTGCCACCACCAGTACCACTGCCACTGCAACTTCCACTTCCACTGCCACTGTCACTGTTGCTGTCGCTGTCACTGCCACCACCAGTGTCACTGCTGCTGTCACGGCCACAGTCAGCAGCGCCGGCACTGCCACTGCCATTGCTATTGTAGGGCACGAGTAACTTCTAAAGAAACAATGAAAACAGGTAATTAATGAACCATCAGTAGTAAATATATGTATGATATATTGAAACATCCAAAGGATCGTGATTTCTACCACTGCTTCTTTTAGATTTGCGATTCATTCCCTTTGGTGAAGAGTCTCGGTGGATAAACAACATTTTTTTACTGTGTACAAGGTACAAGTTAGTGACGCAGAAGGTAACACGTTACATGTACTTAATTAAGAGTATTTATTTGTAATTCACGTTACTCAGATATAATAAGGTGGGTCCGATGCGAGTTAAAATTTTAAGCCTTTTACAAGTCTATGATAATGAATATCTTTCCGTCACTCACCTAATCAGAATACGCTCACCATAAAATGACTAGTTAGACATTCAATGGGTATTTGAATGTCACATGATAGTTTACAATAAAACCGCTTCACCCCCCCCCCCCCCACCCCGAAAGGCTCTGGGTAGACAACATTGCAAAATCCAGGACTTCAGAGGGTATTACAACAGCGCACTGTTGTCCGCGAATAGGGAGCTTAAACAATGACGACATTGACGCTAGGGAGGAAGCCCAGCAGAAAAACAAAGATTTATATTTTACCCAGGAATTTCGTCACTCTCTGAACCTGTCCGGGACTCAATTCTGTATAAAAATCTGCTCAAACTAAGTATGTAATGCCAGCGATCAATTCGCAACCGAATTTTGCCGTCGTGGCCTAATTTCTCTAAAACACGCAGAACTCGGTCATTTCACGTTGCTGTTTTGCAAAGGGGGACTACGAAATGGACGAAGATTCATAATGCACATGCATAACTATAGGTCGGTTCTACGTGGTGTCACGGCAGCCATATGGATGTTCCAAAACAATGAAGCGGCGACCATGTTGGTGTACCAAACGAATGCCGTCCGAGTTGAACTCGTCTTTTTGTAAACACTTCCTGTTTTCCAATAAATATTCATGTCTACAGGCCACGTGAGTGGAAACGCTTTATTGCTCTGTTCATGAAACCTTTTGTCTGGTGACGACGGGCACACCTGAATTCTTTTAACTTGGTAAGGCTGTTCCCGATCGTAGCGAAATTATACATACTTGTAATCTTAATAATAATAATGATAATAATAATAATAATAATTAATGGTAGTAGGACTGAGTAGAGTCCAATTCTGTCGGTTATCATAAGAGTGATAACAAAATCGGACGACCGCGCAGCGGGAGTCCGATTTGTTTAGCACGAATATGATTACAGACCGAATTGGACGACACGAAGTCTTATTACCAATTAATCATAAAAATTACAATTTCCGAGAAAAGAAGAATAGCCAAGTTATGAATGAAAGGGAAAATTGGCATCAAAATACCTAAACAGGAGATGTAAACATTCTAAAGCCACCGCGCCTCCTACCGGGAATTAGGCACCAAAAACGCAAACGCAAGCGCAAGCGCGCGCATACACGCACGTAACTACAACATTGAATGTATTTGGTTGATTTAAACTACAACTTTGAATGTGATTGGCTTATTGAACTGTCCGATAGCAAACTGTCCAATAACGAAATGTCCAATAACAAACTGTCCGATGACAACTTGGCAAGTGAATTAGTGGAAAATAGGTGTTATTTAAACCAAGCACAATCGAGGACATGGTAATTTTTTTATGATTAGAATAATGATGATGATGATGATGATGATAATAATAATAAACTTTTATTGAGGGTAGCACGCAACAGTGATAACTGAAAAACCAATGGCCCTTATATAAACATTTACAGAATAAAAAAGATGACTTGTTAAGAGGCTGTCTCTGTAAAAACCGACCACTGATTTTACTTCGAAAATTCGATTTTTCTCATTAGCCGGGATTTCGAAGCCCTTACCTAGTCAATCACTAAAATGAGTTTTATTTGATTAAAAATTCGCATTGAACTTTTCTACGATTGACTGAAGTTCGGTCCGCTCGACACAAGTTGCATGGCTGCCGAAACTGAAAAAATAGCACATATTGCCGGCGCTGTAAAAAATTACTATTCGCTCAAAAGTCCCAATTCTTTTTTTTAACTATAGATATATCACAGCAGTTTGTTTAGCCATGTTGCAATTATAATTCAATGTTGTTCCTTCAACGCTTAAAAGAGGATTTTCTACCCGTTAAATCGAGTTTTGAACCAAACACAAAAATAACTCTACTTTGAAGGCACGTTTTAAAAATGTGACACCTGTTTGAAACTGCTGAACTACATCAATAGAAATTATAAATGGCCCTTAATTTAAAACAATAATAAAATTTGTCTGCTCACTAAGTCAGTTTTCAAAACTAACGACCGCTCAAAGTTCACGAAATTTTGAAAATATTCCAGTGAGTAACTAACATACTCGCCTTCGTAAAGTGCTCCGATAAATTCACGTAAATCTCTTACCTGGCTTCAAGATTTAAGTATGTGATACTCACGGGAACTAGAATACCTGTTGTAAACACCAAAAGGCCGTGGCATTTATCAATCCTTCCTTGGATCCCCGGATCACTGTTTGCTGTTCATACATGTAGGTGTACCGAGAGTTGTCCAAAAGAGTGCTTCTACAAACCTTACAAGAGGACTCTACATGATTAAACCGGCTTCGAGGAAAACAATGGTCAGAAATACAACGAACATCGAAGTATGTGACCGTCACGCTCGACACAGATGAGAACGTATAAATGCACCTTGCATACAAACCTACCGCTGGAAGGAAAAGCCGGCAGTTTTAATGCTACCTAGGTTTCAAGGATCGCTACAAAGGATGAAAACTTTAATCTTTAAAAAAGAATTGGGACTTTTGAGCGAATTGTATTTTTTTTACAGCGCCGGCAGTATTTGCTATTTTTTCAGTTTCGGCAGCCATGCAACTTGTGTCGAGCGGACCGAACTTCAATCAATCCTAGAAAAGTTCAATTAGAATTTTTAATCAAATAAAACTTATTTTAGTGATTGACTAGGTAAGGGCTTCGAAATCCCAGCTTATGAGAAAAATCGAATTTTCGAGGTACAATCAGTGGCCGGTTTTTACAGAGACAGCCTATTAAAAATTAAAAATTAAGAAACTGATTCTCAAATATGCAACGATTATATAAAAAAACTGAGATATTAAAAAGCAAAGCATTGGATCAAGTCTAACAATTAAAATACGAAAATTGAAAAATTAAAAATTTACGTGATAAAATGGCCCAATTCCTTATATTTGTCCATAAAATGTTCAAAAATGGATTATTTTTTAACGATCATAGAATGTTTTCTATAGTACTGTTATGGCAAAGATCGTAGCGATTATTTAACAATTATTCGCCAAAGGCTCAGTTAACATTGGTGAATATTCACCAAGACAAAGTCGAGGTGAATATTCGCCAATGTTTACTGAGCCTGAGGCGAATAATTGTTTTAGTATAATTTTCAGAGGTGAATATTAAGGACTAGAAAATAACGGACTAAAACATAAAAACACAGACGCAATTGTTCGTGCGCCTACGCGTATGCAGCCGTAGTTTTAATGATAAGCTTACATGTACTTCGATAGTCAATCAATTTAATCATCGAGTTCGGCACTAAAACAAACGAGTGAAACACTGCGAAAAACAAATTGATCCGGTACCTTTGTTTTATCGTTATTGACTTCATTCACAGTTGTCATCATCACCTAAAAATGAGTCGCTTTAGTTTGAAGGAAAATAAATTTCGGTCGATCGATCTGACCTGCTGGCGACCGACGCAACTACTGCGTTCACGATTCTTAAAAGCCTTGAATGCGAGTTCTTGAAAAGATTTTTGGTCCAAGGGCGACAGTAGTCATTTTGAAAATTCTCCATCCTTTCGATTAAATATCCTGTACTTGGAGTGATGTCTTTCGAATAAATGAAAACTTCATTCAGCAACTTTCCGCCATGTTAACTTGCCGAGTTGGCAATTAAAAGATGGCGAGCTTAGTAACGAAGCTCTAGCGAGGTGAATATAGCGTCATATGATGAGCTTTTCGACCAATCAGAATGTTCAATTCTTATATTCATCCCTGGAAATTATACTAAATCCGGATTTGTTGAAGACGGGATGATGCCCTTGTTTCATATGATTTCAGGCCATTTTCTACATTTTTTTATTTTGTTTTTTCGCAAGACATTGAATTTAAAACAAAAATGCCAAAAAATCAAAAGGAATATTGATCTAAGAGGCCCGGTACCCCAGCATCATTGTCGTGGAGCCTGGAAACCACAGGATTAACATGGAGACGGTGAGAAAGTGGAACTGGCGTTTTATTAACGGGATCATTTTCGTGCCATTATATAAGAAGTAATATTAAAGTAGTAATTACTCGTACAACAAACTTGCTGTCGTATTTTTTTTTTTCTGTAGCACTGTTTATTTCTCAAATTGAAGGTATAAAATGCATTCATTACCTTCCTCGTAATGATTAATTTTTTGTAAAATGCTGAACATTTACATCCATCGAACGGCGTTAAACGGAGCAAGTGGGAAAGCGGCTAAAATCGAACCTGATAATATCAGGGAGCTTATGCAAACCACGGCGAAAAAGGCAACGAAAACGTCGCCAAACTGAGCAGAAAAATGGCTATATACGTGCGTTCTAAGTAACTGTACATTTCGTAGCCGTCCTTTGCAAAACAACAACGTGAAATGAACAACAGTGTATTTTTGGAGAATGTAGCAGGGAAGATCGGGATAGATTGAGTTTGTCATTTGAAATGAAGGACTTACGCATTTACCCTGAAACGAAGGATCTATGTTTATAAGGAATCACATTCTTACGCTGGACCAGTTGAAAACTAAGAGAAACTGAGAAAACTAGGCAGGAAGTCACATAGCTCAAATAATCAATTTTGCTCAAACTTGGCACAAAGGTTGGGTTGGGGACTGAATGATTATAGCAAAAACAGAAGATCAAAATATTTTATTCCCTTGCAAAAATGGCAAATCTGGCACTAATTTATGCATATTTAATTAGCTTTCTTTAATTTAGTATTTCAATGACAAGAAAGGCAATGTGAAAATGAAATCCACTGGATCATGTTCTACAATTATCAGTCTCAAAACACAGATATTCATTTAAACTAGGCAATTTGATTTGCACATCTTTTAAAGTAAGGTTCATATTTCGTAGTGTTTTGAATAGCTTTTAATTAATGGCAGATATCTACAATGGGAAACAGCAAATACACATCATTCTAACATGGCTAGTGAGAGCAATCACCAAAGAAGTTCCTAAACAAGCCACAAAATGTTTGGGGACTTTAATACCTTTTTTCTGTGCTGGCGTACCGTTAACATAGGAATTAACGATTTATAGTCATTTTATATCCTCAAAATCCACAAAGAGCAAACATTGCTGCTATAACACTGATACAGACCTCTTTCAAAACCCACCACAAAACTCCGTCATCTTTGACGTCATGTATAATGATGCAAATTGTACCGCATAATATCGTCAAAAATGGCGAAATGTTTTGTGGTGGGCTTTGAAAGAATTCTGTATGTTACAGCAGCAGTTATGGTTCTCTCTGAATTTTAAGCGGCCGTTTTAAAGAGCTTTTTCGACAACCTGCTCATATCTCTGACGATGAAAGCGGGATGGTAATGGCTATCCTTTTTTGAAAAAGAAAAAAAAACAACGTGCGCCGAGGTTTGTTACGAAGGCACGACACAAAACTGAACATTTTGAAAGAGAATCAAGTTGAGGGAACTCGTGAGTTGAATCTTCTGCTGCAGTATTTACATTGATATCGTGAGAATGCCAGATATTATAGCTCCGAAAATATTTGAAAGCAATCTCAAGCAGTTAAAGGCCTGGGCAGGAAAGTAAAGTGGGCAGCTATCTCTCTTGTTATATTTGTTTCTTCAAGCTGAAATTTGCCTTGATTATAAAACTCGGCCTCTTGCCTTGCCTTAACATATTGTTTTGATCACGTGACGAGTGTGTGTGCTAAATGGCTCACGTGTCAAAGGCATCCGTCTCGATCGATACCTCGATCAGCATCTCGATGGATACTTGTTCGAGATCCCGATCGATGCTCGGTCGGAACTTGATCATCATTCTGTCGATAGACAGCTGAGTGTCGACCGACTCATATGCATTGATCGAAAATTAGTCGACTCTCGAGCGCCGATTGTCGACCTAGATGTCGATCGAGAATATCGATCGATCGAGGAATCGATCGACACTCGACCGCGGATGCCTTTAGTTAACACGTTTGTTCTTGGTTAATACTCTAATCCTCCGTAGGAAAAAATATGGCGGCTGAACATTTTACCTCAGTACCATGCGAACCTAATACAGCCCATTAGGTACAGGGTAAGCCATATTTTTGCAATATTTGTCTCTGTACTTAAGATATAAAGTATACTAGATTTGAAGATGTTGAGACTTTTCTGTAAGTTTTTATGAGTGTTGTAAAGGTTTTCGTGCGCTTAGAGTTATGGGTAAATGTACCAGTCGGCATCTTTTTTCCTGCGGAGGATTCTTCTCTTTACATGGACTGTTTGGGAACGAAAACGCGTACGCGCTTCGTAATCTCGAAAACATGAAATTACACCTGAACAGTTTCAGTGGCTGTAGTTACCTGGATGTTGTCGTTGCTGTCCATTATAGTTTCTTTCTGTTTCTCTCGAGTTTCTCCACGAACGTTTTGGTCTGTTCTACTGGATTAAGTCGCTGTTCAAAACAAATCAACTTGTTTCTTGTACGGCAATACGCAAAGCTGAGCGAACAACATGAAATCAAAACCTTCTGTTATTCAAATGATGACTTCACCATTAATACGCCATTTTACTAATGCTAGCTCCAGTCCATTGTGATCTATTGTATTGTATTGTATTGTATTGTATCTGTTTAATAAATTAATGAGGCCATTCTTGGCCGAGTGATCACTTCTTGCCCCAACAAAGGAAAGGAACTAGGAAATATTTGCATTAGCAAAATGGCCTATTTATGTCAAGGCATTATTTTCACATTATTTTCCGTTCTTGAAGGTTGCACCAGGTAAAAAGCTAAATAGACCAATTTCGATATATTAAAATTCAGCCTAACACAATAGACCTCAGCACGAGGCTCTGGGGAATAAACCCCGCAAACTCTGTAGTTATTCCCCAGAGCCTCGTACTGAGGTCTATTGTTTTAGGCTGAATTTTAACATACCGAAATTGGTCTGACAGGAGGCGACCTCAAAGGAGAGCCTGTCGCGTACGTTGAATATTCCATCAGTATACGAAACGGCGTGCTTTTGTTACAAAACTAGGACAATTGTTCCGTTTACGAACTCGACTTTGAATCGCCTTGGCTTTGGGACGTTAACCGTGGAAACAGCTATATTTCACTAGCTGTATTTTGATTGCATTTGTTGATTAGTTCCAGTGGCGACAAATAATACAGTATCCAGCCAAGGTTGAAATTGTTTGGAATTGATGAAAAGTACTCTGAAGCCAAGATTTATTAGAGTAAGCCGGAACCAAAGAACGGCAATGTAAATGCTGCCTATTTTGTTTTTTAATTAGTTACCAGTGGAAATATTGGAATCAGTCGCCAGAACCGCGGAGTTTGTTTACGATCATGAACGAGCACGCAATATCAAATGTTAGCTAATATTCGCGCTTCCAGCCTTAATCTGTAACATTTAATAGAATACTGTATGCAAAAATATTCATATTCTTTAACAAATGCTTAAACATTGCCATTAAAAGTACAATGGTTAGCATGAAGTTTGAAGGTAAATGTAAATGTTTTGGTCTACAGAAACTGGCGCTGTCACGCAACGAACGTATCGTTCAATCCCCCTAGCTTTTTATTCGCTCACTCCAGGCGCGTTCCTTCGCTCGCCCGCTTTCTCGCTAGACGTTGTTCGATCTCTCCGCCTAGAAAAGGAAAGGAAACGGCTGCTACGCAGGCTACGTCCATGCTCATTTACGGTCATACACTTTTCATCGCTGTTTATTTTATGTTTCTTGTTACAACGAAAATAATATTGTCGAGAAGAATTCTTTATGCTTCGGGGATCCTAATCCATTTATAGCCCCCGCAGAGGCCAAAACCCGAGGAGGCACCCTAGGATTCCCCGCGTGTATACATACAAGGAATTTCAAAAAAAGTAAGAAATGTGTTGGTAGTATGCGTAGCGTTCTCGATTTGACGAAACTAGGCGCGCACGGTGGTCTTGGGTAATGTGGGGCAAGGAACGCGGGCTCTTGCTACCACGAGTTCGCGTTTCGCCATCTTCTAGCAGCATTTCAAGGTTCTTGTAACCACGAGTTCGCGTTTTGCCATGTTCGAGCAGCAGCATTTCAAGGTCAAAAATACACTCCAATTACAATATGACCTGCACGACGATTTTAGCGCGATCAAATAAATTCGCTTCGAAATGGGCGAGATTCTCAACTAGGACAAATTGAAGACGATTTCAAAGATCCTGAAGATGGATTTTTGGAGAAAAATTAAACAACTCAGAAGGCATCGTAAGAAATTCTGAAGAACACTAGAAATTCGAGGCCAGTGTGGTTCAATTGTAACTAAATAGCTAAATGGGATAAATACCCTTCCGATCGCCAGTTTTACCTTTGACTACCTTTGGTACCTCGTTTATTCCGATCGCTTATTTGTATTGAGTAATCCTACGTTGCGTAGAGCTCATTTGATGGCTGGGTGACTTTGCAGGGATCCAAATGAAAATGGAAATGTTTTGCAGCGTTTTCGTTGAGGTAAAAAAGCTCGACTCTAATTTGCATATATGGTGAATGTAACGCGATACTTCTGCTTACGTCGCGGAAAAAAATTCGACTTCCGTTCTGCTTTCAAGATACGTTTGCTCGTATATCAAGACAAATGGTTTGTTTCAGCATCAAATTGGAACAGCAGAGTAGTTTGACTTAATTTTTTGTTTCGCTATAACTTTTTAACCTTTTTTCCCCTATAAAGTTCTACTGAGTGAATTTTTTGTAAAAGAAATATTAGTTTCCATGAAGGCAACCTATTTTTTTTTTCCAGAAAGTACTTTTTGCGTCCTTTCTAACGAGATATGGTAAACTGCTCTGCTGTAAATGCTTCGTGAGAGTATTATGTAAAGAATATCATGTGATAGAATGAGTTAAACAGAATGTGTTGGTTTAGTTAACTTAGTCGATTGTTTGGATCATATTCATGGTAAGAGGCCTAAGTTAGTGATATAGCTTACAAAAAAAAAATAAAATTTTTAGTTCATACAATAATGATCAATACTATTGTTTTCAATCAGCAGAAATAAAAGAAAACGGGGGCAGATTTAGTGATAACTATTACTAGTAATATCAAAGAACGGAAACACATACACCTTATTCTAAAATGGCGGCCAATTTATTATTATTTTGTTTGCAAGTCAATTAGCCCTCTTTGCCTCATTTTCACTTCAAAATTCTTTTGTATTTTGTACATGTTGACGAGGCAAAGAGGACTAATCGCCATGCATGTAAACAAAAGAATAATAAACTGGCTGCTATTCTCGAATGAGGTGTATACTGAACTTAAAAACGCAAAGCAAGATACGGCATTTCGCCTCGTTGGTACTTGTCGGAGGGTACAACTAGTTAACTGTTTAAACTTGAGAACTCATGTAGTTTCAAGTGATTTTCCCTCTTCGGGGCTTTTGCCATCTTATGGGGCTGGCGAAACATGCTTCGGCATCCGTCAGTTCCCACGGTGGCTTTCTAGGCCATGTTATCCCTTTTATTTTTCTTGTTGATTAAGTGCTTTCGAGACGTATTTTTCCTCTTGCCGTGCTGGTTGTGGGCAAGATGTAAGTCAAGTTCATAGGCTTTCATGGTTTGCACCTTGCGTGCTAAACATCGGACATCAATCGGACAGGCTTTATGGGTTGACAGCTTACAACGTTTCATCATGCACGATTAATGGACAATGGATTTTTTCTTTAATCAGGTTTGTTTATAGGAGATCACCTGAAACATTGGTAAACCTTTTAATTGCACGCTTTATTTTTTGCTACATCACACGTCTGCGCTAAAACGTGGAACTTCAAGGAATTAAACTGGAGCTGGTCTTGGACAAGATTAATGGACGCGGATTTTAAAAACATTTAGAGCTCAAACATCTTTGGCAAGGATTTTATCCTCCAGACCTTTTTGGCTCAATTTACCTGTTATTGCCAGGTTATAGACCATTCACAGCCTCTCCATTTTTGAACGCACGCGAAAAAGAAAGCGAGCAAAACAAGTGCGAAGCATGAGGGGGCGGGGACGGAGAGGCGAGCGAAGCGAAACAAACGAAGTCCCCACCTCCTACCCTACCCACCCCCTTACCCTGTCAATGATGAAATAAAAATACGAGAATAAAGGGCTATGAACAGTCTACCAGGCTATGGATAACCAGATAATTTAATTAACTTTGGAGCTGTTTACTCATTAATTTTGGTTACACTCATTGTAAACCGGACTAGACTTGTTAGAAATATTTAAAAACTCCCATTGAATATTGTATAAATACTTTATCAATTGTGGAACCCAGAAAAGATATTTAAAAGGCTACAAAAGCTGCGGCCCAAAAAAAAAAACAACCTTCCCGCCTCCTCTCCTGTCGCTACTAGTGGATTATTAGTTTCTCGCTCCGATATATTGTAGCTTTTGGTGGACTTTTTGTCACCCCATTGTTTATTCGTTAGATTTATCTGCCGTGTTGTGATTCTCTTGACTTTGTTACATTAAACCTGCCACTAAGATGACGAAATTCATCTAACACAGTTGACTGGTTTATTTAGACCTCGCCTATCGGCAATTAAACTAGATTTCAAGCAAAGCTCGCGCTTGAGGGCGTCCTTGCGATATGACCCTGTGTTTTGGCAAAACACTATGTTACGAGTAGTTCCCTCTTTCGCTTAGTCCGTCGAGCGTGACGCGAAAGAAAACTGCGCGAAAAAAATGGCCGCTCGAAATCCTACGCGAAAGAGGGACTACTTGTAGTCAAGCAAGCACACGCCTTGACATAAATAACTTTGTCAAGTAGCAATGTGGCAATCAAGACTTCGTGAAATCCGTTGAAAATATTCCATCTTACCATTTTTAGGAAACAAAACACCGACCGAACAATAGTAAAAGAAAACAAAAACCTCGCCATTTGCGCTTTTCTTGAGCTGCCGGGTTTGTAAAGTTAGTTACTATTTGTATCCAACAAGGTTAAGAAAACTACCAAGTATTTTAAGGGAAAAAATGCTCTTAGTTTGATCTTGAGTAGACGTATTCACAATAAAACAATGTAAATTCTTCAGAAATGCCTTATTGCCACCGCCACCGCCACCGCCACCGCCACCGCCACCGCCACCGCCACCGCCACCGCCACCGCCACCGCCACCGCCACCGCCACCGCCACCGCCACCGCCACCGCCACTGCCACCGCCACTGCCGACTGCTACGGCCACTACCGACTGCTACGGCCACTACCGACTGCTACGGCCACTACCGACTGCTACGGCCACTGCCGACTGCCATGGCCACGGCCACTGCCACTGTCCCTGCCCCTGCCCCTGTCCCTGTCCCTGTCCCTACCATTGTCCATGCAACTGCTACTACCGAGCGAGAATCGCATTACGAAAATTTGTCAACCATCTTGAGAGGGAACGCCAGCCATTACAGCTTAAACAATTTCCTTCAATTGAAGAAAACAGACAACGTATGGAACTTACTTATCAAATCACAATTCTTTTACTTTTTCCTTGCTTACCATCTACAAGTAGTTTACAGACAACTTATAACTAACACTTTTTAGTCCCTATCTTCCGTGTTGAGAAAAGTTACCAGTAAATGCGAAACATTTAGTAATGCTTTCCATAGGGAACGGCCTCGTTAGCTAGGTTTGCACACTGCTTTATTGCAGTTACAACGGCAGCAGAAGTTTCCCACTAGGCAGGTTGTGAAGAGACACGGGTTAACGTTGCTACATTTTTCAGGATTCTTTAAACACTTGCAATTTTTCATTCCTGGGGAGTAAAATTATAGTAAATAACAATAGTTAGCTTTTGCTCAAGGAAGAATATTTTATACTGCATGATTGACTTATGAAAAATCGCGCCACTTTTTCATCCATTCATAAGTAAAACCAAAGGCAAACGTAACTTTTTCGCGAATGTTCTCCCGTGCATTGCGTCAGCTACATGTAATTACCTCAAGTTTTGATTGGCTCAATATATTGTCTGTGTCCTTCGTGATTGGATAGAGTGATCTGACTTTGGTTTTGGTCTTCGACACTTAATTGAAAATCGTTCTACCACGGGAAGAGTTAAGTCTTCATTGCTCGAGCCTTCATAGATAAGACATTTGTTACATGACTGACAAAATTAAGAACGCGTTCATTGGCACTGAGAGCAAATTAGAAAAATTTAACATGATAATTTTGCCTACTGAAGTAATTTATGTCATGAGAAACGCAGAAATTATTCAAGGTGCATGGCATATTACTGAAGCGGATACTAACTCTCCCGCTCCCTCCATGGGGAAATTTGGTCTTTGCCGGTACCACATTCATGTATGCTCAATTTATTTAGGATGACCACAATCTCTTAGATAATTCTTACCTTTCGACGGCGTTTTGAACTGCGAGGAAAGGAAAAAAGGAAATTAAAAGGTGTTGTTATTTATGAAGGTATATTTAACTAATTTTTTAAATGGTTTATCAAGATGATTGAAGATAAAATCAATTCTAAAAAATCTAAAAAGAACCATTTATTGATGCGTAGGGTATGTTCAAAAGATGTTATCTTCAAAATTTCTCGAATTGTTTTAGTTTACGGGGGTTTTTTAGGAGTCTATACGCATATATATCTGTCCCAAAAGTCACTGTAATTTCGATTCCAATTTCTCTGCCCCCCCCCCCCCTAGAAAATTGATTTTGTAACTCTCCTCTTGATGCTTTATTCCCTTGGAAGTAGTATTCCTTCCTCACAAAAAAGGAAAAAAACAAAAAACAAAAAAAAAAACAAAAATAAAATAAAAGGAAAAATGTCCAGCCCCAAATATTTCAGGCAAATGTCATATCGATCTAGAAATAGATCCTCTCCATCAATTATTGGTAAACTTCCTCAATGACTAGTCTTTACAGTTATTTGGATTTTGTTCTTAAGGAAGCAACCCTTTCCTTCGATTATACAGCTACATCGTTGCTGACTTGCTTCCATTGTGGGTCATATGTCAAAGATTTTGACACATATTTATTTTCATATACGAAGATTCTTCCAAATAATAATAATAAAAAAAAAAAAATTATGTAAATGCCTATTCTGGAAATAAGCCCGCTTAGAAAAGTCTTTTCCAAAGAAAAGAACAACAACAACAAAAAACGAAAAAACAAAACAAAAACAAAACTAAACAAGCGTTAAACAAATGAGGCTGGTTTTGCCATAAGCATTTTGTGGTATTGTTCGATAAGAGCCCTTACCGGTGATCCAAGAACAAATGCAAGATTTACGATCAGTAGGACGATTAAGATCTTCGACATGTCGGCTCTCATCAGATAACAGGACTCTGAAGGTAAAAGGTATTCCTCGGTCATTAGAATTAGGACTCGCGGGGCAATTCATTTGTGTCTTATTTCAGTTTATCATGGAAACATTTTGTGCCACTTTAAAATTTGGTCGCGTAAATCACAATAAGTAAGATTTGCATATCTCAGCGGTATTGTTCTTTGACGCAACCAGCCAAAGATAACGTTGCATATACATGCCAGTAAATTAAATATGATGCCTCAAATCCTTTCGAGTTTTCTGACGCTTTCTTCAACGACAGAATCAAAACAAAAACAACCACCCACAATGCATGTCGTTCGAGAGAGTCTTTAAATCTTTTTTCTAGAAGGTACCTATTGGTTGTACATGCGCATGGCGTTGAAAACTTCCTGTCATGTTGGCACTTTTCGTGCAGGCACATTGTTCATCTACAAAAAGACCTGATGTGCTTCTAACTGAGCACGGATTTGTCTGAAACATGATAAAGCTCAACAGTACAGTCCCTCCTAACCTGAAATCTCGTTTAAAAAAAAGTTAAAATCCGACGTACTTTCTCTATGTCACAGACTTATTTGCCAAAGCAAGATGGCAGATCGCAAAAAAGCCAACTACCATTTCCCAAGCTCCTGGGCTCAATTGAAGGATCAATCTAAACCACTCGTTCCGTCGCTTACCAGCATAAAGCGATTGACTTACGTCAACGCCCTAAAGTTAAATTTCCTCATAATAGTAATTACTTCAAGAGCTACTTTATATGAATGACTGATATGAGCCCTCTAACTTCGTTCTCGGGCTAATATTTTATTTTTTCAGAACATAGAATTTCCACTGGCAACTATCAGATAATAGGCTCCAGACCAAAAAACACTAGTGTTTATAAAGGAATCGAGAACGAACAATCTAATTGTTTTTGTACATAATTTCCTTCGTATTACGCTACAGTTGAGCAAAACCTGAATACGCGTCACTAAATGAAAAAAAGAAAAAGAAAAAAGAGAGAGAGAGAGAGAGAGAGAGAGAGAGAGAGAGAGAGAGAGAGAGAGAGAGATAATGATTTATGAACCAAGGAAGCTTTTTGCTAAACATAAATTGTTCTCTGGTATTAAATCGGCTCGGACAAGCGTACCTAGCATTTATATTACCGACTGCTCGAAGCAAAACGGACTGCTTGTAGTCTTGAGCCGATATCGATCACGTCATTGATGGATAATTAGAATTCCGGTACCACACGAAAAATTAGAATAGGAAAGAAAAAAGGGTTTGAAACCAGATTAATAAGGAATTCACCACAAGCTCGCGTAAGAGGCGGACAAAAACTTTCTACCGAGGTTATTCAGATTGTATTGCAAACTTCTGTGCGACTGTTTTAGATATCTTCTCAAAAAAAATCATTTCTAACGACACCAAATGTCGAAAAGAAATACGGAAGTTCATATGAAACACTTGAAAGTACTGGGGAAATGAACCTGATGATGAAATTTTACCTGTGTTTGCACAATTTCTCTGAACTTTGAAACTTATCTTCTCGAGTTCTCATAGGAAATTGCTTTTGGTACAATTTCAGGCAACTATTTAGCCTTTAGAAATCCAGAAAGGACTGTAATATACTTAAAGTTATTTTGGTACATGGCTTTCATCCATTTAATAATGAAATTGCTCGATTTCCTATCGGATTTCGTCTTAATTTGTCTAATACATTTCAATATGTATCGGGCGATTTAAGACTTGATCATGAATAATTCTAAGTTTCCTAGTGATTTAGTAGCAAGGTCCTATGGTGAATTGCTGTACAATAAACTGTTCTATAATAATAACATAGCATTAACTGGTGATTAAAATCGAATGCAAACAATTCCGCCGTGTTTGTACATCCAGATTATACTAACTGAAACTCGTTACTGACCACTTTCACTCTTAACCACCATACAGAGAATAAACTGTGATACATAAAAACAATTCTTACCGTCTGATGTTCTCCGCGAAAGACAAATGAATGAGCTTCTGACAAATGAATGATTAATTTTAAATTTTGATATTTATATGATTTAATTGAGTCTTTGAGCAATATTTCTATGACGTTCGAGATCTTCAGTGACCTTTAACAGTTTTCAAAAAAAAAATTTCTTCTGGCGTGCACAATAGCTGATCGAAGCGGAATAACTAGATATTGAATTGGTTGTAAGTCTCGGTTTTAAAAGGTATATATATTCCGTGGTTTACTGTATACTAGAGGCGCTCTGGCACGCGAAGAGAGCCAGCTGATCACCATACTTAGATCATACGAACCCATGAATTGCTTTTCTCATGGTCATCGTGGCTAACGGAATTGCTCATGGGCACGTGCGCGCGACGACGAAGACGACGACGACGACGACGACTTTAACGAGATCGCGCCACACGGCGGCCATACTCAGGCTAATAGGTTGACCGAGGCAAGCAGCCTTGGTTTATAGCTTCGATACATTTAATTTGCCGTATAACGTTTTCACCTAGTTTTCATTATTTTTGTCTGGGACTCTGGGGCTCGTCTGAAAGGAATATTCAGATGGCTGCAAGCTTATCATCCCAAAGTCTTATACTAAGGTTAGAAAAAATATTCAAGCCATGAAAATCTCTAGGTTTTTATAGCAGCAACGAACCCGAGGTCGAAGAACTCCTTGATGGCTCCCTCTTCACACATGTCAGCACACTTCTTTCGTCTTCTTCTCGCTTCTGGACGAGCGTCATCGAGACAGAGGTGTGGGATGAAGAGCCTCTTCTAAGCTTGTTGTATTGCTACAGCCTCCAGCAACACAACTTCTTTGTATTCTGCAACAATTTGGAATCACGCTATCGCATGTTCGCACTTATTCTTCTCAGAAGCATAACATTGTTACTCCTGGGATGACGTCCCCGAATAACCTGCTCATTTTTCGCTATTCCACGGTCTTGGCCGTGGAAAACGCCAATTTTACAAAATTTGATAATTCATAGAAAATTAAAGAGCTACAACTAGCTACATCAAATTTTTTTTTCGCACTGGTGATCAGGAAAACAAGGAGATTCACATTAGGGAATAAAAATTTGGGGGTTAGTTGCACTTTAAGTTTTTAACTAGAAAAAAGAAACAGAGAAACCGCAAGCCAAAGAACTACATACTCACAATCGATCAGTTGTTGAGTCTCTGGCCCAAGAAAAACAAATGCTTTTTTTCCCTTTATGGTTAATTTATTAAAGTAATCAGGAAATCCGCTTTTAGGCTTGGCTAACTCTATATATTACTCGCTGGCCTCCAAAACACACTACAGCTGCCCGAGAGTTGCTCACGTATAATTTTTCGCTCCGCTATGAATCGCGTTATCGACGGTTTTGATACGCGATTTTATTTTCAATGCCATTTAAATCAGCCAGGAAAAACAAGCAGACATTCAGCTAAAGGTATACAGGCTATGTTAAAGCAATATTTCGATTCAGTCTAAACACCATTAGACCATTGATACAAGAAAGCAGCTCCCACGGGGGGATGGTGGCAACTGAACGAGCGAACTTGCCGAGAAACACAGTAAAATTGGCCAGGAGGAAAAAAAAAACGTCGTCAATTGTATCGAGGCCAAACAATATTTATTTTGAGCTGTTACATAAACAGTCTGATTCATTTGCAGTAAATTTAGCTGCAACTTCACAAACAAACTGACCGGCTCGGTTGCTGCCCTTGGCGTAACGCAATAAGGCTTCAATTATGGTAGAGAGAACGGCGAAGCTGTTGGATTTTAATCCTCCACATTCCTTTCGGGACCCTCCCAGCAAGACCAATTTGTTTATTGTGGTAAACGTGAATTATGCGAGTGAAAACAATCTGGTGAGGAAATGATATGTCAGTACCACAAAAACTCATACACAAAATTAAATCGGAAAAAGTAAGCTGCGAAACAATCTTCGACATAATCGGCGAAAGAATGCATGGTAACTAAGGAAAGTATTTATGAATGAGTTTCAAAATGGCCATGGTTGCACTTCCAATCGAGTTTGTCACAAAATTCGCGTGATTTTATTTCTATTTTACCCGTCAACGTTGCATTGCGTTGGTCAGATGTACTTCTTTTAAGGTTTTAATTTCCGTTGTAGTTTTTAATTCTTGTAACAATTTCTGACAGTGTTTGTCTCCATTTCCACAAACTTCTATCCACTTGGCGTTTTATGTAAGCTCAGGGTGAAGCCGTTTGGTTTTATGATCAAATGCTATTCGCAGAGGAATATATTTAGCCGCCAAGACAACTTTCAAACTTTCAAACATTAATCTCGTGTGACCATAAGAATAATTTAATGTTGCATTTTATTCAAAAGTAGCAAAAAATAAGCAAATAAATAAAATAAAGTTCATTAAGTACAATTCGTGATTTTTCTGTCATTGTAGGGAGCATGTGAACAATGTCTCTTTTCTAAACTTCAGCCAGTGTTTTATATACAATACAGAATTGTGATTCTAAATGGAGGGTTCTCCCTTAAATGTGCTATATAAGTATGTGCGTGTATGGTTTTTAACCGTTTTGATCAGAGATGGGTATCGATTTTGGTCTCCAATTGGGTATGGTTTTAGCACCCTAGTCTTGAGTTGTATTAGGTATGTTTATTAAAAGAAGCTACTTTTTCATCACTATCAATACGACCATCAACAAAAGCCCTTCTCGGTCTGAACTAGGGAGCTAATTCTAAGCGGGTCTAAAACAGGGTGTTCATTTAAGGTGGCCGAACACAAGTGCCTATGCCTAATTCACCATTACTTTTAAACTATTTATGCTTTGGCGCCCGCTTTTTGCATGAGTCAAGGTTAACCACAGGAGGGTTTATTTTCGCATTTGGCTAAGGTGTGTGCTGTTGCAATGGCAACGGGGCTGGTTAAAAACAAGGCTTAAAAAATGTTTTTTGTTCATTTAAAAAAAATCCAGTCGTTAGATTTTTTTCATCATTTGCCCACCACGAATTGATATCAAATCCCTTCTGCCAACACTGCTCTAATAAAATTTTGACATAGATGATTTTCGTCATGATCTCTCTCATTTCATTCGAACTTTCTCCCTCAGTTCAAATACATGATGTTTTATATATTTCGTTACAATCTATGCCAGCTAAGACAATTTCCTTATTACAACTGATGGAAATTGATCTTTCTTGAAATTAGATTGCAGCAGAAATTCCTATTGTGGTTATTGCACCTCAACACTGAGACCGCTTCAGGACTTGAATTCAGTTTAACAAACTTCCTTCCTCTGTATTTGTAGCGATACACGTCTTTACGGACAAATGGAGACTCCAAATGTGACGTAGATCGGAAGAAACTGCGTTGAATTACTTCTCACTGCGCGTTACAGGTATTAAAAAGGTATTAAAAATGCTAAGTGATCGCATCTGTTGTCCTTGTAACGCATCGTTTTGGCAATTGTTTTCCAGGTTGTCAGTGAATTCGAGGGAGTTTTTTCTCGAACAGAGCTTATTTACTGTGTAGTCTGATGTCACGTGCTTTTTTTTTTATCTAAGACTGCGAAAATTATTTTTAAAATCGATATTTTTTTAATTTTATTATTATTTTAATCCTTATAATTTCTTTATGAAATAATTTGTGGTCATCTTTAACCATGAGTGAGCAAGTATAGTCACGAGTGATTCAAATGATAAGCGTTTCTACACTTTGCCACTCGTTTCACATTCACTTGATAACGTTCGTGAAGGTAATAGAAGAGCAAACCGTTAGCAGTCGTACATGATGTAGAATTTATTTGCAAAATGGTAATAATAACGGAGAAAGTGGACAATTAGGACTTTCTTTGATAATATTACTAAAAGTCCCACAAGGGAATGTTTGACTACCTCTCTTTGTGCTAATTTCTGTCGAAGAAACCACCAAGTAGTTACAGTGAATTGTTTCGGTAAGTAACAAATGCACCTGACCATATCGAAGGCCTTTCTCGAAAAAAAAAAAAAAAAAGAAAAAAAAGACAGTTTTAAATGGTGAACGCACGAAAAGCGCTGTAGACGTTTTCGCTCAAAAGAAGTTCTCAAAAGATATTTTTAATTCCGAAATTTGTTATAGATACGATTAATTAGTAATTGGACCTCGTGTCGTACAATTAAGAGAGTAATCGTGCTCGTAATTTCATATCGCCCCCCCCGGGGGGGGGGGAGGGTGTACTTAACAAAGTTTAATACGGGGAGGCTCCGCCCCGAGGTCCAACCACCCCTTACCCTTTTATATACCATTTTGGCGGAAAAGGTACGCCTTTTATATACCTTGTATTGAAAAAAGGTACTCCTTTCACACACCCACTTTGGAACACTGCACCCCCTTTCTAAACTCTTGTAACTTCCACTCGAAAAAGGCCCTTTTAAATACCTAAATGACAGATTTCCCTACCCTTTTATCTACCTCAACTTGTGAAATCCCCACCCTGTTATATACCTGAAGCCTGAAAAAGGCACCCGTTTTGGGCGGAGCCTCCCCGTATAGGCCATTATAGGGAGTACCCCCCCCCCCTCCCTCCCGTATCGGCCTCGCGCTTCGCACTCGTCCGATTTTGAAATTAGTCGCGCGATTACTCCCTGGATTGAACTCCACTCGGTCCAATTACTATTTATTATTATTATTATTATTATTATTATTATTATTATTATTATTATTATTTTCAATCCGTTAGAAAACAAAGGACGGTAAAATCTGATTGTCTAATTGAAACGGATGCCGTATATGGTAATGTGTTAAGGTTATTTTAAGGTGAGTGTGTTATCTGACTCAGCGGGTGTCGCAAACGGTCGCCGTCATTGTTCTTGTTCAAGCACGTTTGGCACATGGGAAGGGATCTCTTTAAATATAATCAGTTATTACGACAAACTAACGCTTCATAAAATTAAATTCGCTTTAGTGGATAAACATAAGAAAATTTGCACCGTTTCGAGGTCTTTACCATGATGACTACTCGATTGTTTACATCAAGAGGCACCCTTTCACCTGTAGAACGTGGCTTACGCGACGCCATCTTGGATTGGCTATGCACGCGCCTAAGGCTTGCAGTCTCCTATGGGACAAATATAACACCAGAACGAGTGCTCTTCCGTCTTTAAAATGATACTGTTGCCAGTTTTCGTACCAAGATGATATTGTGTTCATTGTCAAACCAGAGACGGGATTCAGAGGCGGCCTTGCAAAGGGCAGACACCTGTTTTAAAAAATGCACTTAACTTGTGGCCCAGTGATTGAACAGTTATTCAAAGCTACGACCTTGGCAGTTATCGTGACAGATGATTTTGGCTGGGTACATCCTAGCTCTGTCATTTTCGATACTTGTCGCTCAAAAAGGTAAGTAAAGTAAAGTAAAGTAAAATCCTTTATTTAAAACACGATTATCGTTTAAGCACTACGTGCTTGAGGGGTAGTATATCTAGTTAATTTTCTAATTATCTAATTGCCTACTGATAAAAGGAATGAAATATAAGAAATTAACTTACTTTATCGCAAATCTGATTTCCCTAAATATCGGACTAGATTTTGCCTTTGGATAAAATTGTTTAAAATTACAAGAATCATTGAAATATTCTGAAACACAGTTCCACAGTACAGCTCCTCTGTAACAAACAGAATTTTTCATGAAATAAGTGGAAAATCGTGGAACGACGGCCTTATTATGTCCTCTTAAGTTATACTTAGCTCTTATTAACCGAGCTGGAGGTCTGTATGGGAGAATCTTGACCGAGGTCGTGAGTACAGACCGAACGCAGTGAGGTCTGTACACACGACCGAGGTCAAGATTCTCCCATACAGACCGACTTAGCTCGGTTAATAAGATGTTTAATATATGGCAAAGAAGAAAACTTTAATTCGTTAAATGTAATTGGCTTGCCGACAGTTTGCTTGCGAACGGCGATGAGCTTAACTTAAACCTGCCGAAATTTGCTCGTTCTCTTTACTTGTTTGTTTTGTCATCAGGCTTTTTGGCAGTGCCATAAATGATTGAGAAGAAAATAAAAGAAAATGGTGAACATTTTTGTATTTTAGTTTGCTACTTTGTCAACGCAAAATGAAACCGGTCTAGCTAGATGCCGGTCTAGATGGGAAAATCTAGACCGCGGTCAATATCGATTTCAGCCAATCATATTCGTGAATTCGGTAGTTCCCAGTCTTTGTGAGACGCAGCCATATAATAAGGACTATTACGCCATACAACTAAATCTGAAATCATTGCGGGCATATTATCGCTAAAAGGTGGAGTAGCCATGTACATCTTGACTTCAAAACGATGTTTGATTTGTAGTTCTGATCGTATTTTATTTGCATGTCGTCTGGTGGCTCCTCGCGCTGTTAGACTGGTTTAATTTCAACAATGTTGTGTACGAAATTAAACCACTTGAAAAGTTAATATTCCGGAATTTGAGAAGAAAGTTTGATCTTATTCTCTTCTTTCAGAGCAAGTCAGCTTGCTGTTCGTTGGTGACATCTCCTTCTCTGGTCCGGTGAAATATTACGTGGAACATAATTACCACTCATATAACGATTCGTTCAGAGATGTGGCTCCTTTCATCAGAGAGGCGGACATTTCAGTCACAAATTTGGAGTCTCCGTTTGTCAGCAATGATGTGTATTGTTGCCAGGATAAGGAAAAGAAGGTTGTTTTGGATTTCAGTCCTGAAGCTGTCTCAGCCTTGAGGTAGTATTGGAAATGTCCCTTAATTTTGCATGATGTTTATTTGAATTCCTCAGTAAGCAGCCTTTGGTCAGTTCTTCAATTTTTTTCTACAATGAACTTCGTTTTTTCATCATCATTCTGGATTTTAACAGATTCTATTAATCTACGTTATTAAAGAATTAACGTTTATTTAACAATGGTGTTTACGACAAAGGCAAAAATTGCCTCTGATTTTGTTTTGTTTTCCACCAATCCGTAAATCAGGGCAACAAATAAGTGCAAAAAGTCTTATTTACGCTAAAAGCTATACATATATATTCTTACTGCAGTGCAGAAATTTGAGGTTAAATCAGGTGCGGCAAAAGTTTGTCGTTTGCCAAAAATCGCTAAATCCAAGATGGTGAATTCCATATCGCGTCTTTCCATGCAAAACAACCTCATTTTGTAGACCAAGTTGAGTATTATTTACTCAGGCCCCGTCCGTACTATGCCGGAGGGATCTGAAAACGGAGGTTTCATTCTGAAAACGCATCAAATGTTTTCTGTCCACATTATGCCGGAGGAATTTTGCATTATTTCATGTTTGAGTAAAACTCGGGCAGGGGGAAATCAAGATTATTGTAACGTCATCGTTTTCAGAGAACTTCGTTTTCAAAATGTTTTTCGTCCACGCTAAAGTTCACTAAAACGGAAACCCGGCGTTTCCAAATTCCCCGGTTTGAAGAGCGTTTTCGTAAAGCCCCGTTTTCGTGACGGATTAGTGTGGACGGAAGGCCTAACGGAGAAATAAAGCTCCGTTTTCAAATTTCTCAAGTGTGGTGTGGACGGGCCTCAGCATGAAATAAGTTTGACATCTCTAACTAGAGCAAAGAACCGGCTCTGATTATATAACAAACTATCATTTGCTTCGCTTTTTTCAAAGGCAAGCAGCACGTGACAATTTGATTCTCAGTTGTACATTGCGAACTGCGGTACGTTAACTACGCGGAGTGAACACAGTAAATTGATAATGAACTAGTATGCAATAGCACCTCGTGAACATATTTACATTCATTGACTAGTTCATGGTCACATGACATCTAACAATGAAACTGTTCCCCGCCAAATGCCATGAGCGGGCAACATTGCGAAAACTATGACGTCAAACGGGAAACAGTTCACTGTTTCCCGCGAAATGTTGACCGCTGTTGCACGTCATTTGTCAATAAAGTGATTGTTTCGACCTCGTCTCGGGAAACATTGAGATTCTCGGGGAACAAAATTCACTGTTCCCCTCGG
Source organism: Orbicella franksi (assembly GCF_964199315.1). Classification (NCBI taxonomy): domain Eukaryota; kingdom Metazoa; phylum Cnidaria; class Anthozoa; order Scleractinia; family Merulinidae; genus Orbicella; species Orbicella franksi. Next base: position 11,587,895 of record NC_138153.1, read on the forward strand.
GACCAGTCATTAAGTGTTAAGTATACCCGTAGTGGTAGGTCGAAGAAGAAAAGGCTGGCGACGACATTCGTTATTTTTGAACACGTCTTCCTGGATTTATTAGGGAGTTTGAGTAACCACGACGGCTACGTCGAGGACAACGTCGCCTAAAAAATGACTTTATATTTTACCTACGAATCTCGCGATACTCTGAAGTAATTTTCTAATCACTGTCAAGACTATCACAAACCTAAATCTGGAACTCAGCGAGAAATTCTAATAAAATTAGCCGTCGCGGCTCACGTTCTCCAGACAACGCAAAATGTAGTCATTTCACGTTGTCGTTTTGCAGAGGACAGTAAAGAAATGTACCAAGAATTATAACGTACGTGCACAGCCATTATTCTGCTCATTAAATCTTTTGTTTAGCGACGTTCCCGTTGCCGTTGCCGTCGAAGTTTTCTGAAACTCCCTCTGAATGTCTATGTTTGTTCAGAACCCGGCGTTCAGTCGAGGAAATGCGTCTGTCATTGTTTATTTTTGTTATATATGGGCCTTTCGGATTCAAATTTCTAGTGACTTTCTTTATACTAGGCCACTTCTTCGGCAAGAAAATCACCCATCAGTTATTCACAATTGCAACCATGCATTGCATGTTAGTTTTGCAGGATTTGACGTGGTTTCACTGGCTAACAGTCACCTGAATGACTTTGGTTCTAAAGGAGCAAACCTTGCCGTTCAAGTTCTCAAACAAGCAGGCTTAAAATACTTCGGCGTCAGTTACGGGAAATTCTCTTCCTCTCAAGTGAGTAGCTTAGACAGACACAAACGACACTAATATCCTCTTTACGTTTTTTCTTTCTTTCCTCCTAACTCTCTTTCTTTCCGCCAAATTCGGATTTCCGCGGCGGCGGCGGCGGCGGATCCAAAGCATTGTTAGGCTCAGGTCAAAGGTAGTACTTCACATAAGACGAACTAAATTTCAAATTGAGTCAGTCCAAACGGGTAAAGCTCGAGGACCAACACGGTCTATCCGTCTAAAGCAGACGGATACATGTGCATGAACGTGTTGGTCAATCTAACTTTAGTCGGACAAACTCAGTTGAGTAAAACGTCGAACTTATCATGAACTCATTTCGCTCAGTTTAGTTCGTCTCATGTGAAGTCCGACGTTTGACCTGGGCTTTAGTGCTCTCATTTCGGATTACCTGCGAACAATCGGTAGATAATACTTTGCAAATCTTCTTCGAAATTCTCAGACAAAAACATGCAAAGAAGCAACTCCATAAATCCAAGGTTGGATTTTAATCGCAATCCAGAGACCCTGTGCATAAATGGCGCCTATTTTTGAACTACAATACTTATACACTCTAAGCCTCACATTCATGTGAAAAATCTTTTGTCTTGAAACATGAGTACGAGGCTAAGGATGTATTAAGTATTGTTATTCAAATTTAGGCACCATTTATGCAAAAGGCCTATGTTTTATTGAGAAATCCGAAATCCGATTTTCAAAGTCAAAATCGAAGGTTGCCTTAATTGTTCAAATAATTTCTTTGTTTTCATTTTTTTCATATAGGAACCTCTCATTATGGAAACAAAAGGACTCAAAATTGGGTTTTTAGGTTACTGTGACGACGTTCTACACAGCGGCAAAAATAATTGTACTGGGATTAGATTATTGTCCACTTCTGGTCCAGCTATTTATCAAGACGCAATTGCCACCAAGGACATAGCCAAGCTAAAAACGGTATAACTCAAATTAAGCTAAATAAGTATAATATGACTTGGTAAAAGTCCCTTCAAACTATCATGAGTTCTCGGTAGCTTCTTCTCATCCGCCGACCACCTGTTCCGAGCATGACACGCCGTAAATTTCTGGAAAACGTATTTTTACAGCCAGTTAGTTAGCGTGCATTATTGACCATTTCCGAGTTGCCTTAGGCCTCTCTATCAAAGCGAGGCGCGGTGCACAACCATTCATATGAAAATGAGTTTAATTTGCATGTGACTGAAATTTCATTTTCATATGAAAGAAAAGAGGCTAAAGGTAATTCGGGAATGAGCCATTAAGAACGGCTGCATCATTAATCTGTTTGTTAAATAAGAAATTGTTTCTATTGATTCACAAATTAGGTACAGGAGTGCATTTGGGAAGGATTAAGCCTCTAACCGAGGGTAGAGAAAGTTAGGACCCTCAGACGTTTCGTTTAACAACATGCTTGAAATCCAGTCTTGACGCTGTAAGTCAGTGGTCGCCTTCACACTATAAGGTGTCACTCACAAATATGTTTCTCGTTCTTCCAAGGTTAATGTCGACATTATAGTCGCATTTATGCACTGAGGTAAAGAACTTCTTTTTGAACCACTTCCTTATCAACGTCATATAACCATACACCTGCTGTCTCTTGGTGTGCATGTTATAATTGGATCACATCCCCACGTGTTGCAGCCGCATTGTATCCTTGGCAACAAGCTTATAGCATACAGTCTAGGAAAATTTTTGTTTCCTCCAACCCGACTTCTTGGAGGCAACGACCCTGTAAGTAAGCACGTTTCGAAAATACATTGTAATTTTACTGCAAATTAAATATGGAACATTACCATACCTTGAAGAATACAGCCAATCAGAAGGTTAGTGAACCGTTACATATTTGCATGCAGTTTCCGATGAGTCGCATCCCCAAACTTTTACCGGCGCTCATCGCGGCGTCTAGATTTTCCCCAGAAGACGTAGCTGGCGGAGAGCTTCAGCATTTCGACTTTCTAGACAGAGAAGTTTATTTTAAAAAAGCTTTCAGAAAACCCGATAAGAAAATGTTTATTACTCTGATAGCAAATTAATTTCGCTTGTCTTGCAATCCTACTTTCAGAACTTGTACGGGAGACTAGGCAGGAAACCTGATAAAGACATGATGCGATTTTATGAGAGAGATAGTCTTGGAAATAAGATATTCAGAGATTTGAATCACAGCCAGATGTTTAAAGTAACTGTGACTAGGTATGGTTCATTCCTAGCTGCTTGTTTAATTTTAATTATAATCCATATCTAAGTCCCTCGGTGGAAACAGAAGTGTTTTTCATGCCTCCCATCCCTCACCTGACTCTTTTTAGACCTCAACCTAGGATGGTACGTAGGCATCTTTTAGGACCATCGCCCTTACTGGATTAGGAAAAGTTATTCGTAGATATTAATAATGAATGAAAATTTGAGACTTTGCGAAGACGGCTATGGGCTTTCGTTCATGCACATTTTCATTCCACTCACTGTGCTTAAATTACTGTAATGAGTCCATTTAACAAGCTTCAGGCTATGTATCATGGATTTGTAGCGGACAGAAGAGAAGAAAAACATAAAATACTCCCGAGCTGTGTTGTCTCTTGAAAAACGTGCAATTTGTATTTCCGTGTCACCTACCGACACAAATTTCATTGTTTTATATTTTTTTGTAGAGTTTAGGTTTCTTATCTTTTTTCACTAAACCCGGACTTGGCTATTACCATTTTCTCCTGTGTTGTCCCAGTTTTGTTATTTACAAACTATTTAGCAATTATTCACCGAAGGCGAATATGCACCGAAAGCATTATGCACCAATGTTCACTGAGCCCGAGGCGAATAGTTGGTTTAGCTATGATAATTTTCAGAGGCAAATATTAAGAACTACAAAATTGTTTGGTATATTGGTATGCAGCCGTCGTAAGCTCAAATGTACATCGATTGCGAACAAACGAAACTTAACGAAAAATAAATTGATCCGGTTCCTTCGTTATATCGTTGTTGACTTCATTCACAGTTGTGCTCAACGTCTAAACATGAGTAGCTCCAGTTTAAAGAAAATTAATTTCGGTCTCTTGATCTGACCCGCTGGCGATCAACGAAACCAGAAAAACGCGAGAAGCGCCTCCAGGATTTAGCGCGGCCAGTTTTTTTTTCTCGAGGTTTTCTTTCGCGTCTCTCTCGACGGACTAAGCCAAAGAGAGACTAGTCGTGGTCAATTGCTAAATTTATAATGTATATTTATTTCTTTTCAGGAATGGCGTCATCGAAGCTAAGTACTTCCCTATGGATATGAAATTCGATCCAACAACCAAGCGACTTCACCCCGAACCTACAGAAAACGCTAAATGGAAAAATGTTTTTGGAGAAACGGACAAGGAGTGTCAGAATTGCTTCTAAATCATAAATTAATTTATGTTTAAAAGCAACCGTGGGGTATTTCATTATAAAATATATGTATCTATCTTCAAGTTCTCGCACCGAACTAAAATATGCTTGACGTATCAACTTTTTTTATATCACAAGTTTCAATAAAAAAAAAAACAACAAAAAAAATAGGATCGCAATGCGTGCGTGTGCGCCTTGAAAGTCAGAAAAATTTCCCGCTAGCACCAGAAACCCTCTTCACAAAACGGTTGAAATAAATAAACTCTAGCCTGGGCTACCCGTGTCAAGTATGACGTCATATTACACCTAAATGAGATCAATTTTCGAAACGATCGCTATCCTGGATCTGCCATCTTCGGTGGAATTTGGAGTTTTACATCTTTTTTTTTTTTTTTTTTTTCAGTTCTAATATTGATTCAAAGAATCTTCAAATATATATATCAAAAAAATGGGAAAGATCGCAAATTATTTTATTCCCAATTTCTCAAGCCCTCGATGACTCGAAACTTCCCAGCTGCAAATTAAATTAAACCAACCCTTGGCCGTCGTACAAAAACTGACTCTTGATCCATGTAGCTTGAACCTCTGAACGCTTTACACCTTGAATAAATGTTGTTATTAATATATATATATATTTTTTTGGTAAACGTCCTTTAGGCCATGGAAATGTATAGATTCAAGTGAGAATACGAAAAATAAAATAGATCTTCAACTACGAATTGTTATGTATAGTCACTAGTATTCCAAATAATAGACGTGTCTACACATTGCCACCCGTTTCGCATTCCCTTGATCACGTTCGTGAAAGTTTTAGAAGAGCAAACCGTTAGTGGTCGTACATGATGTAGAATTTATACGTAAAAATGTTAATAATAACGGAGAAAGTGGACAATTAGGGCTTTCTTTGATGATGTTACTGAAAGTCCCATAAAGGAGAAGAAGTTTGACTACCTCTTTTTGGGCTAATTGCTGTCGGGGAAACCATCAAGTGATTATAGTGAAATGATTCGGTAAGTAACGATTGCACCTGACCATAACAAAAGCCTGTTTGGCCTGCTGATTGTTTTTTAAATTATAATCTGACATTTTTATTTTTATTTTTTCAGTTCACCAGAAAACAAAGGTATGTTAAATGTGATTGTCTAATTGGCGCTGATAGTGAAAACTGAAACGGACGGAACGCATGGTAATGAGTCAAGGTTATTTTATGGTGAGTGTATTATCTGACTCAGATGGCCTCTAAAGGAATGTCATCGTTATTTTTTAAGCGTATTTGGCTGGTATATGGAAAGGGGTCTCTTATAATGACAAACTAAACCCTCATGAAGTTAAAATTCGCTTTAGGGGGTGTTCAAGGAGCTCAGTCACGGCATTTTGAGTTAGTTTGGCCATGTACAAAATCACTTTAAAATTCAAGAAAACTTAAAAAAAAAACTGTAATCCACCAAGAGAGATTAACACCCAAGTGATGATAATATGCCATAAAGGAAAAAGGAGGGTCAAGGATGAAGAAGATTAACACGGATTACAAACGACGAACTTGAAAAATTTAGGCTAAACGTTTCAAGATGAGCAAACCGCGACGTAGCTCCTTTAACATGAGAAAAACCCACACTGGTGCGAGTTCTTTACCGGGATGACTCTTCATTTCGTACCTCGTTTACATGATGAGACACCTGTCGTGTCAAACCTGTCAAACCTGTCGTAGCTTACACGACGCCATTTTTGATTGAGTGATAAAAGCTGCGCATGCGCCATCCGGTTCAAGCCTCCCATGAGACCAATGTCACACCGAAACGAGTGGTCGTTGTTCGTTGCGAGATTTCGTACCGGAATGATTTAATTCTCGCTCCGGTATAGTACGGTAGCGACTGTACGACCTGTTTCGGTGTGACACTTGATGGTGCTATGATGTAAACAAATACAAAGCCACGAGAGGGAACTGGGGTGAACTCGCCCCGGTATGCCCTTGTTAGGTGTTACTCTCCACAAGAATTACATTATGTTATTTTGAACGTCACGGTTTCCTAACTAGACCTTCTAAAAGTACCTTCCAATAATTCTTCCCTGTTGGTTTCCCCGTTGAAAAGGACTTTTCCCACTTGCAGCGCGCCAAATTTTACCGGTGGATTTTCCACCGGTGACAAAAATACACATTAACAAATAAACAAACAAGCACTGAGTGTACGTCATGGCGTCGCGCGCGATCAACGACACAAGTCGCAGAGTAAAATAAGTGTCTGCTGAGCTCAAGTACTATAAAAATCTTTTTCGTTTAGCTTTTGTTGTCGGATATGCTTAAGGCTATGAATTGTATGGAAGCAATTGAATATGGTCCATCCAACTTAATTTCAAGTCTTTGAAAGAAGAACAGGGAAAAGCAATGGAAGGCTATTTATCCGACCAATACGTGTTTGTTTACGGACGCGATCTTAGCTCCTGCGTGATCCGGATCATTTGAGAGAATTAAGTTTGAACCTTTGCAATTTGTAAAAAACCTATTACTCTGACAGCAAATTCATTTCGCTTGTCTTGTCTTTCAGAACTTGTACGGAAGACTGGGCAAAAAACCTGATGAAGATATGATAAGAGTTTACGAGAAATATAGTCTTTGAAATAGAATATTTAGAGATTTGAATCTCAGCCAGATGTTTAAAGTAACTGTGACTAGGTATGTTTCATTCCTGCTTGTGTCTTAGAGTACTTATTTTAATTTCCGAATAATTTGTTGTTTTATTTAATTATTACTACTTTTTATCACGTGCACCTTATTCGCATTACTCTTCTTAGGATTTGTAGCTTGTTTATCGTCTGATGTAGATGTAGCTCTTTTAATACGGGAGAAGTAAATAAAATATTTGCTCGCGAATAGAGTTTTATGCTTTTTTTTTTTTTACTGGCTGTGGTATTCAGTAATTATTTTGTGATGCCTATAGTGTGAGAGCATTCGGGTATATGCCAAGGGGTCATCGCGTATTCAGTAAGATGATGCCCCCTATGCCCCTTATCTCTGTTCCTCCATGGAGACAAAATGAAAAACGTGCGAATGAAAAACCACACAGCAACAACAACAACAACAACAACCACAGCAATCTCTATTTGAACTCTCTCTCTCTCTCTCATGTGTACTAATTACAGAAAGTATACATAAGAACATTAGAGTACTGGCTGCCTAGAACAACCATAGGGGCTAGTGGAGCCAAGCAGTCAGTTGACATGAGACATCAAGAGACCTAAATCTTGGCGAGGTTGTTTTTTCATCAACAGTCAATCATATCACAGATTCTTGTCTTTTTCATTGAAAGGTCACGATTTGAATTAGCAATTACAATTTCTGTCTTAGCAATTACGATTTGTATTAGGAGTATTTGCAATTAGCGAATTTCAAGTTTCACGTTAGTTTTTCTTTCCGAACGCATGCAATAATATCGAGTTTCTGGTTTTTGTTCGAACAAAAAGCCTTCGAGCGAAACAAATCACCCTAGATTTCTTTGTCCTCTACTATATCAAAATTTAAACGTGACAAATAAAGTAAATTCTGTGCCTAATGCTCGAATAAAATTCCTGACTTTTTTTAACGATTCCAGCCTCTAGCTTCACAATAGACCATTTTACAGTTGCCTGCTCAGTGACCTGGCCTTTGAATGGCAGCGAGGCTGGAGGTGACCTTGTTTTGATACAGATCTCACTGCTGTTGTTGTGTCAATCAAATTGTTCTAATGCTAACTAGGGCATTTACGTGACCAAACCAGAGAGGTGTGAATCAAAGCAAGGTCACCTGCAGCCTCGCTGCCATTCAAAGGCCAGGTGAGCGAGCAGAGAACTGTAAAATGGTCTATCCTTACCCGCTTGTACAACACATTGTCTTATTAATAAGTGTTTTATTTTCTTTCCAGGAATGGCGTCAACGAAGCCGAGTACTTCCCTTTGGATTTGAAATTCGATACGACAACCAAGCGACTTCACCCGGGGCCTATAAACAACGCCAAATGGAAAAATGTTTGTGGAGAAGAGGTGAAGAAGTGTTACAAGTGCTTCTAAATCGTAAATTAATTTACCCAAGCATGCAGTCTTGGGAGAATATCTTTAAGTTATCGCACCGAAATGAAATTTCCTTGATGTATCACAGAAATAGGCTCGCAATGCGTACACGTGCGACTTGACAGTCACCTATTTTTCTTGAAATAAATACCGCCAGCACCAGAAATCATCTTCAATAAAAGTGTGAAATAGAAATGCGTGCTAGCCTGGGTTAACCCTCGTTAAAGATGGCGTCATATTACGCCTAAATGACGTCACATTTTGAAATGTCCGCCATCTTGGATCCGCCATCTTCACATGAATTTCAATCATTATTTTAGGGGCTCTAAAATGGTTCAAAGAATCGGAAAAAAGGTGCAACAGATCGCAAAATTATGTTATATCCAAATGTCAAGTTTTAAATAACTTGGAACTCCCCAGCTTAAATCAACTCTTGGCCCTCGTGGGAAAAGTGACCCTCGATTGACGATGTAACTTGAACATGTGAACGTTTCGCACCTTGATGTAAATTAACATTTCCTACGTATCCTTATTTTTTGCATGACATGACGAGATTCATGAGACTTTGAAATACCCAGCAGAACATGGGTTCTAATTTCTGGTGACGTCATTGTGGTTTTGCTTATCAGATTACAAATCTGTCATTAAACACAATTTGGGAGTGTTTGTGGTATATAAGCCGTTTGGCATTTGACAGAATAACTTAATGTGGTAAACCAACCATATATAGCCTAGTTAAAAGAATCTTAAAATAGTTATATTACAACCAGAGGCTTCGTTGTATATGCATTACGCGAAATTCGATCAAAAATCGTGTGGCGCGATCTAGAACATGGCGGCAAATTCATGTTCTGTTCGCCTCTATCGATCAAATTCGCGGACCGTCGCTCGATCCGAGCCAAATTTGATTCACCGTGTCGAGCGAATGGTTCATAAGCCACGAGAGTTCACCGAAAGTGATTCCTTTTCGTTTTTCAAAAACTAACATCGCGGAAGTTTATATTTTTTAACTGTCTGATACAAATGGCTGGTTCGTGGATCCATCGTGGTCGTCAACATTTCAATCTTCAAGAAAAAAGACACAGTCATTGTTACTGATGCTGCTCGGAATAGTTTGAAGAGCGTTACAAAGAAAGACCCTGAAAACCCATAAAATACAGAATTTCAAGTGACCGAAGCTCGAGATATTTTTCAGCGAAGATAAGCGACAGTCAGAAATACGTCTGCGTTCGCAGGCTAAGTGATACGCGGATTTTTGTGAGACGTGCTTGAGCAAAATTGCCACCAAACACAAAAAAATGGGTTACATATGGAAAAATGACTCGCACTTGGAAAAATAAATAATACTGCTTGGAAAAACTGGTCAAACTTGGAAAAAAAAGTCACACTGGAAAAAATGGGTCACACTTGGAAAAATGGGCCACACTTGAAAGAGAGTCAAACTTGGAAAAATGGGACACACTAGAAAAAATAGGTCACACTTGGAAAAACGGTCACACTTAAAAAATGGGTCACACTTGGAAAAAAAGGGGGTGACAATTGGAAAAAAGGGTCACACTTGGAAATTTGGGTCACACTTGGAAAAATGTATCACACTTTGACAAAAGGGTCACAGTTGGTAAAATGGGTCACAGTTGGAAAAATGGGTCACCCCTGGAAAAATGGGTCACATTTGGAAAAAAATGGGTCACACTTACAAAATTGGGCCGGACTTGGAAAAATGGGTCACAGTTAGATAAACGAATCATACTTCGAAAAAAGAGTCACACTTGGAAAAATAGGTCACACCTGGAAAAATGGGTCACACTTGGAAAAAAGGGTCACACTTGGAAAATTGAAAAATGGGTCAAACTTGGAAAATGGCTTACATTTGAGAAAACGGTCACGCTTAGAAAAAAGAGTCAGATCTAAATGGAAAAATGGGTCACTTTTGAAAAAAAATGAGCCACACTTGGAAATAAGGGTGAAACTTGGAAAAATGGATCACACTTGGAAAAATGAAACATAATTGGAAAAACTGGTCACAGTTAGATTGAAGGGTCACACTTGAAAAAATGGGTCACACTTGGAAAAACGACCTTTTGAGGCCAGGAAGACTAGTTTCACCGTCTTTTCTTTGAATCAGGAATTGTACAATTTAATTAAGAGTGCTTTTAACATGAAATTGGAATCTAAATCAACACGATCGTACAGATATCAAAACCGCGGCGGAGAGCTGATCTATAGCTTTCTAAAACCTGCATCGTCCTAAATGGACTGAACAAAAGCTTCCTACATGGAGAATCGATTGAGCTTCAAACAAAGTAGGCCATAATTATGAGTTAGGGAGCACTCAACATGTTGTCGTTATGTCAATTATCGCCCGGAAGCCAGGCAAATAACTTTCTTCCGCGCTTGCGAATCACAGACAGTTCTGATAGTTAGCTAGGCCGAGAACGCCTAAAATTGATAAAACAAGGATATTATACTCACGATCAGCGCTTGACCTCATGTTCTTCACTCTGCTCGTGGCCATGTTTTGCTCGCAAATAGCAATTAATGTTCCGGATGTACTTGAATTTTGTCGAGCGCCAAATGTGTTTAGCCACGTCAAAGTTCAGAGCAAATAACGCCAACAGCAGCTAGGAATGTCTAGTCCATTGCACGTCTAAGCCCTAAATTGATGTGGCTAAAGCTCTTTGCTGTCTAAAGGAAATGATCAGAGAACGCTTAAGTTTTGAGATTTACAGGCTGCTGCCACAGGGAAAGCACAATAAATAAATAAATAAATAAATAAGTAAATAATACTGTTTTCATAAATCCATACATATATTTCAACAGATTATGACTGGATGACCCAGAAAGGCCGAAAAATGAGCGTTTCTACTTACTGTCGATCGTTCTGAAGCATCTGGAGTCAAACTAGCGCATCCCCTGATCATTTGGGACATTCTGTGCGAATATACTGATGACTGGATTTATCAAAACCGAATTAAGACTTTGCACCAAAAGAGCGAGCATGTATATTTTGAAAAATCGGTCAGATATATATAGATATACTTTGAAATCTCGCGTATTCACGAAATGATTTTTTCTTCGTGTAGGAAATTTCGAGAAATTAGAATTCAATGTAAAACAAAGACGGATTCATCAAACACAAATGCTCACCCACATCTTGGCAGATGATTTTCTTAATTCTACCGACCTGTCCGTGTGACATTGTATTGTTGTTAATGAGAAATTTGATGTTAACCACCCATTCACTCTATCGTGTCTCCGACACAAAAGTATTCCCAGTATAGTGAAATTTAAAAGTATTCCCTGTATAGTGAAATTTAAAATTGGTGAAATTAAAAATGCAAGAAGTGTGAGGAATTTGAAATAATTCGTTATAAAATCTAAATTTGATCTCAAACATGCAAAATGATAAGCTTAAAACACCAAATTTGTTTAAAGAACTCTTTGAAAAAATTGTTGTGATAGACACCTCAAGTGACGTGACCAAACAGTTGACACACCAAAATGTTCCCTGATAACGTTTACTGGAGAAAAGTCAAAAATATTGACTGCTATAGCCTGAGCTGAAAGCTGTTTTTATAATAAAAGACTAAAATCAGCTAGGTAAAGCACATTGTGACTGCCCCTTCTCACCCACCCAGGCTAAATAAGGTTAACGTTTGCAATTTACACAGCTGTTTGTAAAAGTAAAGCAATTAAGATAAATATCTGATGAAACTAAGATTTAAGTGTTTTCTGGAATGAGCTTTAACGTATGACATTTATACAGCTGTTTGCTAAAGTAAATTCATTAAGATCGTGATCTGACTGACTGAGTTTGAAATATTCTCCCGAAAATCAACATTTTCATTGCAAGCTTCCTTTTGCTGCACCAACAGGTATGTGTACTGATAAATTTGTGATTTAACAAATGATCACTTCAACTAGAAAACTATTAATGGACTCTATAAGATTAAGTCGTGTTGAAGAAAGGACAAGCGCCGAGTTGGATTGATTTCAGTAGATTGAATTGCTTGCATGATATTCTTGCCACATGCTCATACAATTTGTCTTTCTCGTTTTAATATTTTGTTTTGTTCTCGGAGAGATCCAGCAAACACTCTCTCCTATTTTATGATTATGAGGAAAATCTCGCTTTTCAAAAAAGTTTAATGCTACGCTGCTTTTCTAACACGACAGTTTATCTAAATCACGACAGTTATGGGGTATCCAATCGACCTAATTAACTTGTATATATTTTCATCGACTTCTACAGGTTGCGGAATGTGAGAAAAATGCTTTACTTGAAAAAATAGAAAATAAAGAATAAGAACTTCTTTCGTTTGACAACGAATTGATCATTTGAATCGCACACATTGCAACTGAACTACAAATTACAGTAGCTTCTGAATAAAATTATGAACTAAAGACGCAGTATTCTGTCCAGCCACAAATTTCTGCAGTACTTTGACTCTATCAAAATACATTTTTATCAACTGGTAGATGCATAAAGTCAGTATCGGTTGCTGCGGTAGCAATCTTTAGAAATCATTTTACCAGTAAAAACTATCAGAACATGACTTCTTACAAAAGCAATATTTGCACGTTTGGTACACAAGCCAATTTAATTAAACATAACTACGTCATCACTTAATGATTACTTTCAGTTCAAAGGGATTTTGTTTTTAATAGAGCGTTGATGTTTTAGAAATAAATTGATCTCCTCCACGAACTCACGTTTCAGAGACGTCTCAGCATTCTTACCATAAAAGCACTTTTAATCAATCTCCCCAGTGCCATCTTAGCGAAAACTTCCACAGTTGCGATCCAGTTCTACTGAAATTCTCTACAGCAACTTTTAGAAGCAGTCTTACTATTTTATGCTTAGTATCTTACGGTAGAAGGGTATTGGGTTTTTCACGGCGAAAGAAAGTGCATTTCGTCATGTGGGAACGTAAGAAACTTAGGAACTCCATGTGGACCAATGTTCCCGGCAAAGAGGTGGGACTCCTATATGAAAAGGTCGGGATGTTCGTCAGAAAATTTGAATTAAACACCTAAAGGAGATCAATCTGGGCGTGGCTCAGGCTTTATTTGACCACTAAAAGATACCACTTAAAACGGAAAAGACTAGATTAACAGACACTGCTCAGGTAACCAGCCCGCGCTAGTAAGTGCTCGTTTGGATGACAATCTTCTGAAATTGGCGAATGTCTTGGTCAAAGAGTTTTCAAATTGAAATCTTCAGAAACTTAAAGGAAATCGATCAAAAATTTGTTGAATTTCCGTTCAACTTATCTCGGAACAATTTAGTATGAAATGTTATTGGTTTAAGATTTCGATGTTTCCATGGCAATCTTATTTTCAAGATTATTATGATTTTTTCTTTTTGACGAAAATCTTTTTTTAACTTTGTTTTTGAATTTCGGTTCACTCTTAATTGTTGTTTTTATTGCTAGCTATCTTAACAGATAAGTTTTGAACTGACGTTTATGAAGATGATGAGGACGGTCTTTGAAGCACTTTTCATTGCAGCCTTCGTCAGCAGTATTTCTGTTACCCTTGCCACATGTGCAAATGAAGACTCGAACGAGGTTTCTTCAAGTACGTCTTGCGACCTAAAGACTTATTGTCTGGTAAGTGATTGATAAATTGACTGATTGATTGACTGACTGATTGATTGATTGATTAATTTACTGACTGACTGATTGCCATTTGTATCGGTCAGGTCCCCGAACCAGATTTGGGTAGATCGCTAATATGCGAAATTTTTAGAAACTTATTCGGAAGGTTTACAATACGACTACTCTAACAAAGGCCGCCAGACAAAATTTTCTACAAATTTAACGAATAAAAATCGTGGAGGTTAACAACAGTTTTCCAACAAATTATCCATGTAATCAAGCTGTACATTAGAAAGGCAACAGATTTCAGGTCGGTTTGATTAGTAACTATTTTAAAACTTTTAAAATACCAGTGGTCAATTTGTAAAGAATGTGTATAAGTGGCCTTACTGGGAGTATTCAGAGCAGTCCCACTGTAATTCATGTTGAAACTCGTAGCTTTTGTCGCAACTGGACGGAGGACAACAAAGAGGTGTACTATAGTTTGACCAAATATCAACCTTGCTCCCTCTCTCTCGGCTAGTAGAGTATGGCCGGTACGTCATCATGTTTATTTTATGCAGTTCTCTAGTATCCTAGTTAGTTCCTTACCGGGTTCAGCTTTCAAATATGCTAAGTAGTATTTGTAGCCGGGGTTTAAATCACTCAAGCATCCAGGATATAAAAGTAATTTTAACGATGATCTCGGTAGTGAAATCCGAGTTACTTAAGTAACAACTTTGGAAATAAAGCAATCAGTAATCGAGTGACTTTGACAATGGTGTTTAGATAGGCAATGGTTTCCTTTTCAAAACACAAAGATGGACGCGTTCTATAAGAGGAGAGACAAAAATAATTAACGTACTCAGCTCAGCGACGCTTTTATAAATTATTAAATCGCGGCTTATTTCTTCTTTTCCCGCATAGAATGAAGCCATTTCTTGTCTTACTGGTAAGGGTGTCGTTAATCAAAGCCAAACAGGTAATATCCATCCCTTGTATCTATACATTCTCTTTCCCCTTATATGAGGCACAGAAATAAGTTTTTCAATTGATTCAGTGACTCACGATTAACAACATAGCTTTGCATAGACTCTATTCGCCATGGGTCATGTGCTCAAATGACAGAGGGCGCCTGCCATCGACCAATCATTAGAATCGATATATAGTTGACGTTAATTTCACTTCTATTTAACTAGTTGAAATCATGGACAAAATGTCACGGGACAAATGTGTACTTTTGGCCCTTTTGCACACACACACTAGACACGAATGCAACTTCACCTGCCTAGCCTCTTCCCCCACCACAATATACCATGTTGAAAACTAGTACCTGCACTATCCTGAGTTTCAACATTGTATTGGTTGGGGAGGGGGGAACAGCAACGCGTTTTTAAAAGGAATAGAAGCGTTTATTCGAACTTCAGCTGTAAAACACAGAAAATTGGTTACATTACATCAGTATTCCAAAGATTTTTGCATAAGAGTTACTAAAAAAACAGAAACGGGAGAGAAAAACCAGTACCCATGAAAATTATGCGCGGTTGAAACTGCCTTAATCTCCTGTCGTTTTTCTACTGTTTTGAATGTATTCAGGTAATGGTATTTACTAATGATGTTTGTATTACATCTTAGTCAATGGCGATAAATTAAAGGAGCTGGAAAACGAGGTGAATGTTCTTTCAAGTTATATTGTTCTTGTTCATCCTTTTTCGTTGATATTCATTCGTTTTGTGTTTTTTTTAATTGATTATTAAGTAGTTTCGTGTTTCTCGAGCAAAGGTGATAATGAACCATTAAAGACCAATACATTCAGAACTGGCTCAATATTAGTGTCAGCGCATAAGGTTTGTTATAATTTCTCATATGATGCCATGTGGAGGAAATTTCAACTCTGGCATTCGTGTTTTAGGTTTAAAAGAGATCCTGCAGTAAAGTTTGTTTGGATAATATTACTATATTTTACATTTTTAGGTTGCCAAACTTAAAGCTCAGCTGGCCAATGCTGGTAAACCAGATGGATTTGCAAAGCTCGACCAAAACGGCCGTTTTCCACAAAATCTGCTTCCGGCCGGCTTTGATCAATACTCGGCATTCGACCTGGCGTGGCAGTCTCTTCATATGGCAGCAGCAGCAGCCTGCAGAGGCAGCACCACCACAGGAGGAAGCGGTTGCTGCGGAAACATGGTCATGGTAAGGAACACCGCCAATTTGAAAACCTGCGCAGAGATTTGCTCCCAGAGTTCGTATCCTAACTGCGACGGAGAGGTTTCCATCTACGGAAGAGAGCGCAAGGCCACTCAGAATGGAGAAATAGTGGGGTCGTTCTACAACTACCATTGCAACAGCCCGCAGAATGGGGGCAGTGAGGTTTCAAGTGCTGACGAAGGTGTCATGAGCTCCTCAAATTATTTCAGCTTTTGTTGCTGCCGAAAGTAGTTTCAAAAACTACTGATAAGGCATTTTTGTGCTCTGTAAGAGAAGGAAGTTTTGTTTTACCGGCACAACACGTAGTTTTAGAAATAGTTTACAAATCTGCATAATAAAAAGAGCAAGAAATGCTTTAATCGAGTTCATTATTGCAATACTTCTCAAAGAAGTTCTATTTGAGCTAAATCACACCGGATCAACGCCGAAGTCAAAACAATAGCAGTTATGTCAATACAAACTGGACTCGTTACAGACATAAGATATCTTAGCATACTGTCTGTACTGCACAAACTATCCACAAACTAGGGAAACAGAGAAATCACAACATGCACATGCACAAAGAATTGTAGCGCAGAGGCCCTGGAAAGATCACCTGCGTCCAGGATTAACCTCAGTGCTGATAATTAGCAATAGACCACTCTATCTATGGGTTATCGCCGCAATGAACCCACGGGGTATGTTGGGAAAACGCGAGAAAAACTAGCAAACCACGAGTGTGGGTTTATTGCGCCGGTAAACCCATAGAAAGAGTGGCCTTTTGCTTTTCTAAACATGAAACTTAAATATATTGCAAACGTTTGTCAAAGAGTGGGAAATTTATTGTACGTTCGTGATCAAGTTTCGTATTCTCAACAAATTCATGAGATGACGTGGCCAACCATGTAGGATTCCACGTGCAAATTTTTATTTTAGCTTGCCATTTATGTATGCAAATTAGGACTATTTAAACGCTACGGTTTCCTAGCGCGCCAATCTTTTCAACGTTTTCTCTAGCTTCAAGTTAATATTGTTGCGGAATCTATTCTACCTAGCTTCACCGTCTTCGCTCCAGTCAGGAAACATTTGTGAGTCTTTATATTCTGTCCTGTATTTCTCATATCGCTCGGCTCTTCTTCACATGTATTTTTATTTATTTTTCTAGTCGAACCTCGCTCGCTCTATCTTTCAACTCCCAACGGGCTCCGCGAGTCTCTTCAACAGAGCGTGAGTTCGAAATCTCTAGACGTAGCGTCAACAAGAACTGTAAGCTACAAATCAGCCACAGCGACTGAATGAAGAAAAGCCTGAGAGGTTTAGCTCCACACCGGAAATCCACAGAGCAAAGCGAGGAAATCTTTATTTGCTCTTTAAAAGTTTTAAGAAAGGAAGTGACAAGGCCATCGGTTAGAAACAGAAAGTGTATTAAATAATTGAAAAGTAATTTGCGGGTGAAAGTCGTCTTGTTTTCGCGTAGTGCTGTCATGTCGGGAACTTTGTGTTTTCTGGTACAATACAGCTTAGTTTCGGCAACTCTATTGACCAATCAGAACGCGCGTAGTATCTCCGTTATTTTGAGATGTTAAAAAAAAAAAAAAATAGCGTTGTAGAGAATTGCTGGATTTTGAGTTGCCGGATTTTGTCCCAGCTGTCAGTGTCTCATGAAAGTCAACAATAATCAATTGCCAAGTTATAAACTTGCAAAATGTCAACGTGGACAGGTTCTCTTTCGCCAGTGGAAATTTCCGAAAATCTATATCGGAGTGTTTGGTCGAATGGATTGCACCCCAAGTTTCGTTACCCCCAAAAGGTAAACTACCCGTGAGGAATGTGACAGAAACGCCAGACTCATCTTGAATATATTACTAGGTAAAACGTTTTCATTTCGGTAAGGATTTCAAAATTATGATGGCCATATCTTGTAAAAATAAAGTTTTCCACATTTGCTGATTTCTCAAACGTTTTCACTCCGACGAATAAAATAAAGTCCTAAATATCAAAAATTCGAATAACTATTCTTACCAAAAAGCGTGACTCAAAATTTTGACCAAAGCTTGGTTCGGAGATAGTCAACAATGACATAACAATCAAGCTAAATACATCAAAAAAGATTAATTAACGGCTTTAATTTTTTATTTTCAATGCTGAAAGCAACAGCTACTCAGGGTGTTACAGCGAGGAATTACACGCAGGAAAGACGTTTTATTTTCTCTAGTAACTATTTTACTTTCGGCAACAGCAAAAGCTGTAATAGGGATATGGGCCTTGGAACCGAGTGATGTCACTAACAGAGCGTGACAGCCCAGTCCCCGCGTGGCCGCATCCATAGTTGTAGAACGCGCCAATCATTTCTCCCATTTTTGTGGCTTTTCCTGTTTTTCCATGAATGGAAACTTCTGCGTCACAGTTGCTGTACCGAGTCGCGGCACAAATCTGAGCGCAAGTCTTCTTATCAGCCGCGTAATGCGCAAGGACGGCGTTTGCACAGCAACCAGTCCCCCCTGAACCGGTGCTCCCTCTGCAGGCAGCAGCGGCTGCCATGTGAAGAGACTGCCAGCCTAAGTCGTACAAAGAATACTTGTCGTAACCCGCCACAAGGAGACTTTGGGACAAGCGGCCATTGCTATCGAGCACAGCGAATCCAGAAGGTTTCCCCGCTTTGTCGAGTACAGCTTTCAGTTTGGCAACCTTAAGAGACAACATAAACTAAATATCACTACATTAGGATAAATGATCAATCTTTTTTTTTTTCGCAAAAATCATGTCGCCCAGAAGATTCCCATTTTCTGGCTGGAATCAAGGAATAGACCCGCCTCGAGGAGAATAAATGGAAGTACAGACTGATCAACAGTTTTAATGGTCGCAAATTACTTTTCTGTCTTCAAACGTTAAAACCACAATAATTTAGTCAATCTGGTTTGACTCTGTGCGTTAGTGTCTTAAAGTACATTAAACGAAACTGAAAGGATAACGTATACGTAATACGATTCCCGCTTGTGAGAAAACCTGAGCGAAGTATCAATAATGACAATATACGCAGTCATTAAAACCTGACCTCTTCTTCCAAAGCTTTTATCCGTTTTCCCTCGCCTGATCCTAAAATGATACACAAGAAGCACATGATGGTCGGTCAAACTGTAGATTAATTAAGTGTCTAGTCGAATAGTTGTGCAAGCAAGTTCGCCTATTGAATAAAAAATGTATCTGTCCTGATTAGACTATCGACAGAAATCTTTTTTCCACTTTTCAGGGACTGTACACAAAAGGCCGATTTCGCGATTTTGAACTCTTTTTTTGGCCGTACACTGGATGTGTCTCAGTGAGAGCGTGCTTTGGTGCCACAGACATTTTTCTCACTCCGCGCTCGGCTATTGCAGTTTAATTTGGCTTGTGGGCAAGTCTAGGTTCGAGCAGTGCGTCTAGTGAAAGAATGGATTTGTTATCGGTTACAGTGACATCATGGGCTCTGCGTATCTCTACAGAAGTTACCTATAGCCTTTTCTGAGAGCCTCTGGCCAAGTCCTAACATAATTATCATTACCTGAACTTCCCTCGTCATTGACGCTTCCTTCAGAAAGACAGGCGATGGCTTCGGTCTGACCACACAACCAAATTCAAAAACACATGAAGTTAGTGACGCGAAGCAAATCATAATTTGCGAAAACAACTTTTACATCTAGTGCTAGAAATTCAGTCAACATTTAACCCTACGATAAACTTTAAATTAGGAAAAACGGCAATTTGAAGATCGAAGAAATGGACTTAAATAAGGTATACTCACGAGGCACTGAGTCTTCGGACATTTCCTCAGCAAAGAGGTCGTTTTATTGTCCGCTGAAGTGTTCGCTGCCAACGCCTCGGAAAATAGGGCTCCAATGAGCAAAACTTTGAAAACAGTGTAATTCATTTTTCTTTTTTTTTCATCAGGCTCGACTGTGTCACCCTGTCCAATACTCCGACGAGTGAATTTTATTTGGTTAAACTATACTTAGTACAAAGGTGTAATAATAATGAAATCTTCCCGAAAAATCATGTTGAGGGAACAATGTAAGTTTTGATAGGGGTCACAAGCTAATGTTATGACAGATTTAATGGTACGTGTAGCTAGTTAACGCTATTTGAATTTTCAATCTTGATAATTTAGTGAAGCTAACCATTAATAATTATAAACGTTTCGCATCTCCAGGAGCGCTATTAACACCTTCGTTTGAACACGCCGAATATGATAGAAAACAAATTCGAAACCAAACGACTTCATTCTGCAACATCATATTTTGATTCACGATTTGTGATCATAACAGTAAACACGTTGGAAAGGAGAATTTAAACAGTCATCAAGGAAGGAATAATAGATTTTAAAAATATATATTGGCGTCGTTGCGAAATGTATCGACAAAGCTGGAAAGAACATATTAAAATATAAATAAATACATGGATGGCCAAGCTTGAGGGTCACATTTTTCCCAGTTACAAAAAATTCTCATTTCAGAGACGTTGCTATGCTTGAACACATATACATGCCCCCAACATAAATTAAACCGCATGTAGTCTCTGAATTTGCAGAGCTATGACTGTGATTTTACAAATGACGACTAACAAATTGAGCTCAATTAAATCTGAATTGCTCTTTTCAGCAGTATGCAAAGATTTTTGTAGGGACACCTGTTTAAGAAGAGGCTATTGTGTGGAATAATCTTAGGGATATGGGTCTTTAGACAAAAATTGTATTCAGGAATGGGGGCACTATAGGTACACAGAACGAACATTTACGCAAGCACTACAAATAACACGCAGCAAGTTTTAATTCGCTTTTTAATAAATGGAGAATAAATAAATACCACCCTAATAATGTAAACTATTTCTCCAAACCACACTTGAATAAGTTATGCTACGTAAAACGATCTAGTATCGAAAACATACAATTTTCAACTGCCGGTTAATTTCACTGAAAGCGACTTGCACTAATAACCTGCTGAACATCGAAATCACGGTTTGAAACATAGAAAGCAACCTCACACATATAAAGAGCTACCTTTGACGACAGCATGTCGAGAAGGTGCATTTCAATTTGGAGATAATACTCGCGACAAACTGTACGCGTTGACTTAACGGCGCTTAAAAAAAAAAAAAAAAACTGGATCAACTTGATTGAGGGATGCGTAGGGTAATATCGTCGCTTATCATGCACGGCGTAAAAAGTTGGATTTTCCAGTCGAGTAAGTCAGGGTCTTACAATATATATATAACATAATATATTATCAATGCGGAAGACTAGAATGACGTTTAAATTAAATTAAGAGATAGCAGGGACTTTCGTGTGGGCAAACGTAAGAGATGTTGCCATTCACTAAAATGGAAATACCCAACAAATATCTCATACATTCGTCCTTCCTTTTGCTGTCGGTATAAACTAATCTTATCAAAAGCCTCCGACATTTAACCGTGGTATTCGCCAAGGTTCTGCTGCAATAAAACCCTTATCTGGCTTGGAAACATGCTTAAACATACCTCGAGTGACGTGCATGGTCTTTACGAAACTAGTAATTTCCTGCCAGTTAGCAAATATTTTTCTACCAAAATGGAACCAGCAAACTATGCTGGAGTACTTTCGTGTTTGCAGAACGCCACACATAAGCCTAGAACTGCTCGAGTCTTTCTCCAGTGAACACACCAGAAAACACCATGCAAAGAGAAAAAAGATCGAATTCACCATGGCGTACACCGTCAAAATAACCAGTGCTTTGGCTTTAAACATTTTAAAAAGATTTTGAAGTCGAGGGAGATTTTGTAGTGTAGTTCATTTATCTGGATCACCATGCAAACCGTTCAGCGGTCTCTCGGATGACTCTGCAAGTAAGAAAGTAAAGAACTACTAGTCAGAGAAGAACCAACTTGATGCAAAGAGCCCTTAATTCTAAAAATTCCAAGTCCAGAAATAATCTTTTTCGGGAATAATTTTACAGAACTGTTTCAGACTTTTTCAAGAAAACTGCAAATTTATCTTCTCGAAATTCACAAGGTACTTCAGTTTTCTTCAACACATTCTGTCTTTTCAGCATGTTGCAATGTGTAAGAATTTACTCAATCCCGAGTCAAGTTATTTCGTGAAATTTCTTTTCCAAGATATGTCCCGTTGTTTCGGACAAGATATCGCGACAATTTTCTATCATTGATGCTAGAACACGGAAAACTGCGAAAACGGCGATTGTTCGGTCCACTGCCTTGAACGAACCAAATAATTACTGACAATAACAAACGATAATGACGTAGTTACCTGGCTCGCGAAGGGCCTCAGGATCACCAGCAAGTTCTGAATCAAAGTAAAAAGATTTGTTCATATTATATGGGCTGCTCTTGAAAGGAAACTGAATAACATGAGAAGCGCCCAGGCCACATCATCACACAAGCATTAGTCTACAGCGTTCACCTTCCCTGAAGACAAATTACTAAAATTGCCGCTACGCTTGGATTAGTCGTAACACGAAGAGGCGGATTGTGGCGATGTAAACGTGGGAAGGGACATAGGGGAGGGAAGTGGGAGGGGGGGGGGGTGAAACGGAAAAAGGGACAGGAAAAGAGGGAGGGAGGAGAGGGGGGAAGAAACGAGGGAAAGGCGAGATAAGAAGGAGTGTAGCTGTTTTTCTTATTGATCAGTTTCGCAGGGGATCTTGTGTTGAACGGGAAGAAAAGCTCGCGAGCACTTGCAAGACAACACCACCACCGACATCACTCCAAAAAGTATAGAAAAGATACACTGATATTTGGTGTTGTGCTTTATCTTTTCTCTAACACCCGCAGTAGTCCTTAGCTATCACTTGCGTAAATCTGTTCACTTGACTTCTAATTAAAGGTGGCTTATTGCAGTTTTCCGCATTCGAGGGACTAATAGAGCCCAGCATTTACTCGTCTAAGACGTTCCACGAAGTTTCTTACTTCTCTAATTACTGTTTGCTAAAGTCTTTATCATCATATTCTGGTCATTTATTCACGTTTGCATTGTTCAAGTGTTGCACATGATGGCCAAGGGCTTAAGCAAAAAGTAATCAGAGAAAGAAAAACATCACGAACATTTAACAAAACAGTCCGCCAAAAGTTGGCAAAAGAGTCGGAAGCTCGCCCAGGAGGTTTCTTGGTGATACCATACCTGGAAATCCGTCTAGATGAGCGAGGACACCTGAGGATCCTTCTGTCCGGCTTTGCTCTTCTGCAATTCGAGCCTGCAAGTCTGCCTGGGAAAACCAAAGACGCGCGTATGTTAGAAGGTTTTACCGTCATCCTCTTTGTAATTCATTT
Organism: Orbicella franksi; assembly: GCF_964199315.1. NCBI lineage: Eukaryota > Metazoa > Cnidaria > Anthozoa > Scleractinia > Merulinidae > Orbicella > Orbicella franksi. The sequence goes on from NC_138153.1 coordinate 11,611,139, forward strand.
ATTTTCAAATGTCGCGTCCGGGTAATTTCCTTCCAGTTAATTAAGAACCCCGTGCGCAGACGTCTACTATTGCCTGTGTTCAACTTTGTAGCTTGAAACAATGACAGTAGATGTCTGCATCCAGGCTATTAATTGAGTTGATTGGTCAGGTGCTGTATTCTCATGATGTATCTTCTAAAATCTGATGTTAAATTGTAAAGGGAATTGTAATGAATCACTCCTCGACGAGGAAAATACTGACTGAAGGAGCGAATGACGCGTTGTAAGTCGTTCGTAATCCTTCAAGATTTTCCTCAGTTTTGGGTTTGTATCATTCTCAGGGCTCTTTCAATTTGAAGTTCTGTTCATGTAGTGAAAGCCAACAACCTCAGTCACAGTCAGTCGTTACCTCCGTTAATCCAGTAAGTTTGGTAGGAAGGTCATCCAGAATAACTTCGTTGTCATCTTGACCATTGGCGATCTGTAAAACAAACACAAACATAAAAAAAAGATTTGAGTATAAACTCTCGGTATGAGAGTGTCCGTCAAGAACTATATTTTAAAGCCGAAGGAGATAGAGAAGAGTGAACGGGAAATTTAAAGAATTTGCCCTTTCGACAGACTGGCTAAGTGGTTCTTTGCTTCCAAGGACCGGGCGAAAGTAAGTTAAGTTCTACTGTAAATTCATTAACCTATCCGTCACGTATTTAGAAATCATCAAGACAGGAAGAGGAAATGAGAAAATTAGCAGCGAGGAGACGTTATTTTAATTTAGTTCCGCATTCTTGGAACGACGGTTTAAATGAACAAGTTAAGGATATTTCACGCTAAGGAATTAACAATTAACAAGACACTGGTTCTAACAGTTTCTTGGCTTGTTCTCAAAACCTGCCTACTTGGTATAGTGTGGATAAATTAAGGAAACACCAGCCGTTGATCCTACTGACCTGTCCGTTTTGCAAATACCCAGATATTCCTGCTGCAGCAGCTGCTTCAGCCGCAGCCTCCACGGCCTGCCGCTGCTCATCCTGGGGTGCACCGTTATCGTCGCTGTCGCTGGGCCCGTCTCTGTTGTTTCCACGGTCTCTGTTGGCGGATGCTGCCGCTGCTGTACTTCCTTGATATTCCTCTAGCTTCCGCCTGGCATCAGAGTCATCAAACGACTCCTCTCCGTCTTCTTCTCCACTTCCAAAACTATAATAAATGGTCAAAGAAAAACGTTATAACACAGTTGGAAGGTTAGAACTGATATCAAAGGATTGTAAATTAGCCGTTTGAAAACCGTATTTTTGTTTTCGCGGTTTACTCGAACCTCAACAACCACCTCTCTATAACAGCTACCTGACTTTAACTGCTATCGCGATCGTATGTCAGTCCATATATTTCTCACTTACTAAAACCTCCGTACAATAGTTAATTAATTCTACCCTAGATTGGCCGTTGTATAGCTCACAGCGGTCAAACGTACGGCGCGCGCGTAATTCTCTCTTCGTTTCCGCGCGCGCGTAGTTCCCTCTTCGTTCCCACCAATACTGCCGCTCGACGTCTCAAATTTACTAAAAATCCTAAGCTAAAAGTTAAGATAACGTTAACTTTTCTTACAAACTTCAAGGCCATGAAAATCGTAGGTGTATAGAGGTTTGACGTATTGTAAACCACATTGATCACAACTGTTATATCCATTAGACAGTAAATTTAACGTTACCTTGAAAAAGGCTTTGATTCACTTGCTGACAGCTCCAACTTTACGCAATTCTAAAATAAAACAGAACGGAAAGTACGCTCTTGAGTGAAAATGCTGCATTACTAACGAATTGACAAAAGGGAAAGAGAGTGATTTTGACAATTCAGGTGAAAAAAAGTTCTCTGGAAAGTAAAACAATACAGACAACTGATGAGACAACGCCGACAGCGACAACAACAACAGCGACAGCAATAAACAACAGCACCAGAACCAGCACCAGGAACAACAACAACAACAACAACAACAACAACAACAAAAACAAAAACAAGAGCGGCACCAGCAACAACAGCAACAACAGCAACAACAGCAACAACAAAGGGTCATCAGTAACAACAACAATAGCAGCGGCAACAAGTCAACAGCAGAAACAGCCGCAATAACAACAACACCTCCAAAAACAATTTACCTGTGGAGAATCTAGGATGCTATTATCTTGTAAACTGGAGGAAAAAAAAAAAAGAAAAGGTAACATTGTTGACAATTTAACTGAAGTTACAATTGAAGTTGCACAGCGAATGCAGGCTAAATACTGTAAAGGCAATTTTATTTGAGATTAGTTTTGTGAGTTTTTACAGCTGTTACCTTGACGTTCTTTCTTCAAACTGACTTGCCATTACGTCATCTCTTGCCTTCAAAAAAAAAAAAACAGTTTAAAGAACGTTTAAAATGAAAGTAATGACACTGCAAAAGATAAGCTCAAACATTTCGCACATCAAACAAGAGCAATAGAAACAACTAAGACGTATAGTGATGAGACAAAAGAAACAAAATTTATTTAATCCAAACTCGAGGTTCTACCACACTTGTTGACAGGCACAAAGACCTTTGTGCGATTGCCAATTAAATAAATATGCGTCGTTCGGTGACAAACCTTATCAAATTAACAGCCTTGTGATAGAGGTATTTAGAGGCCCTGCCTAACGAAGCGAAAGGAATTTGAAGGAGAGTTGCGCAAACATTTAGTTCTTATCAATCGTAAGTCAAAGAAGAAAAACAAAAACTTGACGACCCTCAAGAAGCGCAAACGAACAAACAAAACAACAACAACAGCACATGAGTGAGTTCAAATTCTCCGTCAGTGCAAAGAAGTTGACGAAAGTCACCAAGAACGTAAGAGCGTTCCAGGCCAAACAAGAATTAAAGTTTGAACTGCTGATTTCGTTTAGAAAATTAAATTAACAAACCTTTCCCAGATCTTCCTCCTCAGCTTCTTGCTGCTCTTTGGAGATTGGCAAGGCAGCTCCACCTTCCTCACCCTCTTCATCTTCTGGTCCTTCGTCATCTGCACCCTCGTCTTCAGCTCCTGACTCTTCTGATGAGGAGGACTCCTCGCTGCTTTCTTCATCTTCTTCATCTCCCTCATCTTCCTCCACTTCTTCACCTTCTGCCTCCTCAGGTTCATCAGCAGCGCCGACTCCTTCTTCCTCCACAGCACTAAACACAAATGTGAAGCACCAAGTCAGCCATCTGCTAGCAAAAGCTAAGAGTGTAGAAGTACTTGCACAGGTAAGTTTTTCCTAACCTGTCTTCGGGGGGATTCTCGTCCTTCTCCTCCGTATCATCGCCATCTTCTTTGTCTCCGTCCTGACCTGTCCCAGTGTCAGTGCTGGCAGAATCAAATCCCTAAACACATAGCAACAAGCGTTAAGTTTGTTTACTACGCACACCAAGACCGGCGTTTTCTTATATAGCTTTTGTAATAACTAAAAGAGCAATCATTTTCGCGTGAGAAAGACTATGGAATCCTGGCATACCACAATGACAATCGTATCGGACAATAACTCAAGATTATTACCAGGAGTCAATATTCTATTCTTTTATGAACCCCATTTTAGCATTTTATTTCCTCCCAAGTATCTTTTTGTTCCCATTGTAATTTTTTCTACTTCACACTTGTAACGGTATACATTTCAACGATCGCGTTTTTTATTCACTATCTGTCAAAGATTGCAGACTGGCAATCGAAAGCTCCGAATTTTAAACTATTTTAACCAGAGACCGTTTTAAAACTTTAACAATATCTAATGCTAAACTACAAGGCTTGGCAAACACAGCAACTGAACTAACCTGTCTCCAAGTTGGTCTCTGACTTGTTCCTCGACTGATATATAAAACAGAAGGACACACCTTGTTTCAACCCTTTTAATCTCTATATAAGCACCGAATCACTCCTTATTTACTCTTGTACACTTTGCCTCGCACTACTAAGGAAACTGTGGTTTTGAATCAAGAGGTTTTACCGAGATGACCAACTCATTCATTATCATCACTTGCACACAATTAAGGTGAATGTTTCTTTTAATCTCTTTTTTAAAACTAATTGTTTCTGAAAAGCCCCAATGAGGAGGAGCAATAAGGTATTATGCACGTAATTTTCCATACACCAAAGGTTAAGAGAGGTTAGGAATTCATCTCCATTAACTGAACTGTATTTAAGGTCATTCCACTTTTTTGGGAAACTTTGCCTATTCATTGTTTATAATGTAGGAAATTAAATTTTGAAATACAAATGAGGGGTCTCCATATTCGTTTAGGAACAACAGCACCTTGTTTATAGCCATTAAACCCTTATAATAGCACCATGATTGTAGTCACGATTGCTTGCAAAATTCACCTTTCCGACGATTGTTTTTTGTTCTACACTGGGAATTGGTCCATATTCATTTTACACAGGGAAATTTATTACTCCATTCAAAACAACAGGAGAAAAAAAAAAATGATAGGTGACACACTCGTTCGCGAGAAAATGACGATTTACCTCTATGGCGAGGTCCAGCCGTAAAGAAAAAGCCGCCATTTTTTAATGAGGAGCTCTTACCCGTCCAAGTCCTGCATGAGTCTAAAAAACGCCAGCTCGTTGAACAGAATCTCGGACATGTCTACCAGCATATCCTCTCCACAGTCTTTCATTCTAGTGAGATAGATACATTTGACATTCACCAATAGTTACCATCTTGTTGCTTATTTTGTCGTAAAAAGCTAACAAAGATTACTTTCGCTGTTTTCTTCTTTCATTGGAGCGGTGTCGAAAGTAATCAAGCAATTACTTTGGTTTTGGTTTTACTACGGTTTGGTAAGTACCTAGTTCGCATTTGGTTTAAAGGCACTTAAAAACGCTTCTCGTTAGAGACTGGCTGAAAAGCAAACGAAAAATCTCTTTATAACCAAAACGGTACAACGATAAAAAATAGCAGACACACAGTAAGAACAACGATGTGGCGGCGTTCAAAAGTCACTAAAATCAACGAAAGGACATACTTTCTATCTGTGAATCTAGAGAGTGAGTCCTGGAGAATGGAAGCCAGCTGTTTATGGAAGAATCTGCCAAATTCCTGACAAAACAAGTAAACAAGGATGTTATAGAAACGACTATCTAATTAAGGGGGTATTACATACCTGTAATAATTTCGTTACTTTTTTCCTCCAGGTCAAGTTTCATAAGTTTAGGAGGTAGCAAATGGAATTTTAGCCTTTAGGTGTATGGAACAATCATTTTCATGATGCGGATTCTGCAAATTGCTGTCATGTCGTCAAGAAAGAACAAAAACAAACAAGCAAACAAACAAGAGAAATTAGAAAACCCAAAATTGTACCTGGTCTTCATTGACTTGAATCCTTGATAACACGAGGTTTCTGATGTAACCAAGCAGGTCAGAGGTGCAGTTATCTTCCATGTGTTCATTCAGATAAGGAATCACTTCCTAAAAAAAGAAAAGAAAATAGACCAAGAAGAATATTTTCAAATAACAAAAACCTGCCACGGTCCTTCAAAGCTGCAGGAAAGAGAACAAGTTTTAGTTCAACAAATAGGCAAGTTTCCTATTCTTATCCTCAATCAAAAATAAAATACTGGTTATGTCAACACTGCACCACACTGCAAGGTTGACGTTAAATGCCACGGTGCCCATATATTGTCGGAAAAGGCTTGTTATTTGCTAATCGTTCAACACAACTATCCAACGTTGTACGTCGAGTGCTCAGGAAGCGCTTTCGCTGGACAATGGCAAAGCAGCAGTCGGTTTCGAAGATAGACTATTGCTTAATTTGCGACTTGTTTGATGAGCAGGCACTCACGTTTCAGTTTCAAATGTACTCTCTTCCTAGAAATTTAGTGGAACTTACCGACATGATGGACTTGATAAGATGATCCAGGGCTTGAGTGTCAATCCTTGGGTACTGTCGAATAAGTGAGGAATCGTCTGCATGTAACACGAAATTCTCAGAACTAAAAAATGAGAAGAGAATCACTACCGAGAATTAAAACACTTACCTGCACATCTGATATGGAGGATTCGCTCCCCACGTCACCAGCAGAGCTTGTGGTGACGTCATCTTTGACGATCTTGTCCTTTAACACGGAAGGACCGGTCATCAATTCACCCAGTTTCCCTTCAGTTCTCAGTCTTTCATACTCCCGCATCCTGCTCAGCGCCTGTAAAGACAAGTTCAGCAATCTAGGAAGCCTTTTCCTAGTACACTAATTGACCCTGTTAGAAGTTTGCCAGATTTTAATTGATCAGTAGAAGAGCTCCATTTGACCAGGTTCACATCACCTAGCCTGGATATTCCTGCACGTCTTTTGTTCGTTAAGGCTGGTTCACACGTTTGTTTGAGATAAGCACAAGCGTTAACACAAGCACAAGCACAAGGATGTTCACACTAGCAACAAACGCACGTGCAGTGCGAATTACATCGCTGAAGAAGGAAGATGGCGATGGTTGAATTCTTGCGCTTATGCTTGTGGTTATTTCACCCAGTTCCCACTTGTGAAATAAGCCGGCATTTAACACTAGTGAAATAAGCATGAGCGCCAGCGCATGAAAAAGGAAAATATTTCTTTTTCTTATGCTTACATGCTTGTGCTTATTTCACCTAGGTGCGCTCTAGCGTTTTCTTGTGCTTATGCTTGCGCTTATGCTTGTGCTTCTCTCGCAAATGTGAACCAGGCTTTACGTCTTACACAGTTTGAAGTTCCTTACCTTGTCGAGGTGTATAACAGTGTCTCCCAGGCCTTCAGAGGCGAATGGTGCCTCCCCCGTGTGACTGGATGTAGGAGTGGACAGGGTGCTTCCAGACTCCACATTTTCTACATAGTCATAGATTCCTTCCGTGACGGTTTCTGCAGGAACCGCGCCCTCCCTGGTCTGTAGAGTATGAAAATCACAGTTAGCACTGGGAACGTTTTCAAGATAACCTTATACTACCGTAATCAACATGCTAATAAGATCTTTCGTCTCTCGAGCCGACGTTTCCTCAGGATATAACATGAATGAAAAAAAAAAAAAAAAAAAATTGTTGTTCCCCACCTCTGACTCGTCGTCTTCAAATGTCTCCACTGTTTCACTTGGAGTCAGTTCAGAGTTAGAGTTCAACCATTCCTGGAATCGCTACAATGAAAGGAACAATCCAAAAAATATAAACAAAACAGACAAAGGAAATAACAACCAAACCAAAAACGAGAACCACGACGACATAAAAAGGGGGGAAAGATACAAATGAACAACCCATGTTCAGCGAATTTTCTTTGGACCACTTTCCAGAACGGGTAAATTCAAAATTGAGAAGTTTTCGATCAAGTAAACAAGGGCACAGCCGTTCAAAACGAGACGGCAATTCAACATAAAACCATTTGAAAGGTTGATTTAAATTAAGCAGTTTACCGTGGTGAAGAGAATTTTGTGCTTTGGAACATTGTAAGATTAAGTAGTAGCATCTACATGGAAAACATTTTAAGTCTATTTTAGGAAACCGCGTAAATATAATTATGTGTACAACGTTAACAGTCTTACTGCCTGTTGCAGAGGCGCTCCTTCTGCACCGACGGAATCCTCCGTTAAAAATCTCGTCACCAGGTCCTGTAACGCATACAGGGCGCGCTGCCTCAGGTAGTCTGAAGTCAACAGCTGCAGTTCCCTGAACAACTCGAGCTGGAAAGAAATTCCAAACGAAACCCATGTCAGTCTCGATGCCCAGGTCAATCAATTATTGGGAGATTCTGACAAGGACGAAACCGGTTGTACAAACATAAATGGAGTTCCCTTGAAATAACTGCGTCAAGTTCAGCCATCTGCTCCAATCTTGGTCATCCTTGTTTCCTTTGCCTTCATTTGTAATCCTTTGGTGACTTTCTACATAAGAAAACGTTTTCGAGGTTCCCTACAATTCGAGGACAATTTAAGCGCCTGCCAAACTGTCTTGGTACTTTAACGCTGGGCTTAACTGCCAACGAGCTCCATCATGATAACAGATTCCCCTTCTATGTAACTACTTCTTCCTACGAGTTCTATGCCAGAAAAAACGAATAAGCAATGGGAAACCGTACCAGAAAATGTGGCCTGGACTCATTTAAAGAAATGAGGGTTGCAACTTCGGAATAGATGGAATCTCTGAGTGCCTCAAAAAGCGAAAACTCACTTCCAGCTTCTGAGGCTCTGTAACAAAAATGGGAAAAGGTAAACGATTAGCACGGTCGAGAGAAAGAAAATGCATTGGTCGTAGTAGAAAGTATTCGAGTCAAGGAAAACCTACCTATCTGCTTCTTGCCAAGAGCTAAAGAAAAAATAAAATGAAATTAACATTCCAAAAAGAGAATCACATCTTGTTATCGTACCCAAATGCTCTGTTCTCCAATCAGTACTTTATCAGAACTGTATCAGAAACCCTGTCTACTGTCCTGACTTTCTACCATAGCAAGTCAATGACCTAATATCGCCGAATCTTTCGAAGGGCGAATTTAGGTATGATGAATGAGTGTATGTACCATGGGTTTGGTACGCTTAGGTAACATATCAGGCTCGTACGTAGGCTCGCCATGGACATTTTAACTCAACTGCCTCCCGCCAAAATATGAATCATGGCTCGACCAAACTCGCCAGGCATACCACCGAAGCGTACCAAAAAAAGTAAGGTTAGCTATAATAACGAAAACAGCAAAGATTTATGCTTGGATAAGCTTTACGAACGAATATGTAATGTCGTAAACTTTGAATCAAGCTATGAAGCACTTTTCCTACATGCAAACTGTCTTTCGCTGCCACTACAAAGAGTTTAACGCAGAATGGCTCTGAGATTAGGACTCGGTATCATTCCCTAACGTACCCTCTTGCCACATCATGCGCGTCTCCCGGTACACTGGACGCTCTTGAAGACGTTTCCACTGATTCAACTGCGAGCTTCTGTGCCAAATTAACCGCTGCGCTCTTCTGTGATTTATCCTTCTGTGCAAGGTTGGCTACAGCTGACGCCCTCAGAGGTGTGTTAAACGTGCGACCGATCACATCCGCGCTGCTGTCTGTTTTAGTTGCATTTGCACTTGTGGATGCCAGTTCTGAAGAACAGAAAGAGTACACCATTATATTATGATACATACCAGTTATGCCACGCTTTCAAGTGTATACCATGGAATATATCACGAATCACTTGTATTTTCTCGGCAAACTCACGATCCTTTAAGCGAGTGTGTATACCAAGAAAGTACAAGAGGGATATCCCATGGTATACCACGAGAGAGTGTTGGGTAACTATTTTACATCATTTCATAGATTAAATCAATCTTAGGGACCGTTCATTTTTTATAAGGTAGGGGGGGCTGGTGGGATTTGGGGGGGGGGGCATGCGAAAAAAAATGGCTTTCGAGGGGGGGCCATCCCAAAAAAATAAGGGAAAAAGGGGGGGTCACGTGAAATATTTTAGTAAAACTTTAAAATGGCATAATGTTTGAATATCAAAAAAATTGCTATAGAATAAACATAGAAGGCAGGATATAAATTTATTACAAACTTTCCTTCTGCTTTAAAAAAACGTTTCGCGACAAAAAGCATTTGTAGCTACTGAAAAGAAGTATTTAACACTGTTATTTTCGAATGCAACTTTCACTGGCACTCATCTTCATCTCCGCTGTCGTCGAGTTCTTCGTCGCCGCTTGTGCTGCTATGGGAGTCTCTTTCAGCAATGCTGCAAGAAGCAGCAATGCTTTCCGTCAGAGTGTACTCTTCAGGGTACATGAAGGTGTAAACATAATCTCTGACTTCCCGGTCAAGGTTGGTGGTGATTCTGCTTCTTGCAGCATTGGTGAAATAATTCCCTTCCAAAAGCTGTGCGATGTATGGCCCATCTCTTCTAAATATCGACGTGGCAACATCCTCAACTTTAAGACCCTCTTCCGGGACGGCCGTTCTAGGAGGGTACACAAGGCATTGTGGAAGATCATTTCCTAGCGGGTTTCCAACACAGATTCCATAAACTCGTTGGACGTTGTTTTCAGTCCGCTTCCTCTTTCTTTCATTTGGCTTTCTGCGGTTTTCTTTTTTCCTTCTCCTTTTGTTGATGTGCTGTTTGAGTATGCCTTTGAATATGCTGTTATAATTGCTCTTCTTATTTTCTAGTGCTTCCATGTCCTGCGTGACCTTCGTCAACTTAGCTTCTGTACATTTGATCTGTTTTACATTAAAACTGTGGCCAAATTCTTCGCCCTGCTTTAAAGCAAGCCCATTGGACTGAAAGAGTGTGGAAAGAGAGCAGAAGAAAAGGCAACGTTAAGTAGGGAGGAGGATTATCCTTGGACTGAGTTGTGCGAAGATCTAACCAAGCTTAAAAAGCTCCGTGTTCCAGAACTAAACAAGTACTCAAACCACCACGGGCTGAAGCAGCATTTGAAAAGCAGCAAGAGTGAGAAAGTAAAGGCAATTGTAAGACATTCATGCTTGCAGCAGAAGAGTCCTCTCAGAGCTGGCCAGCCAACACTGAGAAATGCCAGGACATTGACACAAAATGACAACAGGGCAAGTGCTGACAGCAGTGAAATGGATGAAAGTGACAATGATGAGTATGACAGTAATGCCATTGACTCTGGGGGAGAAGATGACTCAAGTGACGTCATTCTTGCATTCATCAATTCAGATGAGGAAGATGCCAATGAGAGGCCAAATGCCACACGCTCAGGGCGAGCCATAACTAGGAGATCCGAAATTGACTTTTCTTTCTTTTGATTTGTTTTTTAAACAACAGCTCTCTGTCGTATAGAGATTGTAAATATTGTCTTCATAGTGAGCACAATAACGTGAAGTAGGGGGATAATAGAGAAATATTAAAAAAGTTGAAATCTAAATATTGTTTGTTCAATTTTTTTTTGGGGGGAGGGGTCATCCCAAAAAATGACCGCTATAAGGGGGGGCCATGTGAAAAAATTGGTAAGCTGAGGGGGGGTCATGCGATTTTTAAATGGTGCTTCCTAAATCCCACCAGCCCCTCCTCCCTCATAAAAAATGAACGGTCCCTTAGGTTTTGTAATTTTTGTAATTTTAGGTAGGTGTCCTCTATCACTAGTGGGTTATCCCTGGGCTAAAACAATTCGACACGTTAGTCAAGTTATTGTTATTCTAGTTTCCAACACAATCAATGGAACATACATATACGAGCGGCGCACGATGGAAAGGTTGGTTGTAATATCAGAGTATAACACGGATTTCTTGTATTCTGATTGGCTGTATTTTCTTTGGCATGGTATAAAGGTAACTACATACATTATTTCAGTGTTAACTGATTATTTGTAGACAGTAGTGTCTTTTTCGAGTCTGGTAATCCAAGGCAGTTTTCACCGACGTTGTTATCAGGATAAACACTAATCAAGGCCTCGCTTGGTGTTCTATTCCACGAATACGTCACGTTTACTTCTTTGTACCAACAAGACAAACGTCTTAAACTAAACGTCTCGTTTGTTTGCATTAATCCTGTCAATTTATATTGCATCATTAACACTGGCCACTGTGTTGCCAAAGCAAAGAGCTAGGGACTGTTTCTACATAGTTTTTTACAAGGGACGAAAAAAGCACTTCTTCGAGCACTAGAAATTCTAACTTCAGGGTTCATAAAACTCAGCTTTGTACATTCAAATCGGTTGCAACATATTGCTTTTGTTTCTCTATTAAGAGTTTGCAATTTTGCATTTGCCTTTTTGAAGACGGAGACACGGTGGCTTCATGGTTAGTGCGCTCGATTCCGGATCTAGCGGTCGGGGTTCGAGCCCGGGCCGGGGAGATTGTGTTGTGTTCTTACGCAAGACACTTTACTCTCACAGTGCCTCCCTCCACCCAGGGTTTTTTTTCAATGCTGGGGGCAACCCCACGACGGACTAGCATCCCATCCAGGGAGGAGAAGTACTCCTAGTCGCTTCATGCTACAGAAGCTAGGATAAGCTCCGGCGTGATGGGCCACTTGGCCCGTATGCAGACTTTTCACCTTTACCTTTCTTGCAGGCGTGTTGTACTCTAAACAATTATAATTACATGGATGTTTTGAAAGCATCAAGAATTCACGTCGAACATTCATACAATTGTAAACAGTTTCCAATAAGTTTTTTATAGCAGTTAGTTGTATGAAATTGTAAGACCAGACGTATGAATCTGGGCATGTTTCTTTCGGCATTTACTATTTATTAATAAAGAATTCTTAAGGCTTCACCTACCTTGGTATGAACTGGGATCGTATTTTCGTTCCTGCCTGATGTTACCAGGAGACAGACCCACTCCTATCACACTAGGGCCAACCTCCCGAACCACCATTACTGGGTTGGCTATTCCTGATGAGGTAGGGGGAGGCGCAGGTTCAACAGGATGCCCATGATGAGTAGTAGATCTTGGACTTGGTATGCCTGTGTCTGGGTTTACACTGAAAGACTCTTGAGTTGGCTTTGTTCTGTTGCCAGATGCTTGCTCGCTTGATTGAGGAGGCTCGTTAGCTGCTGCTGGCTGCAGAATAAAATGACAATTTACTAGCAATTCACCTTTGTTTAAAGGTCTATACGCTGCTCCTTCATGACGTGACAATTATCTCAACTCCTCCTTTGTCAGGTGGTGTCAAGGGTCGTTATATCAATAATATTTTACTGAGACACAGAATACACGTACTTAACAGCCAAATGCCAGTAAATCCTTGTTTCTTCCCAAAATGATGCAGAAATGTGCGCCGCTACGAAGACGTTCCTGAGGACCTGATCATCCTCTTCAAACACGACTGCTGCACTAGGTGGGCAACACCCAGCTTTGATAATCCGCCTGAAATGGTGTCACCCCTTGTTCTAAGAACTTAGTTGATAACACTGATAATAATTCACTGATAATAATTCTGATACGGATTCACTGATAATAATTCTGATAATAATTCTGATAATAATTCACTGATAATGATTCACTATAAAAGACCTAAAAACGTCGTCAGTGCGAAACAGCCTTCCTTCACCTGTATGCTTATTCTAAGAATTTTGTGCACAAGAAGACAGCAAGACTCCTAGCTCAAAACAACCATCCCCACTAATCTCCTAAATAAAAAGAGCACTTAAATGCTTAACGCACATGGTAATTCAAATATCAGCTTCGTAATTCTAGCTGTACACATACTCAACTTGTAAAAATTACCCACCTGCTGGCCGAACTGAGGATGCCAAGCAGTTCTAAACATTGGAGCTGATGAAGGTGGCTGATATGTACTCGTAAAAGGGGCCTGACTAAACAGAGGAGCTGAGAAAGGTGGCTGCAATACACTGTGGGACGGCAGACTCATAAACGATGGAGATGTGTTGTTGATAACGCTTGGAGTCGCAGTCTGGGGTCTATGTGGGGACGGATTGCTATCACCAAGAGCGGAAGGATTGTAAGAAAACAGCTGCTGGAATTGTTGCTGAAGGGTCGCCATGTCTTGGTGTTGTTGCTGAAGCTGTGCATAGCACTGATTAAGGCTTTGAAGAATCTGATGTTGCTGCTGCATGTAGCGCTGTTGATCGAAGAAACTCTGGAGTCCTTGGTAGGCTTCTTGTTGTCTCTGTTGATACTGCTCGAATGGATTCCCACCTAAACCACAGAACGAAAAACCCATTTATATACCACTGATGCTAAGGTAAAAATTTAAACGACTATATGCAGATGTTTGTCAGTAAAGGTCAACAAATGCTGTCGCTATACGAGGTTTGCCCTTCTAAGGTCCGAACTCTTGCTTGAAAGCATTCACGACTGGGCAGTAGTTAATACACTTTCATTTAAAGGTTATAAATGCCACATGAATAAATCCATAGTCAAGTACATTGTTCGTACCAATACAAGAAAGTAAGTCAGTAACACTATTTCAGCTCAGGTTGATGAGGCTGATTAGGCCCCTAGCAATACAGTCATGCTAATATACCACGAAAAATATATAAAAAATATCAAAAAAAAAAAAAAAAAAAAGATATACATAAAATACTTTAAAGAGTTATTCAACGTTGTATTAGGCAATACAGACACAATGTGGACAATGCTAGAGCCATTTTAATAATGAGAGTGTTGTTATTGCCTTTTGCTCTCTCGCACATGAAGAGGAAAGAAAGAAAACAATGGATCACAAAGTGTAACAACGTACATAACACGTATTTTTAATGTAGCGGCTGAAGTGCAAACCACTTTACCACTTGTCAGCGCAAATTTGTATCAAATCAGCTTTGTTAACTTACCCAGACCTGGTACTGGGCTAGGAAAGTTCTGAAAACCGGGACCTGAAGCAGGCCCACTGGGAACATTTCTGCCAATCACTGTGGACACCAGCATTTGTTGATCCCTGAGGAGCCCATTGCACAGGGTGGTGAGGGTGGTGACTTCCTGGTGAAGACGCTCGCAGTGCTGCTCCCATGCTTGGCGTTCCATGTTAAACTGTTCCTGTTCCCGTTCCTTGATAAGCTGCTCAGCTGGTGTAAAGTTCTGTGGAACAAAGAGATAGTTTAACAGTAGCTATTCAACAAGTCACCTTTAAGTATAGCCTCCTACACAGGTATTCCGTTGGTTCAACAACCAAGCAGCTAAAAGGATGTCTAGAGCGTGAAAGACTATAGCAAGCCATGTTAAGTTGTTCCTGTTATTAGTTCAGCAGCTCAGCTAGAGCAAAGTTCTGTGACATCATTTGAGTACAGGAGCTAATCAACGATTTAGAAAGCCATCTTTAGATCAAGTTTAACTGCTTCTGACCTCAGTTTAGCTGATCAGCTAAAATCAAGTTCTGTGACAGAAAACTAGGAGGTATTCAACAATAGACAACATAAAATACTTTACAAAGGTACATAACTGTCGAAAAGGCAATAATACATGTAAACACAGACGGTTACGACTGGAGAAGATTGAAACCGATGACGAATGGACTAACTTATAAAATAACTTCCTGTCAGCCTGTCAACAACTGATAAAAGGATGGACCCATCCAGAAGTATTTTCTTTTGCAAAGTACAATAATACCATTATATTGGAACGTAGTTTGTCCTACATACTTCTTGTCTGATTCTTCCTCTTGAATTCCTATCAAAGTAGAATGTTCTAGGCCAGTCTTCAAATGTAAGTCCTCTTTCTCGTTCCCTTTTTCGGGCCCCACCTATGACGACAGAATACATTACACATTACTGATCTTCTCTCGTAAACACCCGATCAGCTTTGATTTCATATAAGTAAAAAAGAAAATTATGTGGAGAAGCACTACAAGAGTTGTACTGGAATGTCTTTGAGCATTCAAAGGATTCCACGTCCATAAATATTTCTGGTAAATTTTTGATAAAAAGACTAGTAAAAAAGTGTGTTCATTTTGTGACTGTGTTCTATGCTCAACGGGTTTACTCTCAAGTGTAGAACTACAGAAAGAAGTTTAACTTTCAAGTCAGGATGCTTTCGTCAAACACTTTCAAAAATTATGTGTATTTACAATGAAGCTCATCATCACAAAATTTCTCGTCTCGTTTTGCTGTGTCGCCTTGCTTTGCTTTGCCTCGCCTCGCCTTATCTAGTTGCATTATGAAGACTACGCACATGTCCCAAGTGAGGAACACGAACTCAGACTACCTGATAGGGCGCTTCCATCAAGCTTGCGTTTCTTGCCGCTACTGGGCTGTGAGGCGCTGTCTACACTGCCTCTGAAGGCTGTCATACGAGGCACTCTTTCTCTACTCCTGAACACTGCCTGAGCTCCTCCAGAGAAAGCTTCTGGTTCAAGACGCTCTTCTTCTTCCTCTTCTGCTTGAACTATTCCATCAGGATAATCATCTTCTACCTCCACCGCGATCTGTAATGGCAAAATAACCATCAAAATAAGCATCAGTAAACAACAAGCTACAAAATAAATTGAGGTTCTACTGTTCTATCAAACTGTATTACCCCAGTGTAATTGCTAAAGAGCAAGCTGTAACAAAATATTTCCACTCTTTGCGACTTTTCCTAGAGTCAAACTTTCATGTAGTATGCAGCAAAAAAGCGCTGTTACACCGGGGAATTCCTCTTGCTACTTGTCTCGCAAGTTTGATGCAACACAAGTTGTAAGAAAAATTGCCCTATATTATACCCTGAAGTACAAATCATGTCTCGAAACGTTTCATTGCAGCAAGGGTTTTACAAAAAATCATGTTCTACTTTTCGCAACGCTTAATGTAGCGGAAACATTGCAAGACATGTACATTTCAAGAGGTGTTACACAACGTAAACACCCGTGCAATTTGTCCCGCAACTGCCCCCCTCCCCCCTCCCCCCTTCCCCCCCCCCCCGCAAAAAAATACTGGGCAATAATGCAAGTATATGACGTAGCATTGCGTAGTGTAACAGCGCGTAAAGGTTTACAGTCTGAATCAGTCATGGGGTTTACTAGGTTATCGCCATATTGGTTTTTCATTCTGATAGAAATACCCACACCATCTATAACCTCCTATTGATGCACATTATTTTCTCTGTTACCTCTGCTCCTTGGTTCTCCTCATCCGACTCATCTGCTGACACTGCTGAGTCGTTCTGTGTACTGCTGGGCTGGGTAGAACCTCCCCACGTAGCTGTGGTGATATCAGCACTCATCATGCTCACACCAAACCCTTCATCTATGTCTCCACTTCTGCCGCTCCTCACAGAGTATGTTCCACCTTCCGAAACATCGTCCAGGCCAGCCTTCTTTCGTTTTTCCAAAAACTTCTGCTTTCGTTTCTTCAGCTTTTCCTCGTGAAGTTCCCTCTGACGTCTAAGTTCTGACCAAACCAATGCACTTGGACGAGCTGCAACGACAGTCAAACTAAATGAAGTTCTTGAACGTTTCATCTCAAGTCTTGGATTCACGCCAACCCACAGCTGTAATGAAAATGCCCTCTCCTGGGGCGTAGCCAGAATTTTTTAAAGTGGGGGGAGGGGGGCGGAGGGGGATCACACTCTGTCAAAGTGAGGGTACTCACCAGATTGTCATGTCGTTTTCGCCACCTGTTGTAGGTTGTTTGCTTAAAAAAGGGCTTACAAAAGGGGGGTTCACGGGCAACTCAGGACCACCCCCCCTAGCTACGCCCCTGCTCTCCTCCGCAGAGGCCTCAGCAGTTCCCTGCGCGCTTTTTTTTTCTTATGGAAGACTACTGCATTTGCATTTCACTTTGATTTTTGAGAGTCGGTCCAAAAAATAAAGTATTGTGTACTATTGCATCGTATAATAAAAGTCTAGGCCAGCATCTCACAATGATGCACACGTAATTCCAGCCTGCTGTGCACGCGTTTTCCGTGTGCACGGTGTGCTCGGTATTAGCTCATGATCGAGTACGTTCGCCGCCATGTTGGATTTCAGCCTCACTCCCACGCCCTAGGACCCCTTTTTGTCTCTCCCCAAGCCTCTTCCGAGTTTGATTCCGCTCGCTTGATAAAAACGCGCTCGCTCGCCAAAATACGCCTGCATTGCAGGCTAACGTAATGCTTCTAAGATCTAACTATATCTAACAAAAACTATAAACACATTTTTAAAGATTCACCTCTTGGGGGCTCGCTGGAGTCTATAGATCTGGCTGCCCTCAAATCAATGCCATAAAACGGTGTCTGGGTTGAGATTTCTCGATTAACAGGCTGATGAATGATTGGTCTCTTAGAGTCAGCTGATCTACCAATGGTGAAAGTATCATGCCTGAGTAATCCAGCTGACTCAGGTTTTTGTGGCTGTGTTCGCGTCTAAAGAAAAGAATTCATAGTCGTTAGCAACACATTTTAGCCTGGGAAAAGGCTAAAATTCAATATAGAGATCAACCTTTGCATCTTTTCCCCAGTTTTATCACCGGTGTGTCAATTTTTACTTTATTAAGATTATGGCGTTTACAAAGATCTAACAATATACATTTTTACAGTGTTTGTTTGATTGTCTTTTTGATATTTTCAATGAATTTTGCAGCTGCTTTGGCATCTGAGAGATCTCTGAACAATTTTGAAGTCCAAGATGGCGGCTTTACATACCATGCGGAGATACATTGAGAGTGAGGGGGGAGGGGGGGGGGAGAGGCACGAAGAGCCTTCCCCCGGCCCATGAGCAAAATAAATGCTGAATGTGTTAGACAGGTGGTAACTGTAACTTCCAAACATTTTTCTTAACTCTCTTTGAACAAACAACCTCGTCCAAAGTCATGGTTTTGTCGTCATTTAATTGAACGAGGTGTAGCTTGTACATGTACATGGGCAAACACAACAAATTAATTCCACAACACGAGTACGTACACGCACGTATACATTCATTTATACGCTGTGTTAGAGTAAGGATAAGAATAATCTGCAATGCACAATGTTCATACCTGTGTTGAAACTGTCTTGTGAGCTTCAGAATGTTGGCTCATTCTTGCTAGTTCCTGTTGTACCTCCAGTAATCTTTGTCTCTCTTGCTGCAGCTGTTCAAGCTCTGCAGTCTGTTTCTGTAAGTATCTTTGGTACATCGCCTCTTGGTCACTCCCTATTACACAAGCAAGGCATGTCCTCTTATATCACTCCAGACAAGTACGTGTATGTTTGAATTACAGAATGCAAAGAGACAGACATGTCAACATAAGCACCTAAATGTACGTGGTACAACCATGTTACATGACGATTTCTATAAACGTTCTCCTCTCTCTCCAATCTCTTGCAAAGTAATTGTTGAACAACAGTTAATTCTTTTTTCCCTGTTTGACAAACAAGTGCTATTATATTTCATATTCTACGAGAAGTTTGAAAATCGGAATTTGCTAGAGCTCAGACGAAACTTGACAACCGTGTTGAACGAATCTGAAATGAGATTGGCCGATTGCTTGGAGCAGCTGTCTAGCAACATTGGAACATTGTGCCACAACGCTGGAAAGTTTCCCCCGAAAGAACAACCTGTTTGACGGTGAAAGGAAAGAGCTCTGGCATCTTAACTGCCCGTATGTTATCTTACACTTAGCAAACGCTTATGTACCTCAGAGCTAATTGAAAGCCCTTGCACAAAAATAAGTGGGTAAAATGAAGTAGCATTAGTTGAATTAAAGACCAACCATCAAGATCCAGCATTCTGTTCCTGTTCAAAGCAGCAGCTGCAGCGGAAGCCACAGTAACCACTGCTGCATCTCCACCAGCCCCTTCATCCTCAGTACCTGTAGTGACTTCATCGTCCTCATTCTGCCTGTCTTCTTCCTCATTGTCACCTGAAGTCTCTGATCTGTTGCTTTCGTCTCTTTCCTCCTCGTCCTCCTCTTCTTCCTCCTCCTCCTCATCACCATCATCATCATCGTCATCATCAAGATCGTCCTCGTCAAAGCTCAACTCTGCCAACTCCGCTGGTAGAGCTGGTGATGTTTCTGGAAACTAAATCCAATAGCTATTGTCAACACTTTAATCACTAGTTAATTTATTGATGGGTTTGTTGGTTTGTTGCAGTGTTAAGTACCGTTCAGAGATAAGCGAACCATCAAACGCGTTTTAAACTCGTTGACAAAAAGAAGAAAACGCGCTGGTGCGTTTTCACTAACGCATTTGGAGACTCGTTTTTCATCAAAGCGTCTTGCTTTTGTTATTCATGTCCTCGCCTCCAATTTGTTCTCTTTTGTGCACTTTCTCAGCCAACTCCAAAGATTTTTTTTAACTGAATTGAAGATGGATGTGATTGTAAGATAAACATTAAAGTAACTGTGTCGCGGATTTTACCCAAATTAAGACAAAAGAAAACGGCCACCAAACTGAGTGAAATATAAAAAATAGCCCCTTTAAACAGTAAAAGAACATTTAATAAAACAACAAATACAAAAGGCTGAACAATTTTCGAAGTTAATCTCGTTTCTTTGTCACCTTTAATTACAATGCCCGAGAGACGTTTCTGTTTGTAATGAAGCTATATGTATGGTTTGGTCATTTAGATTCATAAAAGTAATTTCTTTGCTAATATTAAGTTACACTGCAAAACTTCATAACCAGACTAAACTCAGCCCTGACACAGTCTCCTTACGAATGTAAGTTGTAGAAAGCAAGCTGCTTCTAATGGTGGAGTTTTGGAGTACAAATACGCTCGAGCAAAACATGAAACAATGCGTGATTGCTATTCAAAAACATCTTGGACAAAAGAGTTCGGTCCAGGATTTCAATGAACGTAGCAATTACTCAATTACTTTGAGATTGAAAGTAAAAGGTCTCTATCCTACACTAACACACCTGTTGTATCTTCTTCACAAGTTCTTGAAGTTGTCTCAGTTTCTGTTTTGCAGAGTTGAGCTTCCTGTAACAGAATAACAACAGACCATACTGAGCAGATGACGCCAAAAGTAATTTCATGAAGGACAGTAAGTAGCCGCTGCAGTACATGTATAATTGTAAGTGGACCCTTATCAATTTTATAGATTGAAGTGGACAGCTCTTGTACACTGGCTTTGGCATGTAAAGTGCATTGGACATTCTTTCATCACGGTGGTTTATACACATAGGTTTACTCTCTTTGAAAGTTGTAGGGACCCATATCAAAATTTTAGTGTCAGCAATGATCAAAACTCACTTTTGTACACGAAACTAATTGCAGTATTCATTTCAAGATGAAGCTACACCAAATCTTGTTGCCTTTCATGTAGGTCCCCTGTACTGTCAACTTTATACAATGAAAAAAAAAAGCAGGATCTGAATTCACCCTGGATTCATAAAGCATCTTAGCAAAGCACCTGCATCCTGATTTATGTATTTAATTGTGACAGTTGAAAAAATAAATCAGTCAGTCCCATATGTTACTCTGAAAAAAATAAACAAAACAAGATTGAGTTTTTCAGGTTGTCATTACAGGAATCAAACTCGTATGGGCAGGAATTTTTTGAGTACCTTGCGACAGTGATTGATTGGTGTCCCTCTCACATTTGCACCAGCCTCAGCATTTACAGTTACACGAACCTTAACTTTTCCCTACACATAGAATAACTTTAGAATAATACAATTTCTACATGTAGAAGTAATTCTCAACCCACCGGACTTTGGCTTGGAATTCGGGATCATCCTGCCAAGCCATAGTATTCACGCTTGAACTGCCGGCGCTAACTGCACTCTCTGCATCAGTGTCTGTCTGTGTCTCGGCTTCAGATTCCTCCTCTGTTGCTTGTATTGGTACAACTTCGTTGTTCACTCTTGAAGGAGACACCTACAAAGAAAACTGAACTAAGCAATCATTCTATTAAAAAATTGTATCGTGTTTATCATTCAATATAAAGTGTTGCACTTCCAATGTTCCGTACATATTTCCATGAAATTATAACAAACCTGAGCACTTTCATTTGTCTGTTTAAAAAGATGAGCAACCCTTGTTCTTGCTTCCTGAAGTTGTCTTTGTAAAAGAAATCAACAAATTACATGATGTATAACAACTTACTTTTAAGAATCTATCAGAGTTTCTTACAAAACAAAGGCATTTGGGACATTAAGGATAAGCCAATAAAGAGGGAGCTGAGGCTACCATAGGAACATACAATGTACATGTAGGTGTGGTCCAAGCACACACCAAGCCACCAAATAACAGTCGGTCATCGGACAATTGTCCGGTAAATTTGAGGTTTTGACAGGTACAAGCTTAACCTGGTCGGACACTCTGACCGGGCATTTCTGCTAAAGTGAAAAATAGTTTCACTGAAAATTTGTGGCCGAATATGGGACAAGTTATTTTGTTATACTGCCACACAATACTACGCAAAAAAGCTTTGTTATCGGTTTTGTTTTTATTCCAATTCTGAGAATTTTATCACGCGCAGTGCGTCGTCTCAAATGTTATGTCAGATTGTAAACACATCACATCAGCACCACTATTCCTACGAGTTAATTTACGCATTTTGCGGTGACGTTGTGAAAGATCGCGAAGCCCCACTTAGTCTGAATTACGTTCGTCTGAAAACTACTTAAAACTGAGGTCTTATGTCATTACTCGTTGTTTGTTACCACCAAGTGTTGTGGAATTAATTTTCAGTCGTAATACATTGATCCGATTAAAATATTATAGAAACTGAATACACGGCCCAAATACTCACGTTTCGTTTATCTGAATGCAATCGCTTTCAAAAACTGTAAAACCTCTAAAACGTAACCAAATATTTTTCTAGTCCGTATTATCAAAAATCAGTTTAATTTTTAACTCTTTATAGTTTTTTTTTTTACGTCTGTCAGTGTGGTTGAAATATAGTTTCCGTTCCACAGACATGTCTTTGTGAAAAGCGTGAATGTACAAATTAGTCACGCTTTATTGTCACGAACATCTCCAATTCCACATTTTAAATAACTACACAAATTTTTTATTCAATTGACCCCGAAAACTTTCAGAGGAAACTTGCTTTCACAAAAAGTCGAAGAATTCATTTCAGCCAATTTTCAAGTCTCCGAATGTTATTGTGAGGTTTTATACTGAAAAGCTGTCCACACGGGAGACTGTTTCATCGCTTTTCCCGTCTTCCTTAGACGTCGTGGGAAACTTGTTACGTTGGAAACGTTTGTGTGACTAGGGGTATAAACGTTTGTAAATTTGTCAATTTTCGACAGGTAAAATAATACCAGACGTGATGTAAAGGTCCCCTTGCTGGTGCTAGTAGCGATTTTACACTCAGTTGACTTTAAAGCTATTCGAATTTGCAACCAATATTTTGGCGAAGAGTCTACACTGAAATATCAAAATGTCTCAAATATCTCTTTTTAATTTAATTTCTAACGACAAACAATTTTTTTTGTCCGGCCAGACTGGCTTTTTGTCAGGTCAAAACTTGTCCTTGTCCTGACAAATGACCTGCCTAAGGACGAAAATTATTTGCAGGCTTGCACACGGTAATTTTTTTTCAGCTAGAAAGAACAGCTTATAGGTAAAAGTAGGTACTATAGTTCGGTGATGTTATAATATAAATATCTATACCGACGTATTTTCCCAACTCCTAGACAAGGTTAAAGTAATACTTCAATAATGGACAACATGCCATCAAATCGAAAAAGACTTTTCATGACATGCAATCACACCTTATTTTTCCCATCAGGTCGGGATCTTCAACCCCAGCACTTAACATCCATTCAATACTGCTGAAGTCCTGGTCTGTACCAGTAGTAGCTCCTCCCACAGCACCTTCCAGCTCCTCAGGCTCATCGCTGCTTTGAACAGGCACACTGAGTGGCTCAGTCCCAGTGTGGGTTTGTGGAACACTTTCTGGTCTATCTGCCTCATTCAGGGAAGGCTGGAAGACATCCAAAAATAATATACAAGTGTAACAATCTAAATTTATATCTAAATGATTTTTCCCCTCTCCCACTTACTTTACACAGTACATGCGACAAACATGTTATGCTTAGAACTGCATCATGCCTAAGCTTAAACTCATAAATTCATATTTTCACTCCTTCCCCGAACTCTCAAGTCTAAAACAAGGGTTACAATGTAGATTGAGACCACAAGCACTGTAGGGGAATATGATGCTTTTCCGAAGTGCAAAAAAACATGAAAAACCAAGAACAAGAATTTAATTTTCCCTACCATATTCCTGAACTACATGTAACAAGAAGAATGATTTGCCACTACAAAGTTTCAAGTAAAAATTAAAGAAGCTATGTACATCAACAATTATTGGGAGAAGCCTGCTTTATATCAGCAAATTCATAATGTTAATCTGTCTCTTTTATTTTAATTTTTCAGCACCTTTTTTCTGCATTTGCATTTGATTCCCATATTTTATTCACACTATGTAAGTTATTCTAGCTAACACCTACATATTGTACAAAACCTGTATATTATTATTAACTTGTATAATTATTCAAATTCATTCCAGTTGTAACTGACAGTGACAGAAGTTTGACTGTCGAAACATGTATTTAAATCTGAAAAGTGTTGTCCTTTTTCTAAAAGGACAATTTTCCAATGAAATACAGAGGCAAAGGTTTCTTTTTCAAATGCACTGCTGTCTTCACAAATACAGCTTGGTGTATGTTTACAGAGTAAACCATTAATTTTTTTCCTACCTGATAATGGCCAATCAGGTCTCTTAACTGATTCAGTCTATCCCTCACTTCTTGCAGCTTCCTGTTTATAAAAGGATTACTGTTATTGTATTGTACTGTATGTACACGACCTGATGTGATGACTGAATATAGTAACAAGTCTTAAATTCTAAATCACTTGGCTTAGTACTTTAGAATAGGTTTAAGAAAGGAAGCACAGTATTTTTAATTGTCCTTGTCAGCAAAAGTTGACCATTACTTGAGTTTTTCATGGACCTCCAGAGCCTCCAAGATCCGTTCATCATCAAGCTTCTGCGATGTAGTGGCTAGCGGTTCATCCTCCTCTTGCTTAGACTCATTGACACTGGGATTAGCCACACCACCAGCCTCTAAGGTTTCTATGAAGGATAGTGAAGTGAATATCATTCATGTTTGATGGTAATTCAAATGGATATCGCATCCCTCTGAATATTTTAATTGTTTTCCAAATTCAGCATTTAGACTGCACAAAACAGTGCTTCAATCATTTGGAACAATGTGGGCATGATACCTTTTCTAAGTTGCGCTTCTTTCAGTGACTGCAATTCTCTCAACAAGGTGTCCATCTGCTCTTTCTTTGCCTCTAAAACCATCAGCTTGTTCTCAAGCTCCAATCTCTCTTGAGTGGCATTTGCAAGAGCTAAGGCTGCCTCCTAGGATTGAAATTTAGTACTGTCATAACCCTTTGTCAAATAACCCAGTAACGCACGTCACTTGCCAGTACCCTTGCATATACAGAACTTGCTTAGGTACAAAGTGACAAAAGAAGGTTAACAAAATTAAACCAAACCTCATTATCTGCAACCTCTGCACCAGTCTCAGGATTCACAGCCTACACGTATATGAACCAGAAAGAAAAAAGTATATTAAATTCCATGACAACATACATAAACACTGTATGCATATGTACATGTACATGAACCAAGAACAACATAAGTTTAACACCACATTGATATAAAAATAATGCCAAACTAACTTTACTACTTTTAGCTGTATTGCACATTCATATAAATCACCAAAATGTACATGTACATTGACTTGATCTGCTGATGTTGGCAGAGGCTGGTTTGTCCTCTTTGCTCTATGGTTCTCTCTTTCATCTGTCTCTTTTTCATCACCAGAATCAGCAGCCCTCCACTAGAAACATCCAAAAGAATGGAGTTCAGCTTACATGTTTTCAGAGATATTTCACTGACACTTGATCAGACAGACTTAGTTTATTGTCGACAAGACTGAACTGTACAATGATAATGTAGTAATTAGTTACTTAGCAATCTGTGACGTAACATAAGTGATTGATAGATCATAGATGTTCATGACACATGTAGAATGTAAACATATGATCTAGACTAAAGCAATGATAAATACAATTACTTGACAACCCAAACCTATAGGAGGAGAGAGGAGGGAAAGGAAAGGGAGGGAACATGGAGGGAGGAGAGGGGCAGAGGTACATGTGGTATGTACTCTAATTACCTTAGGTGGTCCCAAAAAGGGGTGGGCAATTACCATCTCTGAAAAATGTCTGGGCCTGTAGTTTGTATTACCAAAGCTAAAAGATCTGCTATCACCAGGTAATGCTCACAGGACAACTTTTTGGATTCTACAAATGCATGTGCACTTACTTGCCAGTGCCCATCAAGATGCAGTATCTTTGATATAATTTACATGCACCAGAAATTTTTTGAGGCCAAAAGACTACAGTCATCCCCCTACCCCAACTGATATGCACTGTATCATAAAGAAGTGATAAAGAAAACTGCATAGACAATCTCTCACAAAACTACTCTTGAGGGGAGATTGGTCTCAGAAGGACAGGTTTATTCAGTTTGATGATTTCATTGTGAATTTCAGACTATAGAAAGACGGAGAAAAGATGAAGCATCACCCTTGAACTACTACATATCATCTTGCTGCATCATGCCGCAGACTCAACACACTATGAACTATAAACACATCATCAAACCATCACAGCGATAACTAGGAAAGGAAAGAACCTATGAAGGGAAAAAAATGTAGTAGACTGTATGCAACCAAACTCTCACTCACTAGGCACAGCAAGTACATGATAGACTTTCAATGAGCAGAAAGAAATACATGTAAATGAAACAAAACTGTACATCTATATATACATACATGTATAGACTGTACATCCTACCTTCTCTTTATGCATCCTAAGAAGGTTCACGAGTTCCATTTCTTCTGGTGTAAATCGGCTGTCATCTGAGAACAAACTAGCACCTGCTCTCTAAAACAAACATACACATGCATGTGATTATAAGTTAAAATTTAATCCATTTCAATAAATTATTTACAAAATAGTAATAAACCTTTAGGGGCATTACAAAGATAAAATTAAAAACATAATCTGTACCTTGGGTATTGTATCGGGATGTGATGATGTTTGAGAAGTTGCAACTACACTTCTGCTTTGATCATCATCTTCCCCACCTATAGCTCCAGCTTCACCAGACACTTGTCGGCCCTTGGAAAATTAAAACAAAAAATGCTCTTGAGGGGAGATGGCAAACAAAAGATTAGTCTGATCTCAAGACTGGGTTTGCGTCAGCAACAAAAGTAAGATCATTGTATTTGTACCAAAAATTAGCCACGACTACAATGTAGCCATCGAAAATGTATTATGACAAGTAACTGTCATCTTTTATCATCAATTACGGAAAGTTTGAGAATATTGCATTAATTTCAAGGGGAGTATATTTTCTATAATCCAGTATTGGATCCTTCTTGAACTGTGGGAACCATTCATTATTTGCAGAACAAGGTGCCTGCTTTGGTTGAGTCTGGAATTTCAACTCTTATTCATTTTCAAATTTTGCATAGACATACCTCTTCCTCAGCTTCAGCTAAACGTATCTCTGCATCACGCTGCAAAGTCAGCAGAGCAGCTTGTCTAGTCTGTAGCTCCTTTAGCTGTCAAAACAATCAATCACCACAGCTTTAAGGACATTCTATTCTATTCTATTCTATTCTATTCTAATAGAGTATAAGAAGTTTTTAATATGTGCTTTGAACTCAAAAAGATCTTAAACTTCTTAAACAATGTCCACACACATGTATAATATATTTTAACCATAAAATAATTATTTTTACAGGGCCTATACAAATTTCCATCACACTGAATAAGGATGAAGGAAATTGTCAATTAAAATAAAACATTAAAACCAGTATGGTAAATATATTTACTGTACTACTTTGAACTTTTAAGTCCAAACGACAAAAAAAATACATTGTACACAACTGTAAATACATATATATGTATACACACATCTTTTGCTTGTGCAATTCCTTATAGGTGAATAAAGTGTGCATGGAGTGTTCCTTGGAGTTTTGGAGACAGCACCACGTAGTGGTGACAACTACTGGTAATTTGGATAATTTATGTACATGTAGCAGAACACAAACAACTGTACATGTAATTTATGAGTCATAGACCCTTTTCATAAATGGCTACTAATTATAAATTCTTTTGTAAGTATTAAAATTAGCCTGACTGACCTCATTTTTGAGTTCATAATTCAATTTTAGAATTGTTACTCAAAAACGAGTTTACTGAGGTTAATTTAAATGCATACAAAAGAATTTTAAATTGGCAGCCATTTATGAAAAGGGTCTATACATGCATGTTTTTGTGTGAGTACTGTTCAATATCTAACACTAAATTTGGTTGTACACAGTACAGCTAAACAGTAATTTGTGACCTTCCATGGGAAAACATACATCAATGCTTTTCCGTTAAACGGCTAAAAACTAATGCTTAAACAACAGGAGAGCAAACGACTTTTCAGAGCGTTTGAACGACTTGGTTAATGCTTTGAACAGGCAAGTGAAAATTTCTAACGGTTTCTGAAAACGTTCAAACGACTGGCTTGAATTTTCTCAATGTTTCTTCCGAACATTTTTTACAGGTAGCTTAACGATTTTTTGCAAACGGATAAACGATTGAATGGAGCATCTAACAGTTTATGAAAATGTTAAAGCGAATTATCTACAAGGTAACGAACGCTTCAATTTTCCAAAAGCAAGCAGACGACGTTTTAACTGGGTAAAATTAATATAAGCTTACGCTGTACCTGTATCGAGATAACACTTGGAAATGATAAGGCTGAAGCACTTGTGCAACTGGAATAGTTTATACTAAGTTAACTTAAATAGAGTTCACATGGTTGTTAATAGCGTTTTATTACTTACCATGACTTCCATTCACAAAGCTCAAAGCTGAGCAAAACTCAGGGGGCAGAGACAGTATGACAAGTCCATTGTTTACAAAACCAAATTGACGAAGTAAGCACACCAAATTCACTCCAGTTACAACCTTAATACTGCCATAAAATTTGACTCTTCGATCAGTATGACATTCAATAACTTAAAGGAACATTTCCGGAATTCAATTTCCTTCTCAAAGTCTTGCCGAAACTCATAAAGAAAACAAGATTCGTCCATTGAAGTTTACATTCAGAGCAGTTAGGAATGATGACGAATGAATTTGTGCCCAGGCTACTCTGTGCATCATATTGTCATAGCAACCGCACTCTCCCCAGGCTTCACTTGCCATTGATCGAAAACATGCGAGCATTATTCAGATTATTTTCATTCAGACGTTCACGCTAAGATATAATTTCTACATTGGAACAAAATTCTCCAATGCTGAGACAAAAAAAAAAATGTCTTTGTTTACTGAAATGCTGATAACAAATGCACAAAAAGGAATTACGCAATGTGACTTACAACATACTGTGGCTATTGTGTTTCTTATGAATGATTTTCCATCAATGT
The DNA here is from genome assembly GCF_964199315.1 of Orbicella franksi. Classification (NCBI taxonomy): domain Eukaryota; kingdom Metazoa; phylum Cnidaria; class Anthozoa; order Scleractinia; family Merulinidae; genus Orbicella; species Orbicella franksi. The sequence continues at coordinate 11,639,909 of NC_138153.1, forward strand.
GCAAATGGTTCGAGTACAAACGTGCCAGAAGTTTTGGCGAACGGCCATTCCAGGGAAAACAAGGTATGTTTGTAATTATTCATCAAAAATAAACTGGATCTGAACAAAAACAATTCATGAAGTGCTATCTGCTTGTTTGCTTGCTCGGAATACGTTGAAACTCTGAATTGCATGTTATTAATTTTATAGAAACTCTTCTTTTGAAAGATCAGATATTTCACATCTCGCCTCGTAGATAAACTACGCCGCATGATTGAAAAACATAGCTTACTCACAACTGCTTTACAGTTGAGCGTTTAACTTAAACAGTCAACGTTTCCATTTAATGACTTTTCAAACACTTACAAGATCTTTAAATGTGGCTAAATGTAATTTAGGCTAAGTTAAACACGAGACAATGCTGGCCAGCAGTATCTCCCAGGGTCTTGGTGCGGGGTGGCCGGGGGTTTCATGCAGGGGCACCACATGGTTTACAGTCAAGCTTCGATTGTCAAGTCATTCCGCGTTTGTTATCGCTATCAGATAGTTCTCACAGTGCTTTTATTCCCGGCCCATCCCTCCCTCTAGTCATGGTAAGCATGTGGTAAGTATCCGTGTTTCCACTGTTTTCCAGTGTGACGGTGCTGGTTGGGTGGTTGCCGCTCACAGGGTTGTCATGGTTACCCTATGCGTTCGGCTTGGTGGCACTCGTGGCTTCACCCTCCTTTTAGGCACCACTCCCCAAGCTCATCTATTGTTGATGAGTTTAAACACCATTAAAGGGAAATTTGAACGGTTTTTACCAACGCTTTTAATGGACGGTGAAAACACTTCTAATGACTTTTCCAACACTGTAAACAGCTAGAGTGAAAATTTTAATGGACGTTCTAACACTTCTAACGATTTTCTAAACCGTTTAAGAGTAAACAAACGACTAACAAAATTAATGCTTTGAACCAATAAATGGAAAAGCGTTAATGCACATTTTCCCGTGGAAGGTCACATTTGAGGGGAAATAGTCTTGCCTTGAGAGACGATAGTCTTGTTTAATAGAGAAAACCAGAAAAGTGAATATTTTGGCATAAATTAAACAGTTAGCTCACAAGAACATTGACTGAAATTTATGTATTCTTGGGTTCTGTACCTGCTGTTGTTGCTCTAACATCTTTTTCAATAAGGCATGCTGTTGACGTAGTCCTTGAAGTTCTTCATCTCGTATAGATGCTGATTCACTCTATCAAAAAAGAGAAAACAACGTGTCTGCTATAGTTCAAATTATAGCTCTAGACAAAATGATTTATGCGAATGTCGCTGAAATTTAATTGTTATTTTAAGATTGTAATGTTTTCTGTAAATAAATTGTAGTATTTCTATCAATGGCATCTACCTTCTCTTCCTCTGTCAAAGACTGCAGACTCAGGGAAGGTGTGTTATCTAATGTTGAATCATGTTCCACTGCCTTGAAAAATAACAAAGAATATTAAAAAAATCACTTGATGTTAAACATAACAAAGCTACAGTGAGCTGCATGTAGATGACTATGAAAACATGCAAAGTGAAACCTTAAAGGTATTTTGCATCTTTCATTGCAACATGTTATGTAATCCATGTAATTCTATCCAACTTAGTACCAAGAGCTCTGACTACATGTATCTGGGATACAACTAGTACTGCAGTATTCAAACTTGCCTATACTATTAGAGCCACAGTGTCATCAGTCCTCCAAAAGATATATGTGGATGAAACTGAAGTGATTTGGATGACATACATGGTTAGGTTATAATGCCTGGGTGCAACTCACCACTGATCGCTCAAGAAGTTCCACATAAGCCCTTTCCTGTTGTTTTAACTGTCTGATTAATCTTGCAATCTTAGTTGACTGTTCATTCAGTTCACTAGACTGTGTGAAAAATAACAGGAAATGTATTACATGTACATGTACAATGTATGTTCCTTGCTTTCACATTACCTCTCTCCACACAGGTGTCTAAATGAGTAGGTAAAAGTAAAGGGTAAAAAGTCTGTTTACCAGCCAAGCCAGAGCTTATTCCAGTTTCTGTAGCATGAAGCAACAAGGAATATTCGATCTGGTGTTGAACACACTAATCATAAGACCACCGCACCTCCAGAAATGAGTACTGGTGAATTAAATGCTGGGGGTAACACTACAATAGAATAGCATTCTATGGGAAGTAGAAAAATTCCTAGTATTGTCACTGAGTTCTTCACAAGCCAGGTTGAGCTCAGGAAGATGGGACACATTGGTCCATTGCAGACCTTATCTATTCAAAATTCCTGTTATACACACTAACAGAAAGAGAACAGATGTACTGTACACATACAATAACATAACATTAATACAGTAACTTACCCGCTGTTCACTGACACTCGTTGTTTGCAATGTTATAAACATAGCCGTAGCTTGCTTAAGAAAACCCTTGATCATAAAATAAACAAACAAACAATAACAAAACAAAAAGAAAGAAAGAAAAAGAAAAACAGAAAAACAACAATGAGCACTATGCAAAAAGCTACAGCTGTACATGTAACTGTAATGTATGTAGGTACACCAGCCCTATTGATTTGTTTTGTACAGTAGCTTGTAGCAGGAATGATAACAGTGAAGGCCAGAGATGCATTTGTTGTAAGGCAGGATAAGTGAACAGGCTGTTTAGTCAGACTAGAGACTGGAAGAAACTGAAAAAGCTCAAATCTTTTAGCCTTGACATCTGACAGCACAATGAACTTGTCAATTGCTCCCCTTGTTCATACATGTATGTTCATCCATGAAATACTTTTAAGAGATAATTGGAGGTTTGTTCTCAGACTCAAGGACACATGGATATTACAGCTAGTGTCTTCTCACTTAGGGGGTACAATGTTGCTTTTTTAACAAAATCATTGTCAGGAGAAGATGACAAAACATTTTTGACATGACTGCACGTGTCTTACCCTAACTTGGTTTAGTCTTGCAATTATCAACGGTGTGTTGGCCTTCAAAAACGAAAAGAAAAGATCAGACTTGTGAACATGCATGCAATTTGTACATGTAGGTTCTGTAGTCCAGTAGTAACACGTAGGATAAAAAAAGTATGTATAACATGGTAAAAATAAACAAAAGTATACTATTTTGTAACCATTATATCATGTTAGGAGATGTTTATAATATTATGTGAATTAAATTTGCATACAAAATAGATAACTAAATATAGACAATGCTGGGTTAGTAAAAATATTAACAGTATATGTAATACTTACTGTACCCCAATTTGCAATTGGCCAATTGGGGGACGTGTCTACTGCCCTGATATCCTGCAATATCAAGTCACTGACCTGATATGACCACGATATCATGGTTACCTGGCCAAATTTGGGTACAGTAAATACCTAATCGTACCATGCCATCGTGCCATGCCGAAGTGTACCAAAAAGGTAAAACTAGGTATAAGTATCAGATCTACATGTATATTCATTACATTTTACACAAACATGCTTGTTGATCAATGTATGAACATAATTTATTACATCATTGCACATTATTGTATTTTCTGACACGTTTAATTTTCTGTACCTTAGAGCTTGTTGAATTAATGGCACCTTCTGTGGAAACTCTTGTTGTTTCTGTTTCATTCATCTCCAACACTGGTAAACTAGCAGATGCTGAAGTTCTTGCTTGTGTAGGTAGGGTTCGCTCATTGTTTGCAGTACTAGAGGATGGATTTTGTGAAGTTCGCGACGCTCTGCTTCTGGAACTCTGGTCAACAGGCTGTGTATAGATTAAACAACAACAGATTTGTACTTTACTGCACATCCTAACAACTGACAATCAATAATGTTGTTTGGTTGCTGCAATGAGGAAAGTTTTATAAGCAATATACACCTCATTTTGCTCAGATTTTCCATAAGCACTTTTAAACATACCTCAGCCTCTTCTTCAAAAGACAACTGCTGCCTCAAACTTTCCATTGCTAGCCTTTCAGCCATAGGGGTACCAGCTGGAAGTCGTGTCCTAGGAACAGTATGAGGTGTTTGATGACGTTTCCGGGTAAAACCAACAGCATCAGAAGGAGGTGAATCCATGCTGCTCTTTGCTGGCAGCTTCACTTGTTCAAAGTGCTTTCCTTTTTTCTTATTTGCACCACTTGGACTCTGCTGAGCAGTCCCTCTTGATGACCATCCCTATTATCCGCAGATGGCAATCAACATCAAATACACTTTTCTACAATCATTTCCAACAATACTGTTATATCAACAAGTACATTATCGAGTACATGTAGGCAAATTATTAGGAAAAAAGACATCATTGATCAAGTTACAACAAACCTAAAGGTAGGCAACTTCATGCACTGTACATGTACATAAGGCCAAAAAAACTCTTACAAATGTCAAATAAATCATGTAAACTATAAATTTCAAGCTTAGCCCTTCTTCACTGTGTTGTAATGCTGAGGAAGGGATACCCTAAAACGTCTAGTTAACAATTTATTTGACAGTTTAAAGAGCTTTTTAACATTTATGGTACTTATATTCTGTCAGAGTATAAAGCATCGTATGGGTTTTTGGCTAATTTGTACATGCTGTATTGTATCTTGTTGGAGTACAAGGCTTCTCTTCTAAAATATAAAGCACAAAGCACATACACTGTACACAAGGCATCATAATTTCTTTCTACGTCTCTAATATACACAAGAAAACACTTGTTACCAGATTATTAGGCAAGGATCTTTGTCCAGCAGCTTGCTCTTCAGACCTGCGTAACTCTGTAACCAGGCTTAAATCAGTATCCAGACTAGCAGGATATTGCCGTGGTGCCCGCCGTTGTGACCTTGGCTCTGAAAATGGTCCATGAAATGCTTGTGAAGATCGACTTGCCTCGTCTGGTGGGATTCTTCCAGCCATTGTTAAACCAAAGACTTCCTAAATCCTTTTAGTTGCAAAAGTTAAGAATACTTGATCGGTGAAAGAGGTTAATAATAAATGCTTAGCAAACAGATGACTATATCACGCACTTACTGTACATGATTGTATGAATATATTCGTATTCCTTCCCACTTGAGAGAAAAAGACCCCAGATGGTCAGCACCAAGAATGCAGCCTGTATGCTATTCCCATTTTGAAAACATGCACAGAGTGGACATTTTCAATCATTGCAGGCCAATCAGATTTGAGCTGAATTACAACTTTTTATTAGGTAAATCCACGCAGTCTGATTGTTTCTTTCTTGGATGGGATTTTTCCATATAGTCCATTTCTGTAGAAATGGTCATAAGCTGTGTATTTCAAATTCAAAATTCAAAGCAAGTATGGAACGAGCACCATATAATAAAATACTCGCTAACCTCGCTGGCTCAAGCTGTACTGGGGAATATTGACCTCAGGCCAGTGTTCCCAGTACGGCTCTTGCACTCAGTTAGTAAGAGGTTATTATCACAGATTCTGAAGTAAAAACTGACCAGAGTTTGCATTCGTGCTGACCAGAAAAAAGGGCTTTGGGTGACATTGGTGTTATAAACGTACATATTCACGATAAACATGTATGAATGCACATATATGGTGTGTTGCTTTTCTACATTTACCCAGTTTACTATCGCATATCTTAATTATGATCTAGCAGTTGATTATTACGTACATGTACACAAAGGGCACTCATGATCGAAAGGATGAATTTACAGTGCCTGTAGTTACATGTATATGGATTCGTAGATTCTCTTAATTTGGTCAAGTACTTGTACACTTCCGCAATAACTGACAGAAAAAAACCTGAACCTTTTTCCCATTACATAAATTATGCTGGTAATAATGTGACAATTCATGAGTACTGACATACAGTGGACTGTAAGAACATTGTTTGGATAGGTCGTGCTGTCAGTCTGTAGTTTCTGCCATGGAAATATCGTTTTTCCGCTTTTCCGGGAACACCTACAAGGCTTCGATATTAATTAATTACAACCAAAGAGAAACAGCAACAAAATGATCCAGGCAAGAAAGACGACGGATGTTTGCTAAATAAAAGCCCTTTTTTATGTTCGACAAACGTTTTCTACGGAGTCTTCAGTCCTTTCCAACTGTGTTTGTGGTCGTATTGAACTACAAGCTTTAGCTACATTCGTTAATAAGCTTAAGCTTATATACTTTCGCCAAGAAATAACAGAGAGATTTTTTTTCTTAATCAGAGATAAAAGGGGGACAATATACAAATAAAGTAAAATAGTAAATTAGATCAAAGAAGCCAACATTGCACCGCTATTGCTTTAGCAACCTTAATTGAATGCATGTACAGCGGGATTTTATGTTTACGAGTGCTAGGAAACTGGACGTCTTTCCATAAGGGGCCCTGAAACTTGACAATCTTTCCCAATTTCCCCAAGAAACTACTCCTTTTACCTGCAAGGTCGTTACCTCGTTCCAAAACGTTGATTTCCTTGCTTGCTGAAGAACTTTTAAGCCATAATTTGTCCAAAATCTGCAAATTGAACTTGAAGAAGTTTGCACAAATTTCTCTGCGCGCCACACTGTTCTTTCCTGGGAAGGCCATTGGCGGAAAAATTCGCCCCGCAATGATGTTTGGGATGGAACTAGTAGCCATCTTGGATTTCAACGCGAAGACCCTGGATACGAGTAACATGACGTCATTGCTTTCCCCAGTCTTTGCAGTCCAGTTAATTAACGCCTGGTAGAAATTTGTCTCCAGGAAATGATGGCGGTAGGACAAACTGAGTCAATGATTTAGATTTAGAATTAGCCGTGGGATTGCTCGACTTTCAGCATTACAATGCTAGGAAATTATTACTTTGCTATCGTTGGTCCTCGCGACAATCCAGTCTTTGAAACGGAGTTTAGTCCGCAGATGAAATCTATGGATTCCTCGCAAAGCCGCGACCAAAGTTACAAGGTAAGCATTAGTGCCCGTGGTACATGATGGCATAAGAAATACTAGACTTAATATTGATGCCTCGATTGTTTTTTAACCTGTAGAATCACGTACCTGATATCTTATTTACTGCTTATTTGACACTGAAGTTCCAGGGATTCATATAACTATTGTCAGTAAAAATTAACGCTTTGATTCTTCAGAGAGATGATCACAGACATCTCAACCAGTTTATTGCACATGCTGCTTTAGATCTTGTTGATGAGTCCATGTGGACCACAACTGGAATGTAAGTGGATGATATTTCGAATTCATTGTCAATGCTACTTTTTGTACTGCTCATTATTTTTTCTGTGGCTGTTTCTGTTATTATTACATGTACTAGTAGAAAATTTTTTCATCTAAATATGCTGTACACAAGATATCAGATAATGATCAGTTCAGTTCAGCTCCAAGACTTGTATAAGAGTATAAAGCAAATGTTTCCCTACTCCGTCTAACTTTTTATGGACTTTCAGATTTGAAATCACCTTTAAAGAGTTTTGTAGGTTGCACAATCCTATTTTTTTTTAAGTCTTACAGTATTGATTACAAACTAGTTTCTTTTTTTTCTTTTTTTTTCTTTAATCCGTTTGTTTTTTATAAAACAGGTATCTCAAAAATGTTGACAAATTCAATGAATGGTTTGTGTCTGCCTTTGTGACAGCCTCTGATATCCTTCATTTTAATTTATCACAAGCTATTATAATAATTATTTATCCTGTGTACCTCAGTTTTGGGGAGGTGTAGTGGCCTAATGAGTAGTGCACTGGACTCTGGATGTTGATTGAGCAGTTCAGGGTCAAGCTATGGCTGGGGACATTGTGTTGTTTTCTTAGGCAAGACAACGTTACTCTTACAGTGTCTCTCTCTCTCTCCACTCAGAAGTATATTAATGGGTACTGTGCTGTAAATTGTTGGGGCAGCCTGCCAGAATTCTGGGAAGTAACTGTACTGCAATAAACTGCAGGGTATGCCCTGCAGAGGGGAAGGGAGTAGCAATACCAGGGGAAGTAGCAATACTCTTTGCCATTTCATGCTGTGAAACCCAGAGTTAAGTTCTGCAAGCTATGAACCAGGCGGGCATAAGAGGCTTATACTTTTCCACTCACTGAAGTGGAGACTAGGGAGTGAGATGGGAGTGAAGAAGATTAGAAAGAGGAACCTATAAACTTCTATCCTGTAAATGTACCTGTTATTATAATTTTTGTCAATAAAGATTCAGCACATGTCAGCTCGTTGACCCACGAAAAAATACAGTCAATGTATGATTGTGATGATTCATACAGAATAATGTCTTCCTTGACTGGTTTTTACGAAAGAGATTTATGATGCTTCACGATGTGAAAAATGATGATGGGATAAAGAATTTCTTCACTGATGTCTATGAAACATATATAAAGGTACTTTTGAATTTCTTCATTCATAATTAATAAATAGACCATTTTACAGTTGTCTGCTCAGTGACCTGGCCTTTGGATGGCAGTGAGGCTGGAGTTGACCTAGTTTTGATACAAACCTCACTGCTTTTGTCATGTAAATGCACCTACATGTAGTTAGAACAGTTATCAGAACAACTTGTCTTACACAACAAAAGCAGTGAGGTCTGTATCAAAACAAGGTCAACTCCAGCCTCAGTACCATCCAAAGGCCAGGTCACTGAGCAGACAACTGTAAAATGGTCAATTTAAAGGCTGAGGGCTGAGTGCAGCTCTAAACATTCTAGCTGAAATTTCAAGCAAATTTTCAAATTTCAAATCTTTTGGGAATAAAATGAAACAATTTATGATGATGTTTTGTTTTCAGTAATGTCCTTGACTTGAATAAGAACCTCTCCCATATATTAAAACTAGCCCAAAATGTAGGTCCTGCTCTTTTTCCGTTTAGCTCTTCAATAATATTAAATTGCAAAGAAATGAAATACAGTCAGTGGAACCCGAGCTGTAAATCCCATCACCGATGGGCCACAAAAATCCAGCCATATTAACGGGGTGGCTCTGTAAAAGATGTTCTTTGGGCCAAAAAATGACTGACTGAGCTTCTCTTTTGGACCAGAATAAGGTGGCCATATCAATGGGGTGGCTGTAAGGCAGGGTTCCTGAGATCTGGATAATGAAGTTTTCTGTACGCATTGCAGGCCTATGATGGTAGAGGATAATTCTCTTTGCAGCTGATTATTAATGCTAACCCACAATAATTATTATTGTGGGTGAGCATTAATAATCAGCACTTATCCTAACTATTAAATACACCAGAGATGCAACTTTTTCTTTGTTTCTTCCGTGTATTACCACTTCTTTGAAGTGCATGTTTACATTAGTTGCTGTTTCATTTCAGGTCATAATGAATCCATTTTATGACATGAACAGCAAGATTGAGTCACCCAACTTTGAGAGGAAGGTCAATAATGCTGCAAAGAAACATCTTAATTTAGGATAGCAAATAGTCACACTGTGGGACCAAAAATACAATGTAATACAATTAATACATACGTGTATAAGAAACTTTTAAAATGTAAATAATATTCACTTTGCTACTTTGCCAGTACATGTAATTATTTTTATTTTTATTTTTCCTCTCCCTATCTTTTGTTTTATTTTGTTTGTTTGTTTGTTTTTGTCACAAGAGAGTGATGATAAGACATTTATGCCATTTTCATTGTTTTTCTAAACTAAGATAAATGTGTGAAATTGAAAAAAGTTTGCTTGAGATTAGTATCTCTGTGGCCTTCATCTCAGCTCTGGTTCACATGCATCTGTGTTTATTGTTAGTCTTGTTATGGACCATTTTGATATGATTTAGAGAGGTGGGGTTTAGAGAGGGGCAGAAAGGGGTGATCTTTACAGCAGTGACCATCAAATAGCTATGTACAGCATGATACTTCCAGTGGTAGTTATTTTCTGTTACTCTTTGTGGACATGATTTAGTAAGCACTAGTTGACAGCTTCCCAACAGACCTGGTGAAACCTTGATGTTTACCTGAGATTATGTTTAGCCCTCACCAGAGTAGCTAAAAATAACCAGTGTTACCTGAGCCTAACTGTAAGGTAGATGTTAAGAGAATCCATGTAGTTTTAAAATATTAATTAAACCATAATAACCACGAAATAGCATTATTTTTGCGGCTTGTCTAAAACACAGGTCACGGGTCATTGTTTTACCAATACTGGAACAACCCTAACCCCTTCCTAATGCTAACCGTAGGCCTAGGAACTTCACTAAGACAATGTTTTAGGCCTAAATACTACACTAAGACAATGTTTAGGCTTAAGGTTAGTATTAGTAAAGGTTTAAGGCTGTTCCAGTATTGGTAAAACAATGACTCGTGACCTGTGTTTTAGACCCGCCATTATTTTTGTCAACATTTTTCCCTTAGTGAAAACTCCCTGCCTGCCAGGAATTGGGTATCTTATCATTGACTTGAGGCTGATATTAAACACTTCCGCACACATTACAAATGACACAGAAATTATAGCCTGTAATGCAGGCATACATGTATTTTGACGAGTGAGCACATTTTGATCAAGCAAGCGCCATCTTGGATTCAAACTCAGCTCAGGGGGAGACAAAAAGGCGTTCCAGGGAGTAGGAGTGAGATTGAAAGCCTCCATCCCATCCCTGCCCACTTTACCTTAGCTAACATAACAGTTACACATGGAAATCACCTGCACTGCTGGCTACAAAATTATTTTTGTCCACTTAAAATAATAATTATACATGCAACTTCCCTCATTTTTTTGCAGGGTTCTTCTGTATCATTTAATAGTAAACAATTCCATGTACTGTATCACTGAAAGCATATTATTTAACCATATTATTTTCATACATCAAAACCAGTCAAGAATTCACTGCATGGCGAGAATGAATTTTATTACAATGGTAATGAGAAATCAAATTAATATTTCCCTAAACATAAAAAAAAATGTAATGCAGAGCCGTTTTTGGCCTTCAGAGGGCACAATGGGTGATTCCAGAAAATATCCATACCCTACCACGGGTGGCATGAACATTTTAACCCCCCCCCCCTCCCCCCTTACCTTCAGAAATTCCAAAATGCTCTACCCCCCATGCCCTCTGAATTCCAAAATCGTTAACCCCTACCGCCCCCCCCCCCTCCAGAATTTCCGATTTTTTTTTCAGACCCTTTGGAATTCCTGTTTGACGGCCCAAAACTTCCACTGAACGGGAAACTTGTCCTTTTTCCCCCTCCAAGAAAATTCTGCTCACAATTTACAGTCAAGCAAACAAGCAACTCAAGTTTGTAAACAATTTTATGAACAATTTTCAACTTGGAAGTAAAGCGAAAAGACTGTTATAACTTTCGTAGCGACTAAAATCAATCTTTTGCCACATCTCAGGCCCCCAGAATCATCAATCAATGAAACGTGTAAACTCCATGTCAAACCAAGATAATATATAAACTGAAAATTCTCTGTTGTTGTAAGAGTTTAGATTTTCACCTACATTCTCAAAATTTCCCTTATTCCCTAGCTTTTTGGACTGATTGCTCCTATGCATTTACTCGTTAAAAGCACCTCTTTGCTGGATGTGTTTGGTTTCCGCAGTGTACTTATGTGCAACAGACCGAATTCCGTTTATGGAGACATCGTAGGAGCGAAAACGGACTTCTTTTTACAAAATATGGTACAATAGCTACCTTATTTCCTTTTATACAGATGTTAATTTTAGTACAGTATTTTTCTGACAATAATTTCGGGACTTCGATATGTGGCCACTTAACAGAGGGCTGGCCGCTTAATAGGGAAGATATCTGTTTGCAAACATTGTTTTTGTTATTTAAATGTCCAACACGTTAAACAAAAGAATCCTTTGTTTCACCAGCCAATAGTTCTCTGGTTGGCATTTTAATAATAATAGGTGACGTCACTGACATTTGCTATAGGGGTTCGACTGTGATCATAGACTGTTCACAGTCTCTCTATTTTTCAATACACGCGCAAGAAAACGCGAGCGAATCGAGCGCCGAACACGCGGGGGTGGGAGCGGGGAGGCGAGCGAAGCGAGCCAAACGAAGAATTTCTCGGTCCCCACCCTCCACCCTGTTAAGTCTCCCGTTTTGCGTTGGCGGCCAGTTCTCTCGCGATTCTATGCGCGCGTTCAACAATCGAATAGAAATACGAGAAAATAGAGGGCTGTTAACAGTCTTCTGTATTCACAAACTCGTTTACGTGAAACACAACAGGTGAATGTTTTACTGCCTATTTTTCTTTGAAAAGAAAGAGGCTAAAACGCCCTAAAATGAACTTTCATGATCAAACACTAAAGACTTTAGCATTCACTTGTGGGTAGTTAATAAACTATCGTCAGAGAGAATGAAACGAAATGTTTTTCGTGCATAAACTGTAAGTAAGTCGTGCATTTAACTACCAATTCCCGTTGTTGATTAACTTTCTGGACAGAATTGTTAACATTGGATCGGATTTACTCGTTACAAGTATTTGTGTTGAATTGCTGGCTTTCACCTGTACGTTCAAAAAGTATTCCAGTTTTTAGAGTTCAAGAATAATTGGCCAAAGTCAAAGTTAATACTTACCGGCAACATGTTCAAAATGTGATACAATAGCTTACTTACTAATTCTACTCGATAAAATAGTCATAGATTTATTTAGCTGAAACACACACCGCAATTCAGAAGTCAAAATGTCCACACGACCAGCTTCTTATTCGCAAGGAGCAACACGACCAAGCGAAAAGGTTTGAGTTAATCCAGAAAACAAGACTTACACCGAGACTTACACCGAGACTTACGGCAGCCGCGATCATCTTCTGGCCAGCAAGCATACAATTCGCCGTTAGTTGGTTATTTTAATGTCTCTGTATACAAGGAGGTCGGCCCCAACGAAAAACAAATTATTGCCAATCAAGTTTCCTTAGAAGTAAAGAAAAAGTACTCAAGGATATGAAAGCTTTTTACTGCACAATTATTGTACTTCTCACAGTTTTCCTGTGGTATTTTCCGGTAAATATCTGTGTTATCATCTTGATATCTTTGGAAGACACTAGCCTTATAAATGTAAGCATTTTTATTTCATGAACTGTACTGTGCTGTTCATTCACTGTTTAATCCACTGACTTAAGCTGCTAGAATGAGATGTTTCCGCGTAGCCTTCATTCAGTTGTTGTCGAGGAAAACTATTGCACAAGCCGAAGAGCTTGACTAGAATATTTTTGGACCAAATCAAAAAGGAGTTGTAGCTACTGCTGAGCAAGGAGAAAACAAGGTTAGCCGAGAAGATGAAATGCTGGAAGAAATGAGACGGTATATTGAACTGATAATGGCAACTGCCTTCGAGATGCAGTCGGAAGAGTCTTTTCGTCATTTTCTCAATCTTACCTATTTACTGTAATACCTAAACTGAGACAAGACAATTTTAAAATTAGAGCCAGGTAGAGTTTTTATTTAAAGATTTAAAGCACACAAGTTAGAACAACAACTAACTTAACGCTTAGGCTTCTACCTTGATTAAAAACAATAAAAGGCTACCCTTAATCTTCTTTATATTACATTACGGCTCCCTGGCAAATTACAAGACGATCTAAAATTTAGAATCTTTAGTGCCATCTCTCAATACCCCCCCCCCCAACCCGAAAGCCCTCCACCCGGAAATCTCCTCCAGGAAACCCCCCCCCCGCCTCCAACCCGAAAGCCCTCCACCCGGAAATCGCCTTCCGGAAGCCCCCCTCCGGTCGCTGTTTAACCGTCCAAAACAAGACAAAATATAAAGGAAACTAGTCCGAGTTACCTTGTGCCTCTGTTTCAAAACGAGTCTTCGTGCAAACCTTTGTTTATGAAAATGAGTTTGATTGGCATGAAAATGAACCTGTAGGGGGAACACATTTTCATATGAATGGTTTCGCACGTAGACTCGTTTTGACACAGAGGAAATGGCCTATTCTGTGTTGTGCCAACTCCAAGTTTCCGCTGTGGCTTTAACTTTTTGGACGAATTGTTTCCATACAGTTTCTCTTGATCAAATTTTTGTTCTGTTGGTTGTTACTGCTCGACAAGTACAAGCACGAACTGTTCCCATTTTTTGTCCCCGATTGCGTTGATGATTACGATGATTGCGCACAAAATTAATCTTAGAATAGATCAGATTAGTATTCTCGGTATAGGACGGGAACTAGCTTGCAACTGAGGCTAAAGCGGGAAGTTTTTTCAAATGTAAATGGCATTAATCTCTTTTTAATGATATTTCCCCGCATGAGCCTCGATTGCAAGCTAGTTGCAGTCCAACACCGAGAATACGAATGTGGCCTAGTGTTTTCCTCCAAGTACATGTAATAACAAAGTAAAAGCTCAATTATTTGAGTGTGTGTTGAGTGTTGTTTTCGGGGGAGATTTTCAATCACTGTATTCAAGCCCGTTCCTTTTCTTAAGTAAGTGGTAAAAAAGTCCAGCTTCTTTTCAAATTTGGCAAATTTTGGTTGTTCTCTTACTATACCGGTAAGTACATTTCAAATATATGTATATAATTTTTTTATAAAATCCAGATTAAATTGATTGGTTATGTAAAATGATATACCCATAACGCTATAAAAACCTTTCTCATGATTAAAACGAGAAAAAAATCATGAACTTTATAAAAACTATGAAATAACATCATATGATATAAATGAAGTGTTTTCAATAAACATTGGATCAAGCATAACAATAAAACGAGAAAAATTACTGAAGTTATTACATTTTATTAAGTTAAAGGTATTAGTTTTGATTCCCCCTTTAACCTTCGCTTCGGTTGATTCGGTTTGCCGGCATGTTTCCTTAACACCGTATTATCCTCCTGCCATCGTATATTCTTATGCAACCTGTATGTTACCCGTATGTATCCGTAGGTACTCGTATTTCACTCGTATGTATTCGTATGTTACTCGTATGTATCCTTATGTTACTCGTATCTATTCGTATGTATCCGTATGTATCCGTATGTTACTCGTGTGTATCCGTATGTTACTCGTATCTATTCGTATGTTACTCGTATGTATCCGTATGTTACTCGTATCTATTCGTATGTATCCGTATGTATTTGTATGTTACTCGTATGTATCCGTATGTTACTCGTGTATATCCGTATGTTACTTGTGTGTATCCGTATGATGTTACCCATAGTGCTCGAATGGTGTTTTAGTCATGATCCCGCCCATCCAAGCTATACCCATATTTTCAAAACTTTCTTACCGCGAATTTTCGTTCCAGTTGGTAAATGGTCCACATTTAGGAATTTTAATAATTTTCTGATTTTCCGACGAAAACTATACCCTCAGATTTCCGTAGACCATTTGTTCCCATTTCGAAAGCTC
Organism: Orbicella franksi; assembly: GCF_964199315.1. Lineage (NCBI taxonomy): Eukaryota > Metazoa > Cnidaria > Anthozoa > Scleractinia > Merulinidae > Orbicella > Orbicella franksi. The sequence continues at coordinate 11,655,120 of NC_138153.1, forward strand.
CGTATTTTGGGGTTGCACAGAAAACGCCCCCGATAAAGTGGTCGAGATTCTAGACATGGTAGCCTCCCACCCAGACTCTCTTTGGGCTCGTAAAGCAATCTTCCTCCACCAACGAGAGACTGCGTAGGACCTTAAAGTCATCGCAGCTGGCTGAACACACGCGTGATCACCACGTTACGCTGTTCGTAATCGTTTGACGTTTCGCGTTTAACACTTTGTAACACTTAGAATTTGCGTTTGGCGGCTGATCAAGCGGCCGACAAGACTCTCTTATGAGACCACTTTTATTAGATGCTGTCGTACAATAGATTTAATAATTGCTTTCGTTGTGAGTCGGCAAATTTTCCTGTTTTGGACATCTGGTATTCCATTTGGGCGAAACCTGATAAAACCAAAATAAACTGTTATCTTTTTTTACAATCCGAAATATATTCTAATATTCATTCTTGAACAAAAATTGTAATATAGGGGCGGAAAAAAAAGGTTTCATATTTTTAAAAAAAAATAAGTTTTTTTTTCTTCTTCTATTTTTAGTGTTTCTTTTCTTTTCTTTTCTTTTCTTTTTCTTTTTTGGTAAATTAGTAAGATTTACATTTAGCAAAATTAACTTGTTTCAAAATGAAACAACAAGGTCACACAAATCAGAGAAGTAATAAAAGCGACATATCTGTTAAGGGTCTGTTAAGCTTACGTTGTTTTCAGGTTACAAATTTGCTTTCTTTTATACATTTGCAATTATTTTAGTAACATCTGTAGCAAGAAATTCAAGTCACGTATTATATTATTAACTTATATTCCAGTGAATCACTTCTGCTATAATTCTTGAATTTTAAAATTCAAGAATGGTTTCAATACAGACTCAACGATGTCAAAAACGCAGAGATATCTGCCATTTCTCAAAATGAACAAGGTTTCTGTAGACAATCGACATTAACAGGGGATTAACATGGGAGAAAAGCGACAATCCAGCGCGTCAAACATTTGAGAAAACAAAATATGCTACTAAATTCATCTTGAGAATTTAAAAACCTGAGCAAAATACTGAAAACGTGGAACCTGCTCAGTTCCAGTTTAATTTAACATGTTACCTAACGACATCTCTTGCAAGGGCAGCATCAGTCGAAAAGAATTCATTTTTTTTGCGCAGATAATTTGATTTTTTCTACACAAGGTACTTTTAATCACGTTCAACGAACCTTCGGAATTACTTAGCGTGTTTGCTTTTGATTTACCGACAACCTTTTTCCGGAAGCGATATTGTAAAAAATGCAATTATATCTCGGAAATTTTGGAAATTTCTGATAAAAGAAAAAAAAAAAAAAAAAAAAAAAAAAAAAAAATATATATATATATATATATATTGACAAACTGCAAACAGCTTAGGTGATTTTTAAAGATCCCTAAAGGTTTGCTGTTTCTCTTTTATACCCAGAACTGATCGAATAAGAAAAAAATAGGTTTATTAAAGGAGACGACAGAATAAGTGGTTTGTTGTAGGCTGATTTGCCCTGTTTTTCTTTCTTTTCTTTTCGTGAAATCGCTCTGCAAAATACCGTGATTTCTAACTTAGTTTTTGACATAAATAGCCAATAGATGTACCAGTCAATCAAAAAATGAGATGAATATAAACCTTTTAGTCTAAATCATTGACAAAGCACGTTTAAATGCAAAACTAACTTAATGAGCACCATTAATATAAAAAAAAATCTTAAAAGCTGACAATTAAACATTATGTTTTCCTTAAGCAAAGATGGTAATTTCATCTAAAATTCGCCTTTAGGCTTTATCGATTTTACAGGTTATCAATTTTATAGCTGTTTTTCTCAAACCTGCTAACTGATTTTAGGACTTGATTATGAATTTTTTAACTGAATGCAACGATCATAATTATAATTTCCACTACTTTGTTTTGATCAAGTTAATGGCCATTTCTTTGATGTGATTGTAAATAAATTTGATTGATTTTCATCACAAATTTTAACTGTTTACTGATAACAAACTAACCACATTTTTGACTATATCTTCAACCGATCCAATTTAGAATAATTATTATCAAGCAAATATAAGAAAATACTATAAAATAAGTCATTGAATATGCTTGAATATCACGCGTAGTGAATGAAATAATTTTCTTTTTATGTCAGGCCAACTGTTCAAAAAGCGTTTCCAATTTTTCTCCATTAAGTTTTCGTTCTGTGGCCTGACATGCATGTCGTGGAAACCTAAACACACAACTCCTGTTTTTGCCAGACGGATCAAAATAACCGGAGTTGTAAAAAGCATATATAGGCTTTCATTTGACAAAGATTCAAAATTCTCCCACTTATATATATCGACAGGAAATCGGCGAAAAGCAATTTTCGATAAAATTTAAGGCCTTCAATAAGCGTTAAATTCTTACCAAGAGAATAATATGTAGCGACGAGGAAGATTTGGTCGTAAACTTTGACGAGCATTGAATCTGGTCTTTGGTTCCACAAAACAAAGTATCATATAAAATAATAAGGCACTTTTCTTTTTCTGGTTTATGCAAAGAGAACTGTAATGTCGGCTTCGCAAAGATTAACGCATGGTTTAAAATGTCACCTTTCATTTAATGTTATGATAAAAACGTTGAAATCTGTTTGGCCTTTTCGGATTTCCCGAACCAACCTTTCCTTAAATGGATCATTGTGTCACTATACAATTATGAGTCGAAATAAAGCTTAGCGACGCCGAAAAAAAATTTTAAATGTATTTTAGGGGAGTAAGGGATTTAGCGGTATCGAACAAATTGAAATGGGCTAATTCTCTATGTGCCACATCACTATTAATTAATTCCAACATTTTTAATGTCAATATTTATTCAAGGCCATATATTGCTAATTCACCAAACGCTTCTAAACACACGCCCAGCGACCGTAAATGTTTTATTTTTTTGTTAATCCATTGGCGAATCGTGTCCAAAATTAATTAACTTCTATTAACGACGCAGCATCGGTGATTTTTCTGCTTTGATTTTTCTCATAAAAACAACAACAACAAAAAATTATTAAAAGCAAACACGAGGCTTCTTTGTGCGAGACACTTCCTACGTCACTTTTGAAAAAAATCTTTTGTAAAAAGTAAAGCTTCTGTACAATTTCTTTCAGAAAAGCCACATGCATTTCTCTTTTATCTTCTGGTTCTCCCAAGGCCCTCCTGCGCGAAACGAAATTTGAAATATTGATCGAGAGATTACTCTATCTATTTGACATATAACGTTCTTCAATTTGCACAAACTGCGTTTTAACCGAGCATCTGTACAGGCTTCTTTCTTGCTTCTCTTTTCTCTTTGAATGTGATTTTCGTGAACCGTAGTTACTTTCGAAGAATAACCGCATACTTCTTTCATATGCTTTCCACGTTTTCGCTTCCTCTCGCACAATTACCGAATATTTTGGACGTGTATTTAAATTTTAATGCCTGGAATTGATTTGGCCTCCCTCAGGGGAACAAAGACGTCTTAAAAACATACTTTGCATGTCCACATGTAGACGCCGCGTGGAAATGAACGAAAAAAACGAAACGGTGTTGCTTGAAGGCCATAACAAAAGCGCAACAAATTATGTGAAGCGAGCTTCCACGGAAGCTGTAAAAGAAGCTCCTTTAAGCGTAAATTTGTCTTAAAGAGTATTTCACGCAACGGTTCTTCCTTTTTATTGTCAATTACTAGTAAAAGCGACTTGAAAGCGCGATTATCTACACTTGATTTACCGTTTTTAGAACTAAACAAGCAACGTTTACGGCTTGTAATACACGCCTCCTCTACATGTAGTTCTATAAAATAAACTTATACTATCGATAGCACAAATACTCGACACCAAAAGTAAAAGTTGTTTTCCAGGTGGTCAGATTGTTGTGTGTTTTCAAGCAGCAAAGAAAGGATTCAGTTGACTATGAGCTAAAAAACTGGAACTGGTATGACTATCTAAACATTATCCAACGCGGACATATCAGTCAGTACCAAACCCTCTGACAAACCGCGATTTTCTCGCCAAAATTCTTATCGGTTTGAGATTGCTTAAGTGGTGAGTGAGTTTTTTTTTTTTCCTCATTGAAAAAAAAAATACTCGGATTCCGAAAACAAAAGCCATACATCATCAATGGTCTGCATACAAAAACTCCATCATTTAATTTGGTGGAAAGTTTTCAATTTCTTCTCGTCAGCGAAATGCTTGTCTTGAAATTGGATTAAACTGAACATTTAAGCATTACTGTGACGAAAAAAGAAGGTGGCTCTGGTCTTATTTTCGCCTCATTTGGTTTCCGTGCAGAAGACTAATGCTAATCGTCTAGAATTAAGCACAAACGATATACAACTTTTGTTTAAGCCTTTTTTTGTGCGATCCTTTGAATGTCTATACATGTCAAACTAATATTGGCACATTCTCTTTGATGTGCGGGTTTTTGTTACTTTCAAGCTTTAAGTGAGCTTCTAAACCATCAAATGTTCTCAATCAGCGTACATATTAACGTGTTTAAGGTGTAAATGCACACCCGAAAGCAACCAAGCGTTTTATGAACACACATAACTTATGTTTACGTTGGACTGGAACTTAGTGAGGAACCTTTCAAACAGACGAAGCTTTTCAAATCATGTGTAACTTTGAAAGCTGGCTTTCTGCTATTGTAAACCAGCTCAATTGGACCGATAAAAAAAGAGAAACCTTTCATTTTAGCGGACTTGCGGCAAGCTAAAACCAATTAACAATAATCCCACGTGCTGTATTGTTTTGGACAAAGATTTTTGACACCAACGTTTACTCAATAGGTTTGTAAGATAAAAGTTCTCACGGTCGGTGACGATTTTCGCACATTGAAAACGCAAATGTGGCAAATGAAATGATGTGATATTTTGCCCGAATAATCAGCTGGTGCTTGTTCCAAGCAGGGAAAACGTACCATTTACTGATGCAAAATATTTAGAAAAGTTAATCTCGCGGAATAAGTTGATATTATTTTCGTCAAGTAATGAACACACTCCGAGGGATGTCTACAAGGGATTTCGCACAGATTACATTAATTCTATCGAAAATTAACACTGCCATTCTAAATCTGTAGCAAGTGCAATGCAAATAGAAAATGTGTACACTTTTCATTTCAGTAAAACTCATTTCAAGTTTTATTATCAAAACAAACACAGATCAACAAAGAAATTACAATATTTGAACAGCGTATTTGCACTGTACTAGAAAGTTCAAGTTAAAAACTCAAATAAATGACATCGCACAACTTTGAAAAATAATTTGACAAAAAAAATTATGTATAAGAAAAAAAGTATGTAGTACACGTCTTTTTTGTCCTTGATGGCGTTAGAGTCACTTAAGAAAACTCCTCGTGTTTGCGTTGAACAAAAGAGAAAAGTGTGTTTAGGTGTATTGTAGTTCAGCCTTGAGGGCAAAATACGGCCAGCTAGTATGGTTCCTGGCCATGCTTGGGCTTCCAGGGCTGGGCAACTTCTCTTTAACTTGAGGAATGCTCCCTGGGTGGATTGCTCGAACAGGACTTTCGCAAGGTATGGTGAAGCGAGGTGTTTCGAAGTAATATGGTGATGTGGCGGGGGACAGGTAGCCATTCCAAGACGGGACCTCTGATGGCCGAACTGAAAAAGGCGACAGGTAACTGGTGGAAACGTTGCTGGTCTTGGAAACGTGCTCGCTTGCGTAACCGTGCTTCTCGTGATGGGAATACCTCGGTGGAAACATTGCCGATTTGTAATCCTGTGGCAAGGAATGGGCCAGGAAACCGGCGGACGGCGGCGCGCCAGAGTTCGGGTACAGAGCGAACGGTTGACGGAATCCGTCACCTTGCACGATCTCGCCGTTGCCTTCCATGCGGTTCTTTCGTCGTGGCCTGTATCTGTAGTTTGGGTGGTCGATCTTGTGCTGGCGTCGAAGGCGAATGGCCTCTTCAACGAAAGGCTTTTTCACCTCGTCAGATAACTGCCGCCACTCCTCGCCCAGGATTTTGCTGATTTCTGCGTTGCGCATTTTGGGGTTGTCTCGGTTCATTTCCCGTCTTCTCCCTTTGGCCCACACCATGAACGAATTGAGCGGCCGCTTGATGTGGCGATCGTCGTGCACTGCCAAATGGAGTTCCATGTTGGTGTTCCTGGTAGTCTGTACTGTACGCTCAATTCAGGGGCGAATGGAGCATTTGACAAGCATATTAGCCCTTTTATCGGGGGCCAGTTGATTGTTTTCTGACAGATTCGAATTAACAATAGACTAATGCATATGTTAGTTAGTTTCTTTGTTTTGGCACATTCACTTATTGCATTGAAAGGCGATGTTTTTTTTTTTTCTTTTCCGCAATTTATTTTCTGACTCATCTAATAGAGAACATCTCCGGGCGTAGATCAGGACTAAATTGATTTGCCGATAAATGAAAGCGAGCGGAGAATGATCATATCGCATTTTCCACTGGATATGCGGTAGCGCCAAGACAGACTACCATGGTCTTGAAACGACTTTTTCCGTCACAGAAAAACAAAAGTACTTCCTGCCGCGGTTCGCCACGATTTTCCAACAATGAGACAAAAAAAGAATAATAATAATAATACCGACAAGCCACTCTCTTTACTAGAATGTAAACAAGACATCGGCAGAAAATTAGTACAAATGCGCTTTTTGAAATATGCGTCAAAAACAGACTGCGCACGGTCGACAACCTGGTGTTTTCTTGGTAACTAACGTTCCTGAACTTAATTAACCATCTTCTCAAAATGTTACCTAAACTGCATTTTAAATGTAATTTGAATGTAATCTCTTGTTTAATTGCACAGACATGATTGTTTGTCGTCTTAATTGGACCACAAGGAATCACTGAGCGATGAACACGGTTTTCTTTTTGTTTGGAATTATTTTTAAGACTTTAGTCCCGAATCTTGCGCAATTTCTTTTTCTTTCGATTTTACGGTTTAAGATTTCTTTATCAAAGCGATATAGTGCAAATTATTTGCCATCGTTTCCTTCTACAGTCTGCATTGGAGAGCTTGTTTTGACGGTGGAGTCGCTTGAGTGGTACAAACCAAAATCTTGTCAATTGTTTGTCAGTACAATGGAACTTATGTGCCATGCTCAGTTTGTGAGCTGAACGCGTGTTTGCTAAATTCGCTTTCACTTGTCCTCGCACGATGCCCGCCGTTGACGCGCGTGTGGTTTGAGCCTTGCGTAATTGTTTCAAAGCACGTGCATGGAATCCCTCATGGTATTCTCAAGAGTGACATGCATTCTTCGTTTAAAATATCCCGCATATGTGTGTAACCATTCCCAGCAGAAGCGCCTTATGAAGGAGCGGAAATCATCTTGTAGCACATGTAAATGGTGGAAGTCATTATGTTTTTGATTTAAAAAAAAAAAAGGTAGAAATAAAAATAGGAACGTTTTTGGATCTGGAGACGTTGCAAAACACTGCTGTAAACAGACTATCGCTTTGTTTAACAGAAACCTATCTTTCGCGCGTACACACAGGGCACAGAAACCTGTTTGGATGTAATATTGAGCAATGCACCCTCACTTGCTTTGAAATCTGGTACTGTTGACATTGGATTGAGTGACCATATGCTAATTTACACAATTTTTAACAAAAAGTTATTGAAGCCGAAAGCCCGCCTAATAAAAGGAAGGTGTTTTAAAAAGTTCAACGATGAGGAATTTAACAAAGATCTGCAGCTCGCTCCTTTTCATCCGACTTACGTATTTGAGGATATAGATGACATCTACTGGGCATGGGAAGAGTTATATAAAAATGTATTGGATGACCGTGCCCCCATCAAATGCAGAAAAGTTAGGGATAGCTTCCGTCGATCGAAATTTATCACCCCAGAAATACATACCATTAGTCACAGGAAGTTCAGGAATGCTCTGAAGCGTAAATATAACAAGCCAAGAACGCCTGACAACTGGGAGGCCTACAGGATAACGTGTAACCGTATCGTAACCGTGCGACGCAGGTCCGTGGTTAATCACTTTGAACATTTATACATAAGTTCCGCCGGGAAACCTAATGAACTCTGGAACTCACTTCGTCCTCTGATGCATTCAAAGAGATGCGCACCAAGTGAATATATCACGCTCAAAGAGAACAATAAAATAATTAAAGATAAGAATCACGGATACTGAATAGTTATTTTAAAACTACAGAAAGACTGGACATCCAACAGTACACTTCTTTTGAAAATCAACCGCACTGGTCAAATATTCCAAGGAACTGGAATCAAGATGAACAGTTTGAGTTCAATTTAATTAATCACGAGTTGGTCTAGACTGCTATACAAAGAATGAAAGCAAACAAAGCAACTGGTCATGACCACCTACCACCATGTGCACTCAAGGCGTCCATTCCATCAATTACACGGCCTCTTAGTCATCTAATGAACGCTATCATTACTTTGAGAGCTGTCCCTGACTCCTGGAAACGAGGAGAGATCGTACCACATCATAAAAAGGAGTCACAATTAGAGAAAGAGAACTTCCGACCAGTCACATTTCTTCCAACAATGTCCAAGATCTTTGAACATCTTATTCATCAACAATTGACAGTTCATTTAGAGAAGATTCTTCACAATTCTATGTTTGGATACAGTAAATATCATGGGTACCCGACGGCACTCCTTGCACTCACTGAACCGTGGAAGGAAGATCTTGATAATCATAATATAATTGGCACAGTAGCCATTGATTTAAGTAAGGCCTTTGACTGCCTATTACATGACTTAATTCTAGAAAAACTTAAATTCTATGGCTTAGGTGATCATGTGCTATTTCTTCTCGCCATCAAAGAGTGAAGCTCGGTACCGCCTTCTCCACGTGAGGGAAGAGGTGTTAAGAGGAGTCCCTCAAGGCTCTGTCTTGGGACCTACATTGTTTAATATTCTTATAAATGACTTGGCGTATGTAATATCACAATGTAAGATTATCATTTATGCGGATGATACAAATATCCATTGTTCCAACAAGAACGTACGTGCTGTTGAAGACAGCCTCCATTGTGATCTTGAGAACGCAACTACATGGTTTATTCAAAATGGCATGAAACCAAATCCGATAAAGTACCAGGCTATGGTCCTTGGCAGAACAGAAGATCAGCTACTCCTTAAATTGGGTAATATTGATATTAGGACCACAGAAAAGACTAACCTCTTGGGGGTTGTACTCGACAGTAAGCTAAAATTTGACGATCATGTATCGAGTATTTGCCGCAAAGTGAGTGTTCAAATAAACGCCCTTAATAGACTGAAAAACATTTAACCACTTAAAACCAAGGAATCGTTATATCGTTCGTTCGTTCATTCATTCATACCCCGTACAGTGTGGCAGCAACCCCGTGATCAATCAAGAACAAGGATTTTCTGGTTTCGGTTTTCGGCCCCATTCAGTCACCGACCACCGAAATCGCGCTGGCTAGCCTCGCACGCATGCTTAAAGGGTATTAACCGAGGTAGCTATTTACAGGTACGTCAGCGTTAAGTAACATAGTGTGAAGTTGACCCGGGCGATTGTCATTTTCCGATTGTACTCGTGACGTCACCTCCCGATTCAACGAGACTTTCGGAAATAAACAAAAACGATGGCGGCGATCGAGTAAGTTGCACGTTCATCCTGTATGTGCGTAGAGTGTTTTCTGACAAGGCCTAGAAGTTTATAAGTTGGTGGAATCACGGACTGGGGAAGAGTTCTTTCGACAAGCCGATGCCTTCATTCTTAGAGTCTTCACGACAAAAACACCAGAAGTGTCGGCCTGCCTCACCCGATGTTCCGCCTACAAATGGAAGGGAAGGTAACATAGGGTGGAGACCTTACCCAAGAGATGCAGTTCAGCATTTTATTGTGAATTCTGTATCTTTCTCCCCCTCGAAACGTTGTGCTCTATTTTATATATTAGCGGAATCATTTTAAAAAAGCACCTGTAGTTTTGTGTCACATACTGCAGTTATAAACTTCAGCTTCGACTAAAATTTACTTGGCAATGCTTTTTTTATTGACCGCCCGGGATCTCTATCATGTTTTTTACACTGTTTTTAAGACTGGAAACTTGACCTGTATATTATCAGTTTTTGCCAATTAGCAACCCTTTTTGTCGAGGAAGGCTGATTGGTCGAGAAACTCTGCTTATGCTGGTAGTAATTGACATTTTCAATATAAACTCGGGCATTATGTAATACTAGATAGCCTACCCAATGCTTGCTTAACCTTTTGAAACAAATATTGTAGTATTTTAAAATGCAAATTTTGATGGCTTACCCCTGGGGTTGACATGGCATTGACCACCTGGTGGTGGGGGTGGGGCCCATCCCCACCACCGGGGGGTCAATACCATGTCAATACAATATTTGTTTCAAAAGATTAAGCAAGCTGCGGTGGCCGAGTGGTTTAAGGCGCTAGATGCCGGCGATAACTGGGTCACGTTTCGCGCGCTGAACGCCGTTCGCATTAAAATTTAAAAAAATAATAACTCCTCGCATTGTGAGCTTGGGCCTTCCTGTGGTATGACGTCCTCCGGGATTACGTGATTAGCATGACAGTTACAGGGCCAAATAAACCAACAACCACGAGATGTCAAAAGCTCATGCTTGAGTTGTGCATATTGTATTTTCTCGATTAAACACCCCCAGCGTTAATTTCAAATTTGTCTTCGTGAATCTGGCGTTTATTTGGCTTTTGCAATTTATTCGACCCAGGAGCACAGGGAACCCGAGCACTATAGCAGCAGTAAAAATAAATGTGCTGTTATTTACCTGTGTTCTCGTGTCTTTTTGAGTTGTTTTGAGTTGTTAAGAAGGTCTAGAAGGGATCTGAATGAAGCGACGGCGGTTTACATCTCCGAATATTATCTCGCCTACCGCTTAGTTTCGATTAACATCGTTAACTATTAACTCTCCCGATGAGAGTTAATAGTTAACGAGGATAATAGAAACTTGAGACGTAATAGGAAGGTCATAATTACAAAGTGGCAGACGAGATAATATTCGGAAATATAAACAGCCTTCACTTCATTCAAATGTCTTCTAAACGACTCGAAAAGACACAGGAACACAGGTAAATATAAACAGCACATTTATTTTTACTGCTGATATAGTGTTCGGGTCCCCTGTGCCTGGAGTTTGTTAGAGTTTTTACTCATAAGTTTTGAGAGCTAAGTATCATATAATTTAGCCTGTTCCGGGCTCTCGCTTAGTGGGGACGACCGAAAGAGCGGGCGGGCGACTATAACTTCCAGTATAAATAACTGGGTGGTCTTATTTCCCTATTTATCTAGTAGACCCGGCATTTATTCGGAACCCGGCGTTTAATCGAGAAAATACGGTATGAGGTCATGCTGTGAAATGTGGCGGAAAAGCGAAAAGCTCCCCAAATTTGCTAATTGCTGATGTTATGCAAGATATCGAAACTTCCTATTGGATTTTTGCTGCCTAGTTCATCTATAACAGGCTCTGTGCTATATATGTTTGCCACGTGACCTTCTGGCGGGGGTGTTTGACGTGATCCAAGATGGTGGAACACAAAATACCAGGAAATGTCAAAATGGATAATAAGAGAGGGTTTGAAGAAAATGATAAGTTTTTAGCTGAAATCACTGTGACGTTTGTCGTGATATGTAAACATGCTACAGTTGTTTTGAAATAAAATTAAAACAAAAGATACAAGATAGTAAAGAAATCAGTCATCCAAGAACTACTCTTATTTGCAGTACAGCATTGTTTAGCATTGTCTGTATTTATTCAATAAAAGTTGTATTAAAAGATATAGGTAACTTAATAAGAAACTTTATGTACTAAAACTTCCAAAAAGCTACTAAATATTCTACATCATCAAAACGAAGAAACAAATCTAAACCTGCTAGAATTCTTTTCGAAACATTTTGGTGTTCAATATATTAAAGCCCTTGCTTGACTTCAAAATTGTACGCATAATTACCTTTTTCAGGAACATTGCACATGTTTCAACTGTTTATAGGCGAGCTGGTAAACGACCTTATAAGGTCCACAGAAGCAAACCACAGTATTTGTTTTCACTACATGATCAGGGACAAATTTGAAAGCCAAACAGGCGAACATCTGAACACGAAAAGTGCTTGAGAGAGACTTCAGGCAGATTACCTAAAACAAACAGTTTTTCCTTTCTTGAAGGCTTCGAATTCCCACTATCACACCCCAACATATATTCTTAACTTATCTTTTTTTTTTTAAAGGTTAAACTACCCTTGTTTTACACACGTTTAACACGGATTCGTTTTTATACATGATTTATCATGAAAATCCCCTCCTCTGTCGGCGTTTCTTGTTAATGGTGAACAGCTCACTCTCCGAAAGTTGTCTTGGAGTAGGGGAAATCTTCACAGTGGTGCGAGTGGTGCGTTCGTCACCACCTAAAAAGGATGAAGATTAAAAAGTGAATCAAATTCATCTTGTTTGTGCGCCTTTTAAATCAAAAACTTGGGAAAGAACTCAAATGTGTAGCTTGGCTTTTAGCTGGCTAATCTCTGTGCGGGAAGAAAAAGCCCATGTACTTAGTGGTTGGTCTGCAGCGAGACCGTAACTTTGATATCTCCACAGCTCATGACAATAACTGTGTCAAAGACGACTGTTCTTTTTTTTATCCCATGAGTACATCGCGGAAGGATAAAAAAAGTAGAAAACCATAACAAGATAAAACCCCTGCTCGGGGAATGTAATGAAGGGTAAGATTGGTTACAGTTTGCCGTCTGGCCTAAAGAACGAGTATCACACTGATGATGAACAGACCATTTAACAGTTGTCTGCTCAGTGACCTGGCCTTAGAATGGCAGCGAGGTCGAAGGTGATCTTGGGTTTGATACAGACCCCACTGCTTTTGTTGTGCAAATCAAGTTGTTCTTATGCTAATTAGTTTTCATTTACATGATAAAAGCAGAGAGGTCTGTATCAAAGCAAGGTCACCTCCAGCCTCGCTTGCATTCATGGGCCAGGTTACTGAGCACACAACTGTGACTACGACGACGAGCCCATAGTTTTGGGCTCGAGGTTGCTAAGCCACTTATGGCGCCAAGATGACATGGAAACTAGCAAAGTACTCTCGAGTGTTTGGGCTATGTTTTTGAACGGAATTTACGATTGTTTTAGCGAACATTTATTAAAAGTAGCACTTGTCCCCCCAACTTATGTGATCTGGCATGACTCGTCGGACAAAAAAAAAACAAACAAAAACAAAAAACAAAAAACAAAAACAAAAACTGGACGGGCTATTCTATGGAAGATTGTCAAAGACGTCATTAGTAGCCGTGATCATGCTCATATAAATTACAGACATTTCTTACTTGAAGTAGCATCTTCCTCGTCGTCGTCATCATCATTGTCATCAGTAATCATCACGCTTTCTTCTGTACTGGGGGATGGAGTCGTGTTGTCTAATTAAGTGACAATTTGAAGGAAGACTGTCAAATGTTGCAGCAAAAGTCCTATGTCCTTTATTGCGAATAGATATGGGCGAAGAGGAAATAGTCTGGGGTGGGGAGGGTGGGTGGTGGAAAAGAAGTTCTTAACGTTATTATTATTTCTGTTGTTGTTGCTGCTGCTGCTGCTGTTGTTGTTGTTGCTGCTGCTGCTGTTGTTGTTGTTGTTGTTGTTTTTGTTGTTGTTGTTGTTGTTAGATGCTCACGCGCTGTTCTGAATATCTCAGCGCTGGTTTCACTGACTGGTATAAAGCCCCGCCCACACTACGCCGGAGGAATTTCAAAACGGAGATTTCACTCTGAAAACGCATCAAATGTTTTCTGTCTACACTACGCTGGAGAAATTTAAAAACGCAACAATAACCGGTCATTTCGGATTTCTGTTTGAGGAAAACTCGGTAAGGGAGATCACATGATTATCGTGACACCATCGTTTCCGAAAAGCCCCCGTTTTCAAAATGTCCGTCCAAACGAAAACGCAAAGCCAGCGTTTTCAAATTCCTCTGGTTTGAAGAGCGTTTACGAAAAGCTCCGTTTTCGTGACGGATTAGTGTGGATAGCAGACCTAACCGCAGAAACAAAGGTGCGTTTTCAAATTTCTACGGCGTAGGGTGACGGGACCTAAGCTACATTAAGACGTTGATAATTAGCATCGTTTGTTATAACATTTTCCCAACAAAGGGCACTAATTATCGTTACTGCGTCTGCTCATTGTTATGCTTACGCGCTAGTTAAAGCCAGCCTTTGAAGATAATACACTAACTCTAGGAGCAACCAAATAATCAGACATCAAACAAACAAACAAACAGACAAACAAACAAACAGCTAAATCAACTGTTTTCAGTTGTAATTACTTACCCGTACAACCAGAAATAGCTTCACAGCGAGTCTGGTTTCCCTAAAGAAAACAAAAGAGCTGTGTAAGCCTCGATGGAGGTGAAGACAAAAGTAATCCCTAAATGTTTAAGACCAATCATGATAAGTTAGCTGACAAGAGACCACCTTGCAGATAACCGAAGAACCATGATTACGAAGCAAGGCAAGCTACTGCTCCATCAAGACTGAACAATAACACTGTTGAACCTCGAGGAAAGTTGAAAGCGGCCCCGTTAGAGTATCGTGGTCCCACTTCTCTGCGCAAGAAAATATTCCTCCATTAACCAAGCTTGTTCAGTCAAGAAGACTGGATATCGGCCATGTTCTTTTTTTCCATTTTTATTGACCTCGACTACGTCTTGGTACTTGAACACGAGAAAAAAATCATCCAGCCATCTTGACCTCACTCGTGGTGAATAAACCATACAATTAATGTGTAAACCAACCTGGCAATGACAAATTTCACAGGGAGTTTTCCTCCAGGATGTTCCATCGGGCTTGAACTCCAATCCAAAGATGCATCCTTGACTACTAATACTCTGCTTCCAGACCTCAATGGAAGCGAGCTTAAATGAGAAAACAGTAAACATTTTAAGCAGATGTCTTTATAGATTGCGAGCAGTCTCTCTTTTCCTCAAAAATCCGTTGGGAAGAACGCAAAACAAGTAAGCGCGCGAGCGTGACTGTGAGCGTGACGTATGAGCGGCGATGCCGAAGGCCGATAGTAGCGCGGGCGTCGGAAGACCCCCGTGCTACTGGCGGCTCGTGGCATCGCCGCTCGCATGTCACTGTCACAGTCACGCTCGGTTTTCGAGGAAGAGAGAGCCTGCTCGCAGTCTAATGTCTTTAGAATACGTAAACTGCGCCAAGACAAGGCCTAACAATAGTCTCCTTCGGAGCTGTCATTGAGGTCGTCACGCAACTCTTCTCCCCATCAACTCCACTATAAACCACTTACGTGGGAAAAGGCGTTGCGTGACGACGTTAATAACGGCTGGGAAGGAGACTAGCCTGATAAGAGCCAGAGTTTAGATGCTAAATGAATGGTTGTAACACCGTGACATAACTTAAGCCCTGACTGTTCTTCAACTGAGGTATTTCTGGTATTCTTACTTTAGAACTACGAATCAAAACGTAGACCAGTTAATAATTTAACAATGGACCTCCGGCTCAGTAGAACAAAAATACGCCAAACATGTGTGTTGTGATATTTTTTCATCTATTCATTTGTTCGTTCATTCGTTGCTTTGCAGGTTCGTTGGTTCGTTGGTTCGGTCGGTCGGTCGGTCGGTCGGTCGGTCGGTCGGTCGGTCGTTCGCTCGCCCGTTCGTCCGTCCGTCCGTCCGTCCGTTGGTCTGTTCGTTCGCTCGATATCTCGCTATCTCTCTCCCTCCCTCCCTCGACCGATCGCTCCGGTTCGTTCATTCGTTCGTTCGTTGTTTGTTCATTAATCATTATTTTTTTAACCACGTACCTTATTTTTTAGGTCTTCAACGGTCACTAACAAGGCCTCAAAATCATCACACGTGGGGCAATCTAAATACGATGTAAGAAGACCCAATTTGTAAACGTAAGTGACTTTGAAGGCAAAGACCATGAAAATACCGAGACAGCATACTAAAAACATGATAGGTTTTCATCATCCCTTTGTAAACTAAAAAAAAGAAGGAATTTCGGAGCTGTAGATGAAATATACATCAAGCTTCCAGTGGCTGGTAACGAGATTAGTGAGATCGTCTAATTCTGGAGAGTCAGGCTAGAAACAGATGAAAATATTGCCTCCTAGATTGCCTATAGAACTTGCGTTTTAAGCTTCAAACAAGGCTTAATTATGAAGAAGTCCAATAAAGTTTCACTTACGTCCACAAGTTTTTCTGTCTATCTGTAGCTTGTACGTTGGATGGCAAGTACATTGAAACGAACCAGGATTATTGGTGCAGTTATGATGGCAACCTCCATTGTCCTGAAACAGACGCCAGTCATAGTTAGGAAACCTGGGATTGTTACGTCTCTCTTCACCAGTGAAATACTCCAAGCAGTATAGGGTTAATGTACTTGAGGTCCAATACCTTAACCCCTTAATGTTTCTGCTTGCAGAGCCTATCAATTTGCAAGAAATCCTCGAAATTTTGTCTACAGTCAACTTTCCGCTGACGAACACTCTCGTAAGCGGACCGCTCTACTTACAGACACTGTTTTCAATTCCCCATTTTACCTCCCAGTCAAACTCTGTATTTACACATTCCCGTGAGCGGACTGACACTCTCTCGTAAGCGTGCGCGGACACTTTTGAAAATAAAAAGTTGAATTTTTCTGTTGCTTACGCACTCTCGTAAGCGGATACCTCATATATAATAATTGACTCATGGAAATGAAATTTGTCTTTGATTAACACTCGCTAATGTAACTCTCCGGTAAGCGGACATCTGTCATATTTTTCTTGGGTGTCCGCTTATGGGAATACGTCTCGTAACCGGACAGTTCTATTAACGGACACTTTTTCCAGTTCCCGAGGGTGTCCTCTTACGAGAGAGTTGACTGTATTTTGAAAGTTTCTCAGACATTGCATTTCTCAGGTTTCAAGAATCCAAATAACTGCCAAGTCAAATCGTTCAACATCTCTCCATGTTGAAACTCTTCTTCCCCAGTCTCCTACGCAGCCGTTATTTGAACCTTACTTAGCAGCCGCAGAGGAGACTAGCATTGTCCTAAGGCGGAAACTGGTAGCTGCATGTGCACTGCATGCGCCCGGTGATATTATTTCTCCTGACGGCTCTATTCTCCCAGAGGAGAGTTAGGAACTAAGAAGAAGGAAGAAGTTGTTGAAAACTTTAAATCCATTAGATGTTGGCCGGTTTCTGTTCAAGGCCCAACTGCTACTTTGCATTTCTTTTGCCCTGAATATGCATGCAAGGAAGGTTAGACACTAAGAATTACGGAACGAAACAAAAAGCGGTCATCTTTTAGCTACGAATCTTTCAAGGCTGCATTATCTCAACTTCCTTTTTTCTTACCGTAAGACACTCGTTTATGTCCACACAACGCGTGGAATCACTACTGTCCATCACAAAGCCCGAGTTGCAGGAGCATCTGAGGAAAAAAAATATTAGTAAGTGACCCACGACGGAAGAGGATGGTTTCCATACGATGCAAGTTATAATATTCAATTAAACAATATAGAGCAGTTTTTCGTGGTTACATAGCCACGTCTAAACTCGAAGGGGGTCTGGAGAATTCAAGTCAGTCATGCAAACCAGAGACGCAGTTAAGGGTGTGCATAAGTTTCGAGAGTTCTCCAATCTACCCAAGTGTCTGGATAAGGTTATGTAGAGGGTCATACAGGGGTATTCTCGTGACGAGTGATTAGCTGATGTTTTATTTTCTGAAACGTGAATTTACAAAATTATTCTTCGTGATCCGTGACCTGAACGTTTTGCGTGACCCGTGAAGAACTTGAATTACTAAACCGATATTCACCACTCAAGTTTACTTCTCGGTGTTTGGATATCTCGATGAAACACTGTCTCTTGTGTTTGATATATTACTTGAAGGGCTATAATACATGTACAAGTCACTTACGCATAACTTCCAGGGTTGTTTGTGCAGACCTGTTCACATCCTCCGTTATTTGTCTGACACTCGTTTATATCTGAAAACGAAGATCGAATAGCAGATGATATTATTGGCTCTTATTTGTTATTAGAAGTTTTTATCGAACGTTAAGTTAACATTTCTTCACCTCATTTTCCCTCTAGTTAAGTTTGAGTTGAATAAAATATCAAAATAAATTATCTGCAAGTACAGTGGAATCCACCCTAACAACCATCCTGTTTTATACGGTCTTTTTGTTTTGTTTTGTTTTTTTCGGAGCTTTTCGAAAACGCTCTTCAAACCGGAGGAGTTAGAAAACACGGGCTTTACGTTTTCGTGTGGACGGATAACATCTTGAAAACGGAGTTTTTCGAACACGATGACGCCACGATAATCATGTGATTTCCCTGATCGAGTTTTAATTTCCTCAAACACAAATCCAAAATGACCGCTGATCATGGCGTTTCGAAATTTCTCCGGCGTAGTGTGAACGGAAAACATTTGACACGTTTTCAGATTGAAAACGCTGATTTCAAATTTTTCTGACGTAGCGTGGACGGGGCCTTTACGGCCCATATTTGGTCTTATTGACAGGATTTCATTGCAAGTTAAGAGGTCTGTTGGGAACCTTGCACATCTCTTGCTGTGGGACTTACCTAAACAGGTGCAGTTACTAATGGCCGCGTATCCCTGGTAACAAGTGCAGTTGTAACCTCCTTCTGTGTTGGCACAGTCTTGGTTACAACACGCAGTGTTTAGCAGACATTCGTCGATATCTGATGGCAAAGGAATGAAGAGACGATTACTCATCTTTCAACGATCAGATCAGGAACTGGATCGGACTTAGAGCATCGTTTCTCAGATCACTAGGTGTCGTTGCGCATATAATTGTAAGGTGTAAGGTGTTCAATACGACATTGACCAGCCGAAAAATTTGCTTAGAAAACCAATCCAGTTTCGTTTCAATTTCCGATATTCACTTTTTTTTGAAGTAGAGCTAGATCTGTTGTTACTGTTTTCTAGACCCTAACAATCAAAAGGCTTCTTGCCATTTGACGAAACCCACTTATAATACTTATAACTTGGAATAGAAGGGTTTTCAATTGACTGTCGAAAGTAATCAGGCGATTACTTTGGTTTTGGTTTCACTACGGTTTGAGATTGGCTGAGCAGCCCAATTGGTAAGGAATTGGTTTGGTTTTGGTTTTAAGACACTCAATTGAAAACAGCTCTAAGGCCAATGATAAACAAGAATAGCTGAGTCCATTGCAAACCTCTGCATGTTGATCCATCCCGTAGCAGCTTGAATCCATGACGACAGGCACATGAATAGCTAATAAAGAAAGACAAAACCCGAAACGTAAAAGGCTGAGAGAATTAAAATAAATAGGAATTTGAACTGGCTCATCCCACAGAGAGGCTCTTCGTCCACTGTGTCCAGAATGAATTGGAATTTTAAAGTGGTGGTTTCTATGTAGGGAGGAAACCGGCCGGAGAACCCGAAAAAAATCCTTGGAAAAAAGCGAGAATCAGCAACAACTTAACCTACTAATGATGCCAGTTCCAGGATTCGAACACAGGCCATATTGAAGGGAGGCGAGCGCTTTCACCACTGAACCACCCCTGCTCCCCAAGAAAGATTCTAGTGAAGTATATATGAAATAATTCATATTTGAACTGTAGTTATGGATGAAAGTGAAGAATGATCATCGCAGTAAATTTTCCAATTTTAGCAATTGGAAAGAAGAAGCCTGAAAAAAAAATCAGGCTTCTTCTCTCCAATTGCTAAAATTGGAAAATTTACTGCGATGATCATTCTTCACTTTCAAAGATTCTGGTCTTACAAAAAGATATCGTTATTGGAGTTAGGGTTTACATCCACGGGACAGGGAGAGAGAGCAAAGCATGGAAAATTTCACACTAACAAGTGATTATAGCTAAAGCGGTTTTCATTGGTCAAGTGTACACCAGCACACGCGAACACTATGTTGAGTTCTAATGAGACGCTGATGACTTGTTAACTTTCCATGGGCTGGCAAGCTTTCTTCATCCGATGAAATAAAAAAGCACTCTCGAAACTTAATCATGAAATATCAATGATGCGGTTCAATGTTATTTCCCTTGGGACGATTTGGTAATCTCCGTTGTTCTGTTGTATGGTAATATATTATGATGTAAAGGAAACAATAGGATAATATTATATTGAACCACCACAGCACGTTACCTGCCATTTTCATTAAAACATCTGTGATCGCATCCGCCATTGTTGTCCAAACACTCGTCAATGTCTAATAACATAAGGAAAAATATAGAGGCTAACGAAACCATTTTCAAACTGGTGGATTTTTGACGACAGGGAAAGCGGACCTCTAAAGTAAAGCGCAAACTTGCTATTCTTCCAAGTCACAGTTTCTGCAACACTTCTTTCCAACACCACACACTATTTTAATGTATATTATATGGTTCTCATCTATGTTATCTAATTTATTTCAATTTGAACTTTAACTACACCAACAAGTTTATAACTCCACGTATTTTACCTTCGCAGTGGTGGCCATCCGATGCCAGTTGATAACCAGCAGGACATGAGCACTGATAACTTCCGACCGAGTTGGCGCAACCTCTTTCGCATTTGCTCAGTTTACATTCGTCGATATCTGAAGATAAGCAGGAATAAATATTTTATTATATCTCTCAGTTAGTACGCGCGCTGTGATTGGTTAATTTAGCGGACCGTATTCTACTGTACGGCCTGCTAAAATTTGAAGCTGTTTTTGTTGCCAAATTGTTTCGTGAAAATCGATGGGGAAAAATTCGGTCCGTAACTTACAGTACGGCCCTTGAACTCGGTTAGTAAGAGGTATTTTTTTCTTTAATCTGTATTGAGCAAATAAACAGAGCAAATTACACGTACAATATAACCACTAGAGTGCATTACAGAGAAACAAAAAAGTACAACTGACGAAAATCAAAGCAGAAAGATGAAGAAAGGTTGGGGCGAAACAAGATACTTAAATTATGATAGTTTATTAATTTGAAGAGGAAAGACATCAAGTTAATTAATTACAATATTTCGTATAGAGTGATCGTCCGGGTGAGTGTAGTTCTGAAAAGAACTGTTGTTGGTGACTGACGTTTCGACAACCTGAGCGGAAGTCATCTTCAGAGTCAAGTGAATAGTGTTTGTCAGTCGATGATGTTATAAGTCTGGTCCGTTGAACGTAATTGGTCAGTATAGCCATGATGGTATTAGCTGAAAGACTCGTGTTAAGTTTGTCATCAGTCATTGGTGGGTTTCGATCCGTCTATTGTTAGTCAAATAGGTCGGGTTTTGGTCCGTGTATTTTTAAGTCGGTCTGTTAGAAGTCCGTTTGTCGGTTTCGTTTCCGTCATGGATAAGTCGTTTGTAAGGCGCCGGTAGTTGTTGACATCTGTTAAGAGGCGTTTGTTCTAGGTTAGCCATCATGGCTATACTGACCAATTACGTTCAACGGACCAGACTTATAACATCATCGACTGACAAACACTATTCACTTGACTCTGAAGATGACTTCCGCTCAGGTTGTCGAAACGTCAGTCACCAACAACAGTTCTTTTCAGAACTACACTCACCCGAACGATCACTCTATACGAACTACTGATACTCCTGGGTTCAAACCATTTACTATGTTAATTACAATATTTTAGGGAATTACATCATATCTTCACATAAATTATTGGCGATTATTCTGGTGGTCAAGTGGACTGGAAATAGCAACTTGTACACCATCTGCAAAAGGAATCCATTTTTTGGTGTCGCCCGCTTTTGCTTCTAGTTTAAGTCTTGATTTTACAAGACGTAAGAATAATCCAAATGACTCAAAGTCGTCTAAAATGCAGTGCCACAGATCTTTCAGGGGATAAATCCACCATTTTGAAGCCGTAAGCTAATATTACTCGAGACAGCGTTTGATTTAGAGATCTCCAGTCAAGTGAATGATCTGATTTTTCAAATATTATATTCAAATTCAGTTCGGGGGGACAAAGGAACATACGCAAGCAAATAGTGGATT
This sequence comes from Orbicella franksi, assembly GCF_964199315.1. Lineage (NCBI taxonomy): Eukaryota > Metazoa > Cnidaria > Anthozoa > Scleractinia > Merulinidae > Orbicella > Orbicella franksi. The sequence goes on from NC_138153.1 coordinate 11,677,091, forward strand.
GTTTGAAACTATTTATTAAAAATAATATTAGGATTATTATTAAAAATTGTAAAATCATAAAAAAACCTTGCTATAGATTCGTCAAATTCCGTTGTCAATTGTCATAGCTTTGATGCACTACGATTTACAAGATCATGACCTAAAATCCCCTCTTTTCCCGAAGACCGCAAAAGCCCGGATAATTTCAACAATTTGATCAATGGCCTATTATAGATGGACAAATTATTATATGACAGGTTGCCATTAGAAGTGAATAGAATGACGACTTGGTCAACAAAAAAATCAGTCCAGACAAAGGCCTCTTGGTAACTGATTAGTAATGATATCAACCTGGGCTTGGCTAATAGAGCACAGCGAAAAATAGTGGGCCAGAAAAGCTGTCCTGAACTTCTGTGTGAATCAGTTTATTCTACGCAGTAACACAAAATCATATTCTATTTAGTAATTTCAGCTTGCTCATGTATGTTTTCGTGTGTGTTCAGCTGCCATGATAGAACTCTTAAAGTACTAGGTATTAGCCAAACCAGTTTTCACAACAACAACAACAACAACAGTAACAACAACAGTAACGACAACATTTATCTATACAAAAAACAAGAAAAGAGATAATTGTAAGCCTATGAATAAGGTATTAGCTGACTAAAACCTTCGGCAGCTGTTTTTCATTGATGTAACTCTTAACTTTATTTGCTGATGTTTAGTTGTGTTGCGTCGCGTTGAATGCTTTCCAATTCCCTCATAACACCATAAACATACTTAACAATACTAAACTTTTAACAAGTTCTCTACTTCGGTCCCTAAGTGTTATTCATTTTCTTTCATTTAAACGAAATGTTTGTCCAACAAAATGCCTGTCTGTTCTGATAACAGATGGCGCATGTTTCAGTTTGCCGGCCTAAGCATCACTAACAACGTTTCTCGACCGGCAAACACATCTGCCAAAAACTGCCAAGAATGCTCGTTTGTATTTTGGAATTCTCCATGCATAGATGAAAGGATTCAACGTACAATTCAGAAAGACGAATTTGTTAGATGCATAAAGAAAAAACCTGAAACTGGATGTCTCTGCCAAAGACGGAGACAGAAGATAAATGTTTTGTGCAATGTACTGAGGCACAAAAGTTAGGTAAAACGAGATAAGAACCAAAAGAAAAGCGGACACCATTTTGCGTTCTCTTCTCCGGTGAACCAAGTCGATTTGCTCTCTCCCATCAGCCAAATTTCGTACTTGATTGTTGTGCAAGCGAAGAGCGCGGTATGTTTTCCAGTATACCACAGGCAGAATGACAAGGGGAACCGACACGTGAATATGGCAATACAGAATAACAACAACAGTTACTGATACTCCCATCCGCCCAAGACTTGAGAAAAGAAGAGAATAAGTCCAAACAACGGCGATGAAAACTTTAACTTTGGCTTTGGTCACACGTGCGGTGTACTGATGCGGAGAAGACACTGCAAACAAACGGTCCAAAGACATCGCCGCGATTGTGCAAGATGACACGATGTTTGTCACAACGGCAGCAACAATCATTACCGTCTGTAGGCCAAACAGTTCTTGTTCTGGTTGACCTGTTATTATGGCAATATCGTAGTAAAGACTGAAATATCCAGGAATAGCGCCTGTGAGCAAGTCGCACATGGCCAGGTTTACAACCAAGAGTGTTACGGGCAACCCCCATAATGGCTGATTTCGGCTCGGATCTCGAAAGACAGTGACCAGTAAAAGGACGTTTGTAACGACGGCCGGTGTGGACACCAAGATAGCCAGAATGGCGTGGGACAAAAGGAAGAAATCGCTGTTCTCCAATTCTGAATCAGAAGTCGACATTGTGAGGACCTCGCGAGTCGTTTGAGCCTTTCCTATGCTGAGCGAAAAGTAACTGAATAGTTTTGACGAGGCTCTCTTAAAAACAATTGTATTGGTTCGGTGATTGATACTTCTTTAATGAAAAAAAAAAAAAAAAGAAGGCACTTGCACAAAAGAAATTTAAGTACTCATTTGTTTCTCTTGACATGATGTGAAAACCACAGCTGCATGGTCTTGAGCCTATAACACTATAGCGATATATGAAAACGACAGGAAATGACAAGAAATCAGCTTGTTCAAAAGTTGACTTGAAGGTAATCACCACAAAACAATAGCAAGAGCTCATTACAAAAGGGACAGTTAAGGTGGCTTACTACAGTTTATCCGAGACTCAGTAACGCGCGTCACAATTGCATGGCAGAGGTCAGTATTACTCGCGCGTGCAGAAATGACGCAAGTAACCCTAAGAAGAAACGAAAACAAATTTAGCATTTGAAACGCGTTAAACCACTTTGGTATTCATAGCGATAACTTCAAACTGCTTTCATACACGTGTTTAAGCCCAGGACCGATAAACCACGGCAAAAAAGAAAGATAAATACCGGTAAAAGAGTTCTAATTCACCTTGCTTTTTCGCGCGCGATACGTGGCGTCACATGAGCGCACGCTTAAATAAAAGGCATACGCGGCAGAATTTTCATACAAGATCGTAAAACCAGTCTTTTATCCAAGATTACTCGAGAACCTATCATATGACCTATAATGAAATTTTCACAGTTGATTTGTAGAGGTGAGTCGCATTAAAAGGCAAAATGTTAAAAAAAAATCTGTGAGACATTTTAGAAATAGGCAAAAGATCACATTTTCTTAGTTTGCGAAAAATCTGTCTCACAGATTTTTATTATACTTCTCATCAATGTTTAATTACAACGAATCTCTAATTCCTGAAATTTTGAGGTGGCGTCAAACAAGTAGATTTTGAGAAAAACGTTATTAAACCTACTAGTGCCCAGTCTCTCCTTAGGTACTCGGTCGTTCATTGTGGCCTTTTTATTTAGGTTTAAATTGTTCAAATGTCACATATAATGGTAAATAACTTAAGCAAACAGTAAAAAGAGAAAAGAAAAACAACTTGGAACATGTTTTAAAATAGTTAAAAGTTGTGCCCTTAAACTCCATCAAGACTGTAGTAAGCCACCTCAAAGACTTGAGAGGTCATCGCAGTTATAGGAAAATACGTTTCATGAGAAGGAAAAAACCTTCGTTCAATTCAATATTTTATTTGCAATCATTTAAAACTGACTTAAGTTAAAGTTTGAGAACGGAGACTTTTTTAACTGAAAAATAATTTAGAACTGCTTATGATATCAACCTACTCCTGGCTAACAGACCACAGCAAAATTGAGGGGAAAATAGTGGTTTAAGAAAGACTGTCTTCAACTTCTGTGCATGATATTTCTATTTCATGCGGTAAAACAAATTCTATTTCTAATGTTCTCCGATGTGTTCAGCTGCCATGTTAGGAAGTAATCATAGTTTTTTCACCGACCTTTCATCGAAGTAACTTTTTACATTTTTTTGTCAACGTGGAGGAGCAATAGGGGCATTTTTTAGTACCCAAGCGATTACCAAATATATTTCTTTCCTTTATTTGCTGATGCTGAATTGTGTTGTGTCGTCTTGCTCTTCCATCCCTCATAAAACTAAAGTAGCATAGCTTTTTTAACGACGATCGTAACACAAGGTTATAAAGCCAAGAAGATAAACATACTTCACGATGCTAATATTTGAACAAATTCTTTGCTTCGGTCGCTAAGTCTGTTATTTATTGTCTTTCATTACATGACATTTTTCTACCATAAATCAAACTTTTTGAATGCCCGTCTATTCTGAGAACAGATGGCACGTGTTTGCCGGCCTATGCATCACCAACAACGTTTCTCGACCGGCAAACACGCCTGCCAAAGACCGCCAAGAATGCTCGTTTGTACTTGGGAACTCTCCAAAAAAGGATTCAACGTACCATTAAAAACAACGAATTTGTTAGATGCATAAAGAAAAAACCTAAAACTGGATCTCTCTACCAAAGACGGAGACAGTAGGTGAATATTCTGTGCGATGTACAGAGGCAAAAAAGTTACGTAAAACGAGATAAGAACCAAAAGAAAAGCGGACATCATTTTGCGTTCTCTTCTCCTGTGAACAAGCTCGATTTGCTCTCTCCCATCAGCCAAATTTCGTACTTGTTGGTTGTGCAAGCGAAGAGCGCGGTATGTTTTCCAGTATACCACAGGCAGAATGACAAGGGGAACCGACACGTGAATATGGCAATACAGAACAACAACCACAGCTACTGATACTCCTATCCGACCAAGACTTGAGAAAAGAAGAGAATAAATCCAAGCAGCGGCGATGAAAACTCTAATCTTGGCTTTGGTCACACGTGCGGCGTACTGATGCGAAGAAGACACTGCAAACAAAAGGTCCAAAGACATCGCCGCGATCGTACAAGATGACACGATGTTTGTTACAACGGCTGCAACAGTCCATCCCGTCCTTAGGCCAGAGAGTTCTTGTTTTGGTTGACCTGTTAATAAGGCGATGTTGTAGTAAAAACTGCAGTAACCAGGAATAGCGCCTGTGAGCAAGTCGCACATGGCCAGGGTTACAACCAAGAGAGTGACAGGCGACCCCCATAATGGCTGATTTCGGCTCGGATCCCGAAAGACAGTGGCAAGTAAAATAACATTTGTAACGACTGCTGGTGTGGACACCAAGAAACTTAGAATGGCTTGGGAAAGCAAGAAGGAATCGCTGTTCTCCAATTCTAAATCTAAAAGAGAAAAGCAACTGACGAGGCTCTCTTAAAAACAATTGTATTGGTTCGACGATTGATGCTTCTTTAAAGAAAAAAAAAAAAAGACAACATAAACAAAAAAGAAATTTAAGTGCTCATTTGTTTCTCTTGACATGATGTGAAAACCACAGCTGCATAGTCTTGAGCCTATAACACTGAGAGGATATATAAAAACGACAGGAAATGGCAAGAAATCAGCTTGCTCAAAGTTGACTTGAAGATAATCAACACAAGACAATAGCAAAAGTTCATTACAAAAGGGACAGTTAAAGAATTAAGAGATCATCGCGGTTATAGGAAAATATGTTTCATTAAACGAAAAAAACAACTCCTTTGTTCAATTCCTTATTTTCTTTGCAAACATTAAAAATGGCCTTTATTCAAATTTCCAAACGGGAGGTTTTTTAACCGAAAAAGAACTTAAAACTGCTTATGATATCAACCTACTCCTGGCTAACAGACCACAGCGGAAGTGAAAAATAGTGAGTAACAAACGCTGTCTTCAACCTCTGTGCATGTCAATTCTATTCCGTGCAGTAAAACAAATTCTAATTCTCATGTTCTCGAATGCGTTCAGCTGCAATGAAAGGAAGTAATCTTAGCCAAAGTTTTTCCACCGACCTCCTCATCGAAGTAACTTTTTACATTTTATGGTCAACGTGGAGGAACAATAGGAGCAGTTTTTATTACCAAAGCGAATATATTTCTTTCCTTTATTTGCTGATGTTTAATTGCGCTATGTCGTCTTGTTTTTCAATTCCCTCATAAAACTAAAGTAGTATAGCTTTTTTAAAAGACGATCATGACACAAGGTTATAAAGCCAAAAAGATAAACATGCTTCACAATACTAAAATTTTAACAAATTATTTTCTTCGGTCGCTAAGTGCGTCATTTATTGCCTTTTATTACACGACGTTTTGCTACCATACATCAAACTTTTTGAATGCCCGTCGGCACTGAGAACAGATGGAACGTGTTTGCCGACCTATGCATCACCAACAACGTTTCTCGACCGGTAAACACGCCTGCCAAAAACCGCCATGAATGCCCGTTTGTACTTGGGAACTCTCCAAGCATAGATAAAAGGATTCAACGTACAATTCAAAAAGACGAATTTGTTAGATGCATAAAGAAAAACCTTAAAATTAGATCTCTCTGCCAAAGATGGAGAAAGAATGTAAATATTCTGTGCAATGTACTGAGGCACAAAAGTTAGGTAAAACGAGATAAGAACCAAAAGAAAAGCGGACACCATTTTGCGTTCTCTTCTCCTGTGAACCAAGTCGATTTGCTCTCTCCCATTAGCCAAATTTCGTACTTGATTGTTGTGCAAGCGAAGAGCGCGGTATGTTTTCCAGTATACCACAGGCAGAATGACAAGGGGAACCGACACGTGAATATGGCAATACAGAACCACAAACACAGCTACTGATACTCCCATCCGACCAAGACTTGAGAAAAGAAGAGAATAAGTCCAAACAACGGCGATGAAAACTTTAATTTTGGCTTTGGTCACACGTGCCGTGTACTGATGCGGAGAAGACACTGCAAACAAACGGTCCAAAGACATCGCTGCGATCGTGCAAGATGATACGATGTTTGTTACAACGGCAGCAGCGGTCATTCCCGTCCCTAGGTCGACAAGTTCTTGTTTTGGTTGACCTGTAAATATTGCGATGTTGTAGTAAAGACTGCAGTAACCAGGAATAGCGCCTGTGAGCAAGTCGCACATGGCCAGATTTACTACCAAGAGAGTAACAGGCGACCCCCATAATGGCTGATTTCGGCTCGGATCTCGAAAGACAGTGACCAGTAAAAGAAAATTTGTGACGACTGCTGGTGTGGAAAGCAAGATGCTTACAATGGCTTGGGAAAGCAAGAAGGGATCGCTGTTCTCCAATTCTGAATCAGAGGTCGACATTGTGAGGATCTTTCGTGTTGTTTGAGCTTTTCCTATGCTGAGCGAAATGCAAAGGAATAGTTTTGACGAGGCTCTCTTAAAAAAAATTCTATTGGTTCGGCGGTCGATGCCTCTTTAAAGAAAAAAAAGAAGACATTTACTGACAAAAAAGAAATTTAAGAACTAATTTTTTTCTCTTGACATGATGAGAAAATCACAGCTGCATATTCTTAATGAAACCTGGTTCCTGTACAATAAGCTTTGTGTCTTTTGTTATATAATGACTGTTTGTGGAGGAAAAATAAATTTGCACTTTGGTTAATTTGGCAAACCACTCAACTGCTAACAATTGTAGGTCTCACTTTAAGCTCGAAGAAATAATTTACCGCACTTCAATCGTAGTTACGGGCAGAAGGCAGTTCATGAAAGCGTTCTGAGAACAAAACTTGCATTCTGACTTGCACGATCAAACAATGTTTAGTGACCAAACATGCTGTTGTTAAATTGAGTGGCCAAACGGTATCAAACATGTTTGAACGAACAAAATGTTTTAAGCCCTGTCTAAACCGGAAATGTTTGGCGACTAAACACGATGAGCATTGTTTGGTGAGCAAACATGCTGATCAAATGTTTATCGAACACGATCCAACACAATCAAACAAGGTGTCTAAAAGAGAAAATGTTTGATCGTGTTTGATCGCCAAACATTTCCCGTTTGGACAGAACTTAACAATGTTTGATCAAATGTCTGACGTGGCTCAAATTTTATTAATCGCGATCAAACACCATCCAGCACGATCAAACAAGGTGTCAAAACGGGAAAATGTTTGGTCACTAAACAATGTTTGATCGCCGGTTGTTGTCGAACAAGGAGCGCGGGCTCGCAACACGGCCGGAAATTGATTTCGACTAGCACGCGACAGCATAGGGGTGCTTCCATTATGCCAAACCGACCGGTCAGAGATCCGTGTGAATACCCGAGGAAAATGGAACGACTTTTTTCGGTTAAACCGTGCCAACCGATAGGAATGGCTCTTCCCATTTCCGTAATTAGGGCAAAGAGCCAGTTTGTCAAAAATTGAACCTGACGGCGAATTTCGGTAGGAATATTCCGACCGAAATAATGGACCACCTCCGGAGATGATCCCGAATATTCCGGGCGGAAGAATCTGAAACGGACCTTTCCATTTGAATCCCGACCGAAATTTCTGGAATCTTTGGCATAATGGAAAGCACCCTTGGAGTACTGAGAAAAGCGAGCAATGGCGAATAAAATGTGAGGAACTTTTCGAGCAAAGTTCAAATCGCTTTTTTTTTCGCTGATCACTGAAAAAAAATATATATATATAAACCTTACTTCTTATACAATTCTAATTTATGCTTTTTGTCAAGCTCTCAAGTTATGTTTACAGAATTCTCCCAAGCCCCCGAATGCTTAGATGAGGCTAGGTAAACATGGACAAAATGCTCTATTGCTTTTCTAAAATAATTCTCAAAAATACGCTTGAATCTTAAACGTCACACTCTCATCTAAACACACCTATCGACCAATGAGAGCGCGCGTAGTAGCTCAGTTATTTTATTTATATATATATATATATATATATATATATATATATATATATATATATATAAATCTTCACAAACACCAGCCACACATAAACGATCTTCATGAACTCATATATACTGAGGAAGACTGTTGTAGGCAGTCGAAATATAGGTGTGCAACTAAATTGTGCAGTTTGTCTTCATTTGTGATAGTATGTATGTATGTAGGTATGTAGGTATGTAGGTATGTAGGTATGTAGGTATGTAGGTATGTAGGTATGTAGGTATGTAGGTATGTAGGTATGTAGGTATGTAGGTATGTAGGTATGTAGGTATGTAGGTATGTAGGTATGTAGGTATGTAGGTATGTAGGTATGTAGGTATGTAGGTATGTAGGTATGTAGGTATGTAGGTATGTAGGTATGTAGGTATGTAGGTATGTAGGTATGTAGGTATGTAGGTATGTAGGTATGTAGGTATGTAGGTATGTAGGTATGTAGGTATGTAGGTATGTAGGTATGTAGGTATGTAGGTATGTAGGTATGTAGGTATGTAGGTATGTAGGTATGTAGGTATGTAGGTATGTAGGTATGTAGGTATGTAGGTATGTAGGTAGTAGGTATGTAGGTATGTAGATATGTAGGTATGTAGGTATGTAGGTAGGTAGGTAGGTAGGTAGGTAGGTAGGTATGTAGGTATGTAGGTATGTAGGTATGTAGGTATGTAGGTATGTAGGTATGTAGGTATGTAGGTATGTAGGTATGTAGATATGTAGGTATGTAGGTATGTAGGTAGGTAGGTAGGTAGGTAGCTAGGTAGGTATGTATGTATTTATGAAAACGGTGTTAAAGACTGAATCAGGTGTTTTTTGATTTTTTTTTTTTTTCATTTCTCTGTTTTTTTTTTTCTGCTTTCGCTATGACAGCAGCTTGTAAATCTTACCTAGCATGAAATGTAGAAACTCCTTGCCGCATGTTTCATTTATTTAGGTATTTTTTTCATTATTTATCGACCCCCCCCCCCCCCCCTTTTTTTAATTTGCGTTAAGTTTAGCCCAGGCTACACTCGTCTGAATTCAGTTCGCGCGGTGACTCTGACAAGGAGCGACCGATTAGCGTTCTGTATTTGCTGTCTAAAGGAAGTTTGCCCGAGGACATCATTAAGTCCAATGAAGGCCCAAGTCTAACGATTTGCTAGCAAGCGTCGTCCATTATCGTACCTGAGGCGGACCTGAGGACATGTGTAAACTGTACGGGTCACATTTAGTCCTGTAACAGAAGGCCGTTTGCCCTGTGGCGATAATGTTGTGCTTGCTTTAGACAGCAAAAATCTTTCGCCACATCAATTTAGGGCTTAGACGTGCAATGGACTAGACATTTCTAGCTGCGGTTGGCGTCATTTGCTTTGAACTTTGATGTAGCTAAAGACTTAGAAAAAAAGTCTGTTGGATGTGCCATCCCGCGCTCGACAAAATTGAAGTACATCCGGGACATTGCTATTTGCCAACAAAACATGGCCACGAGGAGAGAGAAGAACATGAGTTTAAGCGCTGATCGTGAGTAGAATTTCCTTGTTTTATCAATTTTAGGCGTTCTCGGCTTAGCTAAGTATCAGAACTGTCTGTGATTCGCTAGCGCGGAAGAAATTTATTTGCGTGGCTTCCGGGCGATAATTGACGTAACGACAACATGTTGAGTGTTCGCTTACTGCTAACTATGGCCTAGTTTGTCTGAAGTTCAATCGATTCTCGATGTAGGAAGCTCTTGTTCAGTCCATTTAGGACGATGCAGGCCTTTAGAAAGCGATAGATTAGCTCTCCGCCGCGGTTTTGATATCTGTACGTTCGTGTTGATTTAGACTCCAATTTCATGTTAAAAGCACTCTTAATTAAATTGTACAATTCGTGATTCAACGAAAAGACGGTGAATTTAGTCTTCCTGGCCTCAAAAGGCATACAGGAGAGTTATTTGCTGCTATTTGAGCTACGATAAGCCTCGTGGAAAGCTAGCTCTAGGACAGAATTGTAGCAAGTTAGATTATCAGTGACAAGTCAAATTCTATGGCTATGTTTTTGCGAATCCGGTCAGATATTGAAATGAAATGTCACGTAACGGCTACTTTTTGGCTGAAATATAGAGGTAAATAACCGATTCCACTGCTTACCATGCTCTTGTTAGCGTGACTGGCTAATTTAACCCACAGTAAAGACATAGTGAGGTCATTTAGGTGAAATCGCAGAGGTTAAGCATGTCTAAATTAGTGCCGCGGCGAACCAAATGATCAATTTAAGCTCTAATTTAGTTTTGTTTGGCTCGTTCGACTCATTTGCAGCGACTTTAAAGGCTTGTATTGGCATGGTATGGACTCTATTAAGAGTACACGAGGTAGATAGCACTCTCGGTGCGACATGGCCATATTTATGTACATTTTCTAACCGTTTTTTCAAAAACATGCCCGCTATTTTGGTGCAAAGTCTTTAACACGGTTTTCATAAATTCAGACATATATATATATATATATATATATATATATATATATATATATATATATATATATATCATATCATATATTAATAATCAATAATTATAAGTTATTATAGATACAATAAACTCAGAAAGCAAATCACAGTCAAACGTCTACTTACAGACATCTCCGTAACATGGACACACTATATTATCGACAGTTAACTTAGTCCCAGCGAAACCAGAATTCATATAATCTCTTCCTCTATGCTAAATACGAACACCTCTATAATAAAGACACTCAGATCTGCTCCTTTGGTGACCGTACTAGAGAGGTTAGGCCGTAAACAATTCAGTTAGTGACTATACATACCACCGCAGGTTTTGTTGTCGTCTTTCAGGAAAAAGCCCTCTCTACATTCACAATGGAAGCTAAAAGATAAGATGAAATATGGCCAATTATGGAGATGTGCATTCATCGCTATCTTTTCTCACAGTCCTTAATAGACCAACAACAAAACAAACAATCAAACAAACAAACAACAAACAATCAAGCCAGCAAAAAAATCAGTTACCTTCCAGCGGTGTTGTTACAAACTTGCTGGCATTGATGTACTTCGGGTTTGGTGCATTCGTCAACATCTAAAAAGAAAGCAGACAAATGTTAAAAAACAAAAATCACGTAACGATACCATTTGTGTCGTTAAATAGCTGCGAATTTAATTGACTTGCCTAAAATCTTAGTTAGTAACTAAATTATAAACTGTTCCTTCAATGTCGCGCGTTTGATCTGTTAGAATGCCACTCGCCCTCTTACAACTAAATATATTATAATGGTACAGGAGAGTACAGATTGAGAAACGTTCATTTAACACGCGTACTCCACCCATAGCGTAATTACATCTTAACTAGCAAATCTTGAGGGTATCAGTTTCCATGGTGATGAAAGATAGTATCAGTTTCACATTGATCTGTTTGGTGAATCCTGAGTTCAAGATCTAAGAGACGATAAATTTCAACACCTTGAAGTTAGACGTAAATGAAGCTTTGAGCACACAAAATCTTTGGCATCGCACTAACCTAAATTTGCATCTTAGCGAATGAGAAACTCGACTCTTACAGAGTAAGGATATCCTACGGAAATTTAAACTTTTCTTTATGTAATTGCTTTCAAACAATTTCCACTTAGGTAACATGATTTATAGCCCTGTTCCATTACCCCTTACCGATACAATCCTTCCACTGCGAAGTGTAACCGTCAGGGCACTGGCACGAGTAGTTACCAGGTGTGTTATGGCATTCGGCGCGCGAGTCACACTTGTGTATGTCGTCAAAGCATTCATCTATCGTGAGAAAATACAGAAAGAAGATTGAGTATCGCCTTCATTAATGTATTCCTCCGTAATGTATATTTGTTCTCCGCATTTCGCTTAACATGGCGGTAACCAGGTCGAAAGCCAATGGCTATTCTGGTTACCACGCACTTATATATATTTTTTATTCTTTTCATAGCCATATGCAACATTTATTTCTCTTCTCGCTTTTTATTTTATATTACTGATGTAAATTAACTCTTTAAAAGGTGAGCAATAAAAAGTTGAAGTTGAAGTCGAAGTTGCGCACCTCAGAAACCAGAGAGGAAAAGGTTACTGACAACTGTGAAGACAAACCGTTGACTGGCCGAACAGTTAAAATCGGATGCCTCATGCTTTGTTTTTGTTTGCTGGTTCTCATTGTTTCTTAGTGTTCGCTTGATTTCTTTAACTTAACAGTCTTTTGCGGACCAGGATTTTGTTTTGTTGAATGTGGGCCTTTCTCCAGTAGAAATTGTACCCTAAAATGATTTGAAATTAGCTTGATTTAATTTCTTAATTCAAGATGGGTCTTAAGACAAAAACTTTTAAAATTCTGCTGTGACTCTTGAATTATAGACGGATCGATGGCAGAATCATCTGACAATGATCCTGATAGGACAAATACAATAAAACTGAACGAACAAACAAAATAAAAAAGAACCAAACAAATAGCCAAAAAGGACACACACCCAAAAAGGAAAGGATAGGAAAACACAAGTGACATCCTCTGCGTGAAGGTCTTACCAATGTCAATGCAAATAACGTCTGTTCCATTTGGCCCAGAGTTGACGTAACCATCAAAACATGAACACGAATGGTTCCCAGGCGTGTTCACGCACTTCTGAGAACAGTTTCCATTGTGTGTTTGACATTCATCTATATCATAGCATGTTAAACCGTCCGTGTCTAAGTAGAAGCCCGCGGCACATGAACAGCGGAATGATCCGGCAGAGTTTGCACACGCGTAGTCGCAGTCTCCTTTCCCATTGTTCTTAGCGCATTCGTCGATGTCTTCACAGTCTATTGACCTGCAGGAAAGAAGTTGCTCGCATGATTCGGAAATCGTTTTGATCGGTTACCATGTTTTAAACATAGGTCCGCAATGCGTACTTGTGGTCTTATGCTATGTTTTAAAAAGTAATTGGTAGTTTGAGACGTTTCACGAAGTCCTTATAATGCGTGAACAGAAATTAGCCGTTCGGGCAAATGGTTTCACTTTTACGAAGCTTGGATGACTACATAACATAGCAATTCCGTCTCCAGTAAATGAGAAAATTTGGGGAATGGCTGAAAACGGTAAAATGGCATTGTGTTTCCACTCTCGGTGAATCTTTTTGTATGACGACTCTCTCTTTCAGGAGCTAACCTGAGTTGGTCATTTGGTTTGCCAAAATTAAAGAATATAAATAGGGCTGTTGTACTCAAAAGTGCCCATACAATTGTGGTACCCTTTTCCTCGAACGCCATTGTATAAGTAAGTTTGTTGCGACGATCAATTTACTGGATCAAACGCTTATCAATCAACCAATCAACTAAACTTTATTTAACGAAGGTAGCACATAATAGTTTGTAGAGCTAATGAACCTGGGGCCCTCTGAAGGAAAATGCATAACCCGATATGAAATGAATTAATTGGCTGCTGAAAACTGACGAAATATTGGGTGCAAAGCAAGAAAACCAAACGTACACAGGAAGAAGCTAGGTATTTTCAGTTCAGTTCTATCAATATAGCGTGAGAAAACAACTTATGGACAAAGAATTCTGATACTCACTCAGAGTCAGTGGCATTGTATCCAGGGCTGCACTCACACATATAACCACCGTCGGTATTGACACAAATCTGAGAGCATCCGCCATTGTCAACAGCACATTCATCAATGTCTGCGCAGCGCGTCCCATTGTCGGCTGAAACATAACCCTCGTCGCACTCACAACGAAAACTGGTGAGGAAATAAGTAACAAAAGGATTAGTCAAGACAAGGAATATGAAATCTAAGCATACTTAATAGAGGGAAATGGTTAGGAAGGCTGTTAAACGTCAAAGAAGGAAACAAACAGATTAAGATTTATGTTGGAAGGCCCTTGACACTGCACTTCTTTTGTTTTATGCTCATTGACTATGCATGAATTACATGATCACAATGCTTCTATTGGTTGGTTGTATGAGCACACGTAACCACCTTTTGTATTTTGCCAGTTTTTGTGCAGGTTCAACCCCCCAAAAGGAAACAAAAACGCATAACAAACCATTTCCCTCAATTAACTATGATCTAAGAGACTAAAAATGCACATTTATTATACGTAGCTAGATAAACAGAGGTATTTCACAGTCCAACTCTAACACCAGTCCAGTCCACCTTAGTGCAATCTATAATTCATCTCTAACTCTGTTAACAGAATTCCTTAGCGTAGTTGTAATGTTGGCAGTCTGTCGTGAACACATGGTCTATGCTAAATTATTGTCGACAAAATGAATCAGAACATCTTTTGAGAAATCGTCAAATCGGAAAATATTCTTCTTAGCTTGGATAGTATTCAAATGGATTAGCCGTCCTTTTCTGTCAGTTCGCTCCCATTAACTGCCCATATCGGCTCATTTGTCGGTTTTCTTCACAACTCGAGACCTTGAAACAAGTTGCATGAAATGGAAAGACAGCGAGATAGTCAAGCGAGAAGAGAGGGGAAATGCTTGGTACTGTAAAACGGATACACAAAACTGAAGTCTTGTTACCTTCCTTCAGAATTAAAGCACGTATGGCAATCAGGTCTGCCTTCGAGACACTCGTCAGTATCCACACACTTGTGAGGCAGCTTGGCGTCAAGGTGGTAACCTTGGTAACAGTCACAGTAGAAGCTGCCAGGGATATTGACACATTGCTGCTCACATTTCGCTCCTCCCATCAAACATTCGTCTTCATCTGCAGATAAAGAATCGTCACCGCTATAAGCAATGGGGAATCTCCTGCGTTATCACATTACTATAGTGTGTTAGTACTTTTTGTTGGGGAAAACAAGTGCAACTCGAGGGTTAGTCAATTTTCTTGGAACTATATAGATTTTGTGCGAGAAAAAAAATAATGCGATGCATGCCATTCGGTCGTTTCTGCAGTACTTCTTTGATGATAACGCTCAACACGATGCATGAATCACATGTCTGGAGTGTTTCTATCTGTAAGTAGCTCAGACAGAATGAAACACCTTTATAATTATACCCCCTCGATAAAATATGTGAATATCAATTATTTATAATGAAAAGCGGATGATCCCAGATCGCAACTTAAGATGGACAGATAAATGCGTGTCCGTTATGTTCAATACATAAAAAGAAATGCACAAGAAGTTTGAAAGAGTTTTAATGTCAAAAGAATACTTCAGTCTATTATCTTAGATAATTAGAAACGGGATCATCATTGGATAACGCAATTCGAGAGTTTTCATTAGCTAAGCCATTATACTGTACCACGCTCTACAAATACGATGAGCATACGCTTAATTTTTTGGGGGCGTTCTTAGTTTTATTTTAATTGAATTTTCTATATTCTGTATTGTTCTGTATCCAACGTGCGCTCATGGAATAATTGTTAAATATGTTATTTTTCATGCAATTGAGGTTTTTGTTCGAATTTGCGATATTACTTAGTTATGTACGAAATTCTCTTTCCCCTTAGCCTCATTTGCAGCCGTTGCATTATCTAGAATGAAGACTAATGTAAATCTAGTACTACAACAAGCAGAAACTCTAACCTCTGCATATTTTCCCGTTAGCGCTGAGCCTGAATCCTTTCCTACACGTACAGTAATAACTGCCGGGTGTGTTAACACATGTATGCTGGCAATGATGAAAGTTCTTCGGCAGCTTGCACTCATCCACATCTGAAAACGATTACGAACACTTTGGTTACTCAGTCGCTTACGTACATTACAGTTTCCATACTCATTTTGCTACTATTAGTACCCACAGTCCAACGCTTGCTGTGTCCTGAAAAAAATTGAGCCAACTGCCACTAACAAATTATCAAAAAAGGACGGAGGTGTTATGGTTACACCCTGGTATCCTTCTAGTCTGCTCTCAGACCGTCTGTTTTGTCTAGTTCGTCGGCATCGCAAGCAAAAGTATTTTAAGCGCAGGGGACTTGAAAAAGCCTGAACGCAAGCGGTGGTCCTGAGGAAAGACAAATTCTTGAATCGCGAATTTTCGAACCTCCCGATAACTTGATCTACAATTCGTTTCCCTCTCCTCAGTCCAACACAGTAATTTTAACTCGTAGCAAAACCAATAAACGCGGCCTGTGGACAGAATATTATCCTTCTCGAATACTTCACCCTCAAAGCGTCTCTTTCAACCTCAAAGTACACTTATACTTAGTTGTAAGGCAAATGAACGTTGAAAGTTCCCAACAATTTTTAAATAAACAGTAATCCTAGTTACTTAATGGTATAGCAACAGGAGGTTATAATTGAGTACACTCCATACTTGCTTATAAACAGTAGTTACTTCATAAAAGTTGCACTAGAGTAAAGCGGTTTCCCTTTACCTTGACACGTGATCCTATCAGCGCCGACTCTGTATCCCTTGTGACACTCGCAGTAATAACTACCTTCTGTGTCACGACACAGCTGTTCGCAGTTGTGATTACCTGTCGCGCATTCGTTCTCGTCTGGAGAGAGAAACTTGAAATTAAATTTCACAGGCCTAACACGTACATTGGTTAAATTTTAGTCCAATTCACATAACAAACAATGGGACAACCGCTATTAAGAAGTTCACCAGCCCTCGCCTGTTTATGAACATTTCGCTAAACGTTCTCGACTCCTAAGTTTTCGTCGCCTAACGATTCAGCAGAGAACGCCAGTTGTCCTGGTGAAGTGGGCTCATGAATAAAAGTGACAGAGGTGTCCGTCCTTCCATTAAGGGGTTAAAATTTTTGGTATTCCAATGTAAATAATCATTAATTGTTTGACCTCCTTTAAAATTTTTGTGGTACCTTAAGGATAATAAGCAGGAAAACATACCATGGAAATTGACACATAAATCAATCAATCAATCAATCAATCAATCAATCAATCAATCATCAATTAATCTCGGAAAGAATTGGCGAAAATGGTGACATGAATTTAAGTCGAGCTCACATACGTCACCAAAGGCTCCTCAGGCACTTTTTTTCCCGCGGTTTTTCCCGCGGTTTGGCATGACTTTCCCTGATCGTAGGCTACCACAAAACGCCATTTTGGTACATGTTAGGGGTTTCTTTGAAAATCACTACGAGCACCCCGTCAATTTTGTTTCCGAGGTCCCCCCCCCCCCCTCCCCTCCTGGAATATTACCCTGGACCGTGAAAGAATACGGCAAGAACTGAGACAATTTACACAATTTTAGACTTACTGATACAAGTCTTGTTGTCGGTGTCGATAACGTAACCATCGCGACAATTGCACTGAAATCCACCAACCGTGTTAACACAAGTTTCCTGACAGCCGCCATTGTTGATTATGCATTCATCTGTATCTGATGAGCAATGGTAGGAACGGCAGATTAAATACCATTAAACCTTTTTCTTTTCTTTCTCATTTTCGCTAGGCAATAATACATAGAAGGAAAAAAAATATTTCGTAGAGGTGGCATTGCCAATCGTAAATTGCGCGCTAGAGGAACGATTCTAATGCCCAAGGAGAAGACCAAAATTAATACTTCGATTCACTTGGACCAAGTTCGCTTCGCTTTCCATCCATTTTTACCTTTTTCCGAATCACGAGGGATGTCATTAAAAAGTTCAAATCAGTTCGATAATTTTAAACCCGCAAAATCTCTCAAGTTGGATTTGTGAAGTGAGGATAGACTTCTTTTACAGAACGTACCACTGATTTTTGCATGATCACTTCACCTTTACAAAAGAGGACGGTAAACTGGAGCCTGTTCCACGCATTCGGTCAGAACAATGCTCCAACAAAATTTGAATAGTAATGCTATCATTTATTACAAAATCATTCAGCATTATTTACCAGGTTTGCTGTTTTTCCCACTTTAAAATAAACTCAAAATAGCTGTCAGGATGTAACTCGAAAACAATGCGGTGAATAATTACTTTCGTTGTGTTTGCCTTTAGTCAACATGTAATGCATATAATACTTCTTCTGTAGTTAATCTAGTGTGAGCCAAATTCTGCGGCGGACTTAGGAGGGGTTCGAACGGCTCCGTCGAACCCCCTAAATATGGAAAAAAAAATGAGACATTATAACACGCTGACTTGGCCTCAGAATGCCGGAAATTTCACTTCCGAGGACCTCATTTTCAAAAACTTTCTGGGGGAGGATTCCTTTAGACGCTCCCTATAGGGGACCGCCTTCGGCATTCGAATCTCGAACCCCCTTCTCTAAAATCCTGTATCCGCCCTACCCAATAAAGATTATTGTTATTGTTTACTATTATTGTACCAAGAACGACGAGCGAAAAAGGTATGGGTACCAGGCATTCGTACAGCGCCCTAAGCAACTTTACGTCCGCAAGATGCTGTAAATAGCAGGAGAAAAACAGCTGGTGGAGGAAGGGGGAAGAGGAGAGATAGAATTCCGTACCTACACAAGTAACCCCGTCAAAATCGAGCGAGAATCCTGGATTACAAGAGCAAACCCGTCCACCGCTCATCACTGAACATATATCACTGCATCCTCCATTGTTTTCAAGACAAGGATTAGCCACAGCTACGTAAAAACAAATAAAAACCAACATATAAATGCTACGATATAACCACGTTCTAAAATTTAACGCCCTGTCCACACTAGCGGTTTCTAAACGTCTGCACTGTCATTTCCGTATAACGAAAGCAACGCTTTCGAGTGTTATACCGTGGAATATCCCACGAGTTACTTGTATTTTCTTGGTAAACTCACGAGCCTTTAGGCGAGTGTGCACACCAAGAAAATACAAGTGACAAGTGGGATACTGCATGATATACCACGGGAGAGCGTTGGATAACTATTTTATACCATGCCAAAGAAAATACAGTGGCCAACACAATCAATGCGACATACGCCGGGCGCCTGATGGGAAGGTTGGATGTCACACCGTCGAATATGCAACGGCTTTCCTGTATTCTGATTGGCTGTATTTTCTGTGGTTCCAGACGTCTTAAAATGCGAAAGATACTCACCCTTAGGCTCGGCAGTATACGAGGCGACGAAGCCAGTGTGCGATATAGTCTGATCCGAGATGAATCTCAGGAAGAGTTCATTGGTGGAAGAGCGGATTGGGCTGGGCATATTGCCACCACAGTATCTGCCAAGGTTTGGAGCATTTGCCGACTTACCATCGAAAATTTCCACATAATCATACTGACAACCTGTAGAATCTAGAGCGGACAAATTACTACGATAAACAAAAGCTGAAAAAGAGAGTGTACATTATGTATCTTTCTCGTTAAGAATATAAAATGTTCTCAAATGGATAGGATTCTTCGTTTTAGAAGTGTAAAACACGTTGAAAATTTTGATTAGCCAAAAGAACAATGATTTTATGTCTCTATGAAAATACCCTAAAAGATACATTATACCCAACTTCAATATATTTCCAGTAACTGGTTTGATTTTCATATCGATCCTATCGGGGCTGAGATAGATGGTAAGAAGCCGATTGAAATACATGGTATGGTCCGGAAAAAAACTGTATCGAGATAAAAAGACTACTAAAAATCGGTGAAACGCTCTTTGAAAGCAGGGTTGCCATATAAAGGTCACGTCTGACCTGAAATGTCAATCATCTCCCGCCCTCAGTCACGTGACCAAATAATTGACAAGCCGAAGTGTTCCCTGATAATTGTTAGGAAAATGCATAGAAGGTAATCTGCCCTATAGTTTCAATGTTGTTTAAAAAGTTTGAAATCAGCGCAGCCACTTTTTGCCTCCCTCCTTCCCTCCCATAGCTTCTCTGGGCTCGTCACGCAATCTCCCTCCGTGACGAGCCCAGAGAACGTCTGGGCAGGAGGCTATCTCTCCCAAGGCCAAGTAAGGTCAATAAAACACACGTCGTATCGACTCACTTTCTGGAGCCTCCAGGTCAAAGTGAGTAAAACGCAGCGTCACAAGTTTGTCCCTGGCGACACAGATAAGGTAAGAGCAATCCAGGGACTCGGGGTGCTTATCGGGATGGTTCGGTGATTTGATCTCGCCGCTCTCTCCATTGAAAGTGCGGCCACAACCTGGCACGGAACAAGCAAAAACATGTTATATTAGTTTGCAGGGTTTTGCAGTAAGAAATAGAATTGCTGACTTCTTGCTTGGAAAAAGGGATTTTTAATGTTAGCGGAAAGAATTAAAAACATGGTTATCGTTTAAACCAATCTGTCAGAGAAAACATGGCCATAATATCTTCGGAATTATCTCTTTATATGCGCAGCACAAATACTATTTTTTCAATGTAACCCTATATTTCAACGTTTGGATTGAAAGAGCAGGTTTTCAGAAAAGTGAATCGTTTGCAAGTGATGGTTTTGACGGGAACTGCACACGCGCAGTACGTTTGACCAATCTAGATTACTGTCTAAAACTTTCTAGGCCATGAAGTTCGTCACACAGGCTTCCTGTAAAAAATATAACCACGTGTCAATTCGCTGATCATCATAATTTTTTAATTGGCGCAGACGTTTGCATAGCTTTTAGAAATAGTGTGACCCGGGATTGGCTAAGTTATTCGGCGCAATTATTACTTTGTGTATTTCGAAGAATGGGGCTCCCCTTTGGCTTCCAAGTATCGTTTATCAAGAAGTATGAATTACCGATCGACTCGCGAAATTTCACATTAAAATAGAGGTGGTTCATCATCTGTATCTCATTTGCTGTAATCCATTATATTACAATTTTACAGTATATCCGTTTTGTTTCTATCATCTACCAGCATCTGTCTAGCATCTGACATGACCGAGAATAAGGTTGACGACCCATTTCGTGGAATCCGCGCTCAGGCTGATGCTTAAGTTACACTGGGCTTCGTTCCAAATGCCATACCTGACTTGGTGAACTCCAATTTGAAGCCTTTGTACGAAACGGAGAAATCTGAGTGGAACCTAAGGAGGAGACGTGAACCGGTAGACACGATAGGATCGGGTACCTCATCACCACATAGCTTGTTCAATAGGTTGGTTGTTTCTCTTGTTTCACCGTTGTAAATTTCCAACGAGTCATACTCGCAGTTATTGCTCGTTTCCAACTAAAAAATGCACAAAACGGTCAGCGTGTTAGTTTTGATGGAAGTTCAAAACTGACATAAACAAAGATGTTCAATATGATCGAGCCCAAAGACAAAAGTTTGGCACACAATATATATATATATATATAGGATTATCATTCAAGGGAACTGATGTGATATACGAATAGATTTTCTTTTGATCATTTTCAGTATAAAAAAAAAAAAAAAAAAAAAAAATGCGTTGGCTATAAGTTTTTTTCTTTCCATATCCAAAGTAAGGAATTCCAGCAACCGAAAATGTGGGTATAATTACAACACTTTTGTATCCATCAATACATTTATGATACAGTCGACTCCCGATAATTCGAACCTTCAAAGGAAATTGAAAAAGGTTCGAGTTATCGGGAGTTTAGAACAAATAACTGGAAAGAAGGAAAGAAAAAACGGGTGTTAAATGTTTTTCTATTCATGCAGTGTACAAGTTAATCAAAGTTAATTACAGAGTAGAGAAGTCGAGTGAGAATAAAACAATATATCCTAAATTACTTTATAAATCGGGACGAAACGTAATGTGAAAAATATAACAAAGGAAAGCAGCAGGGAGAAGTCCAGGAACTGTGAACGGTACAGGTTTTTTCACACGGCTGCTTCAAAATAAATTTAATCTTTTGGACTACATTACACTGTTTGTTTTGATTTGTCATGTATTGACAGATATGGTTCGAGTTATCAAAGGTAAAATTATACAGAAAATGACCTTAAGGGAAACGAAAATTGCTTCGAGTTAGCGGGAGGTTCGAGTTATCGAGGGTTCGAGTTACCGAGGGTAAAATTAAAGTAAATGTACGACGGAAATGCAGGGGAAATCGATTTTGGTTAGAGTTAGCGAGGATTGAGTTATCGGGAGTCGACTATACGTATTTCCACTCATAATATTTATCTCTACTTTATAATCAGTATTTCTATTTCAATATGAATAACAAAAACAACGAAGTGGCCTATAGTCAAACATTGGTTACTCACAAATTGACATCATAATCATTTCAGTTTCGGTTTGACTAGGACAAAAGACATTACGTATGATACGTCTCTCCCTTTCTAGCAGAAGGTCAGACATGAATTTATAAACTGATAATGATAGTTTGTTTCAGGAGAGGCTGAAGGTGTAAAATGGGAAATGCAATTTTCCTATATTTTCACCAGGAAAACGGGTTTTGGGTCAATGGGAACGAAAATGGGAATGGAAATGGGATATGGGCAAAAAATAGGCTTGCACACCCATAAATGGGCTTCCCCTCTCCCCCTGCCCCCCTGCATCAGGGCCGTCTTTCAGAGAGTAATGAGGACTTGGGTCTTAAAACGCCCAGTTCACATATAATTATAAGAAACATTTAAAATTTTTCTGGTGAAAAAGAATGTTAGTTGTGTATCACATTTAATTTCTTAGAGGAGCTATGCCTACAACTGTCAATAATATAAAGAAAAATAAAGCAATAAAAAAGCATAACTTTAACGGCAAACTTGCTTGATTTTGGTAAATTTGTTGAGACATATTTTCCGTTTGTTGACGAAATAAGTTGAGTCGATATGGCTGATATACATTGACCATTTTCATCGTAATACAACACTGCTGTAGCAAAAAAAAAAAAAAAAAAAAAAAAGTAACAGAAACACACGAGTTTTTCTCACACCTGAAAGTCGACAAAAGTCAGTGTGATGCGTGAGCCATCGTCGGCGATAATTTTCCATTCGCAGTTGGCGTTATTAGGGTAGCGCGTGGGAAAACCAGGACTTTGAATTACACCAGAGTCAGCTGTCAGATCTCCACCACACTGACCTGAAACAGAAGAGCAAAATATATAAACCCAGCTGTTGTTGCTTCTCGAATTTGATAAAGTGAACCATTATGTTTCTTACTAAATGCTTCTTCTTTTTTCCTTGAGAAGAAAAAGAAAAAGAGCTATTATGGCTTTAACATCCCATTCAGTTGGAGTGAATCGTTCCCGCTTTAGTTAAACGTCAACGCCATCTATTATATCCTAAATTACTGCTGTTGTTCTATGTACAGTTATGTGGTTGTTGTCTTTCAAAACGGACTCCAACAACTAATGGCTAATTTTTTATTTATTTGTTTTTGGTTTTCTATTTTACTGACGGTATTATCCAATATTATTATTGTTCCTTATTTTGTTTATAAGTTATGACATGACAGGGACAAAAACAAAATCATAATACTTGACCAAGGACAACTTCCACCTAACCCTGGAATAAGTACAGTGGAATCCCGAATTCTCAAACCCTCATTTTTTCAAATCTCCCGATAACTCGAACCAAAAGTCGTTTCCCTATTGTCACTGTAATTTTACCCCCGATTTTTCGATTTTGCGATTTTTCGAACCAATTTTCGTTTCCCTTCGATGTTCGAAAAATCGGGATACCACTGTACTTCAAGCGCAGCTTCTCCTATATAGTGGCGCTGCTTTAAGGAATTTTCAAGGTTTTCGACAATGCAAGAAGATCAAAACCCACTTTTCTTTCTCGGCGTCCCACGCGGCAATCATGAGGCCCCAATTTTTTTTTAGTGGGGCTGGGGGTGGGGGGGGGGGGGGAAGGGAGGGGGATCCCATATACCGTTAATTTTTGGTTTAAATATCCTATATCCCGTTAATTTCAATTTGAACTATTCACAATTTTCCTACTCGATATCCCAGTAAATATATAGATAAATAAGTATTTTAATTTTGCACCTTGAAGAAGCTC
Source organism: Orbicella franksi (assembly GCF_964199315.1). Taxonomy (NCBI): domain Eukaryota; kingdom Metazoa; phylum Cnidaria; class Anthozoa; order Scleractinia; family Merulinidae; genus Orbicella; species Orbicella franksi. Next base: position 11,700,962 of record NC_138153.1, read on the forward strand.
TTTTTATTTCTTTATCGATTTGGTGTGGTTTGTGTAGCCACGAGATTATTCATCGATTACCCAATGATCATCGATAATAATCAATGTCTAATCAACTGATATCCCATCGATTACCCATTTGTTGTTTTTTGATGCCAGTGATGTCATCGATTAGTACTGTCTGGTTAGAATTTCCCAGTACAGCATCGATCAAGGATCACTGAACACTTTCGAAGACAGTCACGACCAAAGAGATTCGTGCAACATATAAACAGAACGTTTTATCATAGTTAACTATGGTTAACTATGGTTTTATTGGCAGATGTACAGTTGAACCCCGCTATTTCGCACACTCGTGATCAGGGGAAACGAAACAAAACAAAAAAAAAAAATCGAAATAGCGGGAGTTCGAAGACGCTGATGGCGATAGTAAAGGCTGGTAAAGTGAAATGGTTTGGATTTCGAAATAGCGAGGAATTCGTAATAACCGAGTTCGAATTAACGAGGTCCAACTGTATAGTTCTGTTATGAACATACAGCAGTACGTTAAGACTTATTTTCCTTACAGTTGTTATCTGCATAATTTCTTTAGGATGGCACTGCCGAACGACTCAGTACCGTAGCACTGAAACCCTTCCAACGTGCTTCAGCAACAAGGACATTGCTGAGGAAGGAAGACCGTGAAGAAGGAACAAATTCACACTGATCTGGGAAGTCCACAACGCAGAAATGTCGAAACTGTGTACGAGCTCTTTTAATGCGGTTATATTCACGAAAAGCCTCTAAGAATCATTCGAAACCTACAAGTTCTCGTCTTCGTTTCTGTATCATCCTCACTTCCTTTAGTTTGTCTATCTTATAAGACTTCTTGACAAACAGAGCTCTGACTTCTGTGACAATCAGATCTTTCGTCTAAAAGATGTGATTAATCTACGAGGTTGATTTCAAGGATAAGAATGTAGTAAAGAGACGCGGTAAAAGTCATTTCAATCGTCCCACTTACCGTCTCTCCATCTTTGGTGAGACGAACGTCGATGGGTTCTTGGTAGGATCGCGTTAGAAGCCAAAATCAAACTCGTAAAAAACCTACCAAAATACAAATACATTTACATCCGTTAACAAATGAAGAGATAAATGTATCGACTGATTTTCTGTCAATGACTTACGTGCACCAGAGCAACGAGGCAGCCATATTTCAGCCTGCTTCAAAGACAGGAAGATCGAAGCTTACTTCACTGTTATTTTTGACGCGGTTATCAGGGGTAACCCTATACCTTATTGACCAGCTTTAGTTACTTCTGGAACGGATCCACGATTTTTGCCACATTTTTGTCGAGATTACTACTCAAAGCTGTGTTGAGCTCAAACGTTATCAGCTCAAGTTTTCAGATTTAATAAATAAGTACTTGCTTATCAGCTGATAGGCCAAAAAGAGCCTTGGGACTTTGAAATTGCTATCGGTGTAAGAAATTTTGTTGATGTTTGGGAGGAAATCCCTGGGGAATTGATGGATTATTATAAAAATATGTCTTGTCTCAAGTATCATCTGACAATGGGCCAAATGAGAAACTGACACCATACTACAGCTAGCGCATTGGGTCTCGATTCACTGCTGTTGATCGGTGTGCGTTGAAAACCTTTTCTCGTTTTCGTCTGTGAATTTTGTCTTCTTCAAGGCACAGATATGATAGGCAATCGCGGATTGTTCACCTTTGGGTAAGACTGATTATTCCTAAAGTCCTAACGCACATGCTGTAGTGCAAATCAGTGCTGCGTGAGCGTCTGTTAGAAGTTCAGTAAAACGACAGGATCGGAAGTGCGAAATTGTAGCCGCAATCTAGAAAAAAATAAGACTCTAATTGTGTTTTTATACTTCTGTTGGCATTCTACAGGCTCCAGTTATCGCTTTTTTCCATAACCGTAGCAAGACAAGGGCAGGGATCGCGTACATGTAAGTCAAATATCTTTGCCAGCATTGATTTTAATCAGATCGCATAATTTAATGTGCGATTAAGATCGATATCAATGTGTTTTCGTCACATTCTTTCTCTTAAATTATCAGTGAGACTGAGCAAATTATGTGGGTACACTAAATATAACGAGTCCTTACTCTGTCAATTACAAATGTTGTTTGAACGGTTATATGACGCACGCGAAATGGAAAATCCTGCGTGAGACACAGGTCAAGTTGTCAGAAGCATCCTTTTGTCCTCTTTCTTGAAGGATGTTCCGGTCTCAGACTAAGGAGACAAAAAAAAAAAACTATATCACAAAAATTAAAGGTGAAATTGTTCAATAGTCTTTGCGGTTCAAAATCGATCAATCGGAGAACACTACTAAGATTAGAACTTAAGAAACCAGTCAAGTCTTCTTTTCTATTCGGGACAATTTATAGACAATTCTTATGAAATTATTCCGGAAACAGAACTTTCTCAGCACGTCTTCGAATAAACATTTTCTTTTGTATCTAGTTAAGTGGAGTTGGACACGAACACAGTCCTGACTGCCCCACTGCTTTGATTTACAAGCGCCACCGATAACATTAATGCAAAAGTTTTTTTTTAACATTCACCGACGTTACTAATCGAACTGTTCGAGCGATTGTGTTCGATTAGTTCGATAATTGATGACAATCGAACCAAGAAATTTCAGAAATGTGTGCGAGGAAGTTCGGATAGCGGTCAATTTCCGAACACAATCAAAAAATCTAAAATTTAGCCTAAATACCACCAGATATTTGAACAGCCTGTCTTAGTCTGAACCGCTACGAATAAAGAATTAATTATATGACGTAATATATTTATTGAAATAATGTTTGGGCATGCATGGGAAATACACTGATTTTACAAATGAAAAGATAGACCGACAGCAAAATCGAAAAATCTTGAGAGTGACGCTGTAGGTCCATTCCATTTTATGATTTGTGTTTTATCAGCCTAGGTAGTTTTAATAACCCAACCAGCCTGCGTAGCGGGTGACTTTATTGGTGAGCACGAGTGCGAGCTGACAGCGAAGATTAGCCTCCTCCAATTTTCCTCCGCTGGTCTGTGGTCGACGGTTGTTTTTTCAATCACAATGTCTCAACGTGATCGAACTCAATCATGCAAACTACATGTATGCGACCTCAATCGAACACAATCGAGAGCAAGCGAACATGTGATTGTTAGAGTTCGATTGTGTTCGATTACCGAACTCAATCGAACTCAACTGGGTTCGATTTCGTTCCATTAGTAACGTCGAAATATTCCCACCGGGATTATAGGCAGGAATAGATCAACAGTGTCTTTAAGCAATTCCGGTATGTATTCGTAATCTTCAGAAAATTACGGAAAATCTAAAACCGCATTCGCACGTGACAGCTCTGAACTATTTCGTATAATTTCTCACAGTTTTATACAAGCAAATGAAGGTTGCGCTAAATTTTACCGCATTTATCAAAGATTGGTCAAATGGTGTTTCCACGAACATAACCCAACGCCAAACATCATTCTGAAATTATTTTGAGCTGTCAGCGGTGCTCGATTTGGGCTGAAGAGTGAACGTAATGTTTAACTCACTAGCAGCCTCTCCTTCGAGTGAAAAACCGGCAGTAACAAGCGTGAGGAAAATCAAAAAGCTTTTGAGATAACTCGTGATAATCACCATAAATAGGTAACATCATAATGGCCACTAAAACAAGTTATTTGGTGGGCAAATTGAGTGTTTTCCATCAGTAAATGACTGCAATTTGACTGTAAGCCGCTGTGCGAATCATTTGTGCCCGCGGTGACCGTCAAACAAAACGGTGGGCGACTGTGAGTTCTTCATGAATAATTCATCAGCTGCAGGTTGGCGAAGTGGTAGACTGAGTGCCAGCAGTCTCTCTTTAGCTCGAAAATCCGTTGGGAAGAACGTAAACCGAACAGGGCCGGGAGCTGGAGTAGCGCGGGCGTCGGAAGACTGGCGGCAACCTGAGACCAGCTTATTTTAAGAATGTGCACAAATATGTGTCAAATGGCCATTTTTGCAGGGGGTCCTCCTTTCTGCCATAATCATTCACTCACTCAGTAAACTCAACATTTTTGCCAAGTTTCAGGGAAATCGGTCATTTGAGCTGTATCACCTCCTGCCTGGTTCTCTCATGGACACGCTCAGCTTTTATTGTAGAACTTATTTTCTGTAATTTTCAAGTTTAATGAATGTTTGTTTTAATTCATTTTTAGCATGCGGGGGAACGTACGGCGGAAGGGAAGGGAAAATCAAGTCACCAGGCTATCCCGGTAATAATTACCCCGGAAGGTCCAACTGCCTGTACAAGATCACAGTTCCCAGAGGCTTGAGAGTCAAAGTAAAATTCCAGAATTTTAGCGTTGAACCTGCTGGATCAAACCCAGGTAAGTTTAAAATTAGTTGTACATGCCGTGATGAAAAACTATCCTTTGTTGCTACCGCGAGGTACAGGACAATCCTGAGATATAAATATTTATAAACGTGCTGTTCAGCTTTCCAGTATTTTGACAAAATGCTGCCCCGTCTCCATTCCTTAATCACCACTTAGCTCTCTCTATTATCCTTAGCTCCCCGTCTCTTTCCTGACCAAGTATTAAAGATGACCGTCAGCTTGTCTCTTCTAAGCCTGCACCAAACAATTTTCTGTAATATATCTTCTCCTGAATTGAGAGAGGCATTGTGAGATAGATGTCTTGCCAAAGAACACAATGGAACGACTAAGATCAGTTGCTGGACTCACCCCCCTTCCCCCTTGGAAAAGTTCAATAAAAATATTTCCTGTATTTCATGTGAGCTCGATAATGTATCTAGACTTAAAGTAGCTCAATCACGGTCTTTTGGCGACGTACAAATTAAAATTACCTTAAGTTGAAGGAAACCTGAAAATAGTAGGTTACCAAGTTAGAAAAACACCAAAGAGATAATAATAAATCATAAAGGAAAAAGGATGGTAAACGATTGAAAAGATTAACGCGGATTACAAACGACGAATTTAAATCATTCTGGCTAACTTTTTCAAGATGCGCTAGCCGTGACGTAGCTCCTTTAAAAACGATTCCTGGTTGTACATGGGATTAAAATTAGATCAGTGTCCAAGGAAAAAGTAGACGGCTTCAGGTGGGCTAATCGACGTTAATCCTGGGTCGATAGTTAATCAACCTTTCTAAAAATGTATCTGTTGTGTAAAACTGTTTTCATTGCTAATATTTCGAGCAGTTTGACATATACGATAAAAACAAAATTGAAAGGCCAAAAAAAGACTATTAACAGACTAACGAAAAAATAAGAAGTCAGAAAAGTAGCAGAATTACAATCAAAATGCAGGCTTACCTTGGATTAGCTCAATCGTCCTTTGAACAACTGGATCCAGAATACAAAATTTTTCCTTCCCTTTGATTCATTGCAGTGGGATATTGCTACGACTACGTTGAAGTCCACGATGGTCCGTTGATCCAGAACCGTTCGCTTGGAAAGTTCTGCGGATATCTGAGACCCTTCAGCATCTTTTCTACAAGCAACGCTGTGCTCATTCGATTTTACTCTGATCAGTCAAAAAATTACAAGGGTTTCCAATTTGTCTATCACGCTAAACGTAAGTGGTGACAAGATACAAGTAATAGTTTTTGTAATTCTTTGGGTGTTGTATTGTAACGACTCGCGCGACGCTGCTAAGCGTCCTTGCAGCGCATTGCTGGTGAGGCTACGTTCGGAGCGCTTATGGGCTCTCGAGCTTTATTAAACAGATTGCAATTTGAAAGTCGCAAACGCTTTGATTATTACTTTTGCGGTATTCAGTTTCTTTGCCTTTTCCCTGTACTGTGCGTCAGCTTCCATGGAGTCCGACGTGTAAGTTTGACGCTTGATGGAGGAAAGGATAGTACTGGCTACGAAAAGCATACCTTGTCCCCCCCCCCCCCCCCCTCCCCCCATTTTTTTCGCTTTTTAGATTTTGCGCTCGCGGTGATTTATTGATGCGACTTTCCTGCGTTTTCCATTACATCCATTGTTTCAACTACCATCAATATTTCCACTCTCAACAGCACTACCAAGGAACCAACAACGGACACTACCATCTACCACAGACCCCCCAACTGCAGCTCGAGTGGTGACCACCACCAAGCCTTCATGTCCTTCAGGGAAATTTCAGTGCAGAAATGGCAAATGCATTGATACGAAATGGCGGTGTGACAGTTACGACGACTGCAGAGACATGTCCGATGAACTAAACTGTCCTTGCCACAGCAACCAAATGACCTGTGCTAATGGGGCGTGTGTGAATAAGATATGGATATGTGATGGCAGCGATGACTGTGGAGATAACTCGGACGAAAAGAACTGCAGCGTACCCACATCTTCTCCATGTAAGGGACGGACCATTATTTTTCTTCAGGGAGCGGGGAGAAGGGTTGGGCAATTGCCAAAAAAATGTCCTGCTGAGCAAAAACTACTGGGAAAAAAATCGTCATTATCGTTAAAAAAATTTTCTTATACAAGCTATTGCCCACCAATTAAAATAATGCACAACATAAAGGTGAGAATAAAATTTCATTTCCCAGAAATGCCGCAAGAAAACAGTGTTCTTTTTCCATAAAATAAATCCTTTAGTGACGGAGCTTTTCCGATCAAGATGGCTGGATATTGGCGTCGTTTTTTTTTTTTTTTTTTTTTGCGTGTTTATGGAACTCGACTCTAATGGTCTCAGTCCATGAACATACACAAAAAAAATCGGCCACTATCCGGCCATTTTGACCTCACGCTTGGGCAGCAACCTAGAATCTTTTTTATTGACGGAGGTGACGTTTAGAAGCAATCAATTAAAACTAAGAACGAAATAATTTCAGTAACTTTAATCTTTGTGTTGTGTTGCATCGTCAGTGAAGTGTTCTGTAAACAACGGAGGATGTGAACACAAATGCACGGAGGTCTACGTTGGAAAAAGAAAGACCATATCGTGCACTTGCAAGCGAGGTTACAGGCTACAGCCAGACGGCAAAAACTGCGCTGGTGAGGTTATAACATTCTGCGATTTTGCAAATTTTGAACAATGTGATATCATGTAGGTGGTAATTCTGGGACGTGACCTTGCAAAAGACTGTTGGCTGTGGCACAATGACCATCAACCCGGGGAGGTATACGTATTGATCGATATGCAGTCAATGTACACAGTGACACCGGCTGACCAAACGATTTTTCCCCGATCTATGAAGATGACTTGCCCTTGGATTGTAGAAATATCACTCATAAACGACAGCCTTTTCTGATTTCAGATTTTTTATTGTTTTGTACCGTTGCCATTACTTTTAACAATCAATCTATAAATAAATATTACATAATATTACCAACAAAAACACAGAAACAAAAAACACATTACAATAAATGGAAAATAAATTTGCGCAGTATCCAAAGTAGCTAAGGCTTTCGGGTTGGTCACTGCCACGTTAAGTTAAGTAGCGTAGACAAAATGCGAATATAATTAAAAAACAGTGCAAGCAATTGTTAAAAAGGCAACTTAAAACTGCTAAGCCTCTACATTCAAAGATATGAAGGTATTCATTATGTTTCCAGGATAGCCGTTTTAGTAGTTCTATGATCATCTTTAAGAAATACATCAAGTACAAGAGATGATCAAGGTACCTTGAACTTCTCTTGATCAAGTAGTAATTTCTTTCTTTCTCCTGCAGACATCGACGAATGCAGAGTGAGTAATGGAGGATGCCATCAACTGTGCATGAATGTTCGTGGTGGTCGCGTGTGCGCATGCAGGAAAGGCTACTTTCTTACTCGCAACAAGATCAAGTGTGAAGGTACAACGAGCAATGAGTAACTGTAACTTTGGTCATTTTGGCTTTCTTGAAACAACAACAAGAAAATATGTGGCAATAACGATGACATAAAGGAGCTAAGTCACGGTTTACGCATCTTGAAAAGCTTGGCCTAAGGTTTTCAAGATCGTTGTTTGTTATTGTTATCACGTCTTATTATTGCTATCTCTTTATTGCTTCTCTATCGTAGTAAGTTATTATTTTCAGGTTTCCTTCAATTTAAAGGTAATTTTGCATGTGCCCAAAATAGCTCAAAATAACGTGTCTGAGCTTCTTTGAAAACACGATGTATCGCGCAGAACGGGCGATTCAGCCAGGCTTAGCGTAAATCGCTATACACGAACATGGAGGGCGAGACGAGTTATTCCGATCTCCAGCGCGCTTCACGCTCGGTCTCGTGGTCGGCGCTCGTTTATTTTGTTCGGCACTTTGCTCTGCAAAACCGCCTTTCTATTCTGCGCGATTTAAGCAATAGGGCACAACACGAGGTGGGTTGAGAGAATTCGAGACAGTTATGCAAACCCTCGACTAAATCTCGGGTTTGCATAACTTTCCAGAATTCTCCCAGTCTCCCGAGTGTTAAGATGAGGCTATGTAAATGCGGAAAAAGGCCTCTATTGCTTTTATAAAATGATTCTCAAAAATACGCCCGAATCTAAAACGTCACAACCGTGTTTACGTACTCTCAACTAAACACACCTATCGACCAATGAGGGCGCGCGTAGTAGTTTAGTTATTTTATAAAACGCAATCTCGTTTGCATTCCAAGTTTTCCTTCATGGAAGCTTACATTTCCACGTACCTTGCCATATCCTGAAATTTTTTCCGTGTAACCGTTCGAAGGAGATGATCTGATTGGTTCAAATAAAAATTCATAATAACTAGGTAATGTACGGAATAAAAGTCTGTAGTATAAACTTCGCGGTTTATGCGCCTTGAAAAACAATACGTCATTTCAATATGTTTGCGCCATCGATTTGTTTTATAACTCAGATATAAATGAATGCACTAGCAACAATGGCGGCTGCAATCACGACTGCATCAACACAGCTGGAGGCTTCCGCTGCAGATGTTACCCTGGATTTGAATTCGAGAGCAGTAACAACAAGAAATGCCGAGGTGTGATGTTCCGTTAAGCGTATTTTTTCCCCTAATTTATTATTCTATTTGGTTATTCGGTTTTTTTTTTAATATGCCTCGAGTAAATCCCCATGAATACTTAGTACAAATGCTCTTTGATCATTTGATTTGGTTTTGTTGATTCTATTGTTTTATTTAGCTGCATCGAAACTAAGCAAATACTGTCTAAGTTACGTACATAACTACAATGATCTCTCGGGTCTTTTAATCTTTCTCTCGCAGTTCAAATTTATGGTTTAAATGTTCACTAGAGTAAAAACAACAACAAGAAAACAAACAAACAAACAAGCACTAACTTAGAAGTTAAACATTGTCACCCCTATAATTGCTCCAAGGCTCTTTGAGCGTTCGCGACTGGAAGCGATAAGGGAAACTGCTTTAGCAGGCTTGGTTTTGTTGCCAAATTGATTGATCGGTCGATTGATCGACTGATTGCTTGATTGATTGTTGTTGGATTGAATGATTTTTGATCATTAGATATCAACGAATGTGATATCAACAACGGAGGGTGTAGTCACAGTTGTTTGAATTCAGCTGGAAGTTACCAATGTCAGTGCCCTGCAGGCTATCGGCTTCTGAGTGACACCAAGACGTGTGTAGGTAAGACAAAGGTATCTCCTTAATACACGAACCTCATTGCAACAAAATAATTGGGCACTGAAGGTCTCACCTCGACCTGTTCGCGCTTCGCAATCTGTATTCGATCGCGTTCTACGCTCTCCAACAGAGCGTACGGGCTGGGCGGAGGGGAAATTCTGAATGTTTCCGGGCAAAACGTTCGTGGTTCAGGCAACAGCACTTGGAAGAAGACATTCCAACCGGTGTCAAGCTTTGTGGACTACTTCCACTTCCTCTAACGTTTGCATTGCGGACGGACTTAGGCAAATGATACGAGGGATCCAGGTATTATGTTTGGAAAAGCCACATATCGGTTAAGCTTAAATGCGTTTGTTGAAAATCCACATAAAAGACGGGCACCATACTGGGGTGAGAATAAGACATCTCAAGAATGAGCGCAGACACTGTCAATATCAACTTTGCTAGTTTCAAACTTAGATACACCAAATACTCGTCTATTTCAAACATTTTCGTCAACATTTTAAGTCTTTGATCAGTGGCATTGACCTCTTCATCCGAGTCATTGAATAGAAATATGTTATGGTTTCGCCAGAACTTACATGTATCTGTGAAACAATATAAGCGCAGTCAACAAATCTTGCATTTCCTCTTCATACAGATATCGATGAATGTGCAGTAAATAACGGCGGATGTCAGCATGAATGCACAAACACTCTAGGGAGCTTTATTTGTAGATGCTCTGATGGTTACTACGAGGACATCATGGATCCCTCCAAGTGCATTGACATTGATGAGTGTGCTTTAGGAGTGCCTGCCTGTTTTGACTGTGTCAACACACCAGGAAGGTAAATTGCGCGTTGTCGATGTCGCAAGTAGTATCATCAAAAGCGAACACCAATCAGCTGTCCATTGGAGTGGGGTGGGGGCAGAGGGGGGGGGGGGGGAGACGGCAGGGCGTCTCATTTCCATTTTCTTTCGGTAGAACGCTTTGAATAGTGACGTTTGCGATGGGACACATCCGGGAATTTCCGAACATTCACGGTCGTTCCTGTCCAGTTTGACTGAGCATCAGGTGACCGTGTGTTTTGGCCTCTACACTAACATGAACAGAACAGCACAAGCGAGATTGAATTAAACTTAACTCGTTTGTTAATGTGAGCAACCCGTCTAAGTCTGCCTTCCAAACGCCCACTTATTTCGGCTTGCTTTAGAGGAGTATCACTTAATTGGTCTGTTGGTTCCAGATTCAACTCCTCCACGCTTTGTAAATGGCCACTGACTGGTCAGCCTAACAGCAGTTGGGATTTTTAACAAGTTTATGTTCAATTTACAACATTTGTTTACTTGTTTCGGTGTCCCCAATTTAGTACAGTAGTGCTAAACACTTCCACACTTGAATAAAGTGATTAAAGAAAATTAATTATTTACAAGCTAATTTTTTGTTCCTTTTCTCTGTTTCCATTTAGTTACGAATGTGACTGTGATTCTGGCTTCAAACCAAACATCAACAAAACACAATGTTTGGATTTCGATGAATGTGCTTCGCAAAATGGAGGCTGCGGAGAACACAAATGCTTCAATAATTATGGAAGCTATACTTGCCAATGTAACCCTGGTTACCAGCTTGATCCCAAGTAAGCAAACGGCTGTTTTTAGAAAGGTTGCCTTACAAAACCATAAACGCGAACGCGTATGTCGAAAGGTATCATGGTTAATGGGGGTCTACGTTTGCTTGAGTGTAACTCAAGGTGTTTCAGCGTGGTAGAAAGAAATAGCGCAAACGCCTGTGCTTATCCTTTCTCTTTCCTTCGTGCTGAAACACTGTGAACCTCAATGAAGTAACGCTAAACTATTACTATCCATAGTACCAATCGTTTTTGCGGTTTTCGTGAGCGACATTTGTCGAAAGAGCTGTACGGAGGGCATTGCCGACCATTATGTTGTTACAACTCAAGATTGTTAGTTTTAGGAAGCATCCAGTCACGAATATTAACTACTCGTTAAATTTAAATGCCGATCACTGATAAGAGTTTGTGAACGATCGAACAAAGTTTTATCTACAACTATTTCTAATGGCTACCAGGGGTGACAGGAAAGACTTTTAGATCCACGTTTACCGCAAACGGCGAACGGCTTGGGGTCACGTGACCAGAGCTAGACGTCACGTTTGAGGTTTTCGACTCGCATTTTGAACGTCAACAGGTAGGTTTTCACTTGAGTCATTTACCTCAAGCGTTACTGCCTTGAATTTTATTTTATGCCACGTACAAATGCTGAAATCAAATAAAGTGACCCTTTTTTTACAAATTGGTTTTAATTTTTAGGCAAATAATCAATTGCCTAGCGTTTTGTTGTTGTTTGTAGAAAAGCACTGATCCTAAGTGGAAATCCAATATGGCGGCGGCTTAAGTTGAATGTGTGATTTATGATCGATGCTTTATTTCTTTAGAAAGCTACACATGTTATAAAACATACTATTTTGTGTCAATTTTTTTAATTTTGACAATTTCCAATGCATTGACAAGATGATTTCTATTCGTAAGAACTTACTCCAATCTAACTCGAAGAACGTCTGAACGGGAACGGCACACGTCTAACCTCAAACCGCAGTTAGACGTTTTAGGTAAATGTGGATCTAAAGATCTCTAATAAAATAGCATGCATGTAACTTGTGGTTAGCGCAGTAAAACCGAGTCAAGATCTAACCAGTGCGTAGTGGCTCTGGCCACTGCAGTCAAGTGAATAACAGGGAGAACCTAGGCAAAAAAAAAAAAATGTTAATGACAAGGAAATATCTAGATAAGAGGGTGAATCCCACATATATATAGACCTCAAACCCAAGGTAATCCCTCGTGTTATTTTTAGACATACATGTAGTACCCAGTTCTTCCAAGGATGTTACTCGCGCGACGCGTGGACACTCTCGCAACTACCTGAGACGAAATGGCGGGAATTGCGAAAAGTCATTTTATGTTTTGATTTTCAAAAGACGTTTCATAGCATAGACGCTTTCTGCACTCTCAGCCCTCTTTATGTTCGGCTGGGTTTTCGTGTGCTTTGTGCTTGTTTGACTGGTCATTCTTTTGCCGTTCATTCCATTTCAGGGAGTTAAATAAGGAAACCGCAATGGCAACGGCAAGCGTACAATGGCTGTGTAAGCGTGCGTTTTAATTCTTTGTTCATTTGTTGGCCGTTCTTCACAAGAACAACAACTTGAAATGGTCAAATTCTGCCTATGTAAGAGAACATGAACTACGACGGCCAAACTTTTTCAAATTTTGACACTGTCTTACTATATTCTGTTTGGGATATCTCCGACAGTGATTGACAAACTGAATTAATCTAAATTCTTGCGAGATTCGTAGGTTGAAAACTGTTTGTGCAGGGGACATCTGTCTCTTATTTAAACTCCTATCAAAGTTTCGAAATGTATTCAAAACATAGCGAGGGCCGAAGCTCCTTTGCTTCTTTGATATTAATATGTCAAAGAAGACATCCCCACGACGTGGGAGGTTTTCCTTCGCTTTGAAACGAAATGAAACATAAAAAAAAAATCCTCCACGAAAACATCCACGCAACGCGCGAGTAACATTCGCGGAAGAACTGGGTACCATGTCTAAAAATAACAGATAAGGGATTACCATGGGTATAAGGCTGTTAGTGGGGATTCACTCTCTTACCTTGATCATCTCTTGGTAATGATCGACCCTTGCTGATTTAACAAAGCACGACGCAGGAGATTTTTGTTGTAATAACCTGCTCACAGGTCGTATTTTATATGCCTGTGACAGGACGTGATTGGTGCAAATCAAACCCGTAACTTGCTTCCGATTGTTGGAAGGTGAAAGTTGTATGCGAATTCGTATTGGGAGAGCAGCGCGCGCCTCAAAGGAGGGTCTTAAAGTGCCACTGAAACGAAATTTTTGCATGTGAGATTTTTGCTTAGTAATAAAGTTTCAACCTTACTTGGAAACACTGCAAACTTTTTTTTCGCATACGGTAAGCGAAAACTGCTTTTTCAGCCATTCGAAGTTTTCGGCGGCCATTTTGGCGCGGCCAAAACAGTCTAGTGACGTCACTGGTTGTATTACTCTCATGCTGTGCTGAAAATTTAGAGTGATTATGGGAGAAGAGATTACTGTTCGAAGCCCCCCAAAAAACATCTTAAGGACATCTCAGAGCTGTAAAGCAGATAATAACAGTAGCTTTAGACATGAAGAGGTCGAGAGTCGATCCTGGGGCTTTCCAGTCTATTTAATTGGATATTTGCAGGATATTTTATGTGAGCAAGCAAACGAGTGGGAGCTCTTAGATCGCGAAATGATCGGGACTCTTGGTGAAATGGCCAGCACTCAATTAAACAATATCTACACTCATAAAGTAAAAAAGACATGAAAACAAGAGAAAGCGGCTTTTGAAAATATTATCCGGACTGCTGCTGCACGAATCGCAGCGAAAACGCTTCGAGTTTTCGAGTCGCTTCGCTTCGAGGAAACCGGACGCATTGTGAGTTTCACAGCGGACGAGATTGTGCCACAGTGACCTTTAGTCCAGTTATGTCTGCTACATCCTACAAGTTATCACAACAGCAACAATTTAAGGAACCCTCTTCTTTTATATGAGGGAGGGAATTTAAACTATAAAGGTAAACTAAGCTGCCATGACCCCACAGGTATGTTTTCAGGAAACGAGAGAAAGCGTGACAATGTCGGCGGCGAAAGGTCACATATGCAAATTAGTTCAAATTCTGTTTAATGAACCTTCGAAAGGTGTGTAAACTAGTGACGTTTTAACGAATTGTTTTGAGCTTGGATACTATTAAATGAAGATCATAGACATAAGTATGTGCTAAAGAAGTCAAAGTAATCCATCGGCCGTGAAATATTGCAATTGGGAGATACGTGTAAAAGAGAAGCGAAATTCCCGTTTGTTTACACTGATACGTATGCGGCGATAAAGCAAACCCTGCTGCGGATCACAATTTTCAATGATACATTTTGGCTACCACAAGAACTCTCACTCATTAGTATCATGAAAAGATGCCCTCTGTGTGCAAAGAAGTACTCAACTCAAAGCTTGTGGACCGTTAATAACTTCGTGATTGTGCGGATGGCTGATGCGCTTACGGCTTTTAATGCAGTAAAGTTGCCGAGGATATATTCGAACCTTGTTAATAGACCTTAGATAAACGTGAGAATCCAAATTTCAGAACCAGGCTGAAAACAGACGACGAAATATCGTGTTTAGGCTTCAGGACGTGATATAAAAGTTGCCACACTCGTGTTCGAAATCTCCAATCGAGTACTCAAGATGTTCGAAAAGTTTACTGAGCTGTTCTCATCTGTAGCATTTATTTTGGTGAATCTACACTCTCTGGCGCCCTCCAACGTTTATGATGTGTATTTCCTGTCAAGGCTGGACAGAAATTACAACGTAGAAAACTAGTAGGTATCGACAATATGAAGAATAAACTTGAATAAATCAAGTAAAAACAAGAGAGAATTTATAGCGCTTCTTGCGTGAATACAACCAGTGACGTCACAAGGTCCTTAAACTCGGTACCAGAGCCCGGACACAGTTTTGCTCCAAAAAGTCGATTTCAACAGCTAAAAAATGCACTTTCCGTTAGGATTTGACAGAAATAAAGTTCACCATTACTTTAAGCACGTTTGAAACTACAGATTGGGATAATAAAAGAGAGTACGAAAATTTCGTTTCAGTGGCACTTTAAAGCCACATGCGACAACTTTGTTCCATGGCTAAACTCGGCCCTGCGACGTGATGTGCTAATCTAGGAAAGTTGGGAAAGGTGAATCATTCTATTGATTCTTTGTCTTATTTTTAACAACCGCAGTACCAATCGTTGTGTAGACATTAACGAGTGTGCAACTAGTGACTACAAAGGAGACTGCGATCACATTTGCAAGAACACGTTAGGATCATACAAGTGTGCGTGTAGAGATGGTTACAAACTGAGACAGAGGACAATGTGTTTTGATATCAATGAGTGCGAGGAGGGTGCTCACCAATGCCAACACAACTGCACAAACACTGATGGAAGGTAATTATCTGTCACGCTCGTTTTCTTCGCCCGGTGTCCTTTGTGGCCCTTAATTTGTCACGTCGCGTAACGCACTCCATTAAATTGTGTTGCGTGACAAGCAAAGGTCTACTTGCAATTTGAAATATAGCGCGTAAAAACTGTTTTGGTTAATAGGTAAGTACATAACGGAAACAAAGTTTTGCCTCCGGTTTTTAGATTCAATACAATGCTGACAATTGTTTTGCGTACGTACAAAGCTTAGCCCGCACTGAATAAAGAGAGAAAACAGGCAAAGAAACAAACAAACAAAAACACGTTTAACGAAGACCTGTCTTTTCCTCACTTGTTGTTGTTCTTAAAACTTTCTCTCGGCAGTTATACTTGTTCCTGCAAGAAGGGATTATTTCTGTCTATTGATGGTCACTCATGTGGCAAAAAGAAAGATCTACAAGGTGAGCAAAAACAGCTATGATGTCCAGTAAGTCCTTGCTATATATTGGAGAGAGATGTGCAACACTCAAGTCAACCTCAGGTAGATTTACTACCGTCAATTGCCCGTGCATTCCATCTAGCTCCTAGTTGTAGTTATCACAGGACCTTTTAAGAGCATAAACCTGATTTAATAACGTTAATACAAAAAATTGACTGTCCTGGACTTTGTTCGAGAGGCTGTTTTAGTGGGTTTACTTTTTGGCGACGGGTAAGAGGTAATGTGGCTTTAAATGTCAGTCATCTCCCGGTCTCAGCCTAATCCTCAGGCGAGAGAAGCCTGAAGTCGCAGCGTTTTAATTGCGTTCCGTCACGGCAAGTCATCATTTCTGACATTTTATTTATTTATTTATTTTTTTTGTATTTTGTATTTTGTAAGTATTTTCCAAACAGACACCTTCCATTCTTACGTTAATGCGTGTTATCTATGCTACCCCATCGCGCGTCTTGGCTTTACTTATCTTGTTACTTTTTCTTACTATTCACATTTGTAGAGTGCGGCATCGCACCCCTTGCGAGTAAAACATTCCCAGGGAGATGGCATCGAAAGCAGGAATCAACTTGGCCTTGGACTGCCCTGCTTTACTTCAGCGTGTTTGGAGACATCGAGGGTTGTATGGCCACACTCATAGACAAGGAATGGCTCATCACCACCGCCCATTGTCTGTATCTTGGACAAAGAGTCATCCCTGCCAAGTATATCAAGGTAGAGCTAGGCGCGTTCACACGAGGCAATTCACATCATAAGCTGGTATTGCACGATGTGTCGCAAATCGTAGTCCACAAAGACTTCCAACAAAGTCTCACCTTAGATCGGAAGGTTCTCTCTGGGAACATTGCTCTCGTCCGCTTGGCGAAGCCGATCGAAATCACCGAGAAAGTAAGACCGATCTGTATGCCAACTAGAATGGAAGTCGATCATCTCCTAGGACCTGGAACTTCAAGAGACGGTGTGGTTGTGGGCTGGGGTAAGACCTCAGAACACCGAGTCCGGAGTACACTGCATGAGGTAGCCGTCTCCGTCGAACACAGATCACGCTGCAGATGGACGAAGATCAACTACGACCCTCTGAACATGATCTGCGCCGGGTTCAAGGAATACCAAAAAACTCCCTGCGTCGGAGACAGCGGCTCTCCACTGATGTTTCCTGTAAGCAGCCCCAACCATAGCAAACCGAAGTGGGTGCTAGGGGGTGTGATGAGCTGGGGGCTGAGTGTGCTTCCTGACGGCTGCCACCGTGATTATCGCTACACCGTTTATACGAGTGTCGGACGTTACTTGAAGTGGATCAAGTTCAGGGGAAACCGAGGAAACACTAAATGAACAGACTATCGATGTTACAATAACCCGCTGTTTATAAATCAGAGTATTTTAGTTGCGTTCCTATTACGCACTGGGACACTGTTACAAAGTGATGCTCAGTAAACCTTACTTGATGTTCTCCTAATAAGAGCTTTATTTTTTTATTAAGTTGTGGTCTAGCTCGTTTTCTTAGCCACAAGAAATCGCAAGAGCATCAAAATGTTAGTAAGCATAAAGAGATTCTCAGATCAAAATACAGAACGAAGAAAAGGGAACTTTCTCAACGTGCTCCCTTTTTTCTGGTGGCCATTTTGAATTTTAATAATACTGTCATCCCTTACGATGCCGAGGTGTGGAGCCAGAAAATTAACGGGCGCTTGAACGGCCTAGAGAATTCGGAAATTCCGATGGCACAACAAGTTAACGAACATTTATCAGTTCCAGACCTCCTACCAGATTACCGCGTATTTAAAATTAAATATGGTCGCCACGAAGAAAGAATGCGTTGATCTATGTTATTCTCCCTTTAGTTGGTTGCTAGGGTCCCCTGTGTAAGTAGTGCCAGACATTTTTAGCTTATCATCGAAAACCCCCAATTTCAAAGTGGTCATTATGCTGCTGCTCCCGTCCACTGGCGAGTAAGCATTTTACCGCGGGATTTTCACATGAGAAATGGATAGCGTTTACATCTTCTGTAACATATTAATTTGCCAGTAATGTGGAGAGCAGTGTGAAATAAAAGAGGTTTTGTTATTACAAATTTAAAGTTTTTCCTCGGCCATTGATCTGCTGCTTGTTCCTTAATTTTTTTGTTAGCACAGGCTGGAATATTTAGGGGATAAAGGTCGGGTAACATGATTAGTGTTAGCCTGTTCCAGGCTCTTGGTTTGTGAGGGCGAGCGAAAGGGCAACGAGGCTAGCGCGAGAAGAGGGGATCTGCTCAACCCCTCGCCTTTTTCCACTCCTTCGCGCCGCACCAACCAAACGCCGGGAACAGGTTAGCTTGGTGTTAACCTCTTAGCACTGAGGCCTTATACGTGTTCAGTCAGGAGGAACTGTCCTTCTTGGAATGGACTCCATATGGCTAATCGAGCAGTAAGCGCGTAAGATGGATTTTCATTTCCCTGATTAACACCTCGTTGTTAACTCTGAATGATCGAAGTGATCGCGGAACAATGAGTGAACAAGCAAATGGCCTGCGAATAGGCTCCCGGCGAGGACGGAAAAAAAACATTTGCCGAGCGTGAAACAGAATAATTCCGAGAGCGAAGCGATCGGGGCGGGACGGGCTCACCGGGAGCTTGTTCGCAGGCTGAGAAGCAAACGAGTGACTTAGCGAGTGTACGAACGAACGAACGAGCGAGCGAACGATTGGAACAAACGAGCAATCGACCGACCGACCGACCGAACGAACGAACGAACAAACGAACAAACGAAAATGCTAATCGTAAATTCACTAAAAGATATGGGAAGTGTACACAATTCAGAAGGTGAAAGGTGGAACATCCTACATATCAAGGTTAGTTGAACATAAGTTAAGGAACGACTCAGTTAACAACCAAGCGTGTAATTTTCTTTTCTACTCAGTTTTATTTTAGCAAGGTTACATGTGTAGTCGGTACAATTTGGATACCCAGTAACACAACTTCCTTTTGGTTATCAGTTGCTCTATTCTTCTGATCAAGGTGTACCTTCTTTACCGTTTCTTGATAATTGTGGAAAAAAAAAAAAAAAAAAACGATCAATACAAGTTACCTTGCTAATAAAGAGTAAATTCTCGGTTGTTGCTCTCCACGTCAATATCTGCATGGATGCACTTCAAATAGAACAGCGCCGGAGTATTACATGTATTAGTACGATGTACAGTTGAACCACCTGTCAAAGTGAGCGCTAACAAGAACTGCTGTCATCTATGTCTTGTCCTCTTAGCAGCCAATTTGTTCTGTCGCCGCACCGCATCTTTTCGTTTTCTCTTGTAGTCCTGCGTGAGATCAGATCTCACCTTCACCCAGTATTCGCTGACTTCCTCTTCGCTCCCTGTTCTCATAAACTGCGATTCTTGATCTGCAACGGAACATTCAGTGTGTCTATATCACAGTGTTGCGTGACATACTGTTGCTTCTTAACAAGGAGTTGATTAACTTCTGACAACATTTTGACATCTTTTGGCAAACGTTTGATGTCTTTCCTATGAACTGGCTTATCAAAGCGCAAGAACTGTTGGAGAGTTGTCACAAGTTTCACGTTCGTGTTTGGACAATTGTTAATGTCACCTCCATTACTCTTACTAAGGTTACTCAGCTGAACAGGAGCCTTCAAAAAAGTGACGAGCGGCTACAGCACGCCGTATCCTGAACCCGCAGTGAGTGCCGTAGCGCGACGTTTTCCCACTTTCGGATTTAAATTCCAAATAATTGCAATTTAAACTATTTGCTTGTTTTCAAAACCACACAGCAACCTACAGTTGAAGATCATAAGGTGAAGAAAGTCATTGAAGCTCATGCCTTCAGATATCAAGAATATGTCATCCGGAATACGGCCGGTATTTCAGTTTATATGGAGACCTGTTGTCTCCAATGGGAGCATTTGTATGAAAGAAAGGTTATCCCCAATAACCGAGCCAGTAATGGGTTGTCTGGGGTTTGCAAAGGCTCTGTATGTCTCGAGTTGTCACTACAAAGAGAGGCAAACTAACCAACGAATTTACATGGAAGATAGTTGGCTCGCTCCCAAGCGTCACCCAACTGTCAGAGAGAGTGAGATTCCACCCGGGGCCACCCGGTCAGTCCAGGCATAATACCATCATTTATGAAAGCTACGTATGTTGGTATCGACGCATACATGTCGCACAGTATATGCAAAACCTCCCTGAAACCGCAACTACATGTACACCACCCTGACAAATAACCAAAGCAATTCAACAGGTAGAGTCACCTTAGTTTGGCTTACCATTGATACGATTTGCCAGTTCAGGGTCATCTGGATGAAAGAAGAACAATTCGTCAAGTTGTGACGTGGCTTTACCAGACTGACGACCAGTACCCCCAAAGTCCACATCATCACCATCGTCATCGTCGTTATCGTCACTACTGTCATATGGAAGTTTAGTTGCAGGCTGCCAAGGATTTGTCTTAATCTGCTCAACTGTTCCAACTTGACTGTGTTCGTCACGAGTGGAATCTGCATCGTCCTCTGGCTCTTGGGAAAGGAACGTGAAAGTTGTACCCTGCACAGGAGGAGACAAATGGAAATGTAAGATACTTGTTTAATGAGCTATGTTCAGTACAAGAAGACATATGTACCCCTTGTTATTTTTGGGGGTTTAATGATGCCATTTTTCCTTGAGAGTATTGCCTGTAGCTATAGCTAACCGTAAAACCGAGAGCAGTAAATTCACATGGCACAATATTGTTTGATAACGGTTAATTATGACAACAGTTGCTAATGGGCAATACGTGCACCAATAAGGCAACATCGAATCTACAGAGTCCCTGAAACTCGCCGGCTCTTTCTTGCTCCAAAAATAGGCCGAGGAAGAGACGTTTCGTTTTCAATTCTCGAAGCAAAAGGACCGGCTGTCCCAGATCTGCCACCTCCAGGACACAAAATAGATTTTATGAACATCGTTCCTCTCACCTGTTTCTTGTTTCCAAAGAGCTCCGCCAACGAAGACGTGTTAGCATCGTAATACTTGTCTTGGGAAACTTCGGGTAATACAGGGTCCTCTGGTTGCTTTTCATCAACAAATGCAGGTTCTGGTTCCTGGTCTGTTTCCTCTGACGCGGTCTGTTCAAATTGCTTGTGGTCCTCTCGAGCCGGATCGTAATGGACTAAACTGGAGTTCCAACAGAAAATAAAAATAAATAGATAAATAAACAAATAAACAACCAGCTCACTAACAAAGAAAAGGAAACAACAAAAACAACAAAATAGAGTACTAAAACCTCACATGAATTGTAGGAACACTTTTACCCCAGCAATATTACGCTCTCCGATACACTTTACCCCGTTCGTATTAAGCAAGACACGTAAATGCATCATGATTCAAATTGACCAACAAGCCCCTGTCAAAGTCAATTCTAATTTCCCTATGCATGTGATGACAAATTTCCATCTTTTGAGTCAAGTTGTGAGTACGTGTTGCCACCCCTGAGCCCCGGCCTATACGGCACAGATAAAGGTTCAATAACGGAATTTCGGTAGAATGGGAAAACAACAAAAAGACTTTTTCAATCGGATCATCCCCTGCCGTTCTGCTAACTCTACTGCTCAATGGTGCGGTCCAGTTATAATTACTATTCATTTCACAAACACAAGTTCGGTCAAACACCAGACTATAGATACCTGAATTCCGGGTTCTTTTCCTGACTTTCTCGACTGCTGTGATCAGCCCTGAAATTCCCACCAAAAATATTGCTGAGAACTTTCATGGCAACCGCCTTTTCTTCGGCAAGACTCCTGCTAATCTCATCATCGTTTTGTGAGGAGATAGTCACTGAATTCCTTTCTGACAATAAATGTTTTGCATCAGAGTAGGCAGCTTCTTCATCTTTGTCTCTACTATTGCTGACTTCTTCATCTTCACTTTCTAAGAAACGCGAGTCAAGCTCAAAGCGTCTATCCCCTCCAAACGTCCTTTGCAATTTGAAAAGCTACAAAGAAGTTACAGGAATTTTGCATTACAGTGTACATGTAAGCTTGTTTAATATACTGCGATACAACACATCTCTGCAAGATTTACATACGGTTGCAAGTTCCATGTAGCAACAAAGTCTACAAAAAGTACAAGAAATACGTGTACCTCTTCTCCAGCTTTTCCTTCAAAATGCGATTTCACTGTGACAAGATGACCAGATTTGTCATGGCCGTCATCACCTTCCTGCTCATGGCTTTCATCACTGTCACTTTCCAATCCTAGCCACGAACTGGCTTTGGAACCTGAAATCTGAAGTGCAGAGACATGCTTAAGTTAAAGATACATTATGTACAGATACGCATGGTTTCAATGTTCTTACACTCAGAGAGGTTTTGCTAGTCTATAACGCTTCTACTTACCGACTTACAAGATCAATAAACTTGGACAAAAGGATGACAATACTTACGCGAATACAAACAATTCTAAGCCCCTTCATGCCACAAAATAGGAGTCAAGAAGGAGCCTGACGGAACGCGAAGGCCAGGAAAAAAAAAATGGGCTTCTTGAGTCAAAATGAGTCAAACGCTTCAACCATAAAAACGATCTCTGGATATAATCTGCAGTACACAATAGTCAAATATTCTAACCTTGTCTCCAATAGAATAAGCAGCTTTCTCCATTACTTTATCACCGCTTGCATCATCATCATTATCAAAAAACACAATATGCTTCTTTCCATCATGGCTTTGTGTCCCAGGGTCCAGATCCTTTAAGGCATCCTTGATTAAATTTCTCTGAGCAAGCAAAGTCTTCTTTTTGTCTTTTAAGGCATCTAGTCGTTTCTCGTTTGAATGCTTCTGTTTATGTGGACTATCTGTGACCTTTGATTCATCTTTTGTTTTCGGAGATCGTATCAGGAGTCTGTCGGAATTGTCCAAAGGGCTAACTTCGCCAACTAACTTCGAAGCAATCTCTGGAGATAGCTGATCTCTACTACTTTTGATTACAATTTCACTTCCACTCGATTCCATATCTGATGTTTCAACAGAACCGTCTGAAGAATTCCTGTCACTTGTTATTGAGCTGTTTTCATCTGACAAATTCTTATCATTCTCAAGCTGTACTCTACCAATGTTAGGTGATACCAAACTGCCACTGACATCATTATTCTCATTCTGAATTTTTGTGCACGAAGCACTTTTTACTTCACTTTTACATGAAAGTACATCTGTCTTCTTCTTTTCTACTGGAACAATGTTCATTTTTGAAGGTGTAGAAACTGAAAGGGCATCACGAGAGGGTGACATACTGGAAGTTGAACTATCAAATGTATTCGAGCCATGTCTCTCTGTGTTGCGCAATGTAT
This sequence comes from Orbicella franksi, assembly GCF_964199315.1. NCBI lineage: Eukaryota > Metazoa > Cnidaria > Anthozoa > Scleractinia > Merulinidae > Orbicella > Orbicella franksi. The sequence goes on from NC_138153.1 coordinate 11,724,308, forward strand.
ATCCCTTAAGCTCTACAGAGCGATGATAATGATCTGTATCTGATTCTGAATGTGACGCACTGGAATCAGACTCCAAATCACCACTACCATAAGCTGACAGCTTTTTTGTATGAGAAGCAGATGGGGATGGTACAAAGTTACCCTTCAGTGTTTCAGCACTCGCTTTCTTTTCATACCTTTCTAAACCATTACCAACATCAAAATCCGCCTTGGTAGAATCGACATCCTTTGACTTCGATTTCTGCTGTTTCTTCCCTTTCAGTTGCATTAACTTTCCTGGAGTTCCACTTGGTATCTCCTTTTCTGATTCCAAGTGCCATGTCAATTCAGATACAGTAGTGTTCAGATCCTCAGGTTTAATTTTTTTCAAGCAGTGTGTTGTCTTACTGGGATCAAACTTGGCTATCTTCTTCCTGTCTCTACGCCTCAAGTACACAACTGGTAACACACGTCCAAATTTACCAACAACCCAGTTTTTCTTTCCTGGAAGGGGGGTACCTGGGACAGCCTTTGGAAGTGTTTCAGGAATTGCATTTTGCTTCTGTGTTTCCCATTCATGATATACTTTCCCAACAATTTCTGTGTCGTCTTTGGTGCCATTTTTCAGTGATGGTAAAATATTGGTTTGATCTTTTTGTTGTCTCTCCCTTTCTAGCCTGCAAGTTTACATGCAGTTAAAGGGTATACACATGTACAGTAACACACAAGGTCATATGTACACATTGCTCATAATAAGGAAAATAGTTTTCCATCATTGTTAATGAGCACATGTACATGTATGTGTGACAAGCCATTCTTTGTTTAAGAAATGGAGAACATTTACTGTTTTTATCGAATTATAAAAACATGAGTGGAAGTTTGGGAGAACGAGAAATGCTGTGGGAACACGAGCTGCAGATGAGTGTTTCCACAGCTTTTTCGAGTTCTCCCAAACTATCACAAGTGTTTCTATAACTTGATAGAAACACAGAGAACATGTTTTCTATTTCTTTTAGAAAAAACCACAACATAAAAGGAAAACAACTTGTTAACTTTGATTATCAAAATGTAAATTCTCTTTGCTCGCGCCATCATTATATCAACAGCTCGTGCTAGTTCGGTCTGTGTTTCTATTGAGTTATACATGTAGAAACACAATTTTTAACCAATCAGCACGTGCATTTTCTTAAGACTGTTTTCTAAATACCCGTAATGATCTCTATGCAAATGTAAATTCTGACTTCTGCACACTGCACTATAAAGGTAGCATATCTGTGATGGAACTCAATAAGGTGTGCAGAGGGCTCAGATAACTCCTCTTTTGCTACAGATTCTTTATAAGCTTGGCTCCCAACATTAAAACACCACCACAGCATATTTAGGGAAAAGCTGTGTATCATGGCTAGGTAGATTGTGAAATGAGAGACCAAGCTACATTGTACATGCATGTCTAGACTGTTTATTACACATCTCAGTTCTTCTCAATTTAGACAAATAGAGAAGCTGTGAACAATCTGTAAAATGGCTGGGTTTTAAATCAAGCCATTAGAAAAGGAAAGAGAAATTGTTTAACTCCATTGTTTTAGTTTTCCCAAAGTTTAACCTTTGATCAGGGTTTGTGTTGTGTAAGGTGCCTGTGTCTTATGATTTTGGAGTAAAAAAAAAAAAATCGATTTCAGGTCTTGTGTTTAAATTAAAACAGCACTTTTTCAAGCATGAAAAAAAAAACCAAAATCATAAAATGACGTTAGGAGAACTCGGAGGAATAATGATCCAGACTACATGTATAGCAATGGATACTTGGTACACATGTACATTATGTAGTAGCCTTCACATGTTCAAGTACATGGATGTATTTATATATACAGTGGTACCTTGTAACAAAGCTTTCTTTGGCAGCTTGAATCTTCAAACAACAACCTTTCCACTTTGAGTTAGTCAGCAATGAAACACCTACAAAGGAACAGGTACATGTAGTTGAACATATACAATCATGTAGAACAAGGTATAAATCACAGTGAAATTTGTCAAGTTTTTGATGCAGCATATATTTAGGTGTAGTGTCTTATGGGTGGTCAGGCAGTTATTAAGCCCTCATATATACAGTAAAAGATCAACATTTTAGAGTACATGTAGGAGAGTAAATATTATTTTCCTTAAAATAACAACTGCAACTCTCTCTCCTTTCCAGTGAGGTTTAAGTACATAAAAAGCTGCAGTGCAGGCTTCTTGAATAAAGACCAGTCTTGCTAGAGCTCATCAAGTATTTCAATTAAGTGACCCTTACAACACATGCTGTTGAGAGATGTGACACTTTTTAAGTTTATGTATGTGAAGGGGAAAGCACAAAGCTGTTTCATGTGCCTTGTTAGAGCTCACAAGCACACTGCTGCAACTGGAAGATGTTCTGGAGATAAAAGTTTTCTGGATTTGGAAATCTATACAATGTATCATCTACTGTATATGTTGTTATTACACTGAATTTGGTACCATGTAAGTGCATGCAACATTGGTATTATAACAACTGTTGTTTTCAGTAGGCAAAAAGACATGTAGGGATATAAACCAAGTTGCCTAATTTGAATATTTACTACTCTCAGACTATGTTTATGTACATGACACTTTTTATTCACAAACACTACTAACAATACTTACACCTTCTGAAGTCAATTTCTGTCTGCAGCATGTCAATGTAGGCAAATGTCTTAATAGGGCAACCTGTGGATAAAACATTGTAATTTTATAGTTAACAACTGATGACCCATCAAAAAATTATGCTGTTTAATAAAACACATGTAACTGACTGTCCACAGTTACATGTAATTAGTATTATTAATGGAAGGAGTAAAGGGTTAATGGGAATTAACATTGTCCCAGCCTATAAACTGGTGTTCATATTAAGCAGGCCTTTTGCAAGAAAACATGCTTTGAGCTTTTCATTGCAACTGACAAAACTGTCCATAATACAGAACAAAACTATGTAATCATCTGTATTAATCAACCATGTCAGTGGCGGATCCAGATCTTGAGCTAAGGGGTGGGGGGTAGTATCCAGACCTTGAGCTAAGGAAGGGGGGGGGGGGTGGGGACAGTGTTTTTTTTGCTTGCCCTGCTGGCTTTTCTTTCTTCTGCAATTTTTTTACCCAAAATAAGGCCCCCCTCCGTTAGATCCGGCAATGCATGTGATCCTAGAGAAGGGTTCCACTCTAGATATGTGTAATTAACTTCATTCATACCAGTATGCATTGACGTAGGAGAAACTGACTGCTCACAGTCTTTTTTACATGTACAAGTAGCTGTACAATAAAATTCTCAAAACTCTATGCATATTTATTATATGGCTGAACTGCTCTGGGGTGAAATGGAGAATTCTGATTGGTTGCCTAAGTGGTCTGAATTTTGCCATACAGACCATTAAGATGGACCACTCCCGAACTGATTTCAACAAAGTGCATTTTTAATCCACCACACAAAATAAACAGTTTTTTCTTAAGTAGAAATCATTTCACCTGCAACTTCATGTTTGGAGGGCCATTTCAAAGAGAGAGGGTAGGTGATTTAATGCAACTGAAGGATGCCATTGGTTGAGAAATAAACTACTAAAGCATTAAGCACTGATACTACAATCGAGTGAGTTTATTTGTATATCGTGACCCCATAAATTCAGTCTTATTCTACTACATTTACATGTACCGTAGTACGACCGTTGTACTAAGGGACTTTGTAATGAAGTTTGTACACATTCTTTTCAAATAAGCTGAGTGTTGAAATTCTTAAACATTATTTTTTAACTCTGTAAAGTGTTAGAAATGATTTTTTTTATTCATGTCTGGTGCGCATAAAATTTGACAGTAGTATTAACTACAGTCTGTGTCTGTCTTACACAAAACCCAGCATTACATGTATTATCAATTTAAAGAGTAAAATGAGTAAATTTTGTAACATACTGTCAGGGAAGCTGTGATTTACCAAACCACAGTTTGAGCATAAGGCAATTAATAGCTGAAACAAAAATTATGCAATCATCCAAACAACAACTGCGAACTTGGCAACTACACTGAACTTCACTGAATAGCCACGAATAGATATATAATGTACCTTTTTCATCTGTTCTTCTTATAATCTCAACTGATGATACAGTTCCAAAAGTCTTGAAACGATCCCTATAAAATTAACAATAACTCATCCATCAAATGCCACCACTACAGAACTGTGCAAAGGTATACATGTAAATAACACTGCAAAACATAATTTTTGGCAAATTTTACGTGGCTACATGTAATTTAAGCTAAGTTAAACATGAGACAATATTGCTGGCCAGGGTTGGTGTGTGGGATGGCTGGTAGTTTTATGCAGGGCTTCCTTGTAGTTTACAACTTGGCTTAGAATGTCAAGTCGTTCTCCATGTTTTTTTACTGCCAGACTGTTCTCCTAGGGCTTTTCTCCCAGCTCACCCCTCCCTCTTCTCATGGTAAGTATGTGGTAAGTATTATTGATTCCACCATGTGCTCTGTGTGATGGTACCTGGTGGTTGCTGCTCACAAGGTTGTCATGGATACCCTCCGAGCTCCGCTCAGATTACTTGAGGCTACACCATCTTTTTAGGCTCCCCAAGCTCATCCATTGTTTATGAGTTTCACCAACATTTGCAATATTTTGGCACATTATGATTTGAATAATATTTTATTTAAACAGAGACATCATGCAATATTTCAAAATGTATTGCAAATAAGTGAGCGAAAAATCAATTCCCCAACAAGGGAAAATATGGTCCCTACTACACTGTAGGTAAAATATTGTTGCTACTCAGCAACATATCGCTGCAGCTGAGCGAAAAGTCATTTACGTTTAATCTTAGACGCAAGATTTCGATAACATCGATTGTTGGCGCAAACAGACTTGGTCGTCACGTCAACGAATTACTTGTCCCCTCGTGCACAGCAATATTTAATAACAAACCTTGATTATCATGTTACCTTTCACTAGAACATACCTTAAATCCACTTCTTTGATATCACTGTATAACCCACCAATAAATAATCGCTTCATTTCCATGTTCTCCTCAGAAAAAAACCATGTAAGCTAATAAAGTTAGGTTTTCAGTGTTGATGGCCGGCATGAATGATCAAGGAACACTGAGGAACAACATGTACATGTAGTCCATTTTAGCGACGTGCGACAAAAATTCAAAGCAAAACCCAGCCATGCTGGCGAATAAACGTTACGAAATTCAGTTAGGTACCTTAAATATTAAATTATTCCCCAACTTTGGACATCTCAACGACGAAAAAGAACGAAGAGTATAACGCGAGCACATGCAAGCTTTGGCCCGCCATTTTTATTTCTCGGCTTGAGGAGAACTGGGAGCTACTGTTCAGTCCTCTCGATGCCATTCTCGTCCCCAGAGCCTCCGTTTCTTTTGGTCACGTGGTCGGAGAAACGGAGGGCTCAGGTAGCAGCCATTACCGGATGTCCGTAAATCACGGACATCCGGTAACGCATGCGTAATTTTGGCCTGTATATCTGCTCATGCTCACAAACTAATCCTGAGGGAGGGGAGAGAGGAATAGAGAGTATTCTTCAGATGTAAACAGATCGGAACGCTGACATGTGTTTTCACTTCGCTGAAGTTAGGTGATTTAGAGTTAAAAAGAGAGTAGAAAGCGGCCTTAAATGCCGTCGCCGCTTCAAACACGATTGCCAGCTTGTGTAATATTTTACCAACGGGTTTCGCGGTGCATTTTGTGGTGGACCGTCTAGATAAATTCAGGAATCGATAGCTGTGTTCTTGTTGTTTCTTCTCTTCATATTCGATAAAAAGGAGAAGTTTAAAGAGCGAGGTGCAGTTGTGAAAGCTTTCAAGCAACGTAATCAGGATACGGCATGTATTACGTCTATCGATGACACGGTAAAATTTGTTTATGGACACACGGAAGCGTTTGTGGAAATCAGCCGTGGAAATTGCATCACTGACCAGAGGATTTAATTATAAGCCGTGCTGATAGATGAAGGGAAATTTTTTTTAATGGTAAGAACTATTTACTTCCTGGTTATTTACATAGGTTTGTAAGCTGCAGCAGAATAAAATCTTTTGAACTCAGGAAAGTTTTGTTGTATTGGAGTTTTGCTCATGTTTTCTTGCAAGGAATGTAATAAAGGTGCTCACTTTCATATGATCTTTCATGTCCTCATTTTTTCAAGTAACCCCATTCTGTTCTATTTTTTTTTTTTTTACAAAAAAGGGTCTTACACAATCAACAGATCATTAAACTGTCAAATTAAATCAATCGATCAACTTTTATTGTGCATTATTTACAGAATTAATTTACATCAGTATTATAATGAAATAAATATGAGAAGAGAAATCTATTTTGCATATGGCTATGGAAAGAATAAAAAAAATATGTGTGTGGTAACCAGGGTATAGGGTAGCAATTGGCCTTTTGAAGTGGTTACTGCCTTGTTAAGAAAAACGCCAAGAAAAAAATAAAAGTCCTATGCCAGTTGTTATCGAGTGGTTATATATGTGTGCTGGGGGCTTCCATAATGGCTCTGCAGCAATTTTAATTAGCTTATCTGGAACATCTAATGATGACTTTTGTACATTCAGGCTTAAGAAAAGTCTGTAGACATTACAAAACTAGATATAGGGCTATTCCACCATTTTGTCCCCCATCCCCCACTGCTTTTGTTGATGTAATTGTTTTTGTTCATTTTATACCTTTCAACCAGCTTATATAAAGCTTAATCTTTTGGGTGCTTTCAACAACAACAACAACACCAATTTATTTCAGTATTCCCATATGAGTACATGGTGTTACCAAAAATATACTACAGCTAAAATGATGTAACTATAACATTGGTATCTGGCATTGGTATACAGGTAGAGGTTCCTGATGTGAAGAGAGGGATTCATATTGGTGTGCCTCAATGTACATTAAGGAAGATTTTTTTTTAGGAAACTGCATGAACAAAATGAATGGGAAACAATGCAATGTCATTGCTCTTTTACAATTCATGTTACTTCATGGTAATAAGGCTCTTCAGCCTGTTATACAACCATGTGCAACAACAAATCTCAATGTATACTTTCTACGTCTTGTGGTTGATCAGAACATCAGCCACATAGCTTTACTATCAACAGTGGTTCTTTCTCTATCTCCTTTTTTTTCAGTATTATTTATTGAACTGCAAGAGCAACATTCCTATTTGAACTATCCATAAATGGTCATCCTACTCGTCAAATTTGATCTTCCGGTGAATTACGCATTTCCGGTTACGTATTAAAATCCAGTGTAAACAAGATAAAATCCCGTACCGCGAAGTTTGAAAACAAAAAGTAAGAGTTAGCAAAAGAAAGTAGGGGAAAGGTTTGTCTCGTTGAAAAGTTTATTTTTCATTTAAGTTTCAAGCGCTTGCACCCAGGGGTTTGGTGTTTGCACCAACAACAAAATATGAGAGAATTTCGGGCGCTTCGCGCTCGACAAGAGCAATTTTTGATTTTACGTAGTTCTCGTTGTTGCGTTGGTTTGGTTGTGCGGTTCCTTCGCAGAAAAATGTGGGAAAGCGAACAAAAGCAGCCGTAAATGTGCCGGCAAAAAATATTTTCTGTCTGAAGATTTAACCAGAGCTGCCGAAATCAAGTGGGTTCAACAGTTTGCCGTGTTCACCGGGACGAAATACGGACGAGCAACAACAGATGTTCGGTTCCTAGAGAAAACCATTCGCGAGGCGTCAGGAAACAGCGGATTCCTGCGAGACTTTTTGCAGTCCTGGATGCCATAGGAGCAACATGTCATGGGTACAAGCCAGGTGCAAGGTGGTGCTACAAATGCTGTACCAGAGTGGACGAAGAAACAAGGTTTACCTCGCATCCTGAATAGAAGCCGCCGGTGTTACGAACTACTGGCAGGTCAGTTAATTAGACATCGGTTAATTATAATAGACACGCAGGTTCGCACTGCCTTGGATTGCTGCAAGGATTTTCGGAATCTCCTTACCAGCAAGTTAAATGAAATTAAGGAAAAGGAAAGCATACTCTTTCAAAGATTTTTGTTGCAACAATAAACAAGTTGTTTGTATCAAATTTTGTAAAATTTGCGGCAAAATAGACATGATACCAAAAAAAATTCATTTTAAATTTAATTATATTTCGTGTTAAATGATCCAAGTCTTACGCATGTATGGTTCTCCACTAAGATGGAAATAAACAGACCTCAGATGACAAACTTCAAAAGGTACCTATAAAATTATATCACACTACTGATTTTGGAGTGTTATTTGCAGTTAATACACCTCACATTTTTATTCTACTATTCTTGACTACAGCACAGTACGGTCAATTGCTTCACTAAAATTCATTGTTAGGGTGCAGGTAGCAAAAAGCCACCTCAGGCGGTTCAGTCTAAAATTGGTATATTTTGGAAAGAAAAAGGTAGCACAGAAGCTGGGAAATATTATTTTGAAAAATTAATTGCCAAACGAATTTAAAGAAAAATAATAATTTTAAAGACAGCAAAACAAGAACTTTATGCCACTTGACAAACATATTTTTCCTAAGACCAAACCCATAAAATTGCACCAATAATATCGTCTAAAATTAATGTCAGTTTCACATATACTTATTGAAATTCAGTAGTACTGCAATGTTGTCTCCACACCGAGGATTCAGTTAGAGGGGTGTCCAGGAACCCTATGGGCACCCACTTCATGAAAAATTTCATTAAAAATTTACCTACTCCATTTTTCATTAGTGGGGGGATATGCTTTTTGGACATCCATTTTCAGTATCTGGATACAAACAAACTCATCACTAATATGTTTATTTCTTTTTTTTTTTTAATTTTTTATTTAGATCTTGCAATTTACCAATTTTAGGACTACACAAGAACTTAAAGCAGCAACACAGCAGTAGTGAAGGCCTCCAAAAAGTTCAGAACCATTTCCAATTGCTGTTCTAAAGACTTAAATTTCTAGAGGAGGCTTGTGGAATAGACCTGCAGTATCCAAAAAGCCAGCAAACATCCATGGCAGAAATACAAACATCATTTGGGGTGGTAAAAATAAATTGCTATTGTGAATTTACAATGGATAAAACAGTTTGTAACAGGATGGCAACAGAAATCCATGACTTAACTCAACTATCAGGTTAGTATCACTTACCTGAAATGTAAAGATACAAGACATACAAGATACAAGTATTTTGAAGGATAATTGTTTGACATCATGATAATCCATGGCACACTATAATAACACCATCTGACCAAAACTCATTCAAACAGATTATCATTATTTACATGTATTGCACATGGTCAATGACAATATCATAAATTTTATCATTCAGTTGAAGTCATAAGCACTAATGAGAAGGATTTAGAGGACTTCTCAATTATTATGGCAATGATTTGGAAGAGTTATCTGAGGAGTCTCTTGGCCAAGAAAAAAATGCTGCGTCAGAGTTGCCACAAACTTTTCAAGTCTCATATTTTCAATGATTTGGAAAACTGATAATTATTTTTGTTTGAATATTGACTAGTGACTTAGGTAACAATCAAAATAACATGTTGTTTAGGTGACCAGTAAGGGTAACAGACACCATTTCAAGATTATATTTCTGATACAGGTATTGCATTTCTGCAATCCAATAAGTAAGAGGATGTGTTAAGACCAACACATGACAGTGATTGACACAAGCAGAGAATCAAATATTTAAATTTAATAAATAAAATTATTTCAATAATTTATTTAAATTAGTAAAATAGATATAATTAACCTTTTCTATTAATTTCAGAAAATTCATTTGACCAGCTGATCAGAAAATTTTAAATATCATTGCAACATCATTATGAAAGCAGTGATGCTGTGCCACTGTATGCTCCTGGACAGATGAAAGAGTTTGCTGACAAAACTGCACCTGGTCTTTTCAGTGTCATTTTGCAGTCTATTCTCTGGGAAGATCCAAGATTGAGTGAAGAACACCGTGTATTAGAGGAAAAAAGAACTCTTGTTTTGTTGTGCACAATAGCATATTTCACGTATTTTGCCCTGTTTTTTTCTTATTTGTATTTAAAATACAGGTCTCCTTGGAAGACCATAAGGCCACTCAGTTTAAAAAGTCTGTTTAATTAATGATTGCATATTTCTTAACTACAACAGCAGGCACAGCTTTACCCCAATATAAATGTCAGTTCTATTATATAATGAAGTAAAATTACTAGATATTTTACCGTTCTTCACATTTAACCCCTTGAAAGGTAAGGACATCAAAGTAGTTCCAGTGAACTAACTTGCAACAATGCCATTCTTTTTATAGATCTCAGAAAACAAATACACTTCAAAGAGAAGAGGGATTATTTATCCAGCAACATGGGGCATTCTGAGATGTTATCAATTCTGGAAGAATTTGAGGTTTCAGCACAAGCCGAAGGGATGTGGATGGTCAAAAAAGCAGGCTCCTCAGGGAGCAGCCAATGTTTGCAAACTTTCAGATTTCAAATGTACTTCAAGTGAGTTTAAAGTACGGTAGTTCAAAATCTGAAAGCTATAACTTTAAAATACTGTGAATTAAAAACTTGTCCGGTTAGTTGAACAGTCGTTTTGTGTACATAGGCTAGCAAAACAGTGGCGCATAAAGGAAACATATTATTGTAACATAGAAAATCATATAAGTCACTGAAATGATTTTAAATTTTAATAAATTTATTGTTTCAAATGAGTGAGTTACTACACAGTTCTGTAATGGTGTTCCGCCTCTTATTACTGGCAATGTACAACTTGAAGACTCCTTTGATCTATCCATCCTGAATGAAAATCCAATGGTACCTCAAAGTTCTCTGGCATTTTATTTAGAATGGTTGACCAAAGAAGGCAATCTTGCTGCTGTTGTAATCATGAAATTCTGAAAGTAAAATTGAAATTTATTTCCAAACCGAAAATTTGTATTTTCATGCAGGTGCTTGACTATTACATGTAGCTTGAGTTTTAAGTGAACTTCCCATGATCAGCTCAACAAGTTGAAATCGTGAGATCACTTCCATTATGAAATTCGTAGTATTATAGGCTAAATAAAATCGATAAACAACGAATAGACTTACGAACCTTCTCTGTCACCATGAAAAAAATTTTCAACGGATATAATCTTGTAGCAGTCCAAGCAACAAATTGAAAAAAAAAAAAAATAAATAAAACAGGCATAAATAAGAAGAAGAACCCTCACTTTAGATATTTTTAAATTATTTGATCCCTCTTTTTAACCATTATTGTACACTATTTTTAGTATTATGACGATTGCATTGTAAATTTCTGTTTTCCTTATCCAGACTTAGTAGTAGTAGGTCCACATCAGCTGTACAGTTGCATACTTTTAAAACCTACTTATCAAATAAATATATGTATGTACAACACGAACTGACAAAAGGCTAACTAATCAGTAATGACGGCCACTGCGGAGCATTTCCTAAAGGGTCCAACGAACATTTCCAGGACCAGTAATTGCAACAAGTTATTGTCTACATACCTTTTTTGTATTTGTGGTCCTTTCTTCTTTCATCTGTGGCTGCTGATTCACAACAACAAGATTAAACACCGCGAGGCGAACAGCAAAATTAATCTGAAGCACCGAACAACACGGGCAAACCGGAAATGCTGAACTTGACGCATGCGGATACGTTTTGCCGGGGTGTTGTCGCTGTGGACAGTCGTGTCGAGCGAGGTGTTCGATGAGCGGATTTCTACGTCTGGTGGCAAAAATATGTGTTTCTCGTCGAAGAAACAAGAAATCATATAATCAAGGTGCAGGACGTTATCACTATGTACAGTATCTGCATGTTTTTACTAGGTAGCCTGGTATTCCAAACAAACTATCGCCTTTGATATTCCAGGAACTAGTTCGTATTGCAAAACAATGGCGAAAGACAACAATGACGGCGGTTCACTTCGAGATTGGTAAGTTAAAGCATCTGACTGTTGCCTAAACTTGTAAGCTAATAGAAATTGTAACTGAAATGGCGGGTGCATGTACAACACTCAAAATTTAGGAAATATTTAGACTGCAAATGGTTTTGTCCTGTTCCAAATTGTGCAGCTATCAATGTTATGCTGTTATGCCCGAGAGGGGGTGGGGAAGGGGGAACCACGGGATGAGGTGGGGATTTTGAACGTCCGTCCGCAGCCCACGTGGGGAATTTTAGCAAACTTTGAAAATAAATGTTGGCCTCGAAATCGGGAAGTTTGAACAATGTAACGAAAGCGACCAGGGTTTTGAACGCGGGGAGCTTGGATACGAGTGTTCCGCCATTTTGAAAGCACCCAGAATTCCCAGAAGTTCTAACATTCCAGTTGGAATAAAGGGAGAAACGAAAGGTAAGATAAATCTTTTTAAATTCATTGCTTTAACAAACCATCGGTTCTTTTTATTCATGTACTTGTCAACAAATACTTTGTTTCCGTTGTTCTCACCGAATTTTTTTTCATGTAATTGCATATTCATGCTATTCTTTTGTCTTTTTGTGATGCTTGGTTAATCAAGCGCAGCAGTTAATTGTTTTTGCTTTTTTATATAAACAGCAGGTCCTTGTGGAGTTTGAACTGGATTTCACTTTGCACATTGAAAGGTGAATCTCATTCTTTTTGGACATGGGACGAAAATAGAGCTGGATTTTACAATAACCCTAATAAAGTGTTTGGCTAAGCTTATTACAGAAGAAAAATGTTAGATTTTGTTGTGTTGTCCAAAATCGAATTTAAAAGTATAGAATATGTCCAAGAAGAAAAGATTTTTTTAGTATTTAGAAGAGCACTGCACTTTAGTGAAACTACAGCAAGAGGGCCAATAATAACTTGAAGAAAGAACCAAGATAAACTTTAACGTTCATAATTGAAATTTTTCGATTCTATGAAAAACTGAAATGATTGTACACGTTGACTCTAGAATAGTGAGTGGTAATATTTTGGGGTTTGTGAATTCATCAGCTGAGAACAAATTATTAAAGAGGACAAAGTCAAATGAAGCTTGTTTTCCGGCGAGGCTTTATTAGTATATAAATTTTCTATAAAGAGAGCAGAACCTCCCCACTGCCTTTCACTGGAGCAGCACGATCTATGAAAAAGTCTTGTCAAATGCAGGCACATATTCTTTACTTCAGATGGCTTGAAATTCTCCGTCTGGTGGGTAACTTTGAACTCAAAACCTTTTCGCAAGGTTGGGAACATTGAATTGAAATCTTATCCCAAGGGTTAGGAAGTTTGACTCCAAATTTTTATTTCTGATCAAAGTCCCCACCCAATCCCGTGGCATAACGTTGATAGCTTGATAAGCTTAAATGATAGTGGAAAATTCGAGAGCTGAGCGGGCCACCTTCTTGATGTGGTCTGATTTGCGTATTGAAATATTACGTTGAATACACATTACTGTGTTAGAAATGTAAACTGCTAAGGACACTGGGTTTGGTTTGCTTTGTTTGTCTTTCTTTAATCTTTCACACAAATTAACATGGTAAACCTGATGGCATTAGAACCATGTTTCCGTATTTGTATGAATGCGAATGCAATTGAGGAGTTACACTACGAGTAATATTTGAAAATTCTCTCAAAATTCCACGAGCCTTTAGGCGAGTGCATTTAAAAGAATTTTTGAAATATCACGAGTAGCGTAAATCCTTAATTGGTCGAGCTTTCATACGATTACTCATTTATTATGTGATTGAAAAAATTGCGAACGCGCGCGCGTTAATTTGCACTGCTGTACAAAATTAACGATAAATTGGCCTGCTCTCAGCCAATCACAACAAAGTAGTTTTCTCAGTCATAAACATGTAATAACCTAGACAGATTAAACGAGGAAGTTTCTTTCCATAATTTACCCCAATTTTGTAGGCCTTTGTCGAGAATGGCCATTACATGTATAATCGAGATTGGCTTGAGGGGGTCGAAAGACTCTATGTATCTCTCTTAATATGCAACTTACAGCAAACTGATTGTGCCCTGTTTATCTTCAACTGCACTTGGAATCAGCGTTCAATACTCTTTCCTTTTAATTATATGTAAACAAATTCTGAACATGTATTCTTTCATTCACTAGAGTTACAAATATAATAATCTTCCTCCTGTCAATTTTACAATTATAAACAATAAGATGTGAGCATACTTTATTACCTTGAGACGCCTACTATAGGCAAACACATACACACACACACACACAAAAAAAAAACTTTTCAAGAAAAAATGGTCGACTCCCTGTTCCAACAGGAAAACAAAATATAGGAGAAATAACTGAAAAAAACTGAAAAATAAAAAAAGGCAACGAAAGTAATATACAAGATTTCTGGACTAAGTTTGACTGAACTAATTTTGAGGATGAACTAATTTTTAGTTGACTGTAAAGGAAATTTAATTTTGTACACGACATGTACAGTTTTAAGAGTATGGTCAACAAAGGAAATTATCCCGCTGTTTCCACAGTAGGTCAGTTTAAAAACTTGATATTTTGCTAATTGTATTAAAACTCAAAATGAATATAAGACATTATTTCCTCGGTTCTCCTTGGACACACCAAATACAGCAATGTATACGCCGTGTCGAATACATGTATGTCAGTCACAGGCCATATTGAATTGATCAGTTGCTAACCAAATTACGTAATATGGTGTCTGACTAAGGAGGCTTGATATCATATTAAGCGATGTAAAATAAAACATTATTTCCAGTGGAAATAATAATACACGTATTGTGCCCAACGATTTTAATATTTCACTAACTCTTTCCGGTCTATAGGCAAACACATGGTCTTAAAAGGTATTACTTCATTGCAAGTCAACTTTTAAGATAATATTCTTGCAACAGATGATGGGCAAAATGTGTTAAATTGCCACAAGCAGATTTTTCAAAGTACTAGCATACGATACAAGCGGGAAAAAACACAACTTGCACAGACGAGACAACCTGACAAGCGGTAACGTCTCCATCATCAGGGCACCTGAGCTACCAAGTTCGACTCTGACTTTAAATAGTTAATATATAGCACAATGTAAGCAAAGTTACTTAGTCTCGGAAGACCTACGGCTAATTCCCTTCTGGGCTCGTGGCTCAATCGTTAGAGCCTAAACCATGATATATTCTGGATTCCCCGCCAAGGTCGAAATAAGTTTTGTTCGCGTGGTCTTCAATTTCCCAAATTTCCTGTCTAACGCTCAGAAGGAAATTTCTAGATTATTTTCAACGCTTACAATTACTTTTGAGTTAAACCTACTTAAAACTACAACTTGGAGTTAATTCCATAACTTCGCCTAGTCTTGGAATAGCACCCTTGTTTTGACTGGTTTGACATCTTTCAACTAAAAGCTTCTAAATACAACGAACAGGATTCTAAGGAAAAAAAAAAAAAAAAAAAGGGAGAAGAAGAAGAAAGCGAAAACACTGACAGAAAATGTACGCACGTTTCAGGTTAAGTTATACGTACATTTCGTAACGTATCATTTGGATAAACCGATATTTGCCGCATCAGCTCGACGTACAAGTAACGAACATTTCAGCCTATGAATTAAAATGATATACAAACACAGCCACTGAAAGAAGACTGGAATCCGGAGAGCTGGAATATAAATCCAAGACCAACAATATGCGGAGAAGGTATTAAAATTTTTTTTCAAGTTTTGACAATGGCAGAGAGACTAAAATATTAGGGAGTACCGCAATCAAAGGCGATCAATAGATAGATGTCAAAGCAGCCATCCGAGTATTCAAGTAAGCCTATTGGTAATCTACATACGAAGAAAAGGGAAAATTGTTCATCTACATACCAAAAAAAGTAAAAAGAGAACAGAAGAAAGCTCACTTAGCCAGTTCTTGAATTGAAGTGGTTTCTTTCGAAAACATCGCCGCTTTAATGTCTTTTACGTGCAGTCCAAATAGTAAAATTCATTTAAAGTTTGATTCGAGTCCTTGCCATTAGACATACGATCCATTAGTTTAAATGCATCATGGTGAGATAATTGCGAAAAAGACGTTAGTTTGGCAGGGATAGCCTTTTCCAATGCTACAATTAATCATCGTGTCTATTAGTGTTCAAATATTTTACGTTCTAAGTAAACCAAAAAAAAATCTTCGTTTGATGTACCAGGCTTTTATTTTTTCGAGTTTCGCAGAACGAAACTAGAGCTCAGATTACAGGAAAACGTATCTCAGACTGGATTCACCTCGCTTATCAGTTCCAGTCAGATATGATTTATTTTCACTGAAAAACTGAAATAAAAGGAAAAAAAGTGGGAAAATTCGGTCGATACTAACAGCATTGTATGTACAAAAAGTGATAGTAATAATTGGCGTCAAGTTTAAAGCCGTAGCTATCGGAACTGGACAAATGCCGGCCTCGCGGTGCGTAATTTGCGTGTTGACTCATGCCGCGTTGTCGACTTGATGCCGTCTAAACTTGAAGAGGCGTTTAAATGATCTACGATAAATCGGTAGGCGCAGGCTGTAGATTAGGGGATCAAGGGTGATCTTCAAGAAAAATATGGTGATTGTAATAGACTGCGAAGTTCGCAAACCCGCCTCTGAGGAAAATATTTTCTGTCCGTACATTGAAATATGCCATGCTATTATTATTGGTACACTGAGAACTGTAACTGACGCTAGCAACAGCAGGTTGGCCCTGGTGAAATGTCTGTCCCTGACACGAACACAGCTTGCAGTGGCTTTAATGTTATCCATAGCGCGTTTCACCTGCCGCAGATACTCCTTTCCAAGTGTCGCATATACTGCACAGAGAAGAACGTTGCTGAGTTGAAATGCTAAGTGCAGCTGTAGCTTTTCGACTAATGAGGGGGAGACTCCCACAAAAAGCAGGGAAGGTACTAACAAGGAGATGCACACAATGATTACAAGAGAAGTTGCTGTGGTCTTTCTGGTGACCAACCCTTGCTGTTTGTGCGGCATTTTTACGCCAACGTACTGACACAGTGATAAGCCAAGCATCGACAAGTAAGACACGCTTGTGGTCCAATACAGGAGGAAGCTAGCGGCGTTAGACAATGTTTCGAAGCCTGAGAGGTTCAAAATCGTATAACTGAGACTAATCCGAAGAATTAGCAGAGGGCCTGCGCATAAACCACTCAGAAAATTGGCGAAAACCATTCCAAAAACGAAAATTGTGGCTGCAGTTCGAAAGCGCTTGAAAGGATCTTTCCACAATACAATCAGCATCAAAGTATGACCAACAACGATCAATACTGATAATAAAGATAGTATAAGGGTCACAGCAAGGCATTCGGCTTCTCCATCCATAATAGGACATAAGATTTAGTCTGCTCATGAAATACTAATCACAGAACTAATATTCCGCCGTTATCGTGTCTGTTGTGAATTTTCACTGATCGTGGACTACCAGTTCAATATTGCCATTTTCGATTGTCGTTCAGTCGCAGTAATGGTCGCTCTCCCTTATAGACCTTCATTTTTCTTGAAACCATCGTTGCCAGGCAACTGAGCGCAGACAATAAGGACAAGGTTATTAGAAATTCAAATTTTATAAGTTTCTGGTAGGAAGACAGGTGTCGATTGACTAATTGAAGAGATCTGCAGACCTTACACCCACTTCAAAGCAAACAAAACACGAGTTATTTCACGAGCTTCTGAACAACTGTATTTTAGATAAATAATACTTAGCTCCTGCTGAACAAAAATAAACGCAACCAGAAATATTGTATTAGAAACGAAGCAGAGGATGGAAAAATATATATTTAATTGATGGCTGGAGTCGCCCGTCCATTAAAAAACTCTATGTAGTTAGTATTTCAGCGTACGGTAATGGAATTAGTTGCACAGAGTGTAAGTGATTTTTTTTTTTACAATCTCAAAGGATTATAATGCTTCATCAGCGACAGTATTCCTCCCGCAATGAGTTACAGTGAATGGAAGATGCTATGATTCTGACAATCGAGAATTAATTAAATATTTGCTTTGCTAATATGAAGCATCTTATGAGTGCACAGTATATTTATCAGTGAATTTTTCTAAATCACAAATTTTACAATTGGTAACTGGGACAAGTAGATGTGATTGGTAAGTATTTTTCAGGAGTTTGATATTTTTTCTTTTTTTTTTTCAAGATTTAATCTTGCAATTCCCTTATTACCATTTCCCTCTCGACAAGGTGTAATAATATGATTGGTTAGCATTTCTTTCGATTTGGTTCTTTTTTTAGTCATACTTTTTCTCGTTGTATTTAAGATAAATTCGTCATCATAAAAGACATTTGCATAAAGAGATTCACCGTAATGGCAGTAAATCAATACTGCCGTGATATACTATCTTTTATCTCTTGGTTAATTTCGCTATCTCTTATCACTCAAGCGTGCGATCAAACCACGAATTATTGATATACACAACACAATTTTGTATAAAAATCATGTTTTTCTTGGTAGATTCTTTTCCAACGCTCCCGGTCTCCCTGCAGTCGACACATGCATTATTTGAATCCAGTTTAGATATCAGTTACAAGCTAAACTAAGACAGCTGTTTGCTTTTAGCATGATTTGTTCGCTATTCTTACATTACTGTTTTCAAAATTTACACGGCCTTTTTCTTTTAGTGCCGGCGTGATTTTAAACACTAATGGTGCAAGACCCTATTTTAGTCAGTTAAGCGTTTATTTCGGTAAAGGCTTGTTGTTAGGTGAGTAGGCACCATTCACTTAGGTTTACAAGTATAATTAAACCGTTTCTTTTGGAAATATAATGCTCGAAAGCAAACTGAATATCGTACGTCAGGGAACAAAAAATGCATATGTTTGAATGCTGATTTCCCCATGACAAATTGCGATCATCAGGATTTAAATATTTGTTTGTTACTCGAGAGCTTATACTTTAAGTTAAATCAACGACTTTTAGAACTTCTGATCTTATGGTCAGGGAGAATATAAAAAATATTTGTAGATCCGTCATTCAAGCTAAGAGTGAACAAACTATTTCGCTTTTATCACTGAACACTATTGTGCATGCAATAAAAAAAAAGGAAGAAAAGAATGACATATTTTAATTACTGCATGTAAGGGGAGGTGGGGGCGGGAGGAATTGAGCTTTACTGCGTTGGAGGTGTTTACCTAACGGAACACTTGATAATAAATCAGTTAATTATAAACGCAGAAGTCTGCCATAGTTTGAACCGTAATTTCGACGTTAACAGTTGCAATTACTGCAAATTGTGGCCCAAAACTGTTATGGTGGCTTTTTGTGACAATACGTAATCAACTCTTTTAAAAGAATCCTCACAGCGGAAGGTTCAACTCACGATACACGGTCAGAACCACCATCTTTCAGTTGTATACCTCAGCAGAATACGTGCAGAACTTCATTGACAAAAACCCAAAATATAATTTAGTACTCAGTGCTGATCCGAGATTTCATTGCAGTGGTCGGTGATCGACACGCAAGACAGTGTAGAAGGAGTGATAAACCACTACGGATTGAATAGTGGTGGAGTCGCACAGTTATACGTTTCTAAAATGTGATTAAACATCCCCAAAGACTTTAATGTGTAAGAATAATTATCACCTTTACTTTTGCCGGCAGCTCACCTAACACTTTGATATTATTCTCGAAAAGAAAAAAATAAGGTGCCTACGGTGCAAGCTCAGCTGGATAAGACGAAGAAAATGAAGCCTCAGTTCTCTAGTTATACACTACTACAAATCGAGAACAAATCATTCTGGTATCTTGTTTATTAATAGTCCGAGATTCAAAAATAGAAGTTACAAACTCACAATTATCTAATTTTTCTAGTGGTTATAAAACTGCGAAAGACTAGAATTTAACTTAGGGTATGCATGCAAACTTGCCGGTATTCCGTTTACAAATAGCCCACTTTACAGGGGCTCATTTGAAATATGATGTTAGAAACTGTGAATCGTTTCCTACCTTTTTTTTTTCACTAAAAAAACTAACCGTAAGACTTCAACAATTAAGCAGCTACACTTACACTCAGGGCTGTGCACACCATTAGAAAGCAAAATAGTCCGTAAACGAGACGAAACGCTAAGGAAAGAGCTTAAACTGTGACTGTTTCACTGGAGAGAGGCAGAACAAATAAATCTATAAACCTATCGTTTTTGCGTTTCTTGCCTCGCTTGCCTTCGCGGGCTGGCAAGAAATCATTTTGCCCACTGTTACTTTTTGCAATCGCGAAGTGATAGAGCGGTTTTCACTTGATTGTCGAAAGTGATGCACATCTGCCTTGGTTTTGCATTGTTATGCAAAGCAATTGGTTTAAAATAAATTCGCCCCAGACTGTCATTGAATCAGAAGGAAAAACCAAAGCTGATAGATGACTTGATTGGTCGCACACGTTTTCTCTAGCTTCATGTCGACAGCGACATGTACTTGCTACAAGTTTTAATTGGTCCGCTGAATTTTATGTGTCCTTTGTGATTGGCAAGAGTGATTACTTTGGTTTTACAACCTGATTGAAAACCGCTTTATGCCGAACAAAAAACAAAAATTGTACTCCTTCCTTTTGTTTGTTAGACTAAGGTGCCTCCAAGCAAGTGACGCCACCTAGGAACCATTATTCTACTTTTATGTTGTTATTTATTTACTTATTTACTACCTTGGGACTACGCTAAAGATATATATGTATGACAGAGATTCCAACATGAGTTTAAGCGTATGGCTCAAACCCCGCCTTACAATGGGACATCAGTATTAAGACTGAAACGTTATGACATGTTCTCAGGTCCTTCACGCTAAAAAAAAAAGCACTCAATAAAACCCCCTATATGCTGAGTAGGAATGAAATATATAGATTCTGCAAGTCCTCAATGATTTACATCCGATTTACGTATGAAAATGCATTACAGCACGTGGGCGCAGATTACATGTAATTTTATCTCAGCTGTTTAATTACTAGCAAGTACTTCATAGTAAACCTCTATTTCATCTGGGCAGACACTGCTGCTTCCTGTCCAGAGAGAACTGTCGCAGTAGGGACTGGTGTACGAGTAACAGTTAAAGTAAGAGTTGTAATTAGTATTTGCATAGTCTGCAATGTAAATATCGTGTCCCCCACCAAAGGTTGGACCATAGTTATCATGACTGTATGTGGAGTATTGATAATAGTTGTTAATGTCGTTTTTAAAGTAACCATATCCATAATAGTTTCTGAGTGAGAATATGAAGGTGTTTGTCGAGTACTGATATCCATGTGACCCTGTTAAAAAAGACAACAAGCAAAAACATTCATGAGTCAAGAAATATCAAAAGTAACGTTATTCGACGTTTCGAGTTAAAAGAGTCGCGATTTGAATATATTGATGAACCTGTAGCGTGAATTTATGCAAAAATGCTAGCTTCGCGCGAATCGAGTCCAATTGCACGTCTAGTGATGGTTTGAGTTCTCAAGTTTGTTTCAGGACTTTTGAGGACCGAGAAATTCTCCGTGATGGTTGGTTTTGGACCCCATATTGTTTGGCACCTGTTCTAATATCGAAGATCTTGAGCTTGTGTTCTCTTTAATGTGCTGATATAGGTATCGATTTGAGAAGCTAGCATAGTCCATGTTGCATAGACCACGTTTAAAATGATACACCACGCTATAGTCCGTAACTGGAATGGAAAGCTCGGAAAACATCAAAGGACAAACAAAGATGCCAAGGTTTATGTTAGAAGGTCCACCTACGTATACCGTGCACGGTCTTTTGTTTTGTGTTCATACACCTTGCATGAATTACGTAACCAAAACGTTTCTATTGGTTGGTTCCTCAGTTAGAAGTACGCAGCAATCTTGTTTTGTGCACGTTCAAGGCCAAAAAAGAGAACAAAAACATACAACAAAAAACTGGGGTTTCATAACCATTTTTGTGACCACGTATTATTAGTTTGCCGTATTCAGTTTTGGCTCTCTTGTTTTCAAGATGTTACAGACTTTCGAAGAAGACTTTCTAGCTGTATCCTTGTGTTCTGTGTAGTTTTCTGGTCAACGAAACTAAGGGACACATGACCTTAGGAAGAGTGTCGCTGTTGTTGTCTGTTGCGTCAATATGTACACTGTCCGCTACAAAACATGGTAATAAATTAATTGATAGTGGCATCAATCAACTTTGCCGACTTTGCATAAAGTCATGCACATAGTAATGCCATTTAATGATATTCAACAAATTCAAATCTCAACTCTTTTAACAACTTTGACGTTTAACGAACTTTCATTCTTGATTATGATGTTGGAAACATCGAAACGTGGAATAATATAACTTTCGACATTCCTATTTAACAGACAACTGACCATCCGATAGTCATTGAGTCGATTCAAATATATTATATCTTAATTTACACAGGTCAAATTTGGCGGCTCAGGTTTAAAGCTAATAGAGGAAAATAATCTAGATTTTTATGATTCGCGTGAGAAGAGCACGACCCTGTACGTTTTAAATTTATATGGAAATTTTGTGAGGAGCGAGCCTAGCATGACCTAAAACAGAATTATACTTCAAGTAGCCTACTTGACCTATCCATTTAATAACAGAAAAAAACGTTTCAAAATGATATTTTATGCATACATTTCCATGACTGGTCAGTGTAGCCTCCAAATATGTAGCCATTGGCGCGAACGATAGTCACGGTGGGTCCGAGATCATCACAGAGTTGGTGAAAGGTCTTTGCGTGCCAGCCATCAACAGAGCCTCTCCAACACCGTTTCCAATAACTTCTGTCCGAATTCTGCAGGCGAGAACTAAGCCAAGAGTTCAGCTGTGACATTTTGCTGCTATCAGTGCCAACAATTAACGAGTCTTCGAAGCCTCCTACAAATACAGCAAAATTTTAATATTCTTAGGTAACAAACTATGAAAGCTGATTTACACTATTCTACAAATCCAGAGACTTTCATCCGTTTTGTCAGTTGTATGGTTAATCCATTCAGGAATCAACCTCCACAGTAAATTGACCCTTGTCTAATGTGTATCGATACAGTGGAGATCGCCTGACGGCGACCTTGTCACTGCCACCTCGTTATTTCGACCACTTCGTGTCATTATTCCGGGCTCTTTCTTTCCGGCCAGGAGGCAAACTCAGTCAGTCAGTTCTATGAAATTATGAACAAGCCCTTGTTATGTTCTCGACCATATAGTGGTGGCCGTTATGTACGATTCAATTTCTACCATATTAGTCTCCCCTTTCTGACTACACTAACACGAGACATTCAATGTGAAGAGTTTGTTTAGGATGCGTCAGTTAGTGACCTGATGCAGATGTATTCCGTTTAATATTGTTGCAAATTATAACTATTAGTTCTAACAATAAGACTCTGTGCTACGCCAGATACGAAAACATAATAAAAACAACAACCTTATTGATGTGGCCAAAAAATAATTGGTTAGATAAACGGGAATCTAATTTAACGAAATTACAAATGAATTAAAAAAGGGAAATTAAAGTTATAAAATGAAAGTTTTATAACTGAACTGGGACGCTTTATAATAATAATAATAATAATAATAATAATAATAATAATAGTACTAATAATACTAATAATATTAATAACCTGTTATTATATATTATTATTATAATTACCGAAAACTTAAGGAACAACAAAATTTCTGAATTTTTTACCAGATGCATGTAAGATTCAAGTTTGTATGGAAAAGTGCTCAATAAAGTTTGTTTTTTTTTTATAATAATTGTTATTATTATTATTAAATAAAATAATATTTAAGAATAGTACATACTGTAAACAAAGCATACAGTGCCGTTGCCATAGTAGCCACTCGCGTAGTTACATTGGCAAGTGAAAGATCCAGGAATGTTGTTGCATTGTGCATTGCTGTCACAGTTATGACTGCCGAGTGAACACTCATCCACATCTGAAAACATGTACAATTTACGTCAAGCAATGTGTTAATTTTAAATTTGCATGTTGTATTACAGATTTTAGTCATTTTGTAATGATGACCGGGAAGTAACTTGCCCACTGCTTTCCGTACAATTTTACTGGAATATTCTTTAAATCCTTTGTGATGCTCAAAGTATGACAAGCGAATTGTGCCTAAAATACAAACTAAGGTTGACGCAGGTGCAGTAGTTGTTTGGCCATAACTCTACGAGCAATGTTATCATTTGCTAATTGGGATTGAAGATGTCTTTGAATCGTGTTTGGTTAAATTCAAATAACAACAATTTCCGCTGTCAAGGCCCCATTAGGTTTCAATGGAAGGAGGGTTCTGGATAGTAAGAAAGTGGAGGATTTAGGCCGGCAGAAACGACAAGTGTCGGATAATTTTCCATAATAGTTAGATATACAGACACAGAGTCATATATAGAGTGAAGGAACAGAAAAAAAAGCAATACACAGCAGAAATATCAAATAAACTCATACCTCGACAAGTGTGCCCGTCGCCTGTATATCCTCCATCACAGGTACATACATATGATCCATCCATATTCTGACATGATGCACTGCTATCACATGTGTGACCAGAAAAACATTCATCGATATCTGCAATGAAGTTTGCAGTGGACAGAGCGTCATAAACATAACTGACCATGTTATGTTTTAAGAAAGAGAATGGGAATACATGAATGTATTCGTATCTGGCAAAAAGCGGTCAAAATTTGTCCTCTTTTGAACTGAGATAATCAAACATTTAAACCATTTACCTGGCCATGGTGTTTATCTTCTCATGCATCAGAACCTGGTCCTTACACTAGGCTATTGATACATAAACATTTGAAATCTGTAAACGTAGCATTTGTATGAAGTTTACCTATGCAAGTTCGACCGTCGCCTCTGTATCCGTTGGCACACTGACAGCTATAACCTCCATATGTATTTGAACATACTCCATTTTGGTGACAGTTATGACCGTTGCTTCCGCATTCGTCCAGGTCTTATCACATAGTCAAAGGAGAAAATGAATTGGATAAACGAATGATTAAACAATACAATGTTTCCTGTTATTATATATCGCTCTTAAATAAACCACATCCATGAATGCAGCGATGACCTTACTAAAAATCACTGGTGAAAGTAAGAAAAGCCATCCGTATGTGCATGAATGCAGGCATGCGTGCTAAAAAATGTTTTCCAATCTTATTTGCCATCACCGCGTAGAAACCGGTAAGTTAGTCGAGGCGTCGTTAAACTACCCAACGCCACTGGAATGGAGCGAGTTGGTTACGAAAATGATGTAGTTAATTTCTGTTCTTAGATGTGGTTCGTTTTCTTTTATAGTTGGTTACTTTTTTTCAGTTGGTCGCTAACAAAGCACTGTCATCTTTTTTACCCCGTTTGCTTTCCCTTCTTCCCTTCTTGTGTGTTTACAAGGACTTCAGTGAGTATTATTACTGACCCTGTGCTTTAAATTGGCCTAGCTTTTGAGGACTAGCTTAATCGGGTGTAATACTAAACATCTCAAACCCCGGTATTTACTGACTGTGGCCACCTATACACACCTTCTGAACAAGTGTAGTTATTACACCTCGCACAGCTCACGTCATTCCACATAAAGCTATGTCTAATTCCTAAGGTATGGACGCAGTCTTCATTGTTGAAGTCATTGGGTTGACTCTGAGCCCAATATGTAAAGTTGTTGGATCGACTATCCGCCCAGACAAATGTGCCCTCGCTGTTTCTGTCGTTCAATCCAATCCAACCCCTGGCTCCATTCAAACGATGCTGCACGAAAACATTTTCTTCTTGATTTCGGACGCTCACGAGGTTGGCGTTGTAGTTTTGGCAGGTCTTCTGAGCTTCAGTCCAGTTTTTGCAAGATTGACTGGTTGAGTAGCAAACACCAGAAAAGTATGACCACCCTGGTTTACAAATGTCTGCAAGAACGAAAAGAAAAACCATTACTTGTGCCGTGAAAGTGGTAATCTAAAAGCTGTAAAGATTAAAAGTTCTTAGCTTTTTCAGACTTTGGACATAATCAATTGTGTATCTGTTGTTCGTGTAGTCCGGCCAGTCATTTGATGTCGCTTTTGGCACTCAGGTTATTGTTACTATAGTAAATACTATCGTAAAACAACATCAACTACAAACAAACAAACAAAAGATATGGCTTGAGCTACCTGTTGTCGCACTCACCTGCAAGTACAACGTAAGACACCGCAGTGGGATCATGCTGGTTACCGAACAACTCCTTGAGACAAATACGGAATTCAGATGCCTTGATATGCTGTTAAATAAAGATATGGCTTATTAGTAATAGCCCAATATTGAAAAAAAGAACAGAGACTATTCTAGGTTTTATCTTCCCAATGAAAACAAATGGAACGGCAATGATACTGAGAAGATATATTCAGTTAGGATAAAATTGGTAACCGGACTTCGTGTGGCCAAATTGGCTCTGTAATCATGCTCGTAATAAAAAATAAATTGCGAGGTCGTCCGAGTTGGACTCCGTTCGATTCGTTCACTGTAAACAGGAAAAGAAAACAAACATCTCAAAATGTCAGATTTCATTGAAACTTTCCTACTGGTAAGTTTATGTATACACTCTGCAGAAATTTATATATTTCATATCTAGGACGAATATTCTTATTTTTTTTTCTGTTAACTCAGGGCTGAAAAAATAAGAGATTATCTCAGTGATCACCATCACATGCCTTGTACAGGGCATTTAACTGAAATGCATTCATGAATGAGGTTAACTGTGTCATTTCAATCGTTTTGTTAACCAAGACTTTCAAGTAAAAAAAAAAACAAAAAAAAAAACAACTTACTTTTCTACTGTGCGTTAATTTTAAATTTCATTTCAAACACTACGCGCCAGTCCTATTGTATTTTGTTTTTCATCAGCATGCAAAAAATTATTTTAACTAAATTTTGGATATATTCTCTTTAAATTTCGCCTGTTTCAGCCTAATTCAACTTTCATAAAAAGTTGATCTGAGTATTTATATTTGTCTGATCAAACCTACAGAACATGTATTCCACAAAAGTATGCAGTTCGAAACACACTGCCTTACACTAACAGCGAGACATGATTAGTTACATTTATCCCAATTCCCATTTATGTGGGGTCCAAAGAGCTTGACTCCCAAATGATCCTACTTTGAAACTGGCATCTGGCATTTGTTTATAAATCCCTTCATGATCCACTGAGAGTTAGTAATTCCTACCTCTATCCATGCAGCAACAGACATGAATGCTGGCTTTAAGTTGTTGCTCGACGAATTATGACTGGCTGTTATTATTATGTTAGGTTCTTTGTCGTAAGCTCTTTCAAACTGCACGTCCTGTAAATATAGGTCAAAATCATATTATTTCAGTGTAACAGACATCATAGGGGCCTTCAGCCTTGAATTTCATTCATTTTAACAACAAATATTGTTTTCGTATTTTTCAAACTCTCCGAGTTTAATTTACGAAGGCTACTTGTAAGCATCAGTGCCAAGCAAGTTTGCAAACTTGAATGTGAAATTCAAAGGCCCTCTTTTAATGAAGTGCTCCCACAATTATTCATGGTTATATTAGTAATATTAGAGACAGCAAAGGTTATTGTTCTTTTCCAAAGGAAGATAAAGAGACTCGAATATAATGTTGTATGTTAATTTTCCAAAAAGGTATTTACAATTACATACCTGACAAAATGCTCCATTGTCATTAGCAGAAACTGGCTTGTCGTTTGGAAAGAGGACTTTTTTACTCTCGGTAAAAAGGGGACGATGGATTGTTTCGAAAGCCAGCCAGTTCTAAAAACGAGAAATAAACATATTCATTCAATTACTAACGATACCTAAACGCTTATAAGGATCAACAATTAAACAAACGTAGCGTCTGCGAAATAATTTCTTGAAAGCACCTTTACATCAGTTATTAAACTAAAACAAGTTAAATTAACGATTGTGTCAGAGATAACCAGAACATGCAAGGCCCATGCCTGTTCTCGTTCGACAATGGCAAATATTCTTTTGAACAACGTCTTTAGCATTTTGTAGGCTTCGAAGATTTCAGACAGGCAATCGAAAGCTAAGGGTTGTAGACGAAGTAAACGTTTACATTTGGCATTATGACCCATCTTTATTTTCAAAAGACTAAACAAACAAGCAGAGAAACCAAACACGTAATCTTAACAGAAAACCATGCGGCTTTTTGAAATGACACCAAGAACTTTCTTTGTAATTCTGAATTGAACGGAGTTGCATGATCAAAACTATTGTTTTATTTCACAGTTACAAGAATCAACTACACGACTGGGCATGCCAATAAACCCGGCACTGTTCGGTATTCTTTCAAATTGATTGAATGAATGAATGAAACTTTATTGTACACTCCCAAAATTTTTTTTTTTCAGTGAACAATACAAATACAATAAAAAAAAAATAAACAAAAAACTGCAATAAAAATACAATGAATTTAAAAGTGTAATACTATTCTTGTTTACTTTTCTATACTGAATTTAAATATAAGCACTGAGAACAGTTTTAAATTTCACGTACCACAAAAATGTCTTCATGAACGCCATCGTAATTCTGTAACTCGCGTAGACAGATGTAGAAGTTAGAGCTGGTGGCGTTTTCTATCCACAGACTAGCAGCATCGTGCTTGAAAGCTGAGCTCATGTGATCTGCTGTTGCTAGAATGGTGGGTGTAACGGAAAATTTACCCTATTGAAAAAAAAAAAAATACTAGTACACTAGTTAGCAGTTGAATTTTGAAAGAAATATCTTTTAAGTGGGCTTGGTACAACGAAAAACTCAGCTACGATAAACATTCTTTAGGCTAATTATATGTTTTTTCCTATTTATCAGGAGCTGAGCAGCAAAACTGTGAAGCTATTTTAAAGAAAAGGTTTTATATATATATATATATATATATATATATATATATATGTAGTTAATGAAAGAACCAAGGACGGACAACTTCTGAATGATATATATATATATATATATATATATATATATATATATATATATATATATATATATATATATATATATATATATATATAAAACCCTACGCGGGTCCCTTCACACTTTCGGCTGACTCGACGAATCGCGTTACTTTTTTGATATTAATCTTATTTGTATTATATTCGATTATTTATTCTTATTTGGTTTGTGTCTTTTGAGTTTTGTACCGCATTGTCATAGTATCTCGCTTAGTAATCACCGATTGTTTATCATTGGTTAATTTTTTCGTTTTCATGTGTTACCACGCCCTGTTATGTAATCATCTTTGTAATATGATGTCATTTTTTATACTGTAAACTTATTTAAGGTTATTGTAATTTATTATTCACTTGCACTGCAACTGATGAAGGTCTTTGACCGAAACGTTTATTTTTATTAAATTTTTAAACTTTTTTTTAGATTTCTTAGATTTTTTACTGTATATATATATTTTTTTCGCTCGAAGTTGTCCGTCCTCGTTTTCCACAATTGCCTACAAATTTCATTACTCGAGGTTTGGACTACGAATCCTTTTGGATCCTTCTGGCGCGTGGCATCCCTGTTGGCTCGAAGCATCTTAACTTATATATATATATATATATATATATATATATATATATATATATATATATATATATATATATATATAGGCAATTGTGGAAAACGAGGACGGACAACTTCGAGCGAAAAAAATATATATATATACAGTAAAAAATCTAAGAAATCTAAAAAAAAAAGTTTAAAAATTTAATAAAAATAAACGTTTCGGTCAAAGACCTTCATCAGTTGCAGTGCAAGTGAATAATAAATTACAATAACCTTAAATAAGTTTACAGTATAAAAAATGACATCATATTACAAAGATGATTACATAACAGGGCGTGGTAACACATGAAAACGAAAAAATTAACCAATGATAAACAATCGGTGATTACTAAGCGAGATACTATGACAATGCGGTACAAAACTCAAAAGACACAAACCAAATAAGAATAAATAATCGAATATAATACAAATAAGATTAATATCAAAAAAGTAACGCGATTCGTCGAGTCAGCCGAAAGTGTGAAGGGACCCGCGTGTAAAATATTCAATGTTCAAAAAAGGCGGTCCCAAAATCCCCAAACAAAGCCCTTGAAACTATGCCGCGGCAAGGCACAACAGCCGCCCTAAACAGGGCCCTTAAACAACAATAATGTAATAAATTCCCCGATGGGGGCCCCTGAGAAAACCTAGCGCTAACAAAGCTAACAAGATCCAAGGTCAGGGCCTTTGAACACCTGAACTAAGATAACCGCCAAATTTGCAAGTTATTTTTGCGCTAATTGTAGTTTATTCTTTTTTTCGAGTGGAATTCCTGACGTTTGTTCAAGCCAAAAGGTGCCAGAGAGAACAGCTGTGCACTCCAATATGCCTCTTTAGTGATTAAAAGCTTTTCGATGTTACTTGTATTGTTTGCATTTATCTGCACTTGATCAATACACTGGAAAGAAAAGTCGTTTAAGTCGTGCGGTGTTCTGTTGAAATGCACCGCTACCTCACAAGTCTTTTTCTTGGTCAGCATAGCAGACTTGTGGTTGCGAAATCTAACTCTAAAATCTGTTGTTGTAGAGCCAACAATTAGCGCAAAAATAACTTGCAAATTTGGCGGTTATCTTAGTTCAGGTGTTCAAAGGCCCTGACCTTGGATCTTGTTAGCTTTGTTAGCGCTAGGTTTTCTCAGGGGCCCCCATCGGGGAATTTATTACATTATTGTTGTTTAAGGGCCCTGTTTAGGGCGGCTGTTGTGCCTTGCCGCGGCATAGTTTCAAGGGCTTTGTTTGGGGATTTTGGGACCGCCTTTTTTGAACATTGAATATTTTACACGCGGGTCCCTTCACACTTTCGGCTGACTCGACGAATCGCGTTACTTTTTTGATATTAATCTTATTTGTATTATATTCGATTATTTATTCTTATTTGGTTTGTGTCTTTTGAGTTTTGTACCGCATTGTCATAGTATCTCGCTTAGTAATCACCGATTGTTTATCATTGGTTAATTTTTTCGTTTTCATGTGTTACCACGCCCTGTTATGTAATCATCTTTGTAATATGATGTCATTTTTTATACTGTAAACTTATTTAAGGTTATTGTAATTTATTATTCACTTGCACTGCAACTGATGAAGGTCTTTGACCGAAACGTTTATTTTTATTAAATTTTTAAACTTTTTTTTTTAGATTTCTTAGATTTTTTACTGTATATATATATATTTTTTTCGCTCGAAGTTGTCCGTCCTCGTTTTCCACAATTGCCTACAAATTTCATTACTCGAGGTTTGGACTACGAATCCTTTTGGATCCTTCTGGCGCGTGGCATCCCTGTTGGCTCGAAGCATCTTAACTTTATATATATATATATATATATATATATATATATATATATATATATATATATATATATATATAGCTGAAAGACACATAATAACTTACATTATACGGGCTACTTGCCACGCTAACAATACTCTACCTACAATACAATACTTTAACTTACATTGACTAACTTTAAATGTGGGTTGCTTACGCTATTGACAATACAAGATGTTTGGTTACGTTTGTAAGTTTGTTTGAGTGGAACCGAGAAACCTAGTGCCTGCTAGAATGTGTTTATGTACACTCACATTAGGTAGTGTAATTTCTTCGCATTTTGTCCCAGTCCACCATTGCGGAATACGGGTATTTCCCGCCACCCCTCCGTTCGGTGCTCCCTGGTAAGCCATCCAGTCGACGGTTGCGAACTCTCTTGTTTGTCGGTCATTTCTTCCTGCTATTGTCACGCAAACCTCAAAGAAAAAAGTTTTTTAATCGTGACAACAAAATTATTCATGGAGTGCTTCTCGCTTGCTGGAGGTGGCTGAACGTATATGGTCTCAGGACGCATTTATTCTTAATATACGACTGAAAAAATTACTTCATTGTGATTTTCTAAGAGCAGGCCAATTTATCGTTAATTTTTAATTTGCACTGCAGTGCATATTAACGCGCGCGCTTTCGGGATTTTCCCAGTCATATAATAAACGAGTAATCGG
This sequence comes from Orbicella franksi, assembly GCF_964199315.1. Taxonomy (NCBI): domain Eukaryota; kingdom Metazoa; phylum Cnidaria; class Anthozoa; order Scleractinia; family Merulinidae; genus Orbicella; species Orbicella franksi. The sequence continues at coordinate 11,756,229 of NC_138153.1, forward strand.
ATGAAGGTTCGAGCAATTAAAGATTTACACTACCAGTGATACTTGAAAATTCTTTCTAATTGCACTTGCCTAAAGGTTCGTGCAATTTTGAGAGAATTGTGAATCCTTAACTACACTCACATTCACACGATTACCTCTACTTATTATATGACTGAAAAAAACTATTTCATTGTCATGATTGTGACTGGCTGAGAACAGGCCAATTTATCCTTAATTTTTAATTTGCACTGCAATGCTAATTAGCGCGCGTGCGTTCATAATTTTGTCAGTCATAATAAATGAGCCTTGAGGCTCGTGTAATTTTGCGAGAATTTTCAAAATCACTCTAAGTGCAAATCCTAATTTTCACTCGTATTCATGCGATTACCTATACAAATTTGCCAAAGGTGCAACCATGAGAGGTTAAGCATTTCGATACCTCAATGATGGTTACTTGTTCTTGTTTACCTTAAAGTTCTGGTAGTTTACATTTTCCGCCCAGGAGACAGTAGCCTCATGCACGTAATTACTCCTGGTTGAGTTCCAGTGATTAGTGGTGATCTGCACGTGCACTTCCTTGTCCGGATAGAATGAAAACGGCGGGAAAATCACCGTTTCGCAGGCCGTCTCAGCAGAGGAGACATCTCGTTTTAATGTCACTCGTCCTCTCCGTACAGGAAAACCTGAAGAATCAGAAAGATGCTGTAAATCAAATATGATGTATACACATATCACAATGCAGTAGATTTACTTATTGATCCGATCCCGAAATTTTCATATAATCATCTCTTCACGACACCGATTTATTACCAAACATAAATAAATCTTGAAATAAAACTGCAAGTTCCACCAGATACTCAACAATTATTCCACGGGCCAATTTCTATATGAAGTGAGAAATAACGCCTAGTTTGTCATAAGCATCTCGTACCTCACCAGGGAAATGGAGTAATTGCTTTATTAAATTCTTCAATCGACCAAGCGTTGTGAACATTTCACTGTGATTTAAACGAAGTGATAGTATGAAGAGGCGGCAAATGTTTTCCCATTGGTATGATGGATAATAACCGAGATTCAGTGGGCCAATCAGATAGCTGGAAATGCATTGTTACCGAAGTTCCGTGCCTTTGCAACTAAATCAACCAAGCAATTGATCTTTTTAAGTTATAATCTGGAAAATATTTTAAGGGCGGAAGTTAAACAAATTATGTCTAACCGGTACAACTTCCTGGATGATACAGAGTGTGGTTGCTCTTCAGCCTACACATCTCCAGTTCAAAAATGCACTTGTTTTTGAAGGTGGTTGAGTTGGATGAGCACACTTGCTCCTCGTATGAAGGGCAGTCTTCCTCACAGACACAACGGGCGTCAAATGCGTCGAACGCCTTGCAGACAGCAAAGTACTCACAAGTCACGTTTATGCACGGGTCAAGTTCTGTGGAATAAAGTCAATTGTACAAACGTCAAAAAGCTAATAATAATAATAATAATAATAATAATAATAATAATAATAAACAAAACGAAACGAAAAAACGATCAGTCTAACGTCAAACAGAATTCGTAGCAGAAACATGTAACCGATACCATCTGCAGGAAGCGACGCAGACCTTTGAAAAACGTCTTGGTTTGTTTTTGTTTTGCATCAAATACGCCCTATGAAATGGGCTCCTGCTGATAAATAATTACGTTGGTTGCTCAAATTTAGCCCAAAACCTCTTTTAGACGAAATTCTTCCTTCACTCTCTGTTGCCACGTGGGCGTTACTTCGTCGTTGTACCACGGGGATTCTTTCATGATAACATGTTCAAATTGGCTCCTCGAAATGTGCCACCGAGGTAAAATAGAAATATAAACATGCATAGCGGCTACTGCCTAAGACGAACAACAGTTATCTGAGATTAAAGTTCCGTTGAAGAGCGGAGAAGATAATTACAAAGACAAAGCATCGTTCGTTTATGACTGACTAAAGCGCTGGGCAGTAAGTACCTCCTACGACAGCATACTCCACGGTTATTGGGTCGTGATTTCTGCTTATTCCCTGAGTGTCCTTAACGCAAACTTTAAAAGACGATTGAGTTATCCCCTATGAAAGTTAATGAGCAGATTCCTTGGTTAGTTTGTATAGAAACTTTGGAAAAAAAAAGTTACCACGAAGCTAAACCGTATTCAGTTAAAGAAAAAAAAAAAAAAATTGAACTATCATTTAAGTGAATCTTTAAAAAATGACTTGCAAGACCTCATACTAGCTTTGAGATAATTTCCTGCAATCGAAGATTACAATCGGCTTTGAAGGGCTGGGTGACGATATTGAGAAACTATCTTGACACTATACGTCTTTAATAATAAGGTTTTTTAAGGGCCTTTAATTTCAAACTGGCGCATCTCGACAAACTAAGTTTCAGGAAAAAGACAAAGACGTCGACAACGTAGACCAGCAACAACAACAATCACAGCAACGGCTAGTTATGATCACAATACCTCCATCCAAACATTTAAAGCATTGCTGTAGCGACCATCTGAGTTATACCACAGTGTGCTGGTTGAATTGTCGTGACTAGCAGATACAAGGATTATTGGCGCTTTGTAAAACGGGTTGTCAAATTTCAAATCCTATATTGGAGAGAAAAAATAACATTGCTATATCTGTAGGCGTAGCTATCAAGAAATCAGAAGAAAACATCGTTGTCACTACCGTTTTAAGAATTCGGTGCATACAAAGGTAACTCGAATTCTTCAAAGGCCTTATCTAAACAATTTTTAAGAAAAATCCTCAAAACTTCAGGCTATAACGGCCTTTTCTAGGGGAACGTTTATGCGGTGTATCCATAAGATTCCATTTTCTTACCTGGCAAAAAGCGTAATTATTTTCTTGCGATGGAGCTCCATATCCAGCGAAATTAATCTTTCCTCGTTCAGTAAAGTTCCAATAGGCGGGGAGCTCGTCATAAGCAAACCAATGCTGAAGAGGTCAGGAAAACAAAAAGAGACAAACAATACGATTATCAAAAGCAAAGTGGCCAGGTGAAGCGGTCGCACATAATTAAAAAGAAAATAACAAAATTAAAGCAAATGTGCAATACTGTCTACTCGATTGTTAATTGAAATGAACCTGTATTTATTATAATAATAATATTATTATTTCAGTCCCATGATGAAACTATGTAGAGCTTACCAGATTCATGGACCTGTTTTCGATCGGAATTTTCCTTAGACTGAACTTAATCATGTCTTTTTATCACTATGGCAAGAAAAGAAAGAAGCGATCTACCTTTTGAACTTCCAAACCGACCTGCACCAGTTGCCACCACGGGATTAAAGTAATTTTTCAGTAGAACCTCTTTCTTCGCGTGAAAATCGTGTAGATCTATACTGAGAGTTTCCTCTTCATTCTCGTCCACTTACCACCTTTAGGTCCGAGTGAATTCCATCAAACGTCATCAACTCTCTCATGCACACGTAAAAGTCGTTCTTTCCGACATCTTCGAGCCAAAGGTTCATGGAATCAAATGGTCGATCAGAATGCTCATGTTGAAGAGTGATAAATACTTGAGGCTTGATCTTGAAACCCTGAAAAACAAACGAAAACACAAACTCTACATGATATTTCAGTGATTTCAGTCAGAGCCGATGGAGAGTTGGGTTGAATGACCTCGAGCTTGAAATGACGTGACAGCTGTGCTCTTTTAAAAATCCGATTGCGTGAGTCGCGAAAGAATATTTGCAAATATGAAACGATTTCGACTAGCAGGCGATAGAAAAAAGAATAATGTTCATTGCAAATAAGGGTCAGAACTTACATTACTCTGACTGTTGATCAATACTCGCTTGCACTGCGTTGTCGTAGTCCATTCATCGAAATCCACCATGCCTGACTGGATACCTTGATGAGATCCTTGGAATGCGAGCCAATTGATGACAGATGTACCCCCTGAACCACTTCCGGCTTCACGTGCACAGACCTCAAAACCTGTTGTGGAAACCGACTTAACCCACAGTGCTGCTGGGTCGTGGATTTTGACGTAGGTGTTGCCATGACTAAGGGAAGCGAACACTCTGACGTCACTGCCCTGAAACTGAGTTTTGAAAGAGACGGACTGGCAACCATGGTTGTTTTGGGACGTGTCAGTAATGTTGACTTTTCCAGCTTGAAATACAATCGCTAGTAAGGAAATGTAAGAAATAAAGTCAATAGATTTATGGGACTAGGGAATATACTGCACTGAAGTCTGAAACCAAATTTACGCTTCCAGCGGAGTCGACAGTCGCCTGCAAACCAGCTGTTTCGTTTACCCTAGAACAAGATCTCCCTAAGATGTCTCTCACATAAACACAGAAAATGTTTTCGCCTTTTATTAATTTATTTTTATTTTTATTTTTTTATTTTTTTATTTTTTGGAGATTGACGAGTGACGATCCGAACATAATATACGGTTTTGACCGTAGAAACCCTATACTTTTGATTGATTTTGTGTAACGCAGTACCTCATGACAGAATCGGCACTTAAACCTCAAACTTCACTTTAACGGTGAGAAGGTTGACTCGCGCTTATTTCAAATGTTGCAAATTATTATAGCAGTGTCAGGTCTTAAAATTTATTCCTTTTGGAGATTATGGAGAAAGAAGGATGATGAAATCATGATTTCGACACTATTAGGTTTTCAGTATTTTTTTCGTTTTGTAATGACTGCAATTTGCATTGAGTTAATTGTGAAACCAAACGAAAAAGCCAAAAAAGCCACAACGGGCTTCCTTTCTGCAAAATTTAAATTGTATATATGATATTCTGCTGCACTTCCATTCATTTTAAATACATTCGAGATAAATGTAGAACTCACCATTAGAGGAATGCAGTTGTAGCGAAAGCAGCTGAAAAGCAAAGAGAGTAAATATCTGCTTTGCTTCCATTCTTCTTTGTGGATTGCAACCCTCTTGGAACGCCTATCGATCAGGGAGTCCAATTTGGAATGGTGGTTAAGGTGTTTGCACCTTTAATTTATACCCGGCAAACGCAATGAGGAAGATATCAGATGATACTTCATTTGGGTAAGAGCGGTTAAGGGTGAAGTACTTATGGGAGTCATTTCAGCTCTCTGGAGCTAACTCCTTAGTTACAATAAACAACACAGATGGACTTGATTGATTTGATTACTTCGCTTTCCAATGCTTCCTTCTTGCAGACGTTCTATTTTTTTTTTTTTTTTTTTTTTTGTTTCTTTTTTTTTAACCTTATCTTTCTTTCATGCCGGCAGAAATGGTATTTTAGACCTAACTTTTGCGAAGAATTCTTCAGTACGATTGTCTGTTTGTATTTTGTTATGCTTATATATATATATATATATATATATATATATATATATATATATATATATATATATATATATATATATATATATGAATGATACTGAGGATCAATCAATGCTCGGAATAAGGAAGAATGACAAGTCGGCAGTTATCAAGCAGTCGGCTCAAACGGAATGAGGAAGATATCAGATGATACCGCTTCATTTGGGTAAGAGAGGTTAAAGGTGAAGTACTTATGGGAATCGTTTCAGCTCCCTGGGGTTAGCTCCTTAATTACAATAAACAACACAGATGTCTTTGATTGATTTGATTACTTCGCTTTCCAATGCTTCCTTCTTGCAGACGTTCTATTTGTTTTTTTTTTTTTTTAATCTTATCTTTCTTTCATGCCGGCAGAAATGGTGTTTTTAGACCTAATTTTTACGATCTTTAGTGCGATTGTCTGTTTGTATTTTGTTATGCTTATTTATATATATAAAAATATGATACTGAGGATCAATCAATGCTCGGAATAAGGAAGAATAACAAGTCGGCAATTATCAAGTAGTCGGCTCAAACGAAAAAAGGCACTGTCATCATTGTCGAATGTAGCGTGATGGGATCAAACAATTCATTAACCAGTACTGATCCTGACGCATATTCGCCTTTCTGTTTCAAATCTCCAGCCTTTGCCTTTGCACTAAAAATCTTCCTACGGGGGCAGTTAGAAATGTATGCATTAATTTCAAGGCTCTTGGAAAGTCAGACAGAGTTTTAAAAAGTGTCGAGGGGCCTGCACGACTCCTGCAGGTCGCAATAAAAAGACTGCATAGCCTTTATAGCTTAGCCTTGACAAGAATGTCTTTTAGGGATTTTCCTTTGCGATATGATAGAAGGGGCGGCCCCTTGAAGATATTTCTTGGTTGTGCTTGGTTCTGTATCAAGTGCCATTTCCCCATGAGTTGGAAAGTATAGATTTCTAAAACCTTCCAGGAGACATCAGTGCAATCTGCAAGCGCTCCTGCGAGGTTAAAAGGCAAACGAAATACGATAAGTATAATACTTATCCTAAAATCCTGAATTTTTAAGTCAATTGATATTCTCATGAAAGATTTCTTTACGAAAGGTTTTAAAGTAAATATTTAGCGCCGTACGTGAGTAGTTTTACATGTAAACCTTACAATAAAAACCCCAGCTTTGCCATTGTTTGTCGTTCCTACTTGCGGTATCTTTGTTTGGATCCTAAGTATTGATTACGAGAATATCGCTTCGTTGCTGCAGCAACCGCCACCTTGAAAGCCCAGGTGGATGTGCCGTGATGTTATCTGAGGAGAAAATGTTCTGATTTACTTATTCGTTACAAACATCGTTTTAGTTAACTAGTTAATAGGCAAGGGATCCAGCGCGGCATTGCTGATCTATTCTTAGGAGATCGCAGCTTAAAAGGGACATTTTTGATACTTTATAGTAAAATGCTATTCTGAGGAACAATTTGCCATCAGTTTTTTTTTTTTTTTTTTTTTGAAAAGGTTCTCGGTTTGGGTTCAGACAATTCTACACCCATAATCCTTCTTTTTTTACTATTACTCTGCTCTGAGACAACTGCACTGAACGTTGAGCCAATTCGGAATTCAGTAAGATAAAGTCAAATATTTTCATTTTTAGTATGATATTTGTTGTTTACTATTTCGAACGTTTTTTTTTTTTAATTTTAAACATATGTGCAAGAGTATTGTATTGTGTGTCATCTGTCTCTCCATGTGTCGAAAGGAGGAAACGACTTCTGAACTACATAATAAATTACGTGTTAACTCCATTTAGACTCTCAAAGCTTCCCTCCCAAAGCTGGCGCGGCTTCCAGAAGTCATGTCACTCACGCGTGATGCGTTTCAGAGTGACATGCTTCTTACCTCTGGAAACTATAAGTTGAGACGTTTGCTCAGACAAGGTCAAAGGGTAATGTAATACTTAATTTAGAGATATGCTTTAAGCTGTTTGAATTGCTCAAATGGGGTCAAAGATAAGCAATGACGGAAGATATAAGCAATCTACGTGAGGTTTACTTCCCGCTACTTGAAACTTTTAGAAAAAGAAAATTTCAAGAAAATTTCTTCCCAACTCAGACTACCTATTAGAAAAGTGGGTCTGAGCACATTACGGTTGAGGAAGAGTCGTTTACACAAAACACAAAACGTTTATTCGTGATTTATATCGGAACCATGTCAACAACTCTCTTTCGCGTAAATGTATGGGCCTTAAGTAATTCTATCTTCATGTTTGCTCTGACAGGGACAAGGAAGGTTTTAGTTGTTTCTGAATTTACTCTACAGTTACTTGACGACGATATCTTCAGAAAACAAACGCTTGCTCAAGCGGGGTCAGGGAGGGAAAATCCTGAACAAACATGGTGGATTCATATTTGGTCAATCGAAACTAATTCTCAAGATCTACATTCCTCATCCTTAAGCTGTACTACATGTATGCAAACAAACTGTACATGAAGATATCTGGAGGCAAACGCTCACTTAATCACAGTGGTTGTGGCCAGAATTTGCAGTATGATGCGCTAATATGTATTCTTTTCGTAGCTATCCGCCACCTTAGCTTTAGTTATTATTAATAATAAATGACAATTAATAATATTATATCTAATAGTTGACTCGTTTTTTAACCGATAGCTCGAATTTGAGGTCTGTAAAATTTACTGATAGCCGAGAATTGTCAGAATTTAATGGATTCCAGTCAAACGCGGACTCAGGGTCGGGTTTCTTTCATGTCTGCTTTTTCTTTTTCTATCTATTTGCCAGGCATGGTTTAAAAATTTAGTCCCTAATGTGAAGGACTGCGCAAAGATCATTCCCGTTGCTTTTAACAGCGTTTAATTTGTTGACCTGGTTTGATTACACCCTTTGCATAAATGGCGCCTTAATTTGAGTAACCGATGCTTTATACATCCTCAGCCTCGTAGTTAAGTTTCCTTGCAGACAGGATTTTTGACATGAATTCGAGGTTTAGGATGTATCAATGTTGTTATTCAAATATCAGCGCTATTATTGCAAAGTGTCTATCATCAGATCCCGGGGCATGCAATCGATGGAAATCGATGATCGAAAAACCAATCGATCAATCGATATCAATCGATAAAATTAGTTAATTGGTATCGATTGGTATCGCTCAATCGATGATCAATCGATAACCACACAAAAACCGTTCATCGATTGCTATCGATTGGCACAGCAACCTCGAACCTGTCCGATCATCCGCCATTTTTAGAAAGCCCAGGGGACGAAATATTGTTAAAATAATCCCGACCCAGTCTTTTCAACGCAAAGAATATACCCCATTGCACGTGTACTCGAATTACCCACTTGCCCGTCATCGCCTTTCCGTGTCATTATATATGTCTACGCAAGAAGTCCGGGAAGGGGCTTTACTGAATATAAGGTGCATTGCCGTTTTGAGGTGAACGTCCGTGAAGTGTTTACTGCTGACAAGAAGAGGGGAGAACGCGGAAACGCGTTTAAAGTTGTTAACCAAGCAAGAACGGGAACAAACTTTTGAGCTCCCAAAAGAAGATGGAACTTGTGGACGGGGCGTTGAACAGAAAGAAGAGTCTTGTTCTCCTGTCAACGTTCTAAGGATTAAACTGAAATGTGTTTACAATTACTGCGTACAAAGATGGGATATTTATACGCCGATTCCTTCAATCTGCGACCAATCTGCAACCAATCGATATCAATTTATCTATCGATTGTTATTGAAAATCGATACCAATCGATAACCACACGAATCTTCTCCATCGATTGGTCATCAATTACCAATATCAATGGATTAATTGATATCGATTGGTACTGCTTGATATCGATTGTCATCGATTATCGATTTCATCGATTGGATACCCCGGGTCAGATACATTACCTTGTATATTTCAATCTCTCTGACTTTTCAATGACCTACCTGGAAATTCATTATCCCTTGTAACGACCGCAGAACTTCAGGTAAACCAAACAGCCACGAATTCAATTCCGTACCCGAAGTCAGTATCTTACTCAGTTGGTTTGCACCTTAAATACCCTCGTTAAAGTGTTTCAAAAGAGACGCTCGTTTCAGGCATCCGTTTTTTATCTTGTCGCCTTCTGCAAGACGAAATTGGCGCTGAACTAGAAAAGAAATTTGAGCAGCTTCCATATTCGACTGTCTTGACTGAAATGTGACGAGGATTGTTTGCGGTGATGTACCTGGCGAATCATGAGCTCCACCACATTTAATTTCCTTCATATGCGAAGATATGGCAATGATGCACTGCTGATGCAAATCGCGAGAAATCGGCCTTTGGGTTTAAAAAAAGAGGGAAAGAGAAAAAATATTTAAAAAAGAAAAAAAAATTATAACAAAAAAGAGGCCTCAGCTTGCAGCTGACAGTCGCAGTGTTAATTATTTATTCTTTAATATGCGAAACAAAAGCCAACGGAACTCGTTGTTTCGAGTGCCAAATGATGTTTGCTTTCACTTAGGTAGACAAGGGACAAATTAAATAAAATAACATTTGTTGTGAATAAAATAATCACTTCGTTGCTACAACAGACGACCTCCATTTTTCTTCCCACTGTGTTACTTCGACAAAATCATTTGTAAAATTCGGACTTGTTTTGGTGATATTTTTTTCTTACGTTTTTACACCAAAAGCCAGCAGATGACTAGGCTTAACACTGATGCACCTGTCACAGCATATCAAAACCCAAATTGTAGCTGACAATCATTAATGTTAATTCGCTACAGAAATAAGTTGAATATATTGGTTCAGTTCTTTGCTTTCTGTCAATCATATAATTTGTAAGAAGCAACTACTTATCTTACGCGGCACTTATTTTCACAAGCTGCAATATCCAGAGCTTTCGACTATTTTTCACCTTTATACAGCCAGGACAATTTGATTCAGAAATCTGGAATCCATCGCCAGTCCGTCGCTTTTCGTTCGCCAATCATCACTAAATCAATATGACGAGAGTTTAGAAATGGTTTCTAGTTAGTTCGAAGGTTAAATCTAGAGATTATATACGATAACTAATGGAGAAAAAAAATAAATGACTCATTCTTAGTAAAGGTAATACAAGGTAGTAGGATAGCCTACAGAGCAGGCGGATTAACGGGGCAGAGCGAAGCGCGATACACGAGCGCGGAGCGCGACCACTTGCGCGAGGCGCTCGTTTATCACACTTCGCCGGCTGCTACGCTAATCCCCCTGTTCAGCAGGCTAGAAACGAGCGCACTTACTTGTAGGCCATTTCCGAATTACCATGTGCCTCTGTTTCAAAATGAGTCCTCGTACAATACCTTTCACTGGATATGAAGATGAGTTTGATTTGCATGAAAATGAACCTTTTGGGGACACATTTTCATATAAATGCTTTCGCACGAAGACTCGAATTGACAAATTATGGTCAATGACAATAAGATAGGCAGCAAGAGATAAAAAGTGGCTGAAATGAATTTTTCCCCCTCTTGTTTGACATGCACAGCAAAAATGAAAAATGTTTAGGGCTCTTGCGAGAATTTCATTTGTTTCGCCGGAAGTATAATTTTTATCTTTGCAAGTAAAATTGCTTTCGGTTGTTATGTTTCTGTTCATTCTCATCACATCCGGTTCAGGATGCTCATGAAAATTCATCACATTATTTAAAATTCTGTCCATTTTCTCCCAAATTATCCCCAACCAAATGTGTATACCGTTTATTAAAATGAATTTTAAGGCGAGACTGCCCAACTCGATAACATATTCTGCTCTGAAAACAGATAGCCTCGCCCGCGTTTCATTGATATTCATGACGTTTGTCAAGGTGTTAAGAGTCTGAAGCCAAGATTAGATGATCGAGAATATTACGAACCTAATCAGAGAAAAAAGTAAAAGAAATAATAACATTGCTGTAGTGAAAAATGGGTTTCACGCTGAACCTTGCTGCAAAAAAAAAAAAAAGGAAAAAAAATCGAATTGTTAATCTACAGACCAACCGCAGTCAATTTTTTTTTCCTTTCAAGCAGGTGTTTCCTAAGCCTTGGATTCGCCAACCTAAGTGATTTGTAAACATATAACATCGCTTTTTCAAGTGCCACTATCACCAATCTACCATATTAGCATGCGTGAATGACAGAACCTGAACGATAAAGCGAATGGTATTACCTTATATAGAAAGTTAATTTTGGTTTCCTCAAGAGCACGTTTCTTTTTTTATGAGACATAAGGAAACGGAAAGTTATTCTTGCAGTGGCTTCATCCCTGTATTATGGTCATTCCACCTGCGGAAGTCAATATGTTTAGCGAAGCAGGAAACTTGACTGACTCTTGCTCTCCTAATTTATCACACGACTGGCGTGTAATATTTATCTTTCTTAATGCTGTTTCCAGTGTGATTGCTCTCGGCGGAAACTCGATCATTTTGTTATCTATATACAAGGTGCGTTCCTTGAGATTAAGGGCTTCTAACATCTTCATCGCCTCCCTGGCAACTTCTGATGCCTTGGTTGGTCTGCTGGTGTACCCAACGTACATCGCATTAACTGTAGAGAACTTGTGGTTCCAATCAAATGTTGTCTACAAAATGGAGAACTTTCTGTGGATTCAAAGTTTAGTCACATCAACATTTACTCTGTGTGCGATTAGCATCGACAGGCTCATCGCCGTTATACTGGCTATCCGGTACAGACAGCTTGTGACCAAAAGACGCAGTTGGTGCGTTGTCGCCTTCATTTGGATCACTTCCTTGGCGTTCGCCTGTTCCGCGCTGTTCGTTCACGCTCATGACAATGCCTCCATATTGTGGATCGTGTGTCTTGCCTTGACTTTCGTTCTACCCTTTGCTATCATTATCTACTGTTACGCTCACATATTTCGATCAGCTAATGAACAAAAAACCAAGATCTGCTGCTTGAATCCCGCTGAAGCAGCCGAGATGCTGCGGAATAGTAAGGCCGCATGGACGGCAGCGATTGTCATAGGTATATTTTTCGTTACATTTTTTCCAAACGTCGTCTTTTCTTGTATTGATGTGGCGACCAAGGCTTATTGTGGCAAGACTCAGGTGTACCGCCACTGGTTATGGGGGATTTTCTTGGCCTTCAGTAGCGCAGCTTGGAATCCTTTCGTATATGCAGCCAGGATTAGAGAATTCAGGCATGCATTCAAAAAACTTTTACTTTTTCGCTGATAGTGTTCCTCCATATAAAAGTAGTGACTTGTTTCAAAAATAAATTAATTAGAACTAACAAAAAGCGCGTTCGCTTTTGAAATCACTTAACTGTTTGAAGAAAAATACAATATAAAGCTGTTTAATTCTCTCATTTTACCTTATTTGAATAATGGGAACTACATGTAGGTTCACCTTCAAGAACCTGTCATCGAAAACAAACGATAAGTAGTGGAAATGCGTAAAGTTTCAAGCAACTTGGTCAACATACTACGCTCTAAATATGTAGCCACGAAGAGACAGTCTACCGTGAGAAAATTGTATGGCCACGATTCAGGAAAAAACCCTTCAAGTCATTAAGTAAAATGTGTCTACATAACAATCCGGTCGAACCCTTAATAAGATAGAGTTTTGATTATTTTTAACATTATAACAAGTATTATTTTCAACTGACAATTTTCTGGTAATAAATTATGACTTTTCGGGTGTCTCAAATTTGCTTTCAAGTCTCAATTTCACCGTTTTGTTTATTCGCCTCACATATCCACTTCACAGCACGGTTTCTTTCATTTTCAATGTCCTCAACGAAATAGCTTGTATTATAAGCATTATTCTAAGAATCACTCCATATAACATCTCAATCTATTTTGAGGGACTGCCACACTGCGATTTAGTGTAACCAGTAAAACAGGATGGTTCGGAAAAAATTAAAAAAGGACATCAGTGTGGCGCCGGGGGGGGGGGGGGGAGGAAGGGAGGGAGGGGACACGGTAGGTCAGAGCCTCCCGCTTCCCGTATCCTGGTCTCCTGCTTCCTGTACCTTTATTTCCCAGTCCGTTTTGCTCCACTCCCCTATAGATAAAGAGACTCAAAATACATCCTTGTCATTTAGCTGCGCTTTCCTTTTCCTTTCCTTTCCCTTTTTTTCCCCTTTGTTTTCTGCCTTGCTCCTCTTACTTACGTCTTTTGACAGCTTAAGTGACAACATTTCATGATCTATTTTACCAGAAGTAACCCTCCGTTTTTTAGCCTAAGGGCGAATTTTCGTTTTTCCGTCGGCCCAGAAGTCTCAGAATAACCTAAATGTAAGTCAAATGGATATTTTGGGTTCTTGTGTTTGAAAGTATGTGGTATTTTCACAGAGATGATACGATTAAGTAATAAAGCAAGTACAGTCTAGTTATAAATCGAGAGTGAATGATCTTGTTTCAGTATAAATTAAATCTACTAGTCGTTAAAAACTTTATCTAAATCCTCTCCACGGGCACTTCGAAAACGCAAAGAAGTGGCCGCCAGTTTGCTAACAAGCCCTCATTGCTACGTTACGCAGTATCTCTAACGGAATAGTGATTAGCATAGCCAATCAGAGAACGCAATTCGTGATAGAATTAGAACGCTTCTAGATTTATACGAAAACTCGAGAGAAACAGAACTAGCACGAGCTGTTGACGCAAAGAAAATTTATATTTTGATGAACTATACAAGGCTTCTTTTTCTTGTCCAACAGAATTAGAAAACATGTTATCCGTGTTCCTATCGAGTTTTAGTAGCATTCTACCAGTATACTAATGCAAATGCAGTTATCTTATTGGCTGAGCCATTGCACACTATCAGCCATTAGTGTGCAGTGGCTTTGTGAATTTAAAAAAAAAAACATTTTTTTGAAAGCGCGTACACAACTACAAATGTCACATTGAAAATTCAGTCTGCGCAAATGTTCTTAAGCGCGAAGTCTAATACTAAGACTACAAATAATAGGAATCGTTTTTGAAGCAAATTTCAGTCAGAATTCTACTAAAATAATTAAATTATGAGCTCGAGATTTCCATTTAAACAATAGAGTGTTTCTGTCGAGGAACTATCGGCTGATAGTTGCCCCGAGGAAATTTGTTGTTAAAACAAATATTTGCCCGAGAAGCGAAGCTTCGAGGGCAAATATGCTAGTTTTAAGAACATCAAATTTCCAAGGGGCAACTATCAGACCGATAGTTCCGAGACATAAACACTCTGTTGTCTTTATTGTTCACCACTTAATTTTCTTCCGCACGCCAGTTCAAAAATCATATTGAATTATTTTCAACTTTTTTAGATGAAAGCCGTGACAGCCAAATGTAAAATTTGAAAAAGAAAACAAATAAAATCCCTCTTAATACAAATTCAATTGTTTATTTTCTATAAGCCCGCTTGTTTACAGAAATATTTTCACGGACGAGCACTATCCATCCGGGTATTTTCCGCGGACGGGCACTATGGGCTGATAGTGTCTCTCCGCGGATGAACACTATCGCGTCACGTGATCAATTTAAACCAATCAGAATCGGAGAAAATTTGGTGGTGAACTATAAGAGGCGATAGTCGATTTGGCCTTCGGCTTCATCAATTATCGCCTCATAGAAATCGCAAGCTCATAATCTAATTGTTACATAGAAACACTCGTGGAACTTTGGGAGAACTCGAAAAAGCTGTGGAAACACTCGCCTATCGGATCGTGTTCCCACAGCATTTCTCGTTCTTCCGAACTTCCACTCGTGTTTCTATAACTCGGTAGAAACACGGTACATGTTTTCAATTTCTTGACTATTACTATTATTATTAGGGGTGGGTAGGACGGCCTCAAGGTGGCCAGATTTCGAGGGTCCGATGGTGACTGGATACTCCCTAATATGTTTTGCGTCACTGCTCAACAGAGCTCTCTAGTTTCGTTGTTCGAAAAAAGGTCAAATGATCGTAATATTTTCGCGTACACATGAATAGCATTAGATGTCTAGAAACATGAGGGACCACTTCTCCAGAGAACTTCCAGTGCTCTGAAATTTATATACCAAGCTCAGTTGTATAGCTTCCGTTTGATTAGGGAAGGTAAGAGAAAGGTTACACAAGCATCGTTTAATTACGTGTATGATACCCCACAAATGTAAAGCAAGTTTCCCACTCAGAATTCTACTTTGGTCACGGTTCTCTGATTAATCATTTTGTATTCTTATTATTATTCTTATCAACCTGAACATGCTCCTTGTACTTCAAGTCGAAAAACACTTTTCCTGCGACACTTGGCGTTGAGCCGGAACTTCCTGATCATGCAAGGTGATACACCAATTACTGTCATATTGTATAGCTCGAGTTTTTTTTTGTTTTTTTTTTGTTTTTTTTTGTTTTACTTGCTTTACACGTAAATAATATAATGTCATACTTAACGAATCCTACGTCGTTTAAGTCTTTGACTGCAGGGCGTGCATTACTAAATTTGCACAGCGTTACCACTTTCGATCACAAGACAGCTGTGTAACCACCCTTTCAATCCATTTTCTTGTTACAATATCAAAACAATGTAAAGGAGCCCTCAATGAAACAAAGATGTTGATTCACTACAACAAATAAATGTAGTCATCATGTACATTTGTACATGCACACACATGTAATTTTGTATACCGAGAATGTACAACCACATTCATAAAACCAAGGGTATTTTTTTCCTCAACAAGCAATGTACTGTACATGTAATTTGAAGTGACTTCACGCACGAAATTACGGACTTGTTTCATTTTTGTACATGTATATCACAGTCCAATGCGACAAGGTCTTTTTTGGTAAATTGTTCCCGTTCCATTGAAGCAAATGCTACGTTTCTGATTCACCAGTGGTCTGTTTTTGTTGTACATTTTCCTTTTCCTGAATTCTCAACTCCTCGTCTAGTCGTTCTTTTGCTCTCACAACCTATGGCCAACACAAAAATATGTGATAATCAATACTGTGAGAGGACAACAAGAACAAGTCTAAAACAAGGTACATGTGTACAAACATGTAGATCTATGTACACTGTACGCCAATCATACATGTAAAGCACAAGTCTATATACTGCAAATTATGAACAATTGAGGTTCAGAAAAAAAAAGCCTAACATTCTGTCAAGTTGCCTTAATGTACATGTGAGATATAGACAAGGCAAAAAAAAAAGGACCAAAAAGCATAAACAGCAATTTTCTTAAACAAAAACCAAACACTGTGATACAAAGTACACCCGTAACAACCATGCTAAAAACTGTTCCGACAGTAATTTTGTATTGTCCTAAGTGACCACATGTAAACATGCATGTCTCAGGAGTGGAGAATTTTTCCCTATCCAAGACAACTGTGTTGAAACATAAAGTGCAAAATGTAGTCTTACCTTTGACTGTAGGTAAAATGACCCTCCAGCTTTCTTTTCATTGATTTTGAAGAGGTGATCATAGTTCTGACACAGGCAAACAAAGCACTTGTAAGACAACAGATATCTAGTACATGTAAAACAATGGGCAAATTGCATAGGAAAATGTGCAAAAAAAATGACATCATGACCGTAAATACTAACAAAATAAGTGCCAGCACCCCCATTCTCCCTTTCAATATTGGAAAATGATAAAATGCAAACTTCCAACCCTTGTGACAAAGATTGTAGCCATGCTCACTCTTTCAAACTGTAGACATAAATTTTTATCAAACATGTTTAAGACGAAATGCGATAGAAAATCAAGCAATTTCAGTTTTTAATGGATATGAACTTTGTACCAGAATAGCTCTATGGATAATATGGTCCTTTTTGCATTTTCTAAAAGCTAAAGATATAAACAGTTGCCTGAAATAACACCAAAATCGATTTCCGACAGAAACTCAATAAAATAAATGTCAAAGTTCAGAGAAATTGTGAGAACACAGGCAAAATTTCATTATCAGTTTTATTTCACCAACTGGTACTCTCAAGTGTTTCATATGAACTTCAAAATTTGGTTTCCACATTTGGTGTGGTTAGAAAAGATTTCTTTTGAGAAGATAGTTAAAGCAGTCCCACAGAAGTTTGCAACACAATATATAATAACCTCTGAAGAAATTTTGTCAGCTTATAAAAGTATTTAAGCTTGTGGTGGATTCCTTCTTAACTTTCATTATCCACCTGCAATGAATATCGTACAAATAATGCACAAAACAAGTACAAAACTAATATGCATGTATATGAGTTTGTTATCTGTAGAATAGAAAAGCTGTTTGACAGGTCACCTAACATCACACAAAAGTGTTTCACTTTACCCTCTTTTGCTGATAAGTTTAGTTTATTGACTACAGCAGTTAGATAATAAATCTTTTGTTACTGTAGATGTTTTGCTGTGTAGTATTGCTTAATATTTTTACTTGCTGTTGGCCGACTCAAAAAAAAAAACAGTGATACTACACACCAAGACAACTTAGAAAATGATAATTTAAAAAAAAAAAACCAAAAACTAGAAAATAATTCTTTTTACTTTAGGAATAGCCGCTATAGCAACATAATAAGAAATTGCAGTTGTCAGACTACATGCACATAGCTAGCCTCCTCCTCTTGGAATGTCAGAATACATATGGCTGGGAGGTTGATATTTTTCAAGAGTCCCCTGTTTGTCCACATCAAAAATGCCGTTCAGTTGCTCAGACTATACCTGCACTGCAGATCAACATGTACACTCCACACTAAATACTGCATTAAGTGTACATGGAATACTGCATTACCGTCTTAAGCCCTGTCACTAGCTACCAGCCTGACAACTTTTAAAATCTACAAGCCCAAGGGATATATCATTATCTAGTCTGCACAATTTTTTCATTTCTTTTTTGTCTCGTTCTCCAGGCTTATTGTAGATATCATTCTGAAGTTGTTAACCAGTTAAAATCAGTACAGTAATAGCCCACGTATAAGAACCTGGGTTTTAAGAACCTGTTAGGCTAAAATTTTCATTTTAAGCCCCCTCCACATAAGAACCTATTAAAGCTAACATTTTAAGTTAGGTGCTTATCAGTGGGGCTGCTGTAAAAGTGTATAGGTAGAAAATACTGAATTAAGATCATCATCTATTTTAAAGTAACTTGACATAACTTTATTTTTTCTTTCGAGCTTAAGTACCATGTTGTATGTCTATTGTGTTTGCCATCCAAATAATTCCCCAAGTATTTGCAAGTACTGTACTCTACTACAGTATCAGAGAAAGCTTTCTGACCATCTCCAACTCTGTGAGAATCACAAAATATTAAATGTAAAATATCAAAATATATCCCAATGAAATAAAAAACTGCAAAATATCAAAACAAAGTAAGCTCCCAATGGGCAATGCCTCAGCTTCTCAACATGAGTTTCTTTGTTATGTTTTGTTAAGGACATATACTGTACCTGCACCGAACTGCCTATAGGCATTGCTCTATGGTACAAATAAATGATTTATACTGTATTATGAGATGATATTTCTAATATATATAGCGTATTCAGATGAAATTCATATGAAAATATAAGAACCTGTTTTAAGAACCTTGGTAGCCTAAATATGCTTTAAGTACCATTTATATAAGAACCTGTTTAGGCTAAACTGAAAAATTCAGGTTCTTATACGTGGGCTATTACTGTAATCCAAGGATCTGAATACACTGTACCTCAGTCTATACCTTCCACTGATCACTGTCTCCCAGTCTTTTAGTACAATCATTTAAATATTAATTATATATACATGTCTGTTGTTTTCCTTTTCCTTGCTTCCTTTGATTGATTCTTTCTGTTTTCATTCAGTGACCTCTGATAGAGTAATCCTTTCAATTATTTTGTTTTCAAGGCTAGATTTGATAGGATGTGAACCTTTCATGTAAATTCAGTTACCTTTTGAATAAGTTCTGGGTCCACATCTTGAACATTGAGGATTTGCTTTGCCTCCTGTTGAGATAACACAAATCACTACAACACTCAACTGATATGATCGGGCCAGTAATGTTTGAAGCTCCTTGTTGTAATATAAGTTGGCTTTTGACGGTGATTTTTCACGCAGACTGTAGCGCAAACAATATCATAATCACTCTGAAAAGCCCCGTGGGGACAAGCCAATAAAGTATGTATGTATGTATATGGCAAAATGTCTGGATAACAACATTTAAGCTTACTAGTAAGTTCTCCACACAGATTGTTACACAATTTGTGCTTTGTGAACAATGTATGCCTGCGACATAATTCACTATTTGCAGCCCCTCACCCAGTGACATTTTTGCCAAAGACATTACTTTTTAAAATTCCCTGACATTTCTCTGACACAAATACAATTTCTCTGATCAAATAAATACAAAATGTCAGATATAGCAGAGACTTCTCGTGTGAACTTAAATTCATCCTTTCTACTCATTCATTACTCTAAGACTAAAACGTTTTCAGCAAAATTCCCTTCTTCATTAAGGAAAAATATTGTTGAGATCACAGAATACTTCTTCCAGCCTTCAAAGGTATTAAATCAGCCGTGTTAAATTATTTCGATTCTCCCGAATTTTATTCAAATTGTCAATTTTCCTCAACTCAAAATAAAATTCCCTCAATTTCCCTACCTTGAAGAAGTGTTTTTTTTTTTTCCCCTGACCATTTCCTGACCTGTGGCAACCCTGCATGCATGTACATGTACATGTCTTCATTTTCCACATATAAAACTGTATTTAATGTCTAAAGGCTTTGGAAAACTATTATAATTTTGACTGCAAACAGTGACATACATGTATTGTGCTCTGGAAAGGGTCACTCTGGATTTAGTGATCCAAGTGGTACACAAAATTTCACTTCAACGAACCTGTAGACTCACTCCCATAACACTGTTTGTTGCTGCTCTTTTAGCCCCTTCTTGGGCTCCACTGGAAGCTCTCTGAGTAGCTGCTCCACCTAGCGAGGATAAAAAAAGAGGTTCAGCGTCAAAATTATTCAGGTGAAAACATGTGTAGACTTGGCAATTTTGGGCTAAAGAGGGTCAAATCCAGAATTGTATATACACTGTGCAGTGTGTGCTGTACAGGTCAAATTCCTTTTAGGCTACAATAGGACAATCACATGACTTTTGGAGGGCATATAGTTTATTTGTGGCCTGAGTAGCATCATTTGCGCCCAAGCGCGAAGCGCAAGGGTGCAAATGATGCTACGAGGGACACAAATAAACTATATGACCGACAAAAGTCATGCGATTATCATTATTATCAATACACAAGGCCAAATCGTACAAATTCATTTAATAAGAAAAAAATGTTTAACAGATGTGTAGCATGAAACTATGATATGAAAAGTTGTTGCCACAATACGATCAGCTAAACAAGAGCCAAATAAAATTCCTTTCTGTTTACAATAAAAGTCAAATATTATCTAGTTTTAAAAAGATTAATGACAATGATTAGCAAAAATCAAATGACTGCCTTCTAAGCTCCCGCCATTCCTCTCTGCCGCGGCGAACAAAATGAAATTACAACGAAAACCAAATAAACTCAACTCACTTCTCCGCATCTTTCCAAACGCCATCCGTGTTCTGCCCTTCCATGAGGTATCGATTAAATTTCTACCTGTCTCCTGACTGAATAGATGATTTGTGTTCTGGTTTCGCCTCGTTTTCTTTCGTAAATAGCTTGGCCTTCGCTTCAAACATTTTGTTGGTAGACATGAATCCGCTGTTTTGCAAAATGTCTATGTTTCGGCGTGAGTGGAGCACAGGTTAGATGGCGATGAATGGTCACTCTAATTCCAGTCAATGCACTTGGAGTAATGCTTAGCCTTTCTCTGTTTTCACTTCAGCGAAGAACTTTCGCAGAATCTCACTCGAGTCCGTTGACTTACTGTTTTGAGATCCACTGTAATTTTTCTTTTCTTGCACCATTTCTCGAACTTTTTTACTCCCCACTCAGTTGCTCTCTTGGTGTTTTTCGCTTGAGCTTTTTGCTCAATCTCATCCAGTTGCTCATTGTCTAAGTCCGAGTTTTGACTAGAAAAAAGCTGAAAATTTGGGAGTTCTTCCATTTTAAAATGAAATTTCCAAACGGCAAACGTTCACTACGCAAGCTGTTCGCACCTGAATGGTTTTCCCGCGTCAATAAACGTAACCTGATTGGTTAATATTCATCGGATGATGAACCGAGAACCAATCAGCTGCAGGGCCGTTAATACATTAACGGCCCGCTAGGAGTCATTTGCGGCCCGCAAAGCGCGTGTTTTCAAGAGGGCGGTTTTCAATTTGGCCGCGTATATTGATAATAATGTAAGTTATTTCCAACCTGCATAATCCCAGTCAAAATGTCAACTAGAGATAAATTCTCTTGAAGTATGAATTCTGACTCTCTCTCCCACCCCTCGCCCAGCAAAGCACTGTTGGAACCCTGGGCTTACAGCTGTGCAACGTTGGTACAATAGTCTGAGAACTGATATGGGAGAAGGGGAGGAGTAAAGACACTATTTGATAGCCAAGAGACAGAGTATGGCATCAACCAAAAAAACTGACTACTATAGATGAATTTATAATTAAATCAATAAAAGTTGAACAAAGTTGACCTTACACAGAGAAAAACCCTACTGATTAAGCACCATACATCTACATGGGTATTTCAGTTTCTTTTAAAGTCAACATGTAAAGCTAACTTTAGTAAATATGATCTTGACACATGGAAAGTACAGTGTACATGTAATACATGTTCCCATGTATAAATCAAATATAATGCATCAAGTCTCCTGCATCCTTGACAATGTAGCGATTAATGCAAGAGGCAAAAAAAATAGCCCTGATCCCGTTTACTACTTGAAGGGTTAAATATACTCAACAAGGTAAGTTCAAGTAAACTGATTGCATCACTCACTTTGAAACTCTTGACGCAGCGCTTTTGCAAATGCTCTTCCGATAACTTGGCCACCAAGAATTATAATCTGGGCTATGAATCTCGCCTATAAAGGAAATTTATGTTCCGTTACAGGTGCTAAAAGGCATTGAAACTCCTTGGAGAACGAAACCACTCACCATTTTTCAGAAATATTGACCACACTATCCTAGACACGTTTCTTCCGACATCTTTTTTACGCAACTTAGTCCCCAGATCATCACGCGCAGAGGGTATAGTTCCCAGTCTTTCTCTCGTCGATGTTGTTTTACTACGTTATGTAACACAGCGTGGACTATAGTCTTGTCGATTTCGAGTTTTTTTGTTGGTATGCAGTTTGGTTTTAACTTCGGACCACTTCTCTCATTTATTCATATTTCATTGATCAGGGCCAAGTTGTTCAAAGCCCGAGTAAGCTAACCCAGAATAAGCGAAAATTTTGATTTCAGTTTTGTAACCTTTCAGGGTGAAGGTTTTGTTTAAATTGTTCGGTCCTTTGAACAGTTCTGGGTTTGCCGAATAATCTCAAACTACACGAAACATGAGCAGTGAAAAATATAACTTTACAGGATAAATTAATAGCTCGGTTAACTTTATTCGGCTTAATCCTTAATCCTGGGTTAGCTGTAACCACCTTTCGCTGGAACAACCCAGCCCAGTAAAGTTATGTTTAATTCCCCACCGGCGATTAGCCTTTCGACCAAAAAGGACGACAGATGTAAACAGCTAGGATGGGCAAAGTTATCTACCCGTAGAGAATATATATCACTAACTGAATGTTATGAATTAAAATTCGATCCAAGTGTCTCAAGTTTGACGACCTTTTTGAATCAGTACGGCTGACTCAAATCAACAAGAGCAAAGATAATTCTTTTAAGCTTCATGGGCTCCTGATTAAAGGCGAGCAAGTTTACTCACATAATTACTCATTCTTTACTAAGGTAAATTAACACATGGAACGACCTATCACTTATTATTGTGGAAGCAGCCAGTGCCGGACCTGCTTTCAAGAATGAACTCGCAGCTCACCAATAACTTTTAATTTTGCAAATGCCTGTATAAGATTTTTACCACCTTATTGTCATATTGCTGTCGCTTCTCTGTCCGTTTATTTGTGTTTGGAGGGTAGTTTCACACAGGGCTGACCTCATTACTGACATTACTCAGTCCAGTCGCGGTGCCTATTCCTTTTACTTTTGTTCTCGCTGATTATTCGTCGTTGCTTTGCTTTTAGTCTTTCATCTTGTCGCTTTTCATTTAGATCCCGAATAAAGCTTTATTATATTATTGCATTGTATTATCAATTGAAAAGTCCTTTTATGCATCAGTTAATTCCAGTGATACATGTACGAGTACACTGGTGAATTGAACATGTCGAAATAAAATAAATGAATGAATACAAAATGAACATTCCTGGAATTGATTATGTCTCGTTTTAGATGGTAAGGATTGGACATACTGATGAACATTTCTTGTTGTTACTTTTGTTCAATCCCCCTCTCACCCCCTCCCCCCCGGAAAGAAGTCAAGCAATACGAGCGACCAAACGATGCCTGGGGAGAGACACAATTGGGGCGAGGGTTCTGGAAACCTTTTACTCTATAACAGACCAAAACGGTTGCCATTTTCTCAACCCAGTTTCAGAAATCATCCCAAAATCCGTACCCTATTTCATATGCTACCCGGCCAGCACACCTCCTTCAAATTGCATTTACATGAATGCAATTTCTAGGTCCAACCCTGGCTTATAGACTCATTGTGATTTGCTTGGTTTGCACAATGGCTAAGCAACACAAAACAAAACTGGCCCCGTACTTGGCGAGACTTTTCGGTTTTGCCGGAACGTTCTTGGAAGGTGTTAACAGGAAGGCGTTGTTTGACGTTCAAAGTTCAAAGAATATTAATTACCAGTATTAAAGCAACCGACATGATCCACGCATAGCTCGGATCCTACACTATCAACCTTATTAAACAAAATAGTAAGCAACCTACCTTGACTAAAAACCTCGTAAGCAATCCTAATTACGCAAATTAGGCTTCGACGGAAGCACTTACAAGCAGCGCAACCTTGCAACCACAATTTCACATTTACTGGTATATATAATTGTAAGCTCATATTCTTCAGTCGTCCATTTACAAATAACCTGACTCTCCGTTCGGTGTATGGCTGACTGCAAAAGTAGCTGGAGAGAAATTTTCGCGAGGTATTCTAGGGGTGTCGAATGGTCCCTCAAAGTCCTGGAAAAGTATGGATCTCGTAAAATTCTCGTCAGATTTCACTGGTCTTGCAGTCTCGTATTAGCGCGCGGTTGTGTGCGTTTTCGCAGTTTCGATTCCTTTTACAAAGGTTTCCCTGAATCTCGATTTTTTTGTAAGGCTAAGAAAATCTCAGTGGCGAAGTCCCGATTTGATTGTTTGCTTTTATAAATGATGCCTGGACTTGTTATTAGAGTGGTCTGAACGTCTCTCGCTCACATATAAAACGCTTTGTATGTCTCGGTCCCGCAATTAAAAAAGTCGAAATGTCTCGGGCTCGCGCTCGCGATTAGGAAAAATGCTAGTCTCGCGTCGCAAAGTCTCGCATTTACCATCCACCACTCCTTCTCCTGCAGCTTCCAAATGTTTATCCCGCTATTTTGCTTATTATTGCTATTGCCTCTTTTAACAGCTCATTACAGCACTGATAACAAAATAGCATTTATTTCTACATCTCAGGACGAGCGGCCAACTGCAATTCTGGCAAGGGAGGCGGGCCGTACTGGACGAGATTTTCAAGGGCATTCCATTACAAATAATCATGTCAGACGTGTTTAAAGGCTCGTCCAAGAGCTCTGGTTCTTTGTTATCTTTCATACCACAACAAAGCTCTTTGTATGAAGCATCGACCTTTTCAGTAAAACAGCTGAATTAAGATCAATTAACAACAAAAGAGACTTGTTGAAGGAAACGCGTTAATTTGCTGCACTCCGCTCTGAAGTGCAATCTCTCAGCCAAGTCATATTGTGGCATAGACAGTTTACTTTACTTGTGCAGCACACTTAGCTATCGGGTAACGGTGTGTCCCATAGGCTTGATAAGCAGAGTCTACAGGACGCTCTAGCTAGTTTACAGGTGCGCCAAGAAAACAAAATTAAATAACAAAGTAAAATATATGTACAAATTGTTATAAATATTAAACTAAATTACCAAAGAATATATTACTATAAAATGTCTAACAATGTATAAGGATACGAAAAATGTATAAAAATTATACAGATAGAAACTATGATAAGTCGGATAAGAAAAGGGAAAAAAAATGTTGAAATAAGTTTACATACGGCAGCTGATGTCCGCGTCACTTAGTATATTTTAAAAAGCTTCATAGTTTGCCGAGGATCTGATAGAGTCTGGGAGGCTGTTGTTGCTTTATAGGAGGAGTTTGGAAATCAATAGCCGTGTAACTAATCTTTAAATTGAATGTAGGGTTAATGGGGGATTATACTAGGAATGCTGTACTTTACACGGGACAATAACTTTCTTTGTAAACACCCTTGCTACAGAGCGAGTCAATGCTAACATTCCGCGTACATTTTTATGCAATAGAAGTAGCTTCGGTCCAGTCTATCACGGTAAATTAACTAGCTTTTAGGAGTAGTCTGAGATGCCTGATTCTTTTCACATTTTCGCGCAAGTACATTATGCCGCTATAAACCTGCCTTCAGCACAGCTATTGATGATGAGCCCCGAGGGCGGGGGGGGTTACTCAGAAAAATTTGGTGGAGGTGTATTTAAGACCTGACCCTTAAATCAATACCTTGTTTCAGACCTGTCATATAACTAGTTCCCTAGTTTAGAGCGATGTTTAAGGCAGTGTGCAGGGCTTTTTTTGATGGTCTTATGGATAGTGATGAGAAAGTAGCTTCTCCTAAAAAAAATTATCTTATTAACGACTAGAGTGCAAAAACAATACCCTATTTGAGACCAAAATGGCCAAAATCTATACACTATATCTGACCAAAACAGCTAAAAAAGCCATAGCCTTTGGGCCGCACATACCCACATAACCCATATATAAGGAGTAACCCAGCCCCCCCCCGCCCCCCCCCCCACCCCTCCACAGGATGATGAAAGCCCTTTGTTTGGAACTTTCTTTAGAGAAACCATTTCTTGAAACCTGTTCAAAGGTTCGTCTTTTATTATTCAAAACTGCACAATCACACAAAAAACCTTCTCAATAAAAATGACAAAGCAACGGATGATGAATAAAGGAAGACATACACTAGCCGAAACCATGTCGACACGCACTGAATAAATGATCCATCGTTATAGGGCGATTCTCCGTTAAAATCACGGTCGATTTCTCAGCCAATATTGCATTAATTAGCAGAAGAGAATATTAGAAGTTGTAGGCCCAAGTATTAGGCCTGATAGAATTCACAAACAGGAACTGAAATGAATTCGAACTTCAAGGATTAAATAGGGTTTGGGTCTAACACGAGCCATATAGCTACATAGAAGTAAAGAGGAGAATAATACGACGGACGTACAAACGAGACGTATTGTTCGTTTGGCCATAGTTAATAGAGGGGAATGGTTATGAAGCCCGACAAAGTTCTTTGTTGTATGTTTTTGTTCACTTTTTTGGCCTTGACCGTGCACAAAAGGATCCCGTCCATTTAGTTGAGTTGGTAAAAAAAAGAAGGCATGCAGAGGAGTGAACAAGATTCTGTCTTACAAATTCCTGAAAACCGTTTTAAGTTAAAACTAATCCAGTCTTCAGTATTTCGCATCAACATTATCTTTTCTATCAATAGATCTTTTCACTTCAGGTCCAACAACAGCAATTCAAAGAGTATACGCGAAGACGCTGAAGAAGCCTTTTATACTTCGTTAATTGCCTTCTCACAGGCGAGTCTACCTATTGTATTAGGAGGGGAGGAGATTCGAAACTGCCAATTACTGACTTCACTATTCCGCTAAATTAAACTTTGAGGATTAACATGGTACTTTCTAAGGATTGCGGTGCCTTATGCGGTGCCTTATATGGAGCCTTAGGTATGTGTGGCATAAGCAATCAGTTCAGTAAGCTTAAAAGCTTAATTTAAAAAGCATTTAGCGACCAACAAATAACTCATATCGACAAGTCTTCAAACAGAGAGCATTTCCAGAGACAGAGAACAACTCAAAGTTAGCTACTCTAGGCCAGGTAAGATCTTTCAAGTTGAACTATCATTTTCTTTCGCTTTATGCATGCTGCATAAGCGTTCCACAGAAAAGTTAATTTACTAGAAGCTGACGATGTCGACTTTCTCGGGTTGAGCAAGAGGAGTTTAACTTTCACCGTGCGCTGAAGTGCACCTAGTGACCTAAATAAAATTTAAAAAAAAAAACAGATGCTCTCGCAGGGCATGCACCTAGTAGAGTGCAGGAGACGATAGAAAACTAGCCTTCCAGCTTGGAGTTCCAGCTTGTGGATTGTGCATATATGCTGCATGATTATGTTTCTTTTCTCTGCTTATTTTTGACAGACATGAAATTCCTGGTGACTCTTTGTCTCCTGGCTGTCTGTGCGGTTTTAGTGTCCTCCCGCGTTGCTGCCCGAAATCCATTCCGTCAAGGATATTACCGTGATTCAATGGAGGAGGTTTTCCGCGACCCGCCAGGTCAGGGTCCAATAAATCAACCAATAGCGGAGCGTACCGATCAACTGCCAAACTGCAAGCCAAAAGGCGCGTCCTGCACACTAGGGCGCGGAAAGGAATGCTGCTTCTGCCCCACAGAAGGAGGATTTTATGACTGCATGATCTGTAGTTCAATGAACAATAAGTGCTTCTAAGTATCACCTGTAGCCGGGAAACCATATTATGACACGTCTAACTTGTATAGCTTGTTATAAGTCACTATCTGACACTGTGGATTGATTGAGCAGGATTTTATTCGTACATGATTTGTAGTTCAATGGACGCTAAAGGTGTTTTTAAGTTTCCCCTGCAGCAGGGAGACCATAAGGTGATAGGTCCAACTTCTGCTGTGGATTGATGGCATAATGAGTCACTTGAGTCCTGTGTTTGAAAACAATAAAGGAACATTGAAAATTTCATCCTATTCAGCTTCTCTGTGTTTTCGTTGTCCCCTGTTTCTAATCGAGGGGCCTTCTCAGCATTTTCCATTTGCGGAACCAAGTATATGCTTCATTTTTTTCCTCCTAAAAATTACGCCTAGCCCAGTCTGTATTAAGATCTCAGAATAGCTTAGTTGCTCAATCTTGATAATAATTTAAACGGTTCACAGCTAACTTGTATTATGCAAATGTATCGATCTCATGGGCTTACGAAACAATTAGTTACTGGAGTCGTTTAGTGAATGAAAATGCTCATCAGTATTGATGAGGGTAAGCGAGCGTGTTTGATACATATTTTTGTTTTATAAAAAGCTAAGTAGAACGAGTTGGTAGCACTCGCTTCTGTTAGTTTGGTGTTTTTCTGTTTTTTGTTTTTTTTGTTTTTGTTTTTTTTCTTTTCTTTTTTTCTTTTTTTTTTTTTTTTTGTCGTTCCCAACACCGTACGTATTTAGGTGGACCGTAATCGGCATCTTTTATTTATTCTATGTGCAAGGGTAGATTTAGACAACTGATCTGGTTCGGCATGTAGTCAAAATTGACATTTTATTCGGCAACAAAAGACCAACAGAAAAGTTAATCGTGTTCCAGTCAACGTCCACACTTGTAGTCCAAATACTTAACTAGCTTTTTTACACTGACTCGGCTAATCCCAAGATTCCTCTCTCTGTTCAAATGTCAGTTGAGAACATATAAATCGAGTTCTTAGTCTCTCAAAACTCTTTCATACCAAGACCTCTTATTCGTTACTTCCTGTTTTCTCCGCAATCCGAGGCTTGTTGGAGGAACATTGTGTTTTTGCTCGATCATAGTTTGAGATTTCATGTGTTGTTAGTCGACAAAGAGCGGAAAACCTTCCGCAACAGAAGTTTAAAACGAATTGAAGACTTCGCTGGGTTTCACAGCAGAATACCATGATATATATGCAGAATTTTATTTAGACGTGGGAACACTACACACTTGAGTTCTCTTTTTTAATTGTATGTAGAGATAACCCTTGTTCCCTCAAATTGATCGATTCCCCAAAATATTCCTTGTTCCCTTGAAATAAATTATCATGTTCCCTTGTTGCCCAAAGCCCCTGGGAGCTAGGTCCTTAAGATTCTTCTCTCTTCAACTCCAACGTTAATCGTAAATGTAAATCTTCGATGTTAATCGTATAACAAGGCTAAGAGCACTCTATCTATGCTTCAGTATGAAATACACGATTACATTGCATCATCTTAGATGCAATCAAGAAGGCTGAATAAAGTCAGCTTGAACCCTGCAAATAGCGCAAAGGCCAGCTAAAGACTCTCCAAATTCCGCTGACGAATGGCGATCTCAGCAAAGCTAGTTTCTAATGTTCCTCGAAGGATTGCATGCCTATAGCCTAGAAGGCTGTGTAAACACGTAGGGGCCAAACCACCCCCTAATGTTTCATGAAGGCTATATTTGCTTGGTTTATATATTTCTGAACCAAGTTTGGCAGATGAGCTTTCTTTGTTCTCCAGTTTATTTTAATTTGGAAGTTGTGACAAAATGTCAGATTATGACGTCATAATTGATGACGTCACCAAAACGTGCTATGATTTTTTGTAAAATCTGATAAAAAGATTATGTCATTGAAAAGGCCTTGACTTAAGGAGTAAAATGCCGGAAACCGTTTTTTGCTATGATGATTATGTTT
This sequence comes from Orbicella franksi, assembly GCF_964199315.1. Lineage (NCBI taxonomy): Eukaryota > Metazoa > Cnidaria > Anthozoa > Scleractinia > Merulinidae > Orbicella > Orbicella franksi. The sequence continues at coordinate 11,786,084 of NC_138153.1, forward strand.
TGAGATATGATAAGTTAAATATTTTTTTGTTTTCCCCCCGGAATTTGCTTAACCATACTGTCCTTCTTAAGTCAGTCTCTCTGGGGTTTTTTTTTCAGTTTTATTCTAGGAAGGCTAATAATCTAGAAAAATAGAAAGCTTGATGTTGTCAAAAATCGTATGGTTTTAGAAATTTGATTTTCGGCTTTGTTAGGATGGTATTAACAGTAGAAAAACGGGTGACGTCACAGGTTATGACGTAACAAAACTAATTTTATCGCAATAACAGTAGAGGGATAATTTTTTATTCCGATTTTCTTTATTTTTGCTTTAGTCATCTGGCACATCACATGTGCAACATAGCTGCATTTGCTGGAACAAAATTACGGCTCCAATTTGGGGATTTTTCTCAAGGGGGGGACCCCATATTTTGCAGAGTCATTTTTGATGCTTAAAAATTCCATATTTCATTTAATTTTTGTGATATGGACAAAATTTTTTCAGGTTTCAACTCCCTTTGATGTGCTCTTTCGAACACATTGTAAAAAATATGCATATTAAAAACTTCAAAAGTGGCAAAAAACATGACGTCATTACTGTGACGTCACAACTTTAACATTTACTGACATTTTTCACGTAAATATAACTGGCAATAGGTCTCCTGCTCATCTACCAAGTTTGGTGTACAAAGAGTCAATACTTTTTAAGTAATGCGAAATAATGTGAAATACCCAAGAACTGACGAAACATTTGGGGGGTGGTTTGGCCCCTACGTGAAAGTCAGACTTACTCTACAAAAAAACAATTCAAGACAGGAAGTGAACATGATAGTGGACATTTACTGGAAATGCTGTAAATGAGATGACATATTAAAAAGGAAACAAAATTATACGCTTTTACTTGGTAGCATGTTTGGCTTGTTTTCCGCTAGAGAGCCCAGATGCCGTTTTCTTGGTGTGCTGAACATTGGCCAAACAAACGGGTGACATATATACACTCTACAAAAACACAACAAGCAAAACATTACAAAAAAACGGGAACGAACCTAAGAACAAACTTATACACTTATTTTGATTAAACAATTACTGTAGGAATCCCCGGAGGAGTCAAACCATCAACTCCCGTGAAATGCCCCGAACTTCTGACTACATGTTATTAATAACAGAAAAAGCCCCAAATATGAAGTCTGATTTTGACCGTTAAAACGTCGGGCCCACCTGGGCCCGCCGGAGTTCAACTACACTGATCCGTGTTTCCCAGGAAACGGCCAAAACATTATCCATATCAAGCGCGTGTACTGTACAAACGTTTTCAACACAGCATGACTTCCATTGACGAGTCTTGATACAAAAAAATGCTTACCAGGTATTGAAACTTGGAAAATAACTGACTATGATGTTAAACTAGCACCTTCTAGAAAAAAGTTCGTTTGATTCTTTTAATGAGCGCAGAAATCGGTCGAGAACCAACAGCCGACTCCCAACACACAATTACACATGTGTCCGCCAATGCTCCGGCTAAGTCAAATGGTGTCACGTGAACCATGTCCAACACCGCATGATTTTACAGTTTTCCAACAACATTGCAAAACAGAAAACAGTTTCTTGTCTATCAGTGGAAATATTTTTCCTTTATGCCCAGAGGATAATTTCTATTGACTTACAAGAAAGCGAGCAGAAAAACTCCTCTACATGCTTAATTTTGGTGCGATGAGGTTTTCTGTTTATATCGTTTAGCCTTCTGTTTTGAGTTTGAATAATCTCAAACTACACAAAACATAAGCAGTGAAAGACATTTTTATCCAAGAAAAAATTATACCTCGATTAACTCTTAATCCGGGTTAGCATTAACCGGCTTCCGAACAACCCTGCACTGATTACAACAAGTTAACCTGAGTTGAGCCTGCGATCCAGTCGAAAACCAGCACTTGGGCAGTAGTCAACTTCGAAAAAATGCAACCTCGATAAGCTCTAAACTGATGGTCACGTGATGCTGGTCGGCAGGTCCATGGTTTTAACAGGTAAATTGACCATGAGATGGATGTTCAATATTAAAGATGTACGCTGTAAAGCAAGGCTGCATGTCTCAGTTAACCTTTTAAGCTGGAGTATGGCCGCCATGTTGCCGACTTCGTCGTCGCGCGTGCGCGCCCATGAGCAATACCGCTAGCCATGATGACCACGAGAAAACAATTTACGGGTTCCTATGGTTATGGTGCTAAGATTGACGGTCCTTCGGGTCGCAGGAGCTCCCGTCGCTACAATAAATACTTAATCGAACTAGCTTGTTCGTTCCGTATCGGAGAATATTGATCTCGTTCTTGTTTTGCAAGTTTATGGACCTCACCTGCGGCTCGATCAATAAACTTGCAAGAAATAACTCAAGCAATATTTCCCGAATATACCCACTACAGACCGTACGCTTGCTCAATGAAATACAGTGTACGCGCTCGTGTGACCGTGTGGGCGTTTTAAAAGATTAATGACCGAGAAATTATGTGCACCAAACTAAAGTCGCGCAGTTTTCACATTAAAGTGTCTCAAAAGAAACTTTTAGTCACATCTTAGTGACAAGTCGTTAAGATATGCAACTAAATTACATTGATGCATTAAAAGTGGGGTAACTCCTGCTGCTTGTTTACGACAAAAATGTCATTTATTTCCCTGCCAGGCATCTCATAATATGTTGTACTTTGTAAGCACTGGCGCGGCCGTTTGTTCACTAATTAAATGACTCGACAACTCATGCGCGGAAAATTATGGGTGGCGTGATGCAATTGCATAAAATATTTTTTTCTCTTACTTATTTATAGCACACGCTACTATTAAATTGGGGAAACTATACGCACAACGACCAAGCAAGGTCGCGCAATTCAATTGAATGGAATCACATAATTCAAATTAAAATATCTCAAAAGAGAATTATAGTCGTATCTTCGTCAATCGTTAAAGTATGAGATTCAATTACATTTATACATTTAAAACTGGAGTATCTCTGCTCGTTTAGGAAAAAAGTTCTATTTTCTTCCCTGTTATCCTTAGCTTGAAGGACTGCATAATGTTGTACATGTGTACGAGCTCGTGTGACCGTGTGCGCGCTAACTGATGACTCTGACAAATCACGCGCAGCAAACTAATCTGGCGCAATACAATTGACTGGAATAAACTTATTTATTAATAACATTCTTGTTCTTCGGCCATTTTAATTTCAGAAGTTTGTTTTCTTTTCCTTCTGAAACTTATTTATTGCGTGTGGTATGCAAATGTCTCCCGGCCAAGAAAGCCTCCACATTTCGAATGTCTATTCCGTCTACTACGCTAGTCACTGACTTTAATTTAGAAGCTGATATCTCCCACAAAACGACCGTCATACTTGTGTAAGGATAATTTCAGTAAAATATTTATCATTAAAAGCTGGATCATTGGGTAATGCAATTCTCGAGTTTTCATTTGCCTAGCCACCATGGGTTATGAGCCATTATACCATGCTCTACAAATGTGATAAGCGTATGCGTGATTTTTTCGGGCGTTTTCATTTTCATTTTGATCTAGCTCTCTATATTTTGCGGGCGTTTTTAATCAAACAATTATTCCACAAGCGCCTGTTGGATATCAGATGATTATGGCCAACCCCCTCGTTGGCTATCTACCATCTCATATCCAACGTGCGCTCAAGGAATAATTGCTAAAGAATCTCGGCATCAGAGTTACTTGACTGACTCCATTGTCTCCATTTGCACGACTGAAAGGGCGCAAGAAAGTTTACGTTCTTATTCTGCGAGGTATGAACAATCTATATCACTCACCAATCAAAATCTAAACGATTGAGGTTTATTTAACCGTTACCCCGTTAAAATTTGAGCCTAACAGAAACACAATCAAATCACCAGATATTTTTTACCTGATTTGCCATTAATATCTTAAATTATCTGAGCTCAAAATGGTTCAGTTCTCTTGGCCTTGGGTTAATTTAGCATTCAAAAATGGTGCTTTGAAAAGGAGGCAGGTCATCTATTATTGTCGCGAGGTCGTGGGAAAGCGAAACAGTGTGATTCGCATGGGTAATAAAAGTGATTGACGAGTAATATAAGAAATTAAATTTCACGAGCGTTTTGTCAAAATTCTAATAATTTTCCCAGACTTCAGGCGAGAAAAATTATAAGAATTTTGACAAAGCGCAAGTACAATTATCTCTAAATTTCACCAGCATACCATTTGATTACCTTGGGTGACATATTATGGTGGGTTTCTGACTTGTTTGTTATTGAAAAATCTCGCGCCAAAAGTTGCCATGGTTATTTGTAATTTTATTTGTGAAATTATAAATTATAGTTGAAATTTCGCGCCAAAATTAAGAAGTAATTTGTTACTCACGATATAAAGTGGTTACTTTTTACCTTGGCTTGAAGCCAAATTACAAGTATTTTAAAAGTTTGAGTTTTAATAGCAATATTTGCTCTTTAAAAAGTAGAACGGGGCAGGAGCACGCACTGTTGTTAGTATTGCACATCAAGGTGGACCATAATCGACATCCATTAATATTACTATTATTTTCATATCCTGTCCGCGTGGGAAACTTAAATACTTGACTTACTCTGTTGTCTCCGTTTGTCCGAAAGGGCGTAGTGTAAGTGATTGTTCTGTGAGATACGAACAAGCCATATTACCATATGATAAACATCGAGCCCATTACAATTTATTTAATTAACTGTTACACCTTTATCCTCTCTGAATCATGAATTAACAGCCGGCATCAAATCAAGTTGAATTTTGGTGTAGGAGTAAAACTATTTAGGCGGTTTGATTCGCCCGATTTCCAATTGACTGATTTCTTTCTAGGACACTGAAGGAAGGCGCGTAGTGCGTTTCACACGATTGTGCTCATTTGTAAGAAAATACCAAGCCTGAAAAGTTATAGTTTTCTGATGCCATATGGCGGTTTCAAATTGATTTTCTTTACTGAATAGACCTCTTTAGCTTGGGCGGTTTTTCCCCATTTCAGACCATGTGATATTCTCTAGAGAATTTTTCTTTTAAGTATTTAAACATTATTCATTCATATACACGCGAATATTTGAAAATTTGAAATGATTCTAACACTATAATCACATGGTCTTAAACGGGGCAACAAACCGCCTAAGCTAAAGAGGTCTATTTGAATTTGTCTCATGTGCGTGTAGCTAGACCCCGTTAAAAAAAGAAACGTGAATAGATCGATCGAAATATTTTCGTAGCTTCTGTTGGTTTTCCTCTAGTTAAGGGGGTTTGAAAAACGTTGAGTAAATTGAAATCGGTCCATTTGGCAGTTATCGTGTAAACATTGGAAATATTACGTAAAAAAACATAGGTAATTACAAAGGGAACTATAACTTCGAAAAAAAAAAGTCACTTCTTACATAAAAATATTGCAGCCATTCATAGAAAAAAACTAATAATCTTACACTGAAAAGCTATTTTAGTTGAAAAGCAACAGATTACTTAACGAATTAAAGAATTCGCTGCATGGTATATCCTAGAATTTTCTAAAGACTTGCGCTGATATTAAGGAAGATTATAAAACGAGTTTTTAAAAGTATTTGCTTTTTGCGCACGACCCAGGATTTTCTATCAGAGTTTTCCATACCTTACTCACATTAAAATATCTCAAAGGAGAAATTTCGTCATATTTTTAGTCTATCGTTTACATCTGCAATTTAAATGTATGCATTAAAAAGTGGAGTTATCATGCTCGTTTAGGAGAAAGCAACCATTTATTTCTCTGTCAGGCTTAGCAAGAAGAAAATGTTATAATGCTGTGTATGTGTGTAACGCATCTCGTGCGGCCGGACGCGCTAAAATTCAAGAACTCATCTGCAGCAAGAAAGCTCAATGCACTTCTTAAGTCACTTTAAATACTGCTTGTCGTAGACAAATGTCGTCTGGATAGGAGAATCTCTGCATTTCTTGTAAGTTACTTTAAAACCTGATCTTTACTACTGCACGACTTTCAAATATATTGTATAATTTTTAAGATCGCGGCATCAAAGAATTTACTTGACTTTCTCTATTGTCTCCGTTTGTCCGAAAGGGCGTAAAAAAGCTGAGGGTGTAAGTAATTATTCTGTGAGATAAGAATAAGCCATATCCGGCTCATGCGATAACATTTGTAGCATTGTTGTTTATTTAACTGTTAAACCCTCAATAACATACATACTTAAAAATGAGAACATATCATAAAAACAGTCTCATCGCATGAAATTTTTCACCTGACCTGCCTCTATACAGAAAAAAGAAGAAGAAGAAGAAGAAGAAGAAGAGATAAATATCTAGATCCCGCAGAGATTAAAATGGTTCCGTTCTCTTGACCATGCATTAGGTGAATTGAGCATTCAAAAGCAAAGACCTGAAGAGGCGGTAGGTTATCTATTATCGTCCAGAGGGCGAGCTAATAATAATAATAATAATAATAATAATAATAATAATAATAATTTATTGATTTATAGTGCGTTTTTTAACATACCAGGTGATCAAAAGCTAGAAAGAAAGGGCGTGAAAGGGCGTATGGGCGTTACAAAGTCCAAGTGATTCTTCTGCACCTTGGCTAGAATCGAAACTAGAGGGATTTCAACACTTTTATTCTTTGTTGTTAACCACTTAAAAGCATAAACTAAACAGCTAAGCAGATTCTCTTGAATAATACAATTTAAAATGTGAACGTAGTATAATTACAATCTCATCGCGAAATATTTTGAAATGCCTCTGGGCTTAAAACGGTTGAGTTCCCCTCGCCCAGGCTAAAATAAAGAATTCAAAAACAGTGCTTTGAAGAGGCAGCAAATTATCTGTTGGCATCGTTGGCAACCAAGCGCGAACACGTCACGAAAGGGAAAAAATGTATTTAAATGGAGTTTGCATGACTGGTCATTAGACTTAGTTATAAATCATTTTGAAGCATGGTTTACAATTACATGCTTGATCCCAGCCGACATCAAATGAAGTGGAAGTTAGGTGTAGAAGAAGAACTCCCCAGGCTGTTCGTTTCACCTGATCTCCCATCAATTAATTTCTTTGTACGACACCGAACCGTGACCGTCCAAATAGCTTCACACTGTTGTGTTCACTTGTAGGGAAACACCTAACCTGAAAAGATATGATACCAAATACCGGGTTCATTTTATAATTCCAGATCACTGAATAAACGATTAACCATCGAACTGTTACCTTTCTCCAAAGTATTCCATATTTAACTCAGATTTGTTTCGTGTGCACGTGATCGACATCCGTTAGATCGAGGACGTCAATAGATCAATCAAATCATTTTTGCAGCTTTCTACTGGTTTTGGTCACAAAGGGCATGACAGACGTCAAATGACTATATATACACTACGATTATCAAGCTCATCATTTACTTCTAGCTGCTGCTTCCGATCGGAGAACGAAGACTTATCTGAAGCCTGAACACTTTTGGAAAACCAAGGTATGAAAAGTCCGGTGTATAGTTATACCCTAAACTTATTACCCCGTTTTTTAGGATACACCACGTAGAGTATTCAAGCTCGCTCGAATATACAGTTGTGGGAATCCAAGCGCATCCAAGGGGCCCGCTTTAGGTGATGTACACCGGGGTATTCAATCGAGTATTCACGGAGGTTCAAGTCCACTATTCAAGTCGAATTCGGAGGCTTACCTTTCCCGTGCTTAGGCTTTAAGGCGACCTATCCCGTGCTTTGATGTGATTGCATCGAAAAAGAAGAAGCATCGCTAAAGATGTTTGTAAAACTTGGTCCACTTAATAATTAATTTACATTGAAGAAATTCTGTGAAAACAGGGCTCAATGCTCTTTTCTTATCGCAATATCTATGGCCGTTTTAGTTACCATTTGGGCAACGAGGGTTCCCTTAAGAGCTTCAGTAATCAGGAAGGGAACTGTTAATAACTTCTGAAGAAAGTTCACCATCTTTCGTTAAAATATTGGAGCAGTTAAAAAGGAACAGATTGTGGTACGAATTTAAGTATATGCTGTATGGCACATATCTGGGATTTTGTTAAGACATGTTTTGGAAAAAAAAACAAAAAAACGGAGATAATAAAACGAGTTATAGAATTTGCTGCATACGCACGACCCAGGATTTTCTTAATAGTTATCCTTAATCAACCGTTAAGGCATCCAATTAAGATAACTCGAGGAATTAAGCGCAGCCAGCTAAGGTGGCGCAATGAAATTGAATGGAATAGTCTTGTTCAGTTCTTTTAATATTCAAATGTCCTCTGGCCAAGAAATCCTCTACATTTCTATTCTACTTCTACGTGAATTACTTAAGAACCTGATCTCTCTAACGAAACGAATTCCATACTGGCGTAAAGTTAAATGTCAATTTTAAAATTTTAAAGATCTCCGTCAGCACTTACTCTGCTGTTTCCGTTTGCTTGAAAGCCTGGGCGTACTATTGTTTAACTATTATTCCGTACCTTGGCTAGAATTGAATTAGCGTGATTTCAAATTAAGATTTTTATTCTTTCATACGAACAAGCCATATCACTCACCCGATGAAAAATAGGCCATTGCTGTTTATTTTACCGTTACACCTCGGATAATTTCAAAATGTGAAAATATCTAAATAAACCGTGTCACCACTAAATATGGTTCAGTTCTCTTAGCTTTGAGTGCACCGGAGCATTAAAAACAAGTGCTCTGAAAAGACCGCGAGTCATCTGTTACCATCGAGAGGGGGAAACGGAAAGAACGGGCGTGAAAAAGTTCAAGTGATTATTCTGTACCTTGGTTACAATCGAAGTTAGCGGGGTTTCAAGTTTTATAGTTTAGTTCCCAAGGACTTGGTTTAATTGAGCATTGAAGAACAGTGCTTTGAAGAGCCGCAGGTCATGTACTATTGTTGTTGTTATTATCTGTTATAGTTTCATCCAAGCGCGAACACGTAAGAAACAAACAAAAAAAAGAGTCTTAAAGACTCTCACTGCTACGCATAGTTGTCATGAATCAACTGAGATGCAACTCAGATGTAGAAGAAACACTTCTCAAGCGGTTCGCTTCAGAGTTGATTTCTCACTGGCAAATTTCTTTGTACACCCATCGAAGCAAGACATCCAAATAGTTTAACACTGTTGTAAGGTCAATCGCAATATTTTCGTAGCTTTACTCTCCGGTTTTTCTCGAAATGTGCGTAACAGACGTTAACTGATGTATAATGATATTAAAGGAGCCCAGTCACGGTATTTTAAGTTATTTTCGCCGGCCACGTGCAAAATTACCTTTAAATTGAAGAAAACCTGAAAATAAGAGTTTACTGAGATAAAAACAAAAAAAAAACAAAACAAAATAAAACAAAACAAAACAAAACAACAACAACAAAAAAAACAAAAAACAAAAAATAAGAATAAGCCATAAAGGAACAAGGATGGTAAAGGTGGAAAACATAACAAGGATTTTAAAGGGAGAACTTGAAAAAGCTAGGCTAAACTTTTCAAGATGTGCGGCGCAGTGGTATGTCCAATTTGGAAAAATTTAGAGAACTTCGAACAAGAAAAGAATCACGTTTAGCTACCATGACTACTCGAAGTTTCCATAGTTTGTTTTGATGAATTGGACCAATATTCAGGCTTGTGTTCAATTGAGAAGTTTGTGTGATAGCCATTTCAGAGCATGTTTGACATATTTATTCCTTGTTCTTTTTTTCTGATTATGGTTAGCAGACATGAAATTCCTCGTGACGTTGTGTCTCCTGGCTGTTTGTGCAGTTTTGGTGTCCTCCCGCTTTACTGGCCGAAATCCATTCCGTCGAGGATACGCTATGCGCGACCCGCGACCCGACAACGAAGCACGGGATCCAATTGAAGTGTTTTGCTCCACACAAGTGCCAAACTGCAAGACTAAAGGCCAAGCCTGCCAATTAAACAGCGATTGCTGCCTCTGCCCCACAAAAGGAGGATATTATCCTTGCATGATTTGTAGTTCATATGACCATACCTGTTTCATGTAAGTTTTCCCTGTCGCTGGGAGACCATAATTAGGTAACAAGTCTATTTTGACTAGCCTGTAATAAGTCATCTTCTGGCTTTGTAGATCAATCAGTTGATTGAGAATTATTTTCGTGCATGATTTGCAGTTCAATGTATTGATAAAAAGCGTTTTTAATTAGTACGTTTCCCTGGCAGTTGGGAGAATACATGTATTAGGTGCTAAGACTTACTTGTAATAAACCATTAACGCTCACTGTTTATTGAATGGCTTGAGGCGTGTATAAAAGTAATGAAGGTATTTTAAATAGTATTCCATTCCGGCTGGGTTCTCTTTTTAACATTGTGCGTGATTATGTGGCCTTGATTATGTGTAACAAATGCTTTATTTTATTTTATTATTTTTTATTTATTATTATTTTTTTTTTTTTGACAAGAGAAACGAGCTCTATCCACTGTGGGCTACCATTTGAGAAGAAATTAGCTAAACAATCAACACTTCGCAGCTCTTTTTTCTACCTACACCCATCAGTATTTCTTTGTTGGTGACTATTTAAATTTTCTTCTATTGTCGTACAAATTGCTCATAGTTGCTTACACAAGTTTTTCTGACTGCACTAGCTTTTTTTTTTTGTAAAGCCTATTCTCGTTCTTCGCTTAGGCGGAAGTCACTCGTATTCCGAGTAGGTCTATATGTCTACTAAGTCCATCGTAAGACTTCTTTTGCACCTCTTCCTCGCGTTCTTTGCATTTGGGTTAGAGCACGCGAACAGTCATCGCATTTTTAGCTTTCACAGATCGACTTGTGGGAAAGCCTAAGGTAATTAAAATGTCCAGAAATCGATCAAAACATTCTTTTCTAAACAGGATATCATCGCTCAGAATGACTGCACATCATTAATTTTTCATAACCAACGAAGTTTTGAATTTAAATTTAAAAAAAAAATGCGTTGAAAACTGATCAGCGTAAGAGAGGAAAGAGCCAAATTTGACGAATTTGGGTCGACGAAAAAAATCACCTTTCTGATTTAATTTCCTTTAGCCCTGACATAGATTTCGCCCAAAGGGCCTCCCTTCTATATAAACAATCAAAACTAAACTTTGAGGAGAAATAAAAGCAGGGACATAGGCATATTACAAGCGCGCGGTTAAGACCACCAACTATTGTCAAGAGTAGACATTATCTGGTATATGACAATATTTTCATTATCATGCATAACGAACACGTTAAATCCGTTCGAGCGAGCACGATCCAACCCACGCGAATTATATTTTGAAAAGATAAGCGTGCGCGATCAAAATATGCCTTATTTTCATTTTCAAAGAAACGCGATCGAACGCGATCCAATAACAACATAGTCGTTACTTTTCTTTGAAGTAGTTTCGTTTGGCACAACAGGGCAAACTCTTCCCAGCGCATCAGCCAAGCTTTGTAAAACCAAGGATTTTAACACAAACGATTGTTCTCGGCTCAGTGCACCCGCGACGAAAAGATTTGAGAGCACATCATTTCCTTGCTTTTAGACCGATCAGTTACAATTTCTTTAAATTTGTTCCTTTCTTTCTTTGTTTTTACTTTTTTTTTTCAGTTAAAGGCAGTAAATTTACTTTAAAAGCATAGTCAGTGAGAATACGCCAAAACATACCGACAAGAATACCACAAAAAGTTAAATGCTTCGATCGATGTTCCCGCCCGTGATAAGAATAGTCAAAGTCATAGTCCATACGGAAAAAAGCACGCATTTATCTTAACTAATGAGATTGTCACTCCCTGGCGCTTATTACAGGCAATATGATAGGCGATATGACTCACGAACTGTAAGTAAATATCCTGCGAACAATGGGCATTCTACGTTATGTTTTCAGAGCGGAAAAACGTACTGCGCATCTTTCTGCGCATCCCTAGCTCTACTTGCGGGCTCAGGTAATAATACAGGCTACAATGATGGAAAGAACGGTGGACTGCTAATAAGTTACGCCAAGAACGTCCCTTGGTTGATTTATTTATACGTGGGTAAGCATGAATTTGCCTGCTGAGAGACTCTCTTCCTTATATATTCAGTGGTTTGTTTATACGGATGCAATATGTAGAGGGTGTCTTTGGAAAAAATGTGCCATTGCACCGAAATTTCTTGTATTCTTTATTTTCCAATTGCCCGTAATTCACTCTGTTTGCCCCCCAAATTTTGCATAAACTATTGTTGTGAAATGCTCTTGGGAGGTCTGCATATTCCCAAGAGCATTTCACAACAATAGTTTATGCAAAATTTGGGGGGCAAACAGAGTGAATTATGGGCAATTGGAAAATAGAGAATACTGCGGGGACCTTCTTTTGGTTAATTTTGCCCGAAAAAAAAATGATTCCCTACGAAAACAATACACCAGCTTTCCTTTATGACGTTAAATGTTGCTGCTTACTGGGATAAATGGGAAAGCATATATAACGTTCGTAACTTTTTTGGTTTACACGATCGACGAAATTCCAGCCATGTTTTCAAACTTGGAGCCTGGCGCGCGGCCAACACTCGCACATGCTTATTACGTTTTTCCGCTCTCAAGGTGCGGGTTTTTTCATTGTCAAGCTGAAGAAATTTATGAGCAGTAACAGCTTAAGACGTAAGTAAAAACAGTACTAGTTGCGCCATTTTTTTTATTTATTTATTTATCTATAAGGACGTCTTGTTCATTTCCACAAAGTGGCTCTTTAACATAGCTATATAGGCCGTTATATGTAAATAAAATCGGTACATGGCCTTATGAAACAATTATTTACTAGAGTCGCTATCGAAGGTAAGCAAGCGTGCCTAGTAATTTTGTAAGCAAGCGTGCCTAATAATTTTTTTCTCTAAAAAGTAGAACGGGGAGGTAGCACACGCTCCCGTGTAGAGTTTGTACTTGCTTAGGAGTTTGTTTTGTGACCTAATGTAGTATTCATTACAATACCCGCCTCAATTAGCCTACGCTATACGCGGGTAGTGTAAGTTGTAATTTGATTTGTAATTTTGATTTGTAATTTAGAGCTTTTATTACCGACACAGCGAACTCATCAAGATGGACCGTAATTTGCATCTTTCACTCATATGTTCATATCCTTTATGGGTCCTATATGCGTGGGTAGACTTGAACAATTATGCTTACGTGCAATCAAAAGTACTGAGGCTACAAAATTGCTTCCTTTTGACCGTTTCCCGGTCACTATATTCATACTTAACTATAGCTTTTACGTCACTCGGCTAAACCCATGATGCCTTTTTCAATTTAAGCGTCAATTTGAAAACATAGAAACATAGAAACGGTTTTAATTCCTAGCCTTTCAGAACTCTTTTCTTGCCCGGATCGCTTTCGTCACTTTTTGTTTTCTTCGCAATCTGAGTGCCGCTCACAGAAAACTGTTTAATTTGCTTGATTGATTGTAGTTTTAGATTTTGCAGATGTCGTTGGTCAAGGAATGGAAAACCTCACTCAACAGCAGACTCGGCAGCTAACTATCGGAGGATATTTCCACATTGAAACAGCGGCCCCTGGAAACACGCAAGACTAAATTTTACACATACTGAATTGCCGTAAATCTATCAGCTGGATAAAGCTAACAACTCGTTTAGCAATCATTGCATGGTCTGATTTTCATCTCCGTCTTTTTTAAGGAGGTTGCTAATCCTTTCCACTCTCCCCAGATAACACCATCGAATGTAGGCGTGCTTTGCTTGCTGTAGTATTTCCCGTTAAGATTTGATTGGAAGGAGTCACCATACCACCAAGCTCCGTGATATAAAGTGGCGCAATCCCCAGCCGAACAGTCGCCGGAATTTCGATCTTTGGTGGAGAATGGGAGACTTTTGTGCCACGTTAGGGAGTCACCAGCTGTGCCTGCAAGTATGAAATAAAGGAAGGATAAATACAAGGCCAGGAAAATAATTTTCAAATTAAAACTGTGACTCTTGATCTAGAGCCAAGACAATTTAAAATTATTAAAGACTATTCGTACAATATGTGGGTTACGATTGATATTACCTAATTACAGCGTACAATGATAGAGCCTTTCGTCACTTTTTAATTTGCCACAGAGCGAAATAAGGTGATTGCTGTTGTAAAAAAAAGTGAAGTGGATAAAAAGTTGGCACATGAAGATTAAATTGGACGAGAAAAGGTTCAGCATCAAAAAATATATTCCCCATTGGGGGTGGAGGAGAGGGGTGATATCAATCTCCACCTGAGCGTTCGAGGCTTAATAACACTTCGTTTGGATGATTCCTTCACTTCAGAAAATGGTCTACATTTTCATATACCTGTGTACTCTCCTAGTTCGAGGGCGTAAATGGATTGCTCACTTAGCACTTTGAACTTATCGTACTCGGCATATGACGACATGTTGTAAAAATCACCAAGTTCAACGCGTAGAACCATCTTTTCTAACGACGTCAGTCGATGAATTTTGTCAAGACCAAGCCAGAACTCCCCTGTTAAGTTTCCAAATCCGACTTTGTAACTCGTCCAGTTGCGGAAGAAATCCACCAAACCATTAAATCTTTTTTGGATTACAACCCATCCTCCACCTTGTGCACTCTGATCGCACAAAACTTCAAATTCTTCTTTGCCACCTGGGTTGATTCTGTAGACTCCGTTTTGTGTTTGTCCCGCCATTAACAGCTCGTAGCAATCTCCAAAAGCTGCAGGATGAAATGTAAGTACAAAAATGAATAGTTATGGTAACAAACACCGCGAAATAACTTTCAGGACTTAATGATTTGAAGCAAGGAACAGGTTCTTCATTCAGTAGTTGATACAAGCCTACGTATAACGTATGCGTTAACAACAACAACAACAACAACAACAACAACAACAACAATACTTTATTTAACCACGCGACCCCAAGGAGCGCAAGCGCTCGTTAAAACGTGTGCGTGAACTCAAATTTGTATAAAAGAAGAAAAAGAAGAAATAGGATTATATAATCTATGTAAATATGTAATATACAATAGATGCCTAAAAATAGTTATGTACAAATCTAACCACATCAAATTACTACGAAACACGTTCTACGGTAGGGCACTTACTATTAGAAGAGGCTATATTTTTTCCTATTGAGCTAGATCTAATTTTAATACCCGGAGCCTACATATACATTCATACATAATCTTTATTTCAACACGGTAAAAAATTCGTCAGCTAAAACTACAAGCTTAAATTTCGAAAGGCTTAGTATCGGTAGAGGTTTTTGTCCGTGATTTGGGAGACATATTTTGAGGAGGAGGAGGGTAGTAACAGAATTCTAGGGTATCTTGAGTCATCAATTTACACAAGATCTTCCACTCAGATTTAGTAAGGCTGATTCATAACGTCGTTACTGATACCTTTATTTGACACACTGGGATGACACGGTTCAGTACACGAGGTCTGTAAGACAGAATAATGCAAATCAGTATTTTAACTCGGATTAGTTGTTGACTGTACGGTGACGTCTGTATTAATTACAATTTCAAGGGAGAAAATAAGAGAATATAACTAAAAGGTGACGGCATATGCCCAATTATTCTGAAAGAAACTGGGAAAAATAAGAGTAAAACAAAAGAATAATGAAAAGATTACCGTTCAAGGGGATTTCAGTAGAGCTCAGGGTATTGATGTAAATTAACATCAATAGACAATTAAACAATTGTCCAAAGTCTTCTGTCAAGATTGATCAAACAACGGATAAAGGCACAAATAAAACATCTGGTTGGCAACTATCTACCTTGAACTCTTTAGCGCCTATTCACGTGTCCGATCACTCCGTGCAATGGTCTTTGGACACTTGAATGCATGGTATCTGGTTTTATTCTATTTGGACTTGTAGCAATCTGTAAGTGATCATTCATCAGTCAGTCAGTCAGTCAGTCAGTCCGTTCGTTCGTCCGTTCGTCATTCAGTCATTCAGTCATTCAGTCATTCAGTCATTCAGTCATTCAGTCATTCAGTCATTCAGTCATTCAGTCATTCAGTCATTCAGTCATTCAGTCATTCAGTCATTCAGTCATTCAGTCATTCAGTCATTCAGTCATTCAGTCATTCAGTCATTCAGTCATTCAGTCAGTCAGTCAGTCAGTCAGTCAGTCAGTCCGTCCGTCCGTCCGTCCGTCCGTCAGGCAGTCGGGCAGGCAGTCGGTCGGCCGGCTAGCCGGCAAGCCGATCCGCAGTCCATTCGTCAGGGCGGCCTTCTGTCCGTCAAGTAAGTCAGGTAGGTAGGCTGAAAACGGCTGTAAGATATGTAACTCAAGGTAAAAGCTCTGAAGTCGGTTCTCTTGCATGGGACCGTAGTCCATGCCAGGTTATGTCAGTTAAATGTTTGTCAGGTTTCTGATCCTGGTTGGAGAGCGGCACTTAATTAGAGTATTTCCCGATGTAAGGGCCCTAACCCGAAACGTTAGGGACATTGGTTTTTCATCTTTTGATTGTTTTTCTTAAAATGACAGGTCTTAAACTTCCCAAGGATTTCCTACAATAAGGCAAGGCAAAATCATATGTTTATGAGATGTGTCGCGCTACTGTCGAATTGTAGGTGATCTGATTTAGAAATCCTGATCAATAACACCAGTATACTGTCAGTGTGTTTTCCCTGGTGAAACTGAATATTTACAATTGGAACTTAACATTCTATCTTTACCTTTCTATTTCCCCTGATCTGATAGAAAGTAAAACCAGTCATGTACACTAGAGAGCTTGTGTCACACTCCCCACGGTCATCAATCAATTCACATACATTGACCTCATCTTGAGCATCGAGACGCCATTTGTAGTTGTAAGAGACACACTTCTCGTTACGACTACAGGCTTCCAAACAGCCTAACCAGTCCACGTCGTAAATTGTTTGGGAAATGAGTCCCGTAAAAGCGTGATTTCGAATCCCACGAAAACCGAAGCAATTCACTTGAATTGAAAAGAGCAAGAAAAGGGAGAGCAATGACGAATTCATTGTGCAGGTTTAGACCAGATGCACAATTTGTATTCTTATGGGTCTGAATACAGTTTGATTTGACATCAGTTTCCTTTCGCCTTCAATTTTAGCTGACACAAACAAATATCACGTCCCTTTTTTCCCGACACTTTGCCGCACATCTAATTAATGTTCTACAATGAATAGTGTCTTGCGTAAGAGTGTCTTGCGTAAGACACTTGTCATCTCGCTTGACAAAATGTCACCAACAGAAGTTGCCAAAGCTAAAATTCAATTCGTCTTTACTATTTTCGCAATTTACATGATCGCGCATTAGACACAATAAGAAAAGTTAGGTTCGTTTGTTTGTTGTTGTTGTTTAGCTGATAGCAAAAGTTCAGAGAAGAGTAAAATAAGAAAATCTTTTTCTTTTTTAATGAAAAAGTAATTATCAGAATTTAAAGTGCCGGATGCAAAGATTGTTTTTCAATACACTAACTCATCACTATTATTGTTTTAATTTTAATTAGCGCAATGGCCTTGTATGTACCAACTATAATCAGTATTATTTTTTTAAAAAATTTTAGATATTTTAAATTTTGTAGTTTAAAATGATGAACTGAGATACATGATTGGTTAAAAAGGTATCAATTTTTTTTAATTGAAAACTATTGTCCTCCCGTTCTCTGTCTAATTTATGATTCTTTCTTTCTTTCTTTCTTTCTTCTTTTTTGATGAAGTTTTATAGTTTTACAGATTATGTGCTACATTGATCCGTCGTGTCGACTTTTCACCCGGAAGGGAAAGCGACGAACAAGGTGCTGTCACTTTCGTGTGTAAATACTACAGAAGACCAATTAAATTTTCGTCCAGCGATTTGAATTGAGATAATTGAGCTATTGCATGTAAAGGCAAGTTAAAACTTACACTGTATCTCAAAATAGGTATGTTTGATGTGTTCTTTTAGTATCAATCAGTTTGATTTCCAGTTAAACTATAGCTGCTGTGTACCGGCTATTGGAGCTGAGCGAGCATCGTTTTGCAAATTATAGAGCATGACGTATGTTTCGGATGCTGTGTTGTTAGTGCAATCACCTCCCCTTCTCATATGGAAATATATTGTGAACCAAATAGAAAATGGCGTTCCTATCTTTTCTCAGAAAATAATGCACTTTTGAGGTCTCAAACAACTGCTGATCGCACTCACGCGTTATGCCCAGACACAAAACCTCGTTTGTGCACAAAGAAAAAGGCTATAGAAGAGAGACCTTTGGTCGTTTTATTACAGATTTTAGTCTGGCGCTGAGTTAAAATACGTTCGTCTGTTATATCGTTCGTCTTGTATTTATAATTAACTAGACGAATTATATATGTACGGCACCGTCTATGACGGGTAAACTCGTTAATTTTCTGTGGTGTTCCACACGATGACATTAAATTTTGAATGACGTTATCAACCAAAGATCGTTTTGGATACGTCAGTGTTGTTGAACGTGAAACATTAACACTGCAATGTTCCCAGTCGTGAAAGTCACTAAATTTGGTAGCTATACAATGCAGGTTGCACACAGGGTTAGAAATTACATATCTTCAAAGTTTACCCGAGACATACGAGAGGTCTTTAACCGGCTTTGAGAGCCCCTCCTGTAAGCTAGTACGAGAAACATCTGCCTCAAGATCCCTTCCCCCTCCTCCCCCCCCCCCAAAAAAAAAAACCCAGCCCTGTCTGAAAAGGATTGCCATAGAAACAAATAGGTGACGATAGTAAACCGTTCAAAGAAATGGCCTCACGTCATCGTTATATCTCCGTTGTTTTGTGCGCCGTTACCCGTGTCAGCCTAACGAATTCACAGTTAATTTGGGTGTGTGTACGCGTAAGAGGCAAAGTTTGGCAAATCGTAGAGACGTTCCAAGTGGCCACAGCCTAGTTTCCAGGGTTTTCCCTTGAAATCTCCAAATTTCGAAGGAAAAGCCCTTAAAACGAATTTGACGTGGGCGATATTTTCGAGACGTCTTGTAGATGGACCACAAAAATAAAGGAAATCGTCAAACTTTAGACTGTGCGCTTAAATCTCATTTCTCATAACAAAAAGTGCTGTAACGAGGAAGAGATTTCTATGGCACATTTCAACCAGATTTTAGGGCGGAAATGACTGTACGTCTGACACGAAAAACGGAAAAATACGATGTACTTGAGCAGTCTTCTCTCCTCTTTGTGATCTCTGTCACTGAGGAACTTTCCATTGTTTTCAAACTGTTTTTGTTTGTTTTTGTTTTTTTGTTTGTTTGTTTGTTTGTTTGTTTGTTTGTTTTTTTAGCAAACAGTTGTTTCCAGGTGATAAGTCATTTTCGCCGGCGTGATTATCGACTTAATAGTCATACTTGCTGAGGTGTCAATGGTCTTTCGACACTTTCGTTTGTCGTAAAAGGAGGTTTGGTCGTTTCAACGGACTTCCTAAGTACATATAAGCTTGTGTGAGTTTTAATTCTCTCTCAGAGCGGTAGTGCGTCATTGTTGGGGAAATCAAACTGACACCCCTCAGGGGGGGGGGGGGGGCACTGTCATATATGGGCTATGTAGGTATGTGCCGCTGTGAAGGGTATGGTTTTCAAGCAGTTTACTCTAGGATAGGGTATATAAATCACTGCGATCCGCAACATAATTTTACGATCTTAACATTGTTGATTCTGTTTTCTTTATTAAACTGGCATCAGCACATCTTTCTCCTTGAGTTACTATTTCAAGGAAAAGTAATTATTTCCTTTACTCTTGTTCAAACTGTCCCGAAACAGTGCATGGTTGTTCAGATAAGTAATTTGTTGTACACAAATTATGGCAAAGAACTGTGAAAGACATCCATGTTCCCGAATCCCATCCCGAGTTTTTCAGTTTATACTAACTACTGATAACTGCCTAGAGATTATTTTCTTTACGTATATTCCAAACATGGGAAAATAAGAGCCTTCTTCTGTGCTCTTTGTCTCAGCCGGCAAACAACAACAACACTCAAGGTAAAGTCCAATGTTCTCTCACTGGTATTGGCGGGTAGACCTTTTTAGCTTGGGTGGTTTGTCGCCACATTTCAAACAATGTGACGGTACTCTTGAGAATTTTTGCTTTCAAATTTCCAAATAGTCGCGTGTATATGAATGAATAATTTTTAGATGGATAATAGGACAGTTATCTAAAGAATATCAGGTGGTTTGTAATGAAAAACAAACCGCCCAAGCTAAGGAGGTCTGTTATTAGATAACCGGACAAATCTACTTTTGGTAGTGCTAGAGAATTCAGAGTTCAGAGCATAATTAATGACTCACTAGGCTTAGAAAAACAGTTTGCCGCAAGCTTACTTGTCAAAATTTTGACCCTTTGCAGGTGAGGATGTTAATATTCAGATAGGATAATAAATTGGTGGTTAAAATTGTATACATTGCCAATTGTCAGGTGGTTTGAAGACGCAATTTTTTTGCGCTAATCAGTTGTCATAATCTTTTCCTCTATTGTAACATCGTCCCACTGGATTAAATTCAGTTGGGGTGGTCGAAATAGTTTAAGTTTATTGATGATGAAAATCGCATGTCTGCCAGATAGATGTTTCCTAATCGGTTAAACGCCACCCTAAGCATAACTTTACAGAACTGGTGCAATGTTAATCGCCGGGCGTTTCCTGCCGTGTTCACAATGTGGCGATACTTACTTGAAAGATTGAAAGGATTTGCTGTCGAGCGAGAAATTTTGAACACATAAGGATCAGCATGCAGATCCTATTCTAAATTCCAGATTAACGAGGATAGCACAACATCCTAGGTAGAATCGCCGCTATATCGCAGTTACCGTTAATCCTAAATCCTCAGGGTTTATTTTCTTAGCAACTTTGAGGGGGGCTAAACTTTAGGGAAGAGAATTAAACTACCCAGTATTTTCAACGGCTACGAAGTATTAAGGGAATGGAAGTTTAAAAAATTATAAAACCTTGTTCCAATATTTCCTGCTCTAAGAAAGAGATTAAGAAAAATGTCTCGCACGACATGCGACAGGCGAAGAACAGAGAAATGGTTATCACTTTTAACACTAGTGAATAAATAAAAGATCATATACTTGAACTGCCGAGAAAGATCTGCTAGATATGAAGACATGATCGATCATTTATATACACAACTTAAGCAGTTGAGAAATTAAGGGCTGAAAAAAAATACGGGCTTGAACTGGATTCGAACCCATGGCCTCCGCGATACCGCTGCAGTGCTCTCCCAACTGAGCTATCAAGCCAACTCGGAGTTCGTAACGTTGTGAGTTCGTAATACATGTATACCCGTAAGGTGGTGAAGAATGCAAGTGAATATTATATGAACGATCATATATTTGACCTGGGGAGAAAGATATGAGGGCATGATTGATCGTCGCAGTTATATATACAACTTAAGCAGTTGTGAAAGTAGAAGCCTGAAAAAATTTCAGGTTTGAACGGGATTAGAACCCATGACCATCACTACTAAGTGATATTAGTTTGCCTTAACAATCCCTGTCACCCATCTATGCTTCTGATTCGAGATGGGCACTGCGACGTCAAAGTGTCGTACTTATGCAATATCGCAATGAACCCAGCCAGTCGATCCGAAGCGCTCACGATAGTTGTTGTAACCTGGTATTTAAAGACATTGTATGAAAATGCCTGATCAGTCTGAACGCGATTCAACACTGTGCTGGTTGAACGCGATGCAACCTTGTGATCCCCGGCTAGGGCATGTTGTAAGCTTTTTAACGTTCTGGAACATTGTGGTGGCTTACTACAGTTTTCTCGAGACTCGGTAGCCTCACTCAACGAATGCCCGCCAGGCGTGATCAGGATTAGCCGCGCGTGCCAAATTGACGCAAGGAACCCTGAGAAGAAATGAAAACAACTTCAGCAGTTGAAACGCGCCAAACCACTCTGCTATACGTAGCGATAGTTTCAAATTGTTTTTAAACATGTGTTTAAGCCTAGCACCGATAAAATATAACAAACAAGACAGATAAACAGCTGGTAAAGGAGTTCTAATTTACTGCTGCTTTTGCGCACGCAAAACATGGCGTCACATGAGCACTCGCTTAAATACAGGGCATGCGCGGCTCAGTTCCCGCGGGTTGGTTCTTTGATCCATGATCCAGGATTTTTCGAGGACCTAACGTACAACCCATGATGAAATTTTCAGAGTAGATTTGTAGGAGTAAATCGCATTTAGAGCCAAAATTAAAAAAATAAATTACTATGCAAGACAGATTTTGAGTTATTTTTGAAATAGGCAATATTTCACCTTTTTCTTTTGTTTGTGAAAAATCTGCCTTGAAGATTTTTGTTTTACTTTGCATAAATGTTTAAACAGAGCCAGTTTATAATTCTTGAAATTGTGAGGTTGGGTCTTACGGGAAGATTTGAGAAGAATGTCATTAAACCTAATAGTGCCCAATCTCAATGGGCACTCGGTTGTTCATTTTGGCTTTTCATGAATAACGTTTGAATAAGCCATTTTGCTCATGTAAATTTTTCCTAGTTCCATTCCCTTGTGGGGGCAAGAAGTGATCACTCGGCCAAAAATGGCCTCATTAATTAATCAAATAGATCAAATTTTGCCACCACGATGCAAGGAACTGGAGGTAGCGTTAGCAAAATGGTGTATTGTTCAAGTAACACATATACATGTAATGGTAAAAGACTTAAGCAAACAGTAATTAGGGAAAGGAAAAACATCTTGGAAAATTTTTCGAAAGAGTTAAAATTAAAGTTGGGCTGTTATAATCTATCAAAACTGTAGTAAGCCACCTTGAGGGCGAGTAAACAGAAATGACCACTAATGCAGCTTCATTTAACAGACCCCTTACAACTATGTTATGTTGTAGTAGCCAGGCCAAACTGTGTTGAATCACGCTTGCTGAGATCTACAGCCAATTGTTAAAGTAACGTCCCTGGATAAAAATGTCACTTTCTATTAGGAGTTTGAAGACTGACAAGTCTGAACCAGAAATAATGACCTCTCGTAATTAAGAGTTGTGACGTAACCCTTTCCTCCTTACGTTCTTCGATAAGCTCGTTGAATGTCTTATTGAGCGAGCCTGATTCGAGATCCATCATATGATTTGTGACGAATTTACTGTTTTACAACTCTCCTGGTTGTTTACCGTTCTGCGTGGGTGTCGTTAATATTTCATCTAACTTTCTCAAATTCATTGATAATTCATCAAGTTTAAACAAGGGAAGTCATGATCGTGGCGGTGTTTGGACATTTGATCTTAATTATCATAGATTTTTACGATTTTATTTCTCCGTTTTCTCCTTAGCTTTAGTTTGAGAAGATATATCAAACACTCAAGACAGTGTTTGACCACATTTCCAAACACCTCGATGTTCGTCAAAAATACTCCGCTGCGCGTCGTATTTTCAACTCTCTTCCCGGTTTTTGGAAATGTGGCCAAACACGGCCTTTCGTGTTTGATATATTACTTAAGCATATTTATGTAAGTCGAACACAACGAAATCAAAAGTAAACTATTATTTTAAACTACACCTGATGCTAAACTAGAAACCGGGATAAGCTCCGGCCTGGTGGGCCACTTGCAGACTTTACCTCTTTACCTTTTACTGATGTTAAACTAGAAATGACTTCGTCTGTAATCTTATCAGACTTAAAACTCAGACACGATTAGTTCTAACTCTGTTAAAATCAAGGGGGTCCGTGTAAATCACCGCCTTAAGACGTCCTAATGGTCAGAAGCCTATTAGATCACTGTT
The DNA here is from genome assembly GCF_964199315.1 of Orbicella franksi. Classification (NCBI taxonomy): domain Eukaryota; kingdom Metazoa; phylum Cnidaria; class Anthozoa; order Scleractinia; family Merulinidae; genus Orbicella; species Orbicella franksi. The sequence continues at coordinate 11,809,694 of NC_138153.1, forward strand.
ATTTCTTTCAGCAAGACAGAAGTTACGTTGATCCTGTCTCTGCTGAAAGGTAAACTACTCTGAAAACTCACGCTTTTTTTCCCTACACATGCTTCTTACCTAGGTAGGTGTTAAACTTGCAATTGTTCACTATTCGATCTTGGTTCAAAAAATGTTCAAAATGTTGTTGAAATGATGTTGTTTACAGTAGCCAATGCGCTTAGCTACACCTAGCTGTAGTTTACAGGCATTCCACTTAAACTGAAAGAAACAAATATATCAACTAAACCAATAGGCTTAAAAATCCCAACAGGCGAGAGGCAGACCAGTTGGATGAATTGGGGAAAATGGTCAGAGCGGGACATAAACCCGAAACCTTCAGATTTCCAATCCAGCGCCCTAACCACTGGGCCACGATGCCTCCCCCTTGGTTGACGTCATCATTTGTATTTCCAATTCACCCGATGGAAGAAAAAAAAAAAAAACGTAATAATCACTATCATAAGCGTCCTTGCGTAGTTTTAAAGAAATCGATTTAAAACCTCTTTAAAAATTATGAATACAAACTGTTCAATATCACAGTTAGAGGCTTTTCTGCAAGGAAATGTCTCGGCAAGCATAGTTCTCTCTTTGTTACCAGAAGAGACCGATTTTGATACATTAAAGTTCTAACATGGTGGGGTAGGGGGATTAAAACAATAGAGATTGTTCAGTGGTATTAGTCCCCTGAGCCTCTAGTCGAAGCCATGTTTAAAATTGAAAAAAATTCTAAGTGGCTTATTAATAAAATGCCCATGTTCAGAATAGGCCATACTCATTTTCTCATAATTGAACTGGAACTTGCTTGTAACTAAGACTTTACAAATGAAAATGGTATTTATCTTTTTTTTATGATATATCCCCGCATGAGCCTCCATTGCATGCTAGTTCCAGTCCAATAGCAAAGCGAGGTCTAAAAAAAGATTGCATTATATTTAGAGGCTGAGACAACATTAGCGTGCTCTGAGAGGAATAGAGGTAGTTTAGCCGAAGTTCATTTCAAAAACGTACCTTAACCACCTCATTTCGCTCAATATGGGTGGTACCAAGAACTACCGTTGGGGAACATGCAATAGTTAAAATTAATATTTTAAGAGGAGGACTCCAATCAGGCCAAGAGGTGGTTTTCAGGAGGGTCCTAAATAGTGATGCCAGATGTCCCGAAAAACTGCATAACGCCCTGAAAGAAATGCTGGAATGGGGTATGGAAATATTGATACCCTTTCCGAAGCCATCGCAAGGAATCGAACGCTGTCAACGCTGGATCTATACTCGTTCCCGTGAAAATTTTACCGTCGATAAGATTACTAGATCGTCAAACCCTGCGCCATTCCGGTTTCTTTGTCTGAGTCTTGCGGGGATCCAAATTTCAATGACGCCACTCGACTCGTGGACATCGCTATTCCGAACACACTGGCCTTTTGAAGCAAAACCGATGCTGACTTGAAGAGATCAGGTCATAATCATAATCATAGAAATTAGAAATAAACTTACTAATCAAAGATGGGCTCCTTCTGTAAATTAAGCTCAATTTAATACAGTCAAAAATATTAGAGCACGTTCCAAACAGCACATACCCATGTTTGCTTTTGCCAAGTTTACAGGAAAGGCGATGACCTTAATTTCCGAATGACAAAGAAAAATTGACAAAGATTAATGGTATTTTAAACTACCGATTAATTTTAAAAGCTCTTCTGTCGGAGGGGCAAGGTTTGATGGAAACAAGTTATCACTCATTTCTTCAAATCTCTAGTTTTAATTTTGCTCTGCACGTTTGGCAAATTTGGTGTGCTTAAGACTGAAGCCTGTTCCAGGCTTTAAGGTTCAACGAGCCAAGTAGCCGTTATCCCTATAGCTAATCCCGCCCCTCTCTTTGTTTGCTTTAATCATTGTACAAGATTCCTTGAAAAAGTCCGTTCATTAGTCTTTGAGCCTTGAATAGGCTAGTTAACTTCGGTAATTGTTTTCCCAGCTGAAAAGATGCTCTTTAAAACTGGCTTAATAAAATACAGACAGTTTTCTGGGCCACCAAGGAGTGCAACACTGGCACGAGATGGGCTGTGTTATTTTTTAATTTGTTTATTTATGTATTTATTTTGCATTCTCTGTTGACATATATTATTTCTTGGCTCTGGTCAGACTATTACTTGCTGAAATTTCAATACCCATGCGATGTACCAATATGAGGAAGCATTTCGTTGACAACCTTTTGTCATGCTCCTTAAAGGCTTTTTATCTCCTTTAACTTGTGAACAGTTTAATGAACTTGGCATAGAAAACAAAGGTATAACCTCCGGCCCTTATTTTTAGCCGGACTTACTTTGTTTCAGGCATTCCTTTCTTTGGCATGTTACCAAGACACTGGATTATTTTAATCGCTTGCCCCCTAGGGTTATTTTAGGCCATTAACTGCTCTGTATTTTTTAAGTTTGTCGTTTTTATTATTTTTGCTGTTGTTGTTGTCATCTGTTCTTTCTTTTAGAAACAAGTTTTCTCCATAATAAACAATAAATTATTTTCTCTATGTTTTTCCACCGTCCAGTGAGAAAAGAATTGTGGTAAAAAGCAATTCCCATTTTCGATGTTCTCGTTTATTTTGTATTCTCTTTAGTTTGAAGAGGAATGATATGCTAATCGTAACCAGGCCCTGAAGGAGTGAACAGTGCGAACATATGGAACACGAAAATGAAAAACAGTGCCCCTCTCATTTCGTCCTTCCGTGCCCAGTCTGTCTGGGCAGTGTTCGAGGAGTTCATTCAATTGTGGGAAATAATTCTTTTCTAGAATTTAACACTTCCTATGGCTATGTGCTAACAATAACAGAAAGGTGCGACTGTTGTTAATCCTAATTTACCGCTGCGAGCGTGGGGAAGAAAAAGGCTTTAGTATTCTGTTGATTAATTCTTTGGAAAGGTCATCACGTTCTTTTCAAACTTAATAAGGGTGATAACCTCGCGCTCTCACGGTCTAGAAATAGAAATACTTATTTAATGAACACGATGACAACCCAGCGAGGCTGAGATGCTGTGATAACGCGATAAAGAAGGATTTCCGTGGATCGCAGTATGAAGTTTTCAACCTGTTTATCGAATGCCAGCCCTGATATTTCATGTCACAATTTTTAAAAGTTGTTTTGGAGTTGCCGATGACAGAGCATGAAAATTTGAAATATTCGACAGTATTATAATCGTGAGGGGAAAATTGTGGAAGGTGTCTGACCAAAGATGTACGATCATGAACGTTCGGCTCACAACGGCGTGAACAGTATGATAATATATCAGTTTATATCTTTGACTAAAGAGCCACTAGATGTTTTTCAATCTTATTTTCAAACTCTCAACGGAGTAATTTTTCTCCTTATGAACACCTTGCTGGTATTTCTTAAATTTGCTTCTCTGTCTAGCAAAAACAGCCCGCATTAGTTTCTATAAGTGTAAGAGCTCTTTTCTGATGGCGAGTGTGAGGAGAAAGGTTAGTGGGTGAGACTGAATTGCGAAGTAGACATCGAAGAAAGCAAATATTTACAGCTGTCATCAGTATATACTTCATTATCACTATATGAAAGTAGATGTTTCCAGTTGTTAAGGTTGATATGAGTAACACTGAAATGTTATACGGGAAAGAAATCATTCGAAAATATCCTAGGTATAAGAGCTGCTCGACAACGTACAATAAATTGCATGTACCCCATACCCATATTACTTTTTCTGTTACGTGAGGACATACTTAGTAAAATGTAAGTGTGTTTTTTTTTCTTTCACACTCATTTGACCACAGAGCGGAAGCCGTTTGCCACATATGTATTTTTCTTGTTTCTGTGTTTTCTTTTCTCTTAATCTAAGGCCTGTACATCCTTCTTATATAGATAATGCCTTGCTAATTGTCAGGTGAATGTAAAGGCTTACTGACTATCGGCTTAAAACTCCATGGCGACCAAGCCAGTGATTATGAACACTCATGAGAGCCGGAATTATGCGGTTGGGAACGTATCGCCAAATTAGGGCACGAAATTCCTTACAGTTCTGCCATGCACAAGATAGTTAAATATTTCTGTTACCAGAACTTCCATCAAAGCGCACGTACGTACCTAAAGTTTCTAGGTCTGAATGATGTCAAAAGCAATTGGTGCAGCCCTGAAAGTATAATGGGATTTGACCGCACTTTATCAATCCAATTGACTTTTCTTGTGTTTACGTGTTCTTTTTTTCTTTTATTACGTCATCGATGACCAAAAATAGATTTGTCTAGGTACCCTAAAAAAAGAGTTAAGAGAAAACGTACCTATTTAGGTAAAGTTTTTAACACCGTCTAATACAGTTAAGTCACAAATCATGCTTCTATACCTTTTAAAAGAATACGAGGCAGCTTATGATAAGGTAATCTACCCCATAACCACGTAACCATGACGCTACCACGGTAACACAAGCAGCGTCCATCAACTATTTTTGTCCACAAGTAATTAAGTAGATCTATTCCAAATTATAGCGACTGCCAAGGGACATTTTCAAAATTATAAGGTGTTGGTGCTTATGGTAGGAAACGCAAGCGAGGAAATGTCTGCACCCCATTAATTTATTGACCAGACAAACCACAAAGATGCAATCACACAATTTAATCTCCTATAACCCGATCAAGAGATGGTCAGCATCCGACAAATTTAGCGGCGGAAAGAACGTGTGGCAGGAGGGCAGCGTCACTAGCTGGCCTTCTTTCTCCATGCTTCACCAATGCTTCTAACAGGCTCAACATGCCATGCAGCTTTCGTGGTTCAATTCATGTCGCAGCTTAGAAGGCGTTTGCAGCAGGAATGTTCATGTCAGCGTAGACGTTTGCCATCATGGTGTAGGCACAGGTAACACAATCTGAAGGAAAAAACCCTGAAATGTTAGTACAGAGGGTTTATGACCTCCCCAACTAATACTGAGTGTGCGGCGGAAACTGGTAAAGCACGATAATCGTTTTGGCCGACAGTATAGTCATTAGTTACTAAGCTGAATTTAGGATATTGAGAAACGTGGTGACACCCTCTTGTGAACATATTTACGCCGTATGACGTCCTAAGATTCTAAAATCCTGTATAAGACTCGTGATAACGCACTGTTGGTGGATATACACGTAGGAGTTGTGTCGGAGTGGCACGTCTTGGATACCACCCGCACTTTCCAGACAAGGAAGTCTAAAGAAATATTGCTGTGCTTAAATTCAAAGTGGGAAGAGGTTTTCTACACAACAACAGATTAGCTACCCGCCTCCTAAAAGCGGTAAATTAAACTTCGAAGGAATTTTAAGCTTTCATGGCATTCTCTGCCAAACCAGCGCTAAGATACCTCCTTCACTAAACAATGTTGTAATCTCAATCCACCGTGGGAAAATTAGGCTTTCCGTGCGAGAGGCAGTCCCAAACGATCGAGTTGCATGTTTTACGTTTATTAGGCTGCCACACTTATCCTTAGAGAAAAATGAGAACAAAGCCGGCAGATTAGTTACCTAACTGTTCAACACTATCGCGACACGCCTTGCCTATATTTACTGTTGACTCTATTTCCAAGCAGTCCATTTCAATTTAGTTTATCGATTATTTCTTTAGCAGACATTCTCAGTCAAACCCTCCAATACGCCATGATATCAGTTACAAAACTTTAACAGTCGCGATCTTGAACAAAACGAATGAAACGTAACCTTAGTCAAGAAAGAGTGGCATGAGAGCGCATTTTTCAACGCCAAATATAGTCATAAATTGTTACTAATAATCCATTTTTCGTACGGAAACACCGAATGTGTTCGAGTACTTTGTACTCGTATTTTGGCAGTAGCCCTTGTTGAATTTAAGGGTTTGGTCACGCGATTCTTAGACATGTCAGGTTCAGGACTATTTTCCAAATGCTCTAAAATAGGACTCCATTCTAGTTATAGCGAATAGTATTTTGAAAGTGTTGCAAAACTTAATAAATTGATTAATAACGGATTGTCATGTCCAACAAAAACAAAGGCCGAACTTAAAACAACTCGTTTTGTTTGACTTAAAACGTTGCCCTGAATTCCGCTTGTGTTGTTTATGGTTGCTAGTATTCCATCATAAAATAGTCATTCGTTTCGTTTGTTGTTTGTCTCTCACCTGCAACTTAGCAATCTGAAGACTACATCATGAACCAAGCGACAAAGACTTAACTCCACAAATTACCAACCAAAAAGAACCTAATAACATTTATAGTAAACAAACGTCCTAGCTCAGACATGGTACGCTAAACATCTGAGTGGCTTTAAACATCCCCTGCCAGACGAACTGGCTCGATTGTGTTTCTGCATTTACTCTTCTGCATCAAGATGGATTGTTTATCAGCACATTACAAAAGGGCGAGAAATCCAACGAACAGCAGCAAAATTTGACTTGTTAAAAACGAAAGAAATATCTGTTTTTGTGAAACAGAGCCTCCTGGCCAATTCATACTGGGCAACAACAGTAGTGTAGAGACGTCAGATCCTTCACGGACCCTCCCCTTGAAAACGGGGCGAACACTGAGTTGTCGTAAGGCAAAGAGCAACAAAATACCTTTCAGTTAGAGAAGCTACGTTCGTAGGAGCCACCTCATTGCAATATCTACGGCGACCTTGTCACAAACAAACCTTAAATACGAATACTACTTCAATACAGAAATCAGCCTATCACCATAGGCTGCAGACAACAAATGATCCTTCAGTGGCCTATTTACATCACTTACATGCAATGAAGATCGATGGAAACCGTGGCAAGAACAGTCAACCGAAAAACTGATACTCGTGGAAAGACTGACGAGTTTTGACTTTGCAAAGTATGCAGGTCCATACCCAAATGTTAAGCGTACGACGGCGACGCGATTCATGTGCGGCCTGCTGCATGAGGTGGCCTCAGTAAAGAGGCGTGGATTTCAATCCAGATGTTGAGAGTTACCGCCTGTTGGCCATCAGGCACCTACCATGTTTAGCACTTAAGGTCGAGTGAAGCCCTTCCTTAATCATAGAATTGTGGAATTGAAACAAATGTCGAATAAATGCCTTCCGGCAGCTGTCTCCACAGAGAAGCTGAGAGATGATGTTACATATTCCGCTATATACTAAAACCAAGAGGTGAATGGAAGGAGAAATCTCCCATTCAGCCGTTGACCCGAAGACCAGTGGCCTAGACGACTTTCATTTTTCTAAATCCTTCTAACGCATCCTAAGTAGGCTGTATTATGTAGTATTTCCTTGATTAGAGAAAGGCTAGACGACTGCTGAGCAGGGCACAGTCATCTTACCGACGGTGCATAAACTTTACCTTTGAAATAATTCTAAAGCTATAAGAGTTACTGACTACTGAAATCCGGCAATATGCAGTGGACGTGATTACCTCAATAACAAAAGCAGTGTGATAATTTTAGGCAAAAGGAGTTTCAGTGTAGATTTTGATATTAACAAAATACTTCCCAAAAGAATACTCTTAAACTATTTCTTGATGTTGTCGATGCTTTTCAAGAAAACGTACCCTAAACGATAAAAGTGATACTTCAAATTTGTAATTGCACAGTTTAGATCATTCCAATGATGATCGAGCGGTCGTTTTAGTTCAGACAGTCAGTGTGCTTGTTGTAAAAGAACTGAAGGAGTTAACAAGCTGTCCTCGGGACGCTTCTTGTCAAATTTGGAAATGTAGGGATGTTGATTTACTCATAAAATCTCAACATTATTCGTGAACCTCGTGCAGCTAAAGAACAACATTACTCGCCCATGAAGAGGTTTCTAATTGAGCAAATCGTCGTGGCAGAGTACTTACGCGAAAGCTACTCTTTTTTCAAATGTTAAATTTGCCCACGGCCAGTACTCCGTGTGTTTTGCTACTCTCGCATCACTGATACAGTATAGAACATCGGCGTGACAAGCTTTTCTCTCTAAGAAACGTTCTCAGTACTACGGCTTTGTCCTCTGGGTTACTCTCATCGTGCTCAGTTCTCGTCATCCATATTTATTATCGTAAGTAAATGGCAATTCAAACCCGCGAGTTTGTTTGAAAACTGAGTTTAAAAATGACCTTCATTGGGCAAGCATCCTTCCGTGAGGAATAGTGTTGTGAAAACATATTATACATATATGCACCGGCCACATACATGGGAACACCAGCATTGACGAGCTTCAAGGAAAACGCAGAAGTGTTTCTTGACGAGCCAGTCACTGTGATTGATTTGAAAACACTTGCGATGAAAGATTTTTCGAATGTCCCGGATTTTTCCTTTATTTTGTTTTACAGTTGAAAAATTTCAACGAGGGCCTGAAAGCATTCTCTTCATAGAGCTTTAAATTTTAAAAATTATTGCTAAATTCAGTAGTTTCTCCCGGCTTAGCACATTGTATTGTAATAAAAACATAATAATAAATATAATGTAAAAACAATTGCATTTATTTATTGAACTGATCGGTCATCCAGCAAGGGCCCTTGTGTACGTGTGGGAAACACGCTGCATAAAACACATGATGTACCTTCCAGAACTAGGTCACATTGTTGTCTTTAACGAAACACTGATTTCTACAGAAACAGGAAGGAAAGCATTATAAGCTTTAGTTCCTTTATTGCGTCACCCACCAAACGGAGTGTCACCAACTCAACGGCTATCATCTATTATCTTTCGAACTCACCAAATAATCATTTCTCAATATTACGTAACCAATCTTAAGGATTAAATGAAGATTTCCTATCAGGAAAATTAGATGAAAGACTTTCAATATTGAAATAAACTTCATCGTTATATGATACTATTGATATGGTACTGACCGATCAATGTAGCTAAATCTTTGCGGGCTCGTCACGGGCGGTTCACATCACGCGGCTTTGAAAACATAGTACGATTGATAAATAAACAGCTTAATTGAGCGATGATAGACAACGAATAGCTGTCTGTCCATTTGGAAACATATGGTGATAGTTTACACCAACGCTTTAGGCGAGGATAGCCATTTTCAAAACATATCACTTTAAGATTTGCGGTACAAATCACATTGCTTCATAGATTTTCCTTGGTAAAAGGCAGTTGAGTGGTATGGTTTAAAGACGACTTCCTGTTCTTGCGTTTTTAAGCCATCTACTTTTACCTGAAGGATTCTTCTGAAAGCAGACTTGTTCGTCACAATCGCTTGCCTCCGTTGTGCATGTCGTGAGCGCAAATTTAGCTAGACTTGAAACCTTATACTCATTGAAATAATGAGTTCCTATTCATGTTAATGCGACACTTATCTAGATTCTTATCAGTATATTAAGCTAATTAAGTGTATGGTGTGAATGGTGTCTGGTTTCATGTACGCCAAGATTGGTTTAACACAGGTCAAGAGGGACGTGTGACTTTTCTGCTGTGGAGGATTACTCAGCCCTTTTACAGACCTGCATAGATCCGTCGAAAAATCCAAAGAATGTGCTTTTGAGTGAGCGCGTTTCCTTCAAGAATAACGCTTGATAAAGGCCATCGATCTGGAGGAACAATGTCAACTCAGGAAGTTGAGCAATTTCAGTCTTTCCCACAAATCCAGATGTGTCGAGTTGCTACTGCTATCGGATGAAGATCTTTGTTCTCATCATCACGGAATAAATGAAATGTTTCTTTGTCTTAAATAGCTAACCTAATCAAAAGCTTTTCAAATGCACTGGATGGATTTCGTCGGCGTCTCTGTGCTTTCTTCGGCTCTGATAGTAAATACTCATCAGCGTGGGAAAATAAGTTAGCCTTGTCAACAGCCATTCCTCTCTCAACGGTAACACGCACTTTTGTTTAAAGCAAAGCAATTTTAGCATTTCCAATAGTGTCGGAATAGTGGTGCCTCGTTGATATCTTATTGTTAATAGGTTGGTAGTTCGTGCCGTAGATAAATTTTTAAACTAAAGCTCGTTTTGTTAGAGAGCAATTTGTAATGATCTACCTTCATTATTTCAAGGGAAAAGGACAGAGAAAAAAAATTATAGGGCGGCCTGTTTTGTGTTTAACTTAGAATGCATAAATTGATGGGTGTATCGGCCAAAAGCTCTGAATTGCGCCGATCTCTCGCTATCTTAAATAAATAAACCGATCTGGGGGTGCTACCAATTTCCGTCAACTATCATACCAAACAAACAAACGTTTAAACAGTGTAAAGTGGTTATCTTTAACGAAGGTCAGCGTTAGTAACATGAACACCACGCTACCAGTCTTACATTCAAAAAATCTTGATAATTTCAGAGGAACTCGACTTTTTCCGCAGCTGGTTTTGAAGGCCGCTGTTGAGAATTGATCTTCAGTTTAAGAGCCGTGAAATATTGGATAGACAAGATTGTCAGCTTTTAGATTCGGTGCTATTATCTTTCATCAAAAGAGGAGAGGTCTAACCTTGCCTCTCAGCCCCGCTTAACACAAACCTTTCTTAACTTTTCTTTTCCTGGTGCGGCTGCAAGCTATCCTAGAAAAGCTGCCCTTGTTTTTGTTGGTTAAGGACCAAAACAAGCAAGACCACAAAATATGACGGTCATGATTTTTTTCGTTGTTGTTGTTGTTGTTGTTGTTGTTGTTGTTGCTGTTGTAAAACACTAGATGTATTTAGCAAATTTATAATTATTTTGCAAATTAAAGGCTCCTGCAAAACTTTTTTCTTTTACTTGGAGAACAAGCTCCCGACAGTATAACCAAGGAGGTGTTCTTTCCTATTATTTATTTATTTATTTATTTATTTATTTATTTATTATCGCAACTCTAAATTCAATAATACGTTCCGTATGTGCATGTGACGTGTTGAGTATCATAATGAGTGGCATTTGACGTTCTATTTTGGGACAAGGTCTCGTCCCAGTGCCTTCCCCTAAAAGAATTGACAAATACCTAGGCTGTCATCAAAGTATTAATTGCTGTTTATTGCCTGTTTGCCAAAGAACTTAGCAGCTTGCGTGAATCGGGTGCGACAAACGAACGCAGCGTCTGTGAAGTATACAACAAGTCGTAATGGAGTCTTCACCTCCACTCTCGCTGAAGGCTAATGCTTTTTCCATAGCTTCTCTGATGTCTTCCAGAGATGATCGAAGCGATTTTGGTAAGTGCTCAAAACCGTTGCTGGTATTTTAACACACTTATCAGCTAAGTCATCCGTTTTGAGATTTTCACAAAGTGGCGCAAATTTTTGAGCGTGTTGGACGTACCGTACTAAGAATCCCTCAAAACAAAGCATACTGAGCTCGTTATTGTGTTACAAATCATAATTTGTATTCTGTCATTTAGACCCAAGAGAGTCTCCGAAGGACAGAGAGAGCGCTTCCGAAGACGAAAGCGCCCAGCCACCACCGGCCAAAAGGATGAAATCCTTGTCAAGTGAAGTAGCCACCGACGACGAAGACGGCGGCGAAGTGTTCGAAAACCCGTTCAAGGACGAGTTGAAGAACATAACTGTGGAATTGGAAGGGAAAGAGCTATGGGAACGATTCAGTGAACTAGGAACTGAAATGATCATCACCAAGGCTGGAAGGTGAAACATCCACTGTTGGAATGTTAAATGTACTAACCTGGAAAAAAGCGGCGTTTACGTTGTGCCACCAACTGATCCATGCGCTAACCGCTAATAAATCGGTGCCGGAAGTCAAAGTTGTTAAAAAAGATAAGAGCTGTTTTGTAAACAGCTTCTTTACTTTCGCACAAACAGACAACATTTTGCCATTAACGTTTCTCACGGGTGTGAATTAGCTCATTCACGCAAACAAACTACTGAACCTAAAGTTATGATTTGACACCTGATAAGTGATGTAAGTCACAATCTCGATGATTTAATTTGCCAGACACGTAACTTTACGGACTTTATGTAAATAACTATCTATATTATCCTGCCAGGTAATTTGAAGTTTGCCCCTTTGCTTGCAGGCGAATGTTTCCCACACTAAGAATATCCGTAAACGGCGTCAACCCTAAAGCAAATTACATGGTCCTAATGGATATTGTGCCTGTTGACGACAAACGCTACAGATACGCCTACCACCGTTCAACATGGCTTGTGGCTGGTAAGGCTGATCCACCAGCTCCTGTTAGACTTTATATGCATCCAGATTCACCTTTTACAGGCGAGCAGCTGTTAAAGCAGATCATATCGTTCGAGAAAGTAAAACTGACCAACAACGACGGCGACCGTAATGGGCATGTAAGTTCTAAACGGTATCACTTTCTGCATTATATCTGCCGTTAAGTTTGACTAAGACATTCGTTGTAAAATAGCCAGAGATCAAATTCGTATTCTTTATTTACTACGTTTCCCGTTTGCAGCGTCCACGAGAAAGCAATTGTAGTTTCCTAACATCCTCACCATTCTTATGCCATGAGATCTATTTCAAAGAAACAACTAGATTCCAGCTACATTTATGCGCCAGAAACTTGATCGATTGACCCAAGTTTGCTGTGTCTGTCGTTTCCTCCTAGGAGATTGGGAAAACACGCCACTGAATGAAATGACGTTTTCTTCATAACTCAGCTCTCTATCCTTCCATAAAGCGTCTTAATGATATCTTATGGTTTCAAACCTTGCAGCTTATTCTAAATTCCATGCATAAATACCAGCCAAGAGTGCATATCATTCGTAAACGTGACCACACAGCTTCTGTAATCAATCTCAAGTCCGAGGAGATGAAAACATTCACCTTTCCAGAGACGAATTTCATCGGAGTAACAGCGTACCAAAATCAACTGGTAAGTCATCGGAAGCGAACTGTTCCATTCAATCCTACGTTTCTTTCATTTCGCAAAATTCACCTTATTCGAATCTCAAGCTGTTCGAATCTACTTGAACAACAGACAAACCTTGGAATAACAAAATGTTTTTTACCTGCTTTCATTTTAATTAAATTATCATTTAATTAGGAAAAGCGCATGCAACATCGACAACTACAGTCTTTGATCCTTCTCTCTTAGCTATCTACCCTGAAACGCAAATGCCATCGCCTAACTGAAGGGAATTAATAGTATTAGTGTGCTTGTCAACAACAAACCAAAACAGGTTTTTTTTTTCATGAAACGCTGTGAACTTACAACCCAAGCTTTTTCCCACCATAAGATGTAATTTTCGATGTGGAAAAAAAATGACAGAGCTGGATCGTGATCGGAAATATGTTCAAATTAAATCTAGAAAACTAAGAAACGGATATGGTCTCCTTGCACATTTGCAAGCCTTTTTTCAGTCATCGCTGTCAATTTCTTTTCGCGTGATCCTTACCTAATGATATGTTTGATAACTACTAGAGTTCCGTCTTTAATTTTCCGTTCTGTAGATCACACGATTAAAAATAGACAGCAATCCATTTGCCAAAGGTTTCCGGGACTCAGCACGTCTTATTCCAGTAGAAAGGTGGGTGGAACTTTGGTCAGACAAACAAAAGCTGAGTTTGTCAACTGAGTACCTATGCTATTGTTCTCTAGACTGGAGTAATTCAAATTGTGGTTAGATGTTTCTGTTCAATTGAAGATTATGTTATCCTTAGTCTAGAAAACACATAACAGACCGGATGAAGAAAACTTTTGAAAATGTCTATTACCGTTCCCACTACTGGAAGCAGTACTTTCAATTACATTCCTAGTTTTCTTCCAAACAGTTTTTTTCTGACACAGCTTTTGTCTCCTTCTCCTTCTTCTATTTCTACCGTGAAATGACAAGTGTCATCAGAAAACGTATTCCTTTGAGACTGCGGAATGATGCATAGCATTCTGCGAAATATAAAATAATACTGTTCTCTTCACTTCGACGATGATGAACCAAAGTACCTTAGAATAACGCTCCTCCAGGGCTATCGTAAACCGCCTACCCAAAGCAACAACTAAAAATGGTTATTTTCTGTTCTTTTTTAGAGATTCCTTTCACGACAGCCATCCGCATGCAATGATCCCAGACCCGATGTACACTTCTGTTCCCTTCCCTCTTATGCCACAGTTGGGTGTTAACAACAGATACCAGTTACCCAAGATGGGTTGCAGATCGCAGGACAAGGCGTCTTTCTTTCAATCAGGTAACTTTTGATATGTAAAATAAACAAAGTGTTTGGGAAGACCAGACCCAATACATGTGGAAAAATGTCCGTTTACCAAACAGAGAAAGCAAACATAATGGAAAAGAATCTACATCACACAAAAACATAACGAACAACAAAATTAGGAGTTTATTCATATTACCCTAATGGGTGGCATCTAAAAATTAATCGATTCTTACCACAATCTACTTATAACGACTTCTTCTGCACTGCTCGTGCAACTCAATAAAAAAAATTAACTAGAAACATTGAAATTTTTGATAGAACAAATTCTTTGATATAGACTCTGACTCGTGCTCGTGATACAAGAGAAGAAATGGTTTCTACTCTTGAAGTTGACATTTTCTTGTCAAGGATTGATCTTGTCTAGAAATATTTTTAGTTGCTTCATGTAAGTATAAGATAGGTAAAAATGTTTGGACTGATAAAGGAAAAAGCGCCTTTGGAACTTAAACCCGTGATACCCGCAAGGCAAATCCCTACAAAACCACACTTCTTGAAAGTGACGATTGTCACAATCGTTGTCGATAATTGGTCCTTTGTATTTCAAGCTGCATAGACAGTTCTTTCTGTGGTGGAAAACTGTAATTTACAAAACATCAGTTCACTTTGTAGCAGTTTACTTGTTGCTCCAATAGTTAAGTAATGTCACAATTACTTTTGTTGCCTGGTTTGCATTCTCCTCTTCATAGCCATTTTTTTCGTTTAGTAGATCTCGGAAATCCTGCGGGCGAATTTTGCTTTCGGAATAGTTCATGATTGCTTATAGTAAGGATGGATACTGTTATTTCTGGCAGTTGTAATTTCATGAAAACAAATTGGTTAATTTGAAAATTTTATGAAGAGTACTCCTCATATAAGCATTTGCACTGTGCGATGAAAATTCTGGAAAGTTCCTAAGTCGGAGAAAGCATCGGATCCACTCCTAGTTCAGTTCATCGACACCCAGACAAATTTATTTGAATGAAACCTAATACTAGATTCAATTTGCTCAAGAATAGTGGGTCTTTATTCCTTTATAAACCTTTTTGTCGTCTTGTTTGATGGGAGAATTGCATCGGAGCTCTTTATTTTTCTTTCCGTCAAAATTTTCCTGTTAACTCGTATTCAAAGAAATCTAACTGGATACCCGAGAGCTGTGGTTTTATGAAGAACGGCATTAAAAATACATTCCACTGGTCTGGCGTCTAATTTTGGCTACCCGCTTTTATAGGTTGCACCTTCAATAACTTCTAAAAACGTCTTGTGATTTCCTGCTTAGTCCTTTTTTTTAAATTTATGTCCTTTACAATCGTTTATTCAAGGTTGTCTTCCACCACCATCACCAGCTATTCCAAGGGTACCATTTACGGGAGTTCTGAGCGCGTTTCGCCAGCAGAGCTTACCTAATTTACTATCACCGACATTTGCTTCACCCAAGCCTATTGGAACACTGGAGGTACCTCCCCATCCACCTTACAGCGTTCACGGAGAGTTCCCTAGCTCAACATTGCCGTTCTTCTGAGCTCTCAGGCTTCTAAACTGTGTAAAGTCTGGATAAACTGTCGAGTGTTCATAACGATGGGGAAGCTTTACATAGATACCACCCTCATGTCGAGAGGCACATGCAAAGAATAACGTCATCTCTGTCTCTGGCTCTGGGCCCATGTTTAAGCACAACGATTTTCGCGCCCTTGCTTCACCTTCCTTCTCCATCTTTCTTCTGGTATTTAATAAAGAAACGTTCCACTGAACACCTAAGTTAAAGACCTTTTAGGTGGATTTAAAAAAAGCAAGCCCGGATTTTAGCCATATTCGTTGTAAAATAAGAAGCATTTGACCACCCACTATGTACGATAATTTAAGTATATTTCTCGTTTTATATCTTAGTGGTAGCCATTAAGGCGCAATTTTAAATTAAACTTCATTGTGGAGAAGAATTAAATAACGAGTTCACAAACTGCGAATAGTTCTAACTGCCATCCTAACGTTGTTTACTATATTTCGTAGGGAAATTTCGCGGTTAACGTGAAGAGTTTATTTTACAATTTTGCACATCTGTTTTCTTCTTTCTGTATAAAGCTAAAGGTTTTCACGAAATCTGACATACTTCATTGCCTCGTGTTTGTAATTCAAATATACAAGTAAAAAGTCCTCGTTTTGAGCAGATAGCGGTAGGTCTTATAGACCAGTTTAATTAACAACTTTGGATATCTTTCTTTTATATTTTTAAATTGTACTTTTTACACTTCCCTTTGTGTTACAGACGATTTCCATCTCTATTACATTAAAGATTTTAAAAATGATATTTAATTAAAGTAAATAACTAAAGAATTGGATCAACCACCTTTCTATCTTTTTGTCTGTATGTTCTTAACTTCTTCTATTCTAAGTTACATATTTATTACCAGTATTTGATATATATTTTAAAATTTTTAATTCCAAATGAAGAAATGTAAAAGGAAAGACAAAACTTTCACCATTCGCAAGCAGGTAATTTAAATGGTGCACACCAATTAAAGTATTTGTTCTCCTGTTGATGAGTTTGATGTACGTTGTTTAAGTCTGTTAGCGCAGTTAAAATCTTTGAATTTAGGAACCAAAGATGAATTGCCCAACGTACGAGAAAATAAATTTCAGATTGGGCCCTAAGATTTGATGCCCTTTCAGGATGAGCTTAAAAAAATCGTATGGCGTTTAAAAGTTTCTCTCGCCTGCAAGATCTTTTCATTGTCTTTGACCAAAGAAGAGCTCCACCAAGTTAACAGATAGAATTTAATTGGACTTGAGATACATCACCCTTAACTTACAGTAGAACTTCATGGGTGCTCTTAGCTAGAAAAAATATCAACATGCAAAGTTTAGAGTCAACCAAAATAAACTGTATTTGTAATGTATCAATCCGAAATAGAAAAAAGAAAGTTTCCTGTCCAATATTACCTAATTATAAGAACGTCGTGGTCTACAGACCCAAGACTGACGACCGATGTTGCTTTGTCGAATTTTTCGCGCATCAATCGAATCCGACCGCACAAACAAAACTACTGCATTATATCAATCCCAGCGCTAAGGTATATTCTACAAACTATGTCAGGCCTCAGCCATATTCCTACTGGATTCGCGATGGCCTTCTTTTTGCCTTTGCGAATTTTCGTGCCCAAGCATTTCAAGCATTTTGCATTCTTATCTTGCAATCTATATTTGATCCTTTTTTTAAAGGCGCAAAAAGTGTTTTATTTCTCGAAGTGCTACCAACAGAACGCCTAGTCGGACACGACAAGAGAGTCGAGAAATTTATATTCCAAAAAATTCGCCAATGGATGGCTATGATTACACGCCAACTTCTACGGCCTGAAAAGTTATCAAGAAATGTTTCTAGATCGAGGAAAGAGAATATTTATGTTGACATTCCACCTGAAAGGGTCAATGGGTTCCTCCGAGTTAAAAAAGTGGTTTCATGTTGACAGTTTAAGCTTAGTTTTCAGATCATCATTTAGTTATGATAGTTAACGCAGGGCTCCTTAGGACGTTCAAGGCACTGCGATTTGCAACTTTAAACATGCTAATGAAATATAAGAATGGTATACTGTCAGCACCTTTACATCAGTACAGTTTGTTATCAAGTGTTGAGTGTGCAATGATTTGCTCGGCGAGTTAGCTTGTGATTTGTGCCTGTGTGACAGGCTTGGGACTCATTGAATGTGGACTGAAAGTCTCATTGAGAGTACCACCAATATTAAGCACCGCACTACAATAGCCATGTGCCACTGTCTGTAATACACTCTGTCGAATTTTCGGACAGATTATCCATTTTATTAATCTGGTAAAATGATCTTAATATAAGCTGTGAACAGAAGCCAAAAAGATACATTGATAACCCCATGTCATGGGAATGGCGGCACATTGAAGATCCTACCGACGGCTGGAAGCGGCTGAGATGTCCTGATAAGGGAAAATGCGTGGCCATCAAGACAGGCCAATTGAGAACAGATGGTTGGGTATCAGGTTAGCTGGCTGTTTTTGGGTTTGTGGGCCTCCTTGTTATCCAGGGCCAGAGGTTAGTTCAGCGATGAATACGAACTGTTTGTTTGTTTGTTTAACTTAGAATGGTCACTGCCACTTTAAGCACTTGGTGTTTCTTGAGTTTACTTTGATCATTATTTGCACATTATTTAATTATTTCTATTTATCTTTTTCTCTTGTCTATTTTTTTATTTGTTCGTTTGTTTATTAATGCTCCTTGGCATCATCAATCTCTTATCCATTTTTTCGTTATTACATTCTCTTTCTTTAATCTTTTTTGATTCAGTATTCAAAGACACCGAAAACAAATACAAAGTGTGCCGGTTTTCATGTGTAGTCGTGTGGAAACCGGTGATACATCGTCAGTTAATACGCGATTACAAATTTTTGTTAGACACCTATGTTTGTCACATCCCGCCTCAATTTGCAACTTAAGACCCGCGAAAAACTAATAAGATAAGCCGATTTTCCTAAGTGGTCATGTTAAGACTATCCAAAATAAATGTTATTTTACGATGTTAGCACTGATTTCACGAATCCGTGTTGAAGGTCTTTTAGACAATTGGATGCGTCGACATTTGCGCCGGGGTCAAAAAATGGAATTTTTATTTTCTATCTATGTTTTCGTTACTTTTATTTTAAAAGTCAGCGCTTGACCCATTCACGATACCCGGGTGCGATAACCTAGTCAAAGAAAGACAGTCGAAGAAATATGTTTTGCAGTGATCATGTAAGAAAAAAGATTCGATGTCATACCTAATCAATGCGAGTGTTTCCGAGCCTGTCATTCTCTTTCCTCGGAAAACGTAGATAACTTTGCATCGTGACATATAGCCCTGGGTAAAGTATTCAGAAAATGTCACCACCCAGTGCCTTATCAAACTTCTACCAATGGCTTTGGATAACGTGATTTGCGTTAAAAGGATTTCTGGATTAATCCAGCAACGGGACCTGTAGCTTATTGTTTCTGCGAACGACTTCCCCTATTGCTGTTTGTGTCTATCGAAGCTTTCAACTTGAGGATAAACCACCGGTAAAATGGCTATCATTGACGAAAACGATCTTCAATTCAGCAATTATCGATGTCAACGTGGTGACTACATAATAGCAACACAGATAACATTCCTGTTTTGGAGTGAGGTAACGGATTACTTTGGAATGACTGTCAACAAACTTTATTCAGGATGATACATATATAATCAGGAATTGTTTTTTTTCCATTAGATATCCCCCACACATTCCTAAGACAATACGAGCCTTTTTAGCTTTGACACACTTGGCCATGGTAGTGCTTGGCGGTGTTCGATTAAAATGTGAATCGGAAATGCTATTAAAATTTATCTGTTTGTCGATATCTGGAACAACAGATGTCCGTAAACAAACTATGTAACATGTTGTCAACACTTTTCTCATCTTCCTTCTCAAAAGCAATGTTTATACCAGAAACTTTACCAGCAGGTGCAGCTAAGTCGAAGCCTATTCAGTGAAATGACAGAAAAGGTCGCGTTCGGTAGAACATCCAGTTTTCTCACTGGGTGGAGACTCAAAAGAAAATATGTAAACCAACTGAAGTTTAAAAACCCTAAAGATAAGGTGCATTATTCTAAGATGATCATGGATGTATCCGTAGAAGGTGTTGATTAAGTCTGATAGTCAATTGGTCTTGAATTATTGCTTTTACAGCTCAAGGAACTGTAGTTTACGACTAATGTCGCAGCCTGTACAAAGGTAAGTACATGTATATATACGCAATACAACGGCACTGTACTAGTGATTGTAAGGAAAGGAGTATGACTCTGATCTGATGAACACAACCCTTGTTGCACAACCATGTCAGTGGCAGTCGCTATAATTACGAGGCATATATCTCGTTCAAAAAAGTCTGTCTTAAAACCGAAACCTGTTAGTTTAGCACAAATAACTGATGTTCTCCGCGAGGGCCTTTATTTACAAATGTCAGTGTTAGACATCCAACCGAAGTCCGGCTTGCAGCAGGCACTAGTCAAATTCATTACTGGAGTTCATTAACAATTGCACTTTTAAGACGACAAGGTACACATGACAGGAAATATCTGAAACTCCAAGGAATGTTCCAGGTTTTTCTTGTCTCCCTACAGTCCATATATTAATGCGCTTCATGTTACACAACCTTTCAGAACATTCATTTTGCATTTCATGTATTTTACGTAAGTAATTGCTTCTGGAAGAAAATCTTTGAAATAATATGGCAATTGCCTGTAGCCTATCCTGTGCATTGTTACTTCGTAGTCCAACAGGGCAGGTCATCGGAGGTGAAAGCAGAGTACGATAACGAATTCTCATGTCAAATTGTCTAGACCGATTTGGAATGTGCGAGATTCTGGCCATTTTACGTTACACGAACATTAATTCATCGATGCCAAAATTACAACGTACATTGCAAACAAACTATTCCGTTGTCAAAACGCAGTTTCACAAACACAACCCAGTACCACCCACAAACCAATATTCGTATTAGAAGTATTTAGTGTGAATCAACAGTGTTTCAGTTTCACCCAGTTGGTTTTGATTGGCTTACACAACGCATAAGCCAAGATCCAATCAACAGTTCCTTTAATTGCTGTTTATGGCTTGTTTGGAGACAACAGTGGGTGAGATGAAGGATTTAGGGAACTGTAAATAGACTCGGACGCCATGGGAGAATGCTATGATCCACGCAATGCACAATCACACCTTTCCTCCAAAGCTACAGCGTTCTCGATTGCGTCCTTGATGGCCTCGGACGAAAACGGTATTTCATACACTCTGCTGCTCTCGTATCTGTTCAGTTCTCGCATCATTCGGTGTAAACTATTGCTTGAAAGACAAGTATGAGAAGTAACGGTTTTGATGAATTTGGATCCCATTTCGATCATTGGGAATTCATTTTTCTTGTGAAATCATTGAAATTGTATTTGATCTCGAATGGTAGTCTTGTGCGCCTTGACAATTGATAAACTGGCTCTCATCGATCACTAAGTAATAATATCGAACACTGCAAGTTTTGGGGAATTGGGGAACGGTGAAATTTCGTATTTTTAGACCCCTCTTCCCAGTGAAGCGATTATTGAATAGATCTAAACACTTTTGAGTCCTTCCTATTTATTATCTTTAGGCGCAGATGAAGCCAAGAGGAAGAAACCCTGCGCCAGTGAAGATACTCACGTGCCGGGTTGTACATCTTCAAAGAGGCTTAGGTCTTGCGAGGAAAACGGTACCGATGATGCTCCTAATGGGACTTGTTCTGCTTTAGAAGTCTCTGAAGATATAGAAACTATTACAGCTACTTTAGAGAGTCGCGATCTATGGGATCGCTTCAATGAATTGGGAACAGAAATGATCATAACAAAGTCAGGAAGGTGAGATTGAAGCCGCTTTGTATTCCTTAGCGATGTACGACTGAAAGATTATTGTTTTGAGATGTTCTTAAGGTCCTGACTAACTAAAGAATAGTTAAATGACTTAAAAACCAACAACTACTCCTTTAGAAAGAAACCAAAATTGAGAACTTGCGAACAATCTTCACGAAGCCATTACCAAGCTGACCGCAGACGGCATACCAAACTATAAATGTTTACGCTAGCAAGTCTTACCGAACGCCGTGATTTCACCGTGGTGGCAAGACGTTGATATAAACGTTCATGGCGATGAAAAACAGTATACTTGAAACGGAGTATTTCGTGTGCGATAATGTGGTCTAAATGATTCGGTTGTTTTGCAAAGGCGACCGCAGTGACTTGGATACTTCACACCATGTTTTATTTATTGGCTTACTGACAGGTATTGTGAATGCTATCCAAAATTACTCACGAAACCAGCTAACTAGTTACATTGAGCAATTGTAAACTCCTTAAAGTGATATTTATAAAAAGTGAAATTGGAATGAAGTGTGCGTTAAGTTGTGAACGTTCGGTATGCCAAGTCCATGGCTTGCTCTTGCCAACATCATGTATTTCCAACTGCTTGGCTGTTATGTAACTATGAATTAGAACAAAGGAAAATGTGAGAGTGTTTGACAAGAACTTTTTATTCTTGGTTCCCAGGTTTAGATGTGTGTTTTTTAACTCGAAATTTCTCTTTCCAATCATAAAGTTTTTTAGACCCTTTTGAAGTGATAAACTTAGCACATCGGAATACGCCATACAAACTATGCTTCTCGAGGGAGGCAGCCCTCTCGAGTTTTCTGTTTACCTAAGATCTGGCATTCGCGATTGAATCTATGTTTCTCCATCTTAACCCTCTTTACTTGGCATATAGCACAGTTTTATGTATTAAATTGATATTTCTCCAAAAATACCATCAGAAACAATTAATTAGGTAAGCTAAAATAACATTCAGATAACGGACTCTTTCCTCCACGGCTCTGTCTTGCTAGGCAGATATCGATTGTTTTCAAATGAATAGATGAAAGATCTACGTAGCCAGTTGGTTTACTTAAAACCAGAAATAATCTCTTCTGGTTCAATGTTATATTCTATTCTGAAAGGACCGGCAATTTTAATAGGAACAGTTCCCACTCCGGGAAGACCACCTCGGGTACCGTTTCTTTCTAAGTGTGGCTTCGGAGAACACTATGCTTACAGGAGGGGTGTTTAAAACAAAGAGCATGAAAACTCAATAAAAAAATTTGCATTGTGATTAATTTTCACGAAGGTTTACGATTCGTAGTTGTTAATGTAAATCACTGCATCCCTTTCAGCGATAACTTGACATTTGCTACCTTGTTCTGTGTAACTCCTTGGAATACTGCAAGATGGTCAATTTCATTGCTCAAGGCAAGGTCTTAGCAATTGTCTCTTGCTTCTGCCACACAAGAATGAGTTATTGTTCTATTAGAACAAGATTAACTAGGTCTAGGCTGTTGTAACAAAATACTATTTTTTTTAATTGTATTCATTTTAATCGCACTTGGTGCACTAATTTCGTGAGTTATGTCAACTGCCGAGTGCTGCAGACTGACCAAGGATAACTGAAAACTTTTGAATACAAAGGGTGTTCGAGTAAATTAACCCCAGTTCTAGTGACTTTATAAAGAGAAAATAGTAACGTTCTAGAATGTTAGAATCATGTGTACAAGGGAGGGAAACAAATGGGGCACCTACATTTTAATTTTTAGCTTTGACTTTCTTCCAAAGGAGAATGTTTCCAACCCTTCGAATATCACTGAACGGTGTCAGCCTAGATGCAAATTACATGGTCCTAATGGATATAGTGCCTGTTGACGACAAACGCTATAGATACGCCTACCACCGTTCAACATGGCTTGTGGCAGGTAAAGCTGATCCACCAGCTCCTGTTAGACTTTATATGCATCCAGACTCACCTTTTACAGGCGAGCAGCTGTTAAAGCAGATCATATCATTCGAGAAAGTGAAACTGACTAACAACGGCACTGATGAAAATGGGCATGTAAGTGGCCATTCATATATGTGTATAGTGTTGTACAAAGGTTTGTGATAGAGAATTAAATTTAATTTCCACGGCTCTTCTCTGTGTTAGATTACGTGCAGGCTAATGTAGGACAAAGTTACCGCAACTCGCTGGTGGGCCAACCCTCAATCTCCGCCGGTTCCCTGCAACAGATAACGGGCGGTGTTTCGAAAGCGGATTGTCCTGTACTCGCTAGAATTTTCATCCTTTTAACTTCTCAGGCGAGATTGAAAAAATAACTCCAAAAATAATAATAGCAAAAGAGCTACCATAAAAAATTGGGCAATAATTTTCTCTACGAATTCTCTTTTCAGTCGTCCCTTTTACTCTACTTCCCTATAAAGCAGTAAAATTAAACACATAGATTTTTCTGTTTGTTTTTCGTGGTATTCCTGCATTAATATGCTTTCCTTGCGGTTTTTAAACGTACAATTTCATAGTTACTTGTGTTTAACGAATTTTAATCGTGGACCCTTCTAAAGAGGAAGTATTCTTTGATCAGTTTGCGGGGGATTAAGCGAAGTTTTTTTTTCCTCAATTACTAACATCAAGCATCGCCTCACGCTGATGTTTGTTTTCTTTTCCAAACCAAACTCGTTTCAATTTAACAAAATGACGTCGTAAACTTGGTCTAGAACTTTACTCTATGTATTTCTTCCTTATTATTTCAATAAGCAGCATAACCGCATTCGCTACCATTTTTGTCCATTCTTGCCGCAGTTAAATTTGCATACGGATGTCTAACATCTAAAAGGATGTTTTGCTTTTCCCAACTGGCTTAAAAATTCTTCATTATTCTTATACGTTGTAATGTTTTTCTGCATAGATTGTTCTGAACTCCATGCATAAGTATCAGCCTAGAGTACACGTTGTCAGAAAGCGTGATCACACCGCCTCAGTTATTGACCTTCATTCCAAAGAAGCAAAGACTTTCGAGTTCCCTGAGACAAGTTTTATCGCTGTAACAGCATATCAAAACCAACTGGTAAGGGAAAAAATCAGGTGAGGCAACTAACTTGCATGGGCCCTACATTGTAATCTCCACTATTTCTGAGTATATATGGAATTAAGTATGTGTCAGGAACGAGCTAACGAGAACGTTGTTTTTGTCTAGTTTCGTTCTATCTGTTGCACAGGGCACAGAACTGTTGTTACAAGTCTGAAACATTCTCCCCTTACAGCTAATCTAAGTGGTTCCAAAGTGCCATGAATATTCTGATATCGTCGCAGGAGAAGGGTAACAAAATATTCTCACAGCTTGACGGTATAGCAGACACTGTGGACGGGTCACGAAAAGAAAATGCGGTAATAAGTTATGTTCAGGATACTCGGGGATCGCAGCATTATTTAATCTTTAGCGTGGTGATTTGAAACAAAAATGTTTATTTTGCCAGTAAGGTTGCAAGAGGGCGTTAAGTCTTGTTTCAAGTCTGTTTTCTACACAAATCGATCCAGAATTGGCACACCTACAATAATCTTATTTCGGTTGCAGCTTAACTAACAGCCAATCGGTCTGGGCCCTTCGTTTTATCCACTAGCTTTACAAAATTCCATGGATGATAAATTAGCTAAATGTTTCGGAGACAGAGACAAAAAGCTCCCGATCATGAGGTATTGCAGCTCAAGCTTAAGGTTATATATCATAAATTGCAGATTACACGTCTAAAAATTGACAGCAATCCTTTTGCAAAGGGGTTTAGAGACTCAATCAGGATATTGCCTGTGCAGAGGTACGTACTGATAGGCGAAGCTTGTTAATATCATTTATATAGGAAACAATCCTAGAGAGAGACAAGTATGCGCTTAGATAACAGATTATGGAGTATTCTTTTATGTACCGCATTGGTTAATCTCTTGCAAAACCAAGTGCCCTAGAGTGAACATTGAAAAAGAAGTCCTAAATTCCATTGGTTGCCAACACACACACACACACACACACACACACACACACACATACAGACACACACAAAAAATTAAACACTAACAACAGTACAGCGCAATATTGCTTAAAAGTTTTAATTTGAAGAGTTAGTCACCAGGATTACATCCACAGAGGTACATAAAGTTAAGAAGTAAATTAATTGAATGACTGTGAGAACAGAGGGTTAGACTTTAAAAGGGAAACAGTGACTACAAAAAGATATGTTCTTGTAATCCCATTTCTTAATTCTGAATAAATGCAAACCAACTCGAGAATTGACAAGAGTGCAACAGTCTCAGGAGTATAGGGATGTCCAGGGGAATATATGGAGCCTCCATTCTTATACAGGCAGAAATGTGTGTGAATGAGTAGCGATTCCCCAACTGGACCCAAGTCCGCAAAACAAGGCTAGAATGTATAGAGAGTACATTGTTATGTTAAACATTAATTAATGATGAATATCTCCTGTCCTTTTTCGTGATGTTTGTCGTATTCGTAATTGAAGACATATGTCTATTTGCAAACTCCTTGAATAGCGTGACCTACAACTACAGCACTCAGTTTTATTTATACCAGCGATACCCTAACACTTCAGTTCTGTCAGTTTGAAAAGTTCCCTTATAAGGCACGCCACCAGAACGAGATACCGCTGAAACTTTAAACATAGCCTAAACCATTGTCTAGTTGCTGCTGCTTTATAAACGCTGTTGTAAAGAAATCTCAAAACTAATGTGGAAACGATATGAAAGCCACGACAATTTTTTTCCTTAATCAAACGCAACGATGGTGGTGAATAAAGACATGCGTTGATTTTTATTAGAAATAAACGCTCCCCTGAATGACAATCGGACGTAGGTACCGGCATTTAACTTGTTTGTTTCCAAAGAAATATGATAGAGAACTTACAAAGCAGCCATGTAGGCAGAGTTTCTTTAAACCTGGGACAAGCTGACATGATAAGTTTTAAATCTCCCTTTTCAGTATTAATATAAACAATTCAGTACAGTATTGCTATATATGGTTTTTTTTTTTTATAAGGGTGTCTTGCATTGCGCGGGACTGAGGAAAATCTATTTTTCTCGTCTTTATTTATAGAGAGTGCCCTCACAGAGCGGCGTATCGACAAGGTCATATAAACCCCGTATCTGTTCCCAGCACGTATCTGCCCAGTCATTTCTTACCGTCGGCTATCTTTCAAAGTCATCAGATGGAAGCGAAGGACGTGCACTGCACCGGATGTATGGTCAGTCTCAATGAAGGTCAGTGATTGGTCTGGAAAACTACAAACACTGTAGTATTAAATTTTAAAAATGTTGCATGGAGAGGCCGATAAGGATGTCGAGACCCTACCGATTGTTTTGCTTTGTAACTTATTTCCCAAATGGAGAAAAAGCAGTTTTTAGCAAACAGATCCAAAACCGTGCTCATATGCTTTCTCTGGTCACAGTCACTCAGTTGAGATCATGGAGTCCGGAAATACTTTTAACTATAAATAGTACTTTCGTTGAAGCTAGAGCCCAAAACCATGATATTTGCATAGCAAGTATAAACCCGCTGTTCTGGAAATCACTGGAAGATTGACGAGTAACTTCTTCTCGACATCGAAAACATTCATTGTTAATTCACCTGCAGTTAATCAAACAAGCCAAAATCACAGTATTTAAACAAAATTCCTACCAAAGAATAGTTTTTAGTCTAAACATGGGCACTAATTTACTCCTTGTTAAAGGGATTATAGCAACTGTGGAAGACTGGTCTCCTTCAAATGGCAATGACATCTCGGGAGGTATCCTCCAGCATGCTCTTTGCAAGCGAGAAGAAAATGAAAAAGTATGCTTGTCTGGACCTGTCTGAGCTGTGTTTCAGTAGAGGATTTGTCACTGAATACTGGCTTATCATTCAAATGTTATATCCAATATATTAACAACCTTGTAACTAACCATTTTCGTCATAAGTGATTCATTTCTTTCAGAAACCACTGCGAGAAAAACAAAGGAGACCAACTCGTTTAATTTGATTATCAAAATCCAAATTATCTTTGCTCAGAATCAACAAATTGTGCTAGTTCTGTGTTTACCTTGAGTTAGAACAGCTTTCAGCACGCGCCTTCTCAGTACAGGGTCTTTCCCCAGTAAAATTTATACAATATAAGTAAATGAAAGCTTGGAAGGCAAATTCCAACTTTTAGAGATTGCAAGGACTAATAGTGTAACTTTCCAGACTGAAAATTTAATGCAATTTTCTCATGTCAAGACATCATATTCACACTAAGCAAGAGTTCCCATAAAACATCATAAGTTCTTTTGGAAATATGATTTTTTTTTTTTTAAGCTTATAAGCCTCCCTCTTAAACAAATTGGCTTAAAAACAAATCCAGTTGCTTCAATTTTGTCCATCGCATTTCTTTCAGGGCAATCATCTTTTTTCAACTAAGCCAGTCCAATCGCTAAACAATTTTGTTTCAGGTTAAAACTATTTTGCATGTCATAGACACCAAAATAGAATCACCTGGATAGAAGCTTTTCTAATACAGTCTTTCATTGCACACCTACTTTACAGATCGATTGACCAAAATTGTAGTTTATCAATTAGAGACAAACTTCTTTGCGTAGAAATGTTCTGCTGCCCTTATCTTCAGTTCGGTCAAAATCAGTTTTCACTTGGTTTTTTTGTTTTCTTTTTTTGTCTCACGCATAAAGACTACAATCACAGGAAGTTATGATTAGATGATAAGATTAATGAGCTCAAACCCAAAGTTAAAATATAATAGGATTTGAATAACTATATTAACAAGACCGGTAGCTATAGTATTCAATGTAAAGAAGCATATCCGGTAAGACAAAATCGTATGTAAGCCCAAGGAAGTGGTATGGCGGAGAGGGGAAGGTACTTCCATATGTACGCCATGTCTGGACTCCTCTACCGCCCCCCCTCCCCGAGGATTAGTTTCTGGATGGAGAGGTGATAATATTAATAATTTTCAACACAGGAAAATTTAAAGTTAGGACGATAAATAACAAGATAAGCTAAGATAATAAGCTACAGGGAGTATGGCACAAAAAAAAGAAGCAAATATCATTAAGGTTGAGCGAGATTGTAACGGATTACCGATAATTATTGATAATTTAATTTTCGCCTAGATGGAAATTCCATTAACATATAATCTATAAATAACTTGTTGTTGTTGTTGTGTTTCTGAGAGGCTCCTGGGTTGTTATCTCAAAACTTTTGATCTCAGTTTTCTTGCTGGTTTGTCATGCTTAAAAGTTGTCTTTTTTGCTGTTGTTGTTTGTTGTTTAGATCTCCTGTCATCTGTCAATCATCAAGGAATGGTGCACCATAGCCCAGTCACAGACGTTCATCTCCAAATGCCAAACAATCCTTTCGTGATAGAATCGCCACTAAAACAAATTTCACCTTGTATTTCTCCATACTGCAATGGCATTCCACAGTAGATGGCGATGATCAAATGCACTTAATTAACAGACTATGTATTTCGCATTGGTCTTTACCGCCTGAATCCTGATAGGCCTAGCCTCTTACGTAGATGCTTTTCTGGGGCTCGTCAGAATGTGCTGTGCGTTTCAGCAGACGTAGTTTGCGCGACGAGCCCAAAGAGCGTGGGAGTGGGGAACTTAAGCATACCATGACGGCGACGTGCAACGAGAACGTAAGATTAATGAGCAAAACAATAGCTGTGCACGTGCGTTATACATCTTTGTAAATTTCTTTGCCGTCCTCTGCAAAACAACAACGTGAAATGGCCATGTTCCGCGTAGTCTGGGAAACGCGAAAGACGACGGCTAATTTTTCGTTTTTCCATTTGGAATTGAACGCTGTCAAAGCATATTTAACCTGAGCACGTTTTTTAGAGCCATTGGCGTACTGAACAGATCTAGACAATTGCGCATTTCGCTGGTAAAATATAAATTCGTTTTTGACTAGGCATCGTCCTTGGCGTCGACGTCGTCGTTGCTTAAGCTCCCTGGACTATGACATGCCTGAGGTGGATCAGGCAGATTCGCCTTCCCGATGCTTGAACAAAATGCTTATGGTTTAAGTTATGTGAAGTCGAAGGATTGTCGCTGCTAAAATCGCTATTTGACGATTATAGTTCAAGGAGTCTTGCAGAAGTTATGCCTTGATGACTTTAGCCCAAAACTTCAAGTTTGCTTCTTGTAATCCCTCTCAATCTTCCTCATGCTAAGCCCTCGTTGTTTTGTTTAATTTAGCCTCTTTGGTGTTTTCTACTGAGCTCTTATGTCGAGATAGATTATAACTTCGAAAAAATGACGTAATATACGGTGTTAAAGCCCCTTTAACTTTATGCACCCTTGATGATGTATTGCTGTAATGCATTTTACGAGCATAAAACCATCCAAACATCACTAAATTTCAGACCCACAAGCCGCACGATATGATCGCCAAGACACTGACTGTATAAGCCCTGTATAACATTCGGCTTCTACCGAAATATAGTAGAGATTCCGAGCGTTTTCTGAACCTTCAAAATCATTAAAGCACGATCCTTGTATTGTTCCAAACTTTTTAAAGTTCAAACTGGGGACAAGAAGTTTCCCGAATATTTCCCCATCTTTTCCACCGCCGAGCACAAAACATAAATAAGCACGTGGTTTGCTTTCCATTATCGTTTCCAGACCAAGGAAACAGAAGGTGCACGTGTTTCCTTGATTTATTTCTTCGAGAATAAAGCCGATATAAATAGTATATTATATGGCCAGCTCCGTGAGCGGGTAAGATGAATCAAATCCTGTGCTGTGATTGGCTACCCGAGCGGGCAAGATGGAGCTATCTTGCCCGCTCGGGACTACCCGTCGTGTCCCGTAAGAAAAATTTCCTCCAAATAGCCATATAATAAATCCTTTATTGACCAAGCTTGTTCGGTCAAGATGGCTAGATATTGGCCTCGTTCTTTTTTTGCGAGTTTATGGACCTCGACTCCGTCTCGGTCCATAAACATGCAAAAAAAAGAACTTGGCCAATGTCCAACCATCTTGACCGAACAAGCTTGGTCAATAACCCATAGGTATTAATACAACATAACTGTATGTTAAAATGTAAATGTTGGATAAGAAAAGCAAATAATTCGCTTGCTTTAACCGTTTTTTCTTTTTTTTCTTTTGTTTTGTTTTTGTTTTTGTTTATTTATATCACCTTAGGTAACATGATGTCATCATACTCACTAGTATGCGCTGAAAACTTTAGGGAAAATGTATTTCATTAATCATGTAAACTAATATTTTCATGCTTGTTTTGTACTTTTGACTTACAGTACCCTATGGGAAGTAATATATTCTACAATAAGTATTAATTTAAAGGAAGATTGTTATTTTAATAATATGATTTATATTTATTAACCAGGAAAGTAAAGTAAATATTTGCACAACTTAGAGATCATCTTTGAAAGTTTTAAGCAGACCATCCTTAAACGAAACAGGTGAAGATTGCGTAGAACTGGTACTAGTACGTTGTGTGTTCCACTTGGAGAACCCGATAAGACCGCCACAATAAAGTTAACATAGTTAGTAAACATAGTACTCGTACACTGTATTAAACAGTGCAAACAACATAGTACGGGTATGTTTACATGTAGCTTATGCTGAAGAATGACTCTTGTAGAAGCCTGATATATAACATAGTATGATATCAGAACTTCCCCTTTATAGGAGATCCCGTAATAAATTCTTGACATAATCTTGAAGGCGAACATTTTAATACGAATATTGTTTCTACGGGCCAGGGAGAATATTTTTATTTTTCTGCCTATTTTAGGCTGAAAATAAATTCTTGTAAACATTCTTAGATTATAGCGTATGACACTTCCATTTCATTGCTTTGATGGCGTTGAAGTAATTTTGGAACTACACTGCAGCCAATAAAGCCTGCTGTGACACACATAACTTCTTGCAGAAATATTACTAGCATCGAACATGCGGCTAATGCTATTTTTGCTGGGTTTTTTTTATGTGGGGTGGGGCTAGTTTAGCCGTTTAGAGAAAGAAATAATTTTAAATCGTGTAGTTAAAAACATATAATTGCATTATATTTACACATTTTCAGCACACTAAATTATATTCCTTTAAAAATCTCAGCCTTCTTAAAATATTCCTATAAAATATATTCTTATAAAGAAAAGAGTGCACATAAATCGATCTGTGATCTATGAAGAAATTTTCTCTCAGTAAACAGTAGCAAAACGAAAAAAAATATTCTACTTACAGTGTAGTCTTACTTTTAAAATCAAAGCTGTTTTGCTTTATATTTCAACGGAAACGACTCTTGCTGAATCTTCAGTGATCATATGCTATGGCTATAGTAATCGTTCAGTAAATGAAGTCGAGAATCTGGGATACGAAAGATGATTGATATGTAAACAACCTCGCCAAGATTTAGGAATACGCTCGCTATTTTGAGAAATGTTTCATCTAAATGTATACAGCTTTGTGTGGAGATGTCATTTTAACGGAAACACCCTGTCAAGTTACAACTTTGTAAGCGTCTTGTTTTTATAGTATCTTGCGACTGATGAAAGTAAAACCTCAGAAAGATTAGGTACTTTTTACTTTTGGAACATGTCAACATCACCTGATAATAGGCAATTCAATGAATTGGTCAAACAGCACGACAATGCGTACACATCCAGTGAACATTTTGCCTGTGCAGACACTTTTCTATCTTTGGCCTCTGTACCGATTTTACCGATTTATATTCACTCAGTCAAAAATCTTGTCCCACCACGCCTCTCTCCGTCACCCCAGTTTTCGCGTGATCAGCAGGCAAGAAACAAGGAACTCGCTTGAAAGGGAACGTCTGCTACACAGGCTAGAAATTTACAGTCATTCTCAGGCAATACATTTATGTACAAGGTAATCTGGATTATATTGTTTTCGAAAATTTAAGGTGGCTCAGAACCTTCCTAGTAGAATTTTTTAAACTTTTCAAAAGTTGCATCTCCGAGCTCGTGTTTGAGCTTTATCAATTAAAGCTTAAATTAAGGGTGTTTTACCAGGTTGTACTCTCGCTATCGTAACCTATTAAGCTATATTAAAGGTTCGCCAATTGCTGGGCATTTATGTGATACCAATATTGTAGCCATCACTTGAGAAACAGTGGTAGTATTCACTCGTCAGCTTCCTTAAACATCTTGGCAAAAATATCTTCAGTTTACGGCCAGACTGCTTATCTTCCCGACATCACATAGTACAAAAATACACTGATACAAACGCCCTCTTTTCCAAGTGGGGGTAGACGCATTAGGAAGTTTTGAAAGTTCAATTGAGTTATTTTAGTGACTCAGACATAAGATATTTTTAGTTTGTCCTATGAACTCAATGCTTTTACTAGGCGAAAGAATAACTATAAATATTCAGTTTTTATTTCACCAGTTAATTAACGGTGATCTTAGGGTATTCTGAGCTTATTATTTTAAACTGGTATTATAAAATAAGAGCATTTATACGATTGATCTTGGTATAGTTGCCGACACGCAAGCTAAAGACCTGTCTTTTATTGGCTTGAAGTAATCACTTTTACCGATATACACTGTAAAATGGAGAGTCAACGAGTCTTTAATTTTAAATCAAAAACATAAAATGTCGATTCACATGTGAATTTTAACTAGTTCATTTCAGAGATATTTCCCATGTCAATAAGTAATGCATTCTTTTGTAAAACACGAGACTGTGAACTTTTGTTTGACCGTTCTTAGACACTGATCTTGTACATTTCAACAACCTTGTGAGAAAAAAAATATGAATTATGAAACACATACGTGGCGCGCCATACCCAAAGAGGAAAATTGGCTGACCGTTGAATCTCCAGAGGACTAGCTATGCAAGATAGAGCTAAAAAGAGATCAGTGCTGCTGTTATATCATGGCTGAGGTCGGGTTTAAAATCATTTTGCCTTGTTTGTTTTCAAGTTGTTGTTATTGTTATTGTTGTTGTTGTTGTTGTTTTTAGTTATTTCATGGAGAGCCCCTTTGGTGAGGTTCAATAAAGTACGTATGTGTATGTTTGCAATGCAATCCCACATCCGTGCAAATTAACCAGTCGAGAGGTAAAACCACAGCACGAAATAGCAACTTTACTGTTCCGTAAAGCTGCCGTAAAGCTGCCGTAAAGCTGCCGTAAAGCTGCCGTAAAGCTCGTATTTACGGAACTTTACGGATCTATACGAAATCGTAAAGTTGAACTTTAAGCGTCTTTACGGGCTTCTGTAAAGACGCATAAGGGGATACATTTACGGAACTTTATCGTATCGTCAAGTTGGGTGAAGCTGTACTTTACTATGTCCGTAAAGTTTTTTTAAAGCACTGTAAAGGCATCCTTTCATACGGCTTTATGGACACGTCGCGTAAAGCTGTACTTTACTATGTCCGTAATGCCCTTTAAAGCGCTGTAAAGGCATCCTTTCATACGGCTTTATGGACATCAAAGCGACGTAAATGCAAGCCCAATATCGTCCGCATTTTGTTCTGTTCAGCACTCCAATAAGCTCAAGCACTTTTTATGAAATGAAGTACTCGTGTAAGTTCAGTTAAATTAATATAGTAAGCCGGTAAGTAGTTACATAGCTGGAACATTTCTCATTCAACTCGTATCTTCTCCAGTGAAAAAATTAAACGCAAGCAAAAAGTTGCAGTCATGTAATCATTTATTTTAAAATGTAATAAATCAGACTCAATAAGATACATGTAGTTTCTTGGCACCGCAGACGTTAAGTACATTTTACGAATATACAATCATCATGCATAAGTTTAAAATGGAACAGCAACTCATTGCATCTAACTTAGGAAAAATGTGTTAATAATTGTAAAAGTACTCTTAATTCAGACTTTTCAAGTCAACTAAAGCAACTATTAATATAACCAATTGATACCTCTGTAGATACACTTCTGACAAAAACACCACTTTGTTGTTAAAAAATTATCACCCTTTAAAAATTGAAGAAACTTGGCCCACAGAGAAAAGATCTTTGTCTGAAGGTCTCGGGACTTTCTCCACTAAATACACCAAAACTTCTCCGAAACGAGCTTTATTCCTCTTACTAACACAAAATTAAAACTGGTCAGGTTTTGAAAAAAATTTGACCAACAACTCGAATATGTCTCTCAGTTTTTGGAAAACATTTTTTCCCCTTGTCAAAAGCGTTACAGGTTATCGAAAAGATTTCTTCAAAGTCCATTTCCGTGGTGTTTTGCCGGTTTGTCACTTCTCGCGACTTCGTCGCGCTCGTTTAACGCAACTTTGTCGCTAATTTTATAGAAGTCCACTTGTGGCAAGCCTAATTGTCGAAAGGCACTTAAATCATTACATGTCCTTTCAGGTTCCTTTACAGCAATTTACATCCCTTGGCGTAAAGTTTGATCTTTACGGTCACTTTAAACTACCTTTACAGAGCTTTACGGCATTGACAACTTCACGCAGCTTTACGTCACTTTATTAACTCTCCGTAAAGCAGTGAGTTCAGCTTTACGGAACTTCACGTATCTCGTAATGTCATGTAAATTTGCGATTTCGTGTATTTGTGGTTCAATCCATTTCTTTAATCCCATGCGATCTGATCCCGAAACGGTATACAAACCTGTTACCAGGTCTCGCAGATAGCAATTCCTCCAAACTCATCAATGTTCGTGTTGCAGCCGCATTTAATTCTTTTTTTTTTTTTTTCGTCTGTGCGTGCATTCTTTCGTGATCATCGCATTCTTTTCGTTTATCTCGCTTTCACGTTATCGATATTCTGTTAGGTTTTTTCGCATAATTTTCCTTTGTTTCAGTCCCCTTTTGTATGCGTCTTTCTATAGTTTATTTGTGCATTTTCATCGCGACGCTACCGTCATCTCGTTTCATTTACCGCACTGCCGTTTTCCTTTTACGTGTTCCTTAGCTTCCTAGTCATACAACGTTTGTAAGTATCGTCTACCTTCGGCTCGTTATTTCTGTTTCTTTTATTGTATTCGTCTATAACTTGTAATTTATTTTGTTTGTAGCAACCGTTCCATTTTCATCGCTTTCTTCGCACTGGTTAAATTGCACATTTCGTCTTATCGATTAAAGCCAAGTAGCGCGTTGAACGTTGACTACAATATTCGTTGAAACGTTATGGATCCAATCGAAAACACTGGAAGCCAAAAGGAACAAATTGGATTGGAAAGCGACAGTTTGGAATCTGCGGACGCGGCCCTCGTTACCGGTGTAACAAGGCGAAGGCAGCGCACCGAGAAAGGAAAGGCTTACATCGCTCATCTTCGATGGACAGATTGTCAAACTGTCGATAAAAGAATCTAACGGCAAATTAAGGAAATTGTTTCTTTTGCGACTACCGAAGAAAACGTGGACGTCGTGGAAAAGAATCTGACTGCATTTCCTGTTACCTTGGAAGAATTAACGAGATGCGTCGCTGTATTGTTGGACGACCTCGAGGGTGAAGGTGACCAGCTAACCGTAGCTAACGATTGGTATGCCGAAAAGAGTAAGCAAATAAGCGATTTTATTGAAAAAACCGTTCGCTGGATTTCGTCTGCGAAAGAGGTCCTCGAGCAGAATTTGGAGGTTAGATCTCAAGCCAGTTGAAGACGTACGCGAACATCACATCGCTCTCACGCAACATCGAGATCCTTAATCGACTCTAGCAGAGCGAAAGAAAAGGTGAAAGCGGCCGAATTAATGGCAAAAGTGGCTATGTTGGACCAAAGGCAAGAGCTGGAGAAAAAGGCCGAGAGGTTACTGTTAGAAGAACAATTAGCAGCTGCTAAAGTTCGTGAACGTGTGTTCGCAGAAATCGAGAATGGCGTCAAGGAAGATTTAAGCCACCAGCCGGAAATGCCTACACAAACCTCTCGGGTACCAGGAATTTCTCTCTCCGGGCCGTCTTTTCCGTCTGTGTCCAGTATTTACACCGTTCCAAGCGCAACGTCGAACACTGTAACGAACGTGAACTTTACTGCGGGTTTCCATGATGACGCTCCTCTTACACAAACACCTACTAAGCCGACGCGACATCCTGCGAAGTTAAACCCTCTCGCACCTGAGTTTCACGTTACCGACACGCAGCCAAATACACAGTTTTATGATGTTCTTCAGAAACAAACCAGATTAACTGAACTGTTGGCGGAACAACAACAACAGAGTTTACTTCCGTCACTCACGCTGACTAAATTTACTGACGATCCTTTGGAATATTCCACATTTACTAGAAGCTTTGAATCGCAAGTGGAAGCTAAAGTCAGCGCTAACGATGTTCGTTTGCAATACTTGGAGCAATACTTACAAGGAGAACCGAAGGAGCTCATCAAAGGATGTCTTCACCTGGATAGAAACGGCGGCTACATAGAAGCTGAGAAACTCCTAAAGGAGAAGTACGGGGATCCTTACAAGATATCGAATGCGTACATTAAGAAGATTAACGAGTGGCCTTACATACAGTCAGGAGATGAACTGGCATTAGACCGACTTTCCATCTTTCTTGGTCAGTGCCGGAGCGCGATGTCGACCCTAACCTTTCTATCCATCCTCAACCGTCCACACAACTTACAAAGCATGGTGTCAAAGCTTCCTTTTCCGCTCCAAGACCGATGGCGGCGAGAAGCCTATAAAAGGAGAACTTGTAAGAAGTGTTCACGTCGTCATCCCACGGGACTTCATGATGACAACTTTCGCATCAATAAAGTAGCCTCCAAGCAGCAGATCCCCCCGCCTCCACAACGTAAGGATCATGTCGTGAATGCTCATACTGAAATGGCTGAAGCAACCTGTAATGCCACTGGCGCTGAGAAATCTGTCTCCGCTGTACCCATCGTTTCTGTCAGGTTGAGATCTGCAGAAAGTGAAGTTCTCACTTACGCCATGCTTGATGCTGGCATTACCGGTTCCTTTGTTCAAGAAGATCATCGCGCAGAATTCTATTGTCTTTCGCGACATATACTTGCAGTGCTCATTTTTTCAATGCGCGGAATAATAATTACAAATATTAGCTGTCGGAATTCCGACTGCTCTCGTCAATGAATCGGCGGCTGTCAGTCAAACGGTCTGATGTGTGAAGTAAATCCCAAGGTGTAATAAGCTAACAAAAGCGCTCTAATTTAAAGGCGGCCTGCGCTCTTCACAAAGACTTTTGTCAACAAAGTCGTGTGCAGCGACATTCTCACTTTTTTTGTTGACATGTCACACTCGAAATGGTTTGAGCGCGGAAGCCAAAAGTTCTCCCACAAAAACTTCTTCTTCCAAAGCGTTGCCAAATTGAAAGAACGGTGCGCATAAAGCTTTCTTCTACTTTATCGTTGTCCTCTTTTACTCGACCGGTCAAAGCAGTTCACCAGACGTAGTCTTTTACTCGATCGGTTTACGTAGTCTGTCGTTGATCGAGGACTTAAAAGACAACACAGGTCTTTATCTATTCGAAAGATGAAGGGGAAAATAAATGACATTTCTGTTTGAAATCCAGAGCCGAACAAAAAAGCAAAGGCACGCAGCGCGTCTTACGCCTGAGTGAGCATGTGAGAGATAATTATTCAAAATTGGAACCGTTTTAATTGATCAAAACATTTAAAAGGCCCAGGTTCGAGTATTCAGTTATTAGAATCCTCTTTGGAGTAACATGTCAAAGCGTACGAGACAGCTCGGCTTTTACGCATCACTATTTGATGACGTTTATGATCATGGCCTCAGTTATAAGTACCGACCCAAGCAAAAGCCCGTTGTTATGGGTATTTATGAAGTTGAGCCCATAGTCTCTCAACGAAATCAAGGAGGCAAGGCAGAGTATTTTATTCAGTGGAAGAATTATCCTTTAACTGAAAACACATGGGAGCCGTCCGAACACTTCTTATGTTGATGAAATTACATGTAAAGTGAACATTTGTTTTTGTCTCTTGACAATGCGCCACTGCCAGAGAGCCTCGCCGTTTATTTGAAGATAAAACATTGGGTCGTAGCCTTTCAGTGGAGTGGACATGTGCAAGAAAGTGGGATTGACCGGGGATTCAATGAGCTCTAAAAAGAGCTCCCGATCAACGCGCTGCATTTCTTGCACAGATGACATGCTGAAAATTCGTTTATTGCAACTCGCGCAAAGCGTTACTTTAAACACGATGGTTAAGTGATACATTTTATCACCTCTCAATTTCAATGCCTTATAGCGTCGGCGTGTGTCCTATTGTTTGTGGAGGCGGAGCTTGGCATATATTAATATTCTGCCGGGAAATTCAAAAGAGTTTCGCTCTATTGTTCTTCTAGTCTCCGAGGCGAACGAAGGCTGAAGGATCGTTACGAGTGTTCGAAAGTTGGCAGAACGACCACTTCGAAACATTATTTTCCGTTAAAACTTGGCATAAAGCTTCCTTTAACAACATACATTCAAAGCCATATGATAACCGTTAAGAAGGGCACTTTGAAGGAGTAAAATTCTTCCTCCAAATATTTCCTCATATAATATTTTCCCTCAAATGGACCAAATTCAGGAAAAGAAAACGACTAAATCCACTTTTCGTAACATTTCTTTGTTTTTTTTTCGTCTGTGCGTGCATTCTTTCGTGATCAACGCATTCTTTTCGTTTATCTTGCTTTCACGTTATCGATATTCTGTTAGGTTTTTTCGCATAATTTTCCTTTGTTTCAGTCCCCTTTTGTATGCGTCTTTCTATAGTTTATTTGTGCATTTTCATCGCGACGCTACCGTCATCTCGTTTCATTTACCGCACTGCCGTTTTCCTTTTACGTGTTCCTTAGCTTCCTAGTCATACAACGTTTGTAAGTATCGTCTACCTTCGGCTCGTTATTTCTGTTTCTTTTATTGCATTCGTCTATAACTTGTAATTTATTTTGTTTGTAGCAACCGTTCCATTTTCATCGCTTTCTTCGCACTGGTTAAATTGCACATTTCGTCTTATCGATTAAAGCCAAGTAGCGCGTTGAACGTTGACTACAATAGTTCGTGAGATTTTTGGTCTTAGTCAACTGATTACGGAGCTAACGAGAGTAACAGCTCATTCTCAGTCCCTAATTGACCTATGCGTAACTAATACCGCAGACAAAATAGTTAGATCAGGAGTTATGCCGTTAGGTATTAGCGACAACTCCCTTGTCTATCTAACTGGCAAAACACATTATACCATCCCTAGGTGTGTTAAGATTATCAGTACTCGAAGTTTTATAAATTTCAATAAGGGGGAGTTTCTAGCGGACCTTGAATTAATACAATGGGATGCTATTAGTCTATTCCCTGGGCCCGGCGAAATGTGGGAGTTTTGGAAGAATCAGTTTCTGACCTGTGTCAGTAAACATGCCCCTATGAAATCGAAAAGAATTGGGAACAAGAAGTCCCCGTGGATTACGTATGAGTTAATACGTAAAATGAGTAAAAGGCACCTCCTGAAAAAGAAGGCGGAACGAACTAAAGATCAGTCTTGTTGGGCTGATTTCAAAACAGCGAGAAATGAAGTTAACAATTCAATTACATATGCCAAACGCAAATACTTTAGCGATCACCTCGCTGCTAGCAGAAAAGATCCTCGTAAAACTTGGCAGCTAATTAATGAGCTGAGCTCTCCTCAACATATGAAGACAGTTATTGCTGATATAGAAATCGGGGACACGAGTTCTGCATCTAAAATGACCGAAGCCTTTAAATGCCATTTCGCAAACATTGGACATGAATTGGCAAGAGACATACCTCCTGTTGATACTGTTCCAGAAAGTTATCTTATGTCAACAAACACGACATTCTCTTTTAAAAGTTGTAAATCCAATGAAGTCTGAAAACTACTAGAAAAACTCGAAACTAAGAAAGCGACTGAGTTGGATAATTTACCATCCGAAATGCTTAAAATAACGATCGGTGTCCTGGCACCATCCCTTGCATTCTTGTTCAATCAGTCGATTTCATTCTGGTATTGTTCTAACTGAATGGAATCTAGCTAGAGTGACGCCAATTTGCAAAAAGGGCAAAAGACAACACTTTAACAACTGCTGGCCAATCACGATTATTCCTACTGTCGCTAAGGTGTTCGAAAGAATAATCTACGACCAATTTTACAAGTATCTCAATTATAACGATCTCTCAGCCAACTGTCAGTCCAGCTTTAGATCACTTCATAGCGCACTAACGTCCTTGCTTGAAGCTTCTAACAGTTGGTCTGTCAATATTGACAACCGTCTTATAAATGGTGTAATATTCATAGATTTAAAAAAGGCTTTCGACACCATTGACCATAAGACTTTTTTTACGAAAGCTAACCAGCTATGGCATTGAACAAAGGACCCTAAAGTGGTTTGACTCCTATCTTAGCGATCGTCAACAAAAGTGTCTAGTTAATGGTGGGCTGTCTGGTGCGCGTGCTGTTACCTGTGGTGTCCCACAGGGAAGCCTTATTGGTCCCCTGCTTTTCCTGATTTACATTAACGACTTGCCCAACCGCCTGATCAGAGTAAAGCCTTACCACGAATGTACGCAGACGATACAAGTATCAGCATCGCCGCCAGTAGCTTACTAGAGTTTGAATCAAC
The DNA here is from genome assembly GCF_964199315.1 of Orbicella franksi. Classification (NCBI taxonomy): domain Eukaryota; kingdom Metazoa; phylum Cnidaria; class Anthozoa; order Scleractinia; family Merulinidae; genus Orbicella; species Orbicella franksi. The sequence continues at coordinate 11,850,627 of NC_138153.1, forward strand.
ACTTAACACTGAACTAGCTAACATTCATGAATGGCTTAATGTAAATAAGCTTAGCCTGAATATTGCTAAAACCGAACTAGTGTTAATAGGCTCACGTCAGAGACTTGCTACTACAATTGGCCATTCACTTGCTGTACAAATTGAAGGTCACGAAATTGATAGAGTGCCCCACAACAAATCCTTAGGAGTCCACATCGATCAAAATCTTTCGTGGTCAAGCATGGTAATGAGACTGCCAAGATTATCTCCTCTGGTTTAGGTGCACTTCAAAAGTTGAGGCCGTTCATTTGCGAAGATACAGCTATATCAGTTGCTATATAGAACTATTATCGAACCATATTTTGATTACTGCTATCCTGTGTGGGACGATCTCAACAACCACACATGTCCATGTAAATTTTCAACTTTTCCAGTGAACGAGTTAGCCGACAAATTACAAAAACTACAAAATAGCGCCATTAGGGTTATCGCCAAGTCTGATTACTATTTTAGCGCTACCACCCTCCGCGGTAAGCTAGGATCTAGGATGGGATAATCTCTATATCAGAAGGAAAAAGGAAAAATTGAAATTGATGTTTAAAACTTAGAGTGATCAGTCTCCGGAGTACCTGAAAGGCCTATTTAAACCATTCAGGACGCTGACAGGGACTTAAAAATAGTGAAAACAAATTGGCTCTGCCTAAGCCCGTACCGAGTTTTTGAAACGTAGTTTTTGCTACAGTGGGGCATATTTGTGGAATAGCCTTCCATCTAACGTCAGAGCCATTAGATCTTTTATCAACTTCAGATATGAGATAAATCGCCAACCGTCCTCCTCGTACTCCCACCCGGCAAACATGTAAATCAGGTTTTTCTTTTTTTTTTAAAATATAACTCATTCTTCTAACTGATGTTTTTACCGTGTCTAAATAAAGTGTGTATATATGTATATGCATGTATGTCATTCAATAGCGTCTTCCCATGGGTCCTACAAACTGAAATGCATAATAAGACAAAAGGGCAACATGCATCAAAACTAATTTTGCTTGAAACCCTGGCAACTGAACGAATTTACCAAGGTTAAAATAAAAAAAAAAGATTTGATTTGATTCGAAATGATTAGGAGGACGAGTATGGTAGAGTCAGCGATCTCCCGGCTTTCGTGGAAGCGCGCGGCATCACACCAATACCCATCTTTCGGAGGAGCCTCTTGCGATCTAAACGGGGGGACTTCTTAGCCATCCAAGACTCCTAGCCATAAACAAACAAGGTAGCCAAGACGTCTAGCTTGGATAGTCCGTTTTTTGATTTTTGAACTGAACCCGCAGCTATCAAACAACGTTTCGATAAGGTCATTTTAAGTGTGGCCATGGAGTCGAGCTTTTGCGGCGATGTTCTCCCAAATATTCTGTTTTCTGCCCATGGCCGACGATCGCTGTTGTATTCATCAGCCCAAATTTGAACCAAACATTTTATTTCATCGCGGCAATGTAGTATCTTTCAACAAGTCATCTTCTACGCTTTCGACCGCCATCTTTAACGTGTTTCGTTTTATTAAGATCGATCATGATCCGAATGAAGATGCGCACAATGCACCACCCGATGTGAACAGTTTTTGAGTGTGAACAATAGACGATGATCTATATTATCGTCGCTTGGTGCGAAACAAGTTTCATTCGTAATCAGACCATGGTTAATAGAGTGGAACGGTTATGAAACCGGACAAAGTTCTCTGTTTTATGTTTCTGTTCGCTTTTTTGGCCTTGACCGTGCACAAAACACAATAGTTGTTTACTCTGTACTGAGGAACTAACCAATGGAAACGTTTTGATTACGTAATTCATGCATAGTGTATGAGCGCAAAAGAAAAGATTGTGCACGGTCGTGGACCTTCCAACATAGATCTTGAAATCGTGTGGAGGTGGCGTGGCCTAGTGTCAGGGCGCTGGATTTGTAATCCTCCTTCATGCCACTACATGGATTTGTGTTTGGTGATCCCTGATTCAACTCCTCCACGCTTTGTAAATAGCCAAGTCCATGGGCCAGACCAATTTACGGTAACAAACCTAGGGACAAAACCTAAGTGTTATCAGCTGATACTAATGCATAAGTTGTTTTCAAATTTGTATGATAACCTTTCTGAATGAGTAGCTTTGTTTGAGATTTTTTAATTTAAAATTTCGCAAAAAAATGGCTTCAGCATGAAAACGAGGCTCCGAAGAAGATCCTCTAAATATATGGTCAAGATCGTTTTATCAGTACTTTAGATATTTGAAAAAAAGGAAAACATTTGCATTTCTCCTCGAAGTTGTTAGAAGTACAAATTTGTGTCAGGATTACACGAAAAACGATGTCATTCACATTACACCATAGGTAAATCCAAGATGGCGGCATTCTTGACAGGTGTGTAGGGCTAATTTGTGCTAAAATTTTGGTTGCTTATAGAAACGGGAAATGTTTTAAGGGGATAAATAAACGGTAAGCATCTAGATGAACATTTAGAGAAATCAATTAACTAAACATTAAGCTGATAGTGTCGATTTTTGACAAGAAACTTACAGATCCTTGAAATAGGCGTTCGAGTATATATCATTCGTCATTTTAAACGAAAGGTGTAGCAGCAGATGACATAATGAGAGATTTTGAAAAATATGGAGTTTGAAATGCATCAAGAGGAAAATGATATTAAATAATATTTTTCCTTTGATATGAGGGTCATTTCATACACTGCTAAAGATGACTTCATTCATATATAGTGACTAAGCTAATTTACAATGACCAGTGTTGATGGTCTTTTGTGCTGCTTTTGCTTATTGTATAAAATCATTTTTGATGAAGAACGAACATCTGAATAAATAAATACAAACTTCGGCGCTTAAATTAAACCGGTTTAAAAATAACTTTTTAAAACCTTTAAGTCTTATTATTGACGTAGAAATTTGCATGACTAAATACGTGGCACAGAAAGAGGAAATGTCACGCCTGAAGAACAAAACACCTATCAAAAGCGATCAGGTTCAGAACAGTTCAGTTGTGCATGTATTATTCACTGTACTGACGATGATACGGAACTAGTTAGACCAAAAGATGAGGCGTTCTCCAGTACACTTGTAAGAGGCGAGCAGCCGCTGTTCGTAAAGACAAACACCTTGTTATTGTTGAGACATTAAATGAAGGGGAAATCCCAACATTTACTATCACAGAAAATGTCGTAGCGTATTTACCACGAAAAAGCTCTTGGAAACAATTTCAAAGCAACAAACTAAACTGACGATCAACAACCAACGGCAGCTAAGAAGAGCTCGATCGGACAGTCCCCTACCACCAGCACGACTTACGAACATGTCTGCATATTCTGTGAAAAGAAGTATCTTAAGGGAACAAGAAATCGGGAACCCTTGGAGCAATGTAGAGATTTGCGTACAGATTACTCAATTAGAAAATCAGCCATGAAAAAGAAGGACAGCAGGATTCTCGCAATCTGCGTCGCGTGAAATCGTAACAGCTGAAGCTTGTTACCACAGGACATGCTAAAAGGGCTATACTAGGACTGAGGCAAGTCCCGCTCGGGCTTCCGATGGCTGTGGTGAATCGCTAGAAGATGAGTACGCTAGTCTCAAGTCAGAAGCTTACCAGATGCTTTTCGACTACATCAGATCGGATGTTCTTGCAAACGAGAAAATAGTGAGATTGACTGAAACTACAGAACTACTTATATCGTACGTATCTCACGTCTTTGGTTGTTGAAGAAATCAAGTTATCCACAAAGAAGCACACCAGACGGAATCTCCAAACAGAATTTGGCGACGTCCTCCTCTTGGAAAATTTATTACAAAACCACCAGTGTCTTCATAGTTCCCGCCAATTTGACACACTTCATGCAGCCAAATACATAACGACCCTCTTTCTGGAAAAACAGGACAATGCAAGGCAGTCTTCTCGGAGCTCAAATATACACCGGGCCGCTATTCAAAGAACAGAAAACAAGATGTCATAGTCTCCACGCCCTTCAGATCTCGCTAAGAGCGCTATGAATGTCCCCAAAGAGCAGGGTTCGTTCTTGCAAACATATCTGACTGAAAAAAAAAGAGTGGCCAGATGAAAACTGCCATCCAAGAGTGCAGAGGTTGATGAAAGCCTTCGCCCAAGATCTGATGTTTGGAGTGAGCAGAGGAAAGATTAAGCCACCCAAACAGATCCTTCTTCCCTATGCTGTGAAGACCCTGACAGATAACGTTGAACTCATCCACATGCTCAATCGTTGCGGCCACGGAATCGCCTATTCCCAGCTTGACGAAATCAACACTGCACTGTGCCTTAAGAAAATGACATCAACAAGTAAAATTCCGTTGCCAGATAACATCCAGCCTCATGTTGACACTACTTTGGCATGGGATAACATTGACCGCCTAGAAGGAACGTTATCGGGTGAAGGAGCATCGCATAGAGTAAATGGAATAGCGGTGAAGGCGAGGCATTTCGGACCACAACTTCCCCCGGAACCATCAACGCAGATAGTTCAGACCAAAAAGAGGAGTGTCGAGGCACTGGATGCAGAAAATCTTCCCATTTACAATGCAGAAAATGGTTGCGTTCCTCGTTCTAGAAGATTTGTAGATGTAACCCACCAAGAAGCTCGAAGAAAAAACCTTTTAAGGGTCTTAGTGCGACTACATGCGGACGCACTCGAACACAAGGTGCAGCAGTGGAGAAAATTCCTTTTCAATCCAAAGAATAAAAAGGCCTTCACAGAGTTTGTGGTAAAGAGGTGGAGACGGGATAAATACAGGACAAAGTTGACAGGCAAGGTAATTTTGTGACATGCGAAAGTGACTGTTACGAGTTTACCTCACAAGCTGCCAATATAGGTGAAGAGCTCAACTCCACACAGGAAGAAGCTGATACCAGGCTGATTCTACATGCAGCTCATCAGCTAGATCGGGCTACAAGGCGGTGGTTGGGAATCAGAAGATACAGAAGTATTCTTGCTTTGCCTGGCGTTTAAGTGCTTTAGTCGGCATCCTAGTATGTCAAGTGTGGAGCGCAGACAAGAACTAGATATGTCAGTATCTCCAGTGTGGTGGCAGCCGCAGGAGAAGAACTTTGCAAATGCCTAATTGGTATGCATGCTTTCACTGGTTGTGACACAGTGAGTGCCTTCCCTGGAAGGGAAAAGATAACAGCCCTACGACTTGTCAAGCAACAGACATCTTACCAAGAAATATTCAAGCAGCTGAGGATGGAATGGGTTCCATAAGATATGCTTTTTCAGAGCCTTTAAGAGTTTACATGTAAGCTCTACTGCTCTCAACCAGGACCTGATGACATTAATGAGCTGAGGTACAGGTTATTCTGCGCCAAGAAGGGTAACATCGTCTCCACCCAGTTACCACCTTGTGTTGACGGCTTGTTCAAGCATGCGGCTCGCGCAAACTTCCAAGCAGCCATTTAGAAGCGAAGTCTGCAAAGCTGCCAAGGGACACGACCCCACTGGTTTTGGCTGGCGCGAAGACGGTGATCACTTTGTCATTGACTGGATGAGCGGTGACCCAGCCCCTACAGCCGTGCTACAACCACTGCATTTGCTTGTATTTGACCGTAGTAGCTACATTTGTACCAGTTCTACCTGTTCAGCCAAACCGAGTCATTTACAATTGATCACGTGATAAGTCTGGTATAGCTACTCATTTGACATGGTTATCATATACCAAACTAAGCAAGTGGAGTCAATGTAGTTTACAACGAGCGTTCGAAAGTAACTAATGCGAATTACAAGAGCACTTTCTTTTTTCACATTTTCCGTCTTATTGTTCACATTTATAATTTGACAAGTGTTGCCATGGATACCATTCAAGGATAATACCTACAAGTCATATATAAGTTATTGAAATTGGATCTGAAAACTGCGTTTGAAGTTTGCAATAACCAAAAATCAATGTATGTAACATTTTCAGGTTTGAATTTACTTGTTATTAGGGATCTTTTCACCAATTCTGCTTATTCAGCCAAACCCAGTGACGTGATGTAATCACATGATAATCCTAGTAAAGCTACTCATTTGGCATGGTTATCAAAGACAAAAATAACCTAGAGGAATCAATGTTGTTAAAAATAAGTGTTAGAATTTGTCCCTTGTTTTGGTACCAAATGGCTCTTTCCAGGGTCCTGGCCCATGGAGCCTTCCACCAGTTGGGATTTTTAACAAGTTTCTGTTTAATTTACAATATTTGTTTGCTTATTTCAGTGCCCACAATTAATACGGCCGTGCTAAACAATTTGACACTTAAAGAAAGTGATTTACTTATTCTATTTTTTGTTTGTTTATTCCTTTGATGTTTGCCGGGCTTCATAACCAGAGTCTCCTCTATTAACTATGACCAGACTAAACATTTTTATAGCGAGTGTGAACACAGCACGAGACAGATATTCTGAGCCAGCTGGGTGCAATAATGCAAAAGGTTTTTTTCTGCCAAATGAGGGAGGCAGTTATTATGCCCTCCACTCTTTCTCTGCGACATTCCGCCCCCAAACATGCCAACTTTTATAAAGAAATGTACGCTAGTGGGCTACGCTTGCCCACTGGCATACATTTCTTTTTAAAAATTGGCAAGCTTTGGCTCCCATATTTTAGAGTTTACAACGGATTCTTACGAAACTTCGTGTATATATTTACTACTAAATTTGGCGCGATCAATAGAGCGAGTTAAGGCTTACTTTTGTTTCAATGAACAAATCGGAAAAGCGTGACATCGGTTCAAAGGTCTATTGAAGCACGGCTCCTACGAACGAATAAAAAAAACATCTCAACAAAGTACTGCTCAGTGTTATTATATTAATAATCGCTAATACACTACAGTTTCATCGACAGATTTTAAACCTACAACTCCTCGCAACAGTGAAAACAGCTGAGGCGTCAACGAAGACTAATCGACTTTAGGTTGAGCCGCTTGACCCTATAGCAGGAACTTCATGTTGTTGGGTGCTAATGAACACTACGACACTTATGAAGCTTATGATCGAGTTCTTACTGTATCATTAACAGCATACCTTGTTTTGCTCGTTCGCAGAGCTTTCATAGCATCCTAGCTAATTAAAGACGAAGTACGTTTACAATCCATAGGCATGTTCATCATTACGCGTTCAATACTCAGCAGTATTCTTGGTAATGGAGTTTACATCTCTTGCAAGTATCTAGTCAGAGGTTCTCCAGTACGAAGGTGTGCTTCGTAAGCTTCCAGCCATATCAATCCTTTCATAATAACCTGGTATAGTGTGTTGTCATCGCGCCACAAGTTTTGTCGAAAGTGGCAGATAATAGTAAGACCATCTCTGGTCCCCAAGGTGTGAAATGCTGTACCACCTACGTTCAGCAAGGAACCATCTCTCTTCCGTAAACAAGACGGGGGAGAACTCACAACCATCTGCGGACAAGAATTCGGGTAGTCTGAAGGAAGATATACTCTGAGTGTATACTCTTTGTTGTTGGTGCAAGTTACTCTCACTTCAACCCTTGTGTCGCCAGTTGGATCAGTCCATGAAACCCTGCCACGGAAGTACTTCTCCAGTAATTCTTTCTCGAAACCGAGCCTTCGCTGCTGCGTTGCTGACCACGGCATGACGAGAGGACAACGACAGTTTGAAATCTGACGTGTAGCCTTCTAAAACGAACAGAAATCGCTCAGCTATACACTAGCGAATTCCGTGGTTAAGAAAGTTTTAACTCGCCTTCGTGTTTTTTTTTTTTTTTTTTCGCCTACTAATCATATTTCCACTTTCCCGGAAATTGGAGCATGCGTAGTTGACAGATTGTTCTGAAAATAACAACATCCGTAACTGATGACTGGAACGCCGGTAACGCCACATTCGCACTTTTATTTGGGGAAAAAAAAATAAATTTATTAATGACAACAATGAATCGAAGCTGTCATGACCTTCGTCTAGGAAGCAGCTTTAATAATTACTTCTTGCGAGGAGCATAAAATTTACTGCTAATTGCTGGCTCAGTTTGAAGACTTCTAGTAACGGTGCAAAACAATTCCAATGCTGCGGTTCAGTAAGATGGATAACCCTGCAATATCTTCTGTTTGGAAAATAAACCAAGGCGAGTCATTTAAATTCCAACTGTGCTATGAATTTAGCACAGCGTTCTCTCTATATATTTCACGAAGATCACGTGAGTTTCCACGAAAAACCGGTAGTTATTGATTTAGGTATGCATGATCGAGTGATGCAAGGAAAACAGTCTTTTTTAATTTAATCAAATAAGCTCTTATTCTTTAATAAATTTTAGATTGCTACCAAACGTACTTACTACTACTTCTTTATTCTATGTTGTCCATCTTATATTCCATTCCGAAGAAAAACGAATAACATGCAGAGCTATACAGTATTCATATTGCGTGACTAGCCTCAACAAAGCGAAAGGGTTTTTTCCCAGGGAATTTTCCCTCTTTTGGTACTATCCGTCTTGGCAGAAAAACAAATGTGCTAGTATACCCAAAAAGTTTGAACACAGTTCTACCTCTGCATATATCTAAAAGCATAATTAGATTGCATTAAACGGCCATGAAACAAATTACAAAGTATGACTTCATAGTAATCATATAGCTACAATGGCAGAAAATTAAAGCACAGGTAATGTTATGCTTGATTTACATAATGTAACCGTCGACCAGCCAATTAATTTAGCACAAGAGCTGAGATGCACCTACATAGTTGCTTTCATCGTCTTGCTCCGTTACTTATACGGTTAATATTAATTTTATGCATCTATTACTTCATTGATTGGTACTGTGCACTTCACAGATTATTTTCGATTGCTGGATGAAAATAACGTCAGTTCATTTCGCTCAGATAAGTACTTAGGTTTGATCCAGTGCGAAGATGAGCCTGGTAAGCTTCCAGCCATATCAGTCCCTTCATAACAACTTGGTACAATGTATTGTCACTCCGCCACAAGTTCGGCCTGAAATGGCAGATCTTAGTACAGCCATCTCTGCTCCCATAAACGTGATCCGGCGATCCCACCAGCTCACTTCCATCCCGCCTTGTCAACCCACACATGGATGGTGTCTTCACAATCATGTCAGGAACGGAGTTGGGGAAGTCTGCAGGAAGGTAAACCCTCAAGGTGTACTGTCTGTCGTTGGTGCAAGTCACCCTGACTTCAACCTTTGTGTCGCCAGTTGGATCAATCCATGTAACTCTGTTAGGAAAGTATTGCTCAAGTAAATTTTTCTCAAACCCGAGTCTCTGCCGCTGTGATGCTGACCAAGGCATGGCGAGACGACAGCAAAGCTTTCAAGTATGACTTTTGTAACTATTTGAGGAAATAGATATCGAAAATGCGAGTGCTAAAGAGAAAACGACTCGCTTGACTGTGTTTTTCCAGCGCTACTTTCGTGACCATGAGAAAGAGAGGTCCTGGGGACGAGAATGGCTCGGATTTCTTGGAAACTGAAACATGCGCAGATGGTATTGAAAATGAATCGCTTCGTCAAAATGTTTATTGTGAGAGTGTATTCAAACTAGTACAGCCGCATTTGTTTCGGTTGTGGCTGGTGGTATATGTACTATATGACGAGCGTCATGGGCCTTAAACCATCGTTTCGCCGGATTCTTATAAAAAAATAAGCAATGACTGTTTTGTTTGGTGACCTGTTAGTCTGTGAAGATTATAACTTCTAAGAAACACCGGTCGTTATTATAATTTATAATGTTGTGTGGTTTTCGTGGAAAACGATTTTTTACACTCAAACAGATCCCATTGTCATATGGTTTGACATAAATTGTTATTGATATTTTTTTGTTTCTTGGTTTCCCTCGAGTCTCCAGTTAGAAGGAGAAACAAACAACGTTAACTTGTGTGCCGTAATATGTAGAACTTGTTCTTTTGACGTTTCTGGCTCCATTCGCGAAACAATATTTTTAGAGTATTCAAAAATGGGTCTTTACTTCCATCAGTTTCGTAATACTCAGATATAAATAACTGACGCGGAGGGATTTGTCCCGGGGAGTTTTGCCAAAACTACTGGCTTTGTTCCTGTTTTCTCCCGATAAAAACTAGTTTTTTCGCTCAAACGACTTAAATTTGACCACTTGCATGCTGATGTATGCAGACAAAATATTTTCGCTATGACATAGACAGATGATATGTATATCCATTTATTTCCTGACTGGTCCATGTCCTTGTTATTTTCCATCACAATTCTGTGGAAATTCTGTCCACTCCAGAGTCAACTGCTAAACAAGAGTACTTAAAATGGTAAACATATTTCAGCTCGAATAGACTGCGCTTGTATTGCGATACAATTACTTGAAGAAGTAATAAAAAGAGCATTTACATTTCAGTCAGATATCGGCTTAGTGTTGATCCAGTGCGAAGATGTGCCTCGTAAGCCTCAAGCCAGATCAATCCTTTCATGAACACTTGATACAACGTGTTGTCACTCCGCCACAGCTGCGGTATGAAATGACAGATCTGGGTACAGCCATCCTTGATCCCGTAGGTATGGTCCACGTGCCTCCCAGTTCATTTCCATCACGCCTCATCAGCCTGCTCATCGACGGTGTCTTCACAATCATCTCGGGAACGGAGTTGGGGAAGTCTGCAGGAAGGTAAACCCTCAAGGTGTACTGTTTGTCGTTGCTGCAAGTCACCCTGACTTCAACCTTTATGTCGCCAGCTGGATCAATCCATGTAACTCTGTTACGGAAGTACTTCTCCAATAAATCTTTCTCAAACCCGAGTGTTTGCTGCTGGGATGCTGACCAAGGCATGGCGTTAGATGAAAGAAGTCGATGAATCTATTTCTGCTTGCTACTAAGTATACAGAAAATTTTGCCCGAGCTCATAGGCAAATAGATCTATGAATGTTTTCGTGGAAAATATAGTGCATGCGCAGATCTCCAACTTATGAAATGGCCGATGAAAACATTTCGTTTGATTGTTCCAAGAAAAACTGTCTGACTTTTCGAAATTTAATTACTTTTGTTTCAGTTTCAACTCCTTTCGCAATTCTACAATGGACAGATTGAAAATCGCTGGAAAACACTGGCATAATAATCCTTTATCAAACTAACATTCATTACGATTACTTAGCATAACGTTATTGTCGGTAAGAAAATAATTCCCCCCTCTGAATTTAAAAAAAAAAAAGAAGGAAAGAAAGAAAGAGAGAAAGAAAGAAGACTTGTGTCTGCCATTCTGCATGTAAAATTACTTCAAGTTCGAATAAATATAGTAAATGATAATAAACAATTCTAAGAAAGACAGGAAGACGGTGAAACAGTCACGCAAGTGCGATCGCGAACAAACGGCCTTCGAAAAATCATTTGATGGTAACTACAGGCTAAATCCTTGTTTGTCCATCTTGTTCTAACCTCAGTCGATTTGTAAGATGAAAGAAGTCGATGAATCTATTTCTGCTTGCTACTAAGTATACAGAAAATTTTGCCCGAGCTCATAGGCAAATGCGATCTATGAATGTTTTCGTGGAAAATATAGTGCATGCGCAGATCTCCAACTTATGAAATGGCCGATGAAAACATTTCGTTTGATTGTTCCAAGAAAAACTGTCTGACTTTTCGAAATTTAATTACTTTTGTTTCAGTTTCAACTCCTTTCGCAATTCTACAATGGACAGATTGAAAATCGCTGGAAAACACTGGCATAATAATCCTTTATCAAACTAACATTCATTACGATTACTTAGCATAACGTTATTGTCGGTTAGAAAATAATTCCCCCCTCTGAATTTTAAAAAAAAAAGAAGGAAAGAAAGAAAGAGAGAAAGAAAGAAGACTTGTGTCTGCCATTCTGCATGTAAAATTACTTCAAGTTCGGATAAATATAGTAAATGATAATAAACAATTCTAAGAAAGACAGGAAGACGGTGAAACAGTCACGCAAGTGCGATCGCGAACAAACGGCCTTCGAAAAATCATTTGATGGTAACTACAGGCTAAATCCTTGTTTGTCCATCTTGTTCTAACCTCAGTCGATTTGTAAATTTAAAAGTTACATGTAAATCGCAATCATTCCAGGCCGTTCACTTCTGAGGTCAATTTAGCTCGCCAGTCTAGATCTTCGAAAGGAAAATCGTCAGTTTAGCTGTATTGCAGTAAACATTCCACACAACAACAGCGAGAAAGGTAAGCGCTACATGCAATTCAGGTTTGGAGAGATTTCTTGCTACACCGAGGCGAAATTTATTGTTATTTAAATGGTCAGCAACAGAAGCATATTTTTCTCCGATAATGGTATTTTAACTTACTTGGAAAGTACAATTATGCCTTGAGCCCCAAGCGACTTATTTATTTCCTAATCATGATTATTGCGGCTGTTGTCAGCTCTGGCTCAAGCCACTGTCTACCTTCTCAGCTAACAGGTTCGCACATTTAAAAAGTAACAAATAAACTGCTTGGTGTGCTTTTATAAGTAAAGATCTTTGATCAGATCACATAGAAATTTTCTCCATCAAAGCTTTAACTGATCCAACGATCCAAGTTTTATTGAGGTCTTATAGCTCAGAAACTGCAACTCTCCACAAACGTGTCAAGTTTTTTTTTTTTTCCCCTGAAAGCGGCAAAAGTTGGACGAAGCAATTCAACAGGAAATGACTCATGATTTAAACCCGGACGAAAGCACATATCGTTGATTTGAAAAATAGTTCGCCACAATTTCAGACTTATTTGATTTAATAGTTTACGTACAGACGAAGCTAGGGTTGAAGGGGTGGAAATATCAAATCATTATGCCATTTATTCTACCTATTATCGGGCAAAAAGCAGAACATGACTTTTATAAAACACTAGTATTTGAGCTGTCACAAATCTAACCATAATTTTAGAATGTTGTTTTTCTGTGTCACTGCTACAGTGCATGTCACAATAATTTTTGTTTCTTCGATTTCCAAGAAATCGCCATCACGTATACATCTCTACTTGAGGGAACAAAAACACATTCTTCAAAAGGTACATGAGCTACTTTGTACTCAAAATTATCTACATTCACACATAAACTGCGTTTCGTAAATGTAAAAATCTGCAATGTTGTTTGAGGACAGTATTTCATGTTACAAATTGATAAATTTGAACTATCCTTTGAATAAGTGGAAAGTCTTACTGTAAGATGGTTAGTTTTCCCTCGATTGAGAACTACTCCAATACATTCAGCGATTTATATTATTTTTAAACACACGGCAGAGAACGTGTACAAGTTGTATACGTGTAAGAACCGTCTCTTGGGCGAAAGAGTACTTTATCAGTTACGTACGTATCGAATGTTTTGCGCATATCTTCCTTGAACACCGCATTATTTGTCAATAATGATAAAGACCATGCAGATTATTGCAGTTCTTTGACAACCCCATCCAAAAGGAAGCTTTCTTCGGCTTGTAGATACCATTGAATACAAGACCACTGAAGGAGTCAAGTAAATATCAAATGAAAAAATATATATGTATATATACCGAGGAGGAATAAAATCGCATGTAGGTGACAGCTACCATGTTAGAAATAAATGTCTACAATATTAAGGTATTTCATCATTGAATTAAAAGCTGCATTACGAGTGAAGGTTGCCAATTCAGTTTCGCTACATAGTCTAAATCATCTCATTACTAGTGGCTATCCAGGTCTGATTTAGTGCTTCTAATGTTTAAGGGGGTAAAACAAACCCAGAGTTAGTTCTGCACTGCACTATAGTTAGCACTGATGAAATGAAACTTGCTGGCTTACATCTCGACCAAGTATTGACTCAAGGGTTGCCCAGTACGAAGATGTGCTTCGTACGCCTCCAGCCATATTAATCCTTTCATGAACACCTGGTACAAAGTATTCTCGCCCTTCCACAAGTTTGGCCTGAAATGGCAGATACCGGTGTAGCCATCTATTGTATAGCCCAAATGATTGTCGCCGGGATATTCCTCCAGAAGGAATCCATTGCGTGCTCTCAATTTCGACGACGTTTTGACCACCAAGTGGGGACAAGAATTGGGAAAGTCAGAAGGCAGATACATTCGTAGTGTGTATTGCTTGTCGTTGGAGCATGTAACACGAACTTCGACTTTCGTTTCGTGGCCGGGATCAATCCACGTCACCCTGTTGCGGAAATAGCTTTCCAACAAACTTTTCTCCACAGCGAGCCTATTCTGTTGGGCTGCTGACCAAGGCATCAAGATAAAGACTTGTGGAAAGGTAGGGTTTCAACCTGTGTGGCTGTTTTCAAACACACTTTGAAGGAAGCCCTCAAGGAAACAAATCTTTTGTTGCTGATAACAATACTGGCACCTCTGCTATCTGCTTGTGCGCGTTTAACTCTTTTCGAAGAAACTGAAACCCCTGAAGGGAACTATTGTTACTATCACTTTCCAAGAAAACGATTTTATGACGTCACTTCTTTATCAGATCGATCAGAACATTGTTTGATAAATATAACGTAAGAGTTTTCAAAGTAAATTATGCAGATAGAGAAGTGCTACACTGAGAACGCCGGCCTTCATAACGCCGTAATTGTTGAGGTAGTAACGCATGTCACAATATCGAGATCCATTTTGCTAAAGCACTATAGATTACGAAATCAGCATGCGTTGAACAGATTTCTGTAGTAGATTTGCATACGGTGGGGAACAGGTATTCATGTGGATCAAATTTTTCTCCTTCGGATTAATTACAATTGCAATGTTTCAAACAAACACTCTTTTTTGATGTTGCTCAGTAAGTTTCTTTTGTTGCATTTTATAATGTAAACAAGCAGCGAGCGCCAAAGGATCCAAGCTGAGCCCCGTTCGCTCGTGTTGGCTTGGCTTAGAACAAAATAAAATTAACAAGAACTCACGGTTTCTACTTATGTAGTCAGGCTAATTTCTTTTCTTACTCTACGCAGCTCTTACCCCTAAAATATGCAAAACTGAGGGGTTTATCCTCCCTGAATAGCTTTTTAATTTGGACATGTGAAGGTACATTACCAAAGATCAAACTAACATCGATAGCAGTTCACAATAACATTGGTCATTAAACTTCCTCTGTTTCTAAGAAATGACAGCCCCTTCCCTTGTTTGTCTGTTTGCTTGTTTTTATTTTCATATTAAATTTAACAGGCACACTACAATATATACAAAGGACTGTCTCATGTGAAGATAGAAAAAAGACTGGCATGTGTTACCTCTTCCTCGAGCTCTAAGAGATGAAATGAATATTACGGAAAGATAATATTTTCAAAACGAAAACACGCAATTCAAATTGGAAATGCATTCATTCCTTAGTTTTAAGTTCCACTAAGCTAGAAACTAAAGTTAAAAAATAGTTACTTTAAAAATGTAGCAATAAAATCTCGCACCGTTTACAAAAAATCCTTTGAGATGGGGACAAACCAAGGAAACGTTATATCAAAAAACTAAAATACTTTAAGACTCTTTATAAACTAGAAAAAGCCAAAATTGAATTCCGTTCAAAGTGTATTAATCAAGCTCTAAATTTCCGGGTTTGGCTTTATTACTTGCGCATCTCACCCAAATATTGACTCAAGGGTTGCCCAGTGCGAAGATGTGCCTCATAAGCCTCCAGCCATATTAATCCTTTCATGATCACTTGGTACAATGTGTTATCGTCACGCCACAAGTTTGGCCTGAAGTGGCAGATACCCGTGTAGCCGTCCCTAGTCCTGCCTGTGTGGTTGTCGCCTGGATAATTCTCTAGATACCATCCATTATGTGCCCTCAACCTTGATGATGTCTTCACGACCATATCAGGACAAGAATTGGGAAAGTCGGCAGGAAGGTACACCCTCAGAGTATATGGCTTATCACTGGAGCTTGTTACTTGAACTTCGACTTTCGTTTGGTCTCCGGGATCAATCCATGTAATTCTGTTACCGAAGTATCCTTCCAGGAGTCCTTTCTCAAACCCGAGCCTTTTCTGCTGTGTGGCTGACCAAGGCATACTGTTAAGGCTGATTTGTGACAGATTGAAACAGGTACAATGTTAATTTGGCGAGTCGCGATTGAAAGAGTAATAGCGTCAAAATGACAGCTTTGACAACTGCTCTAAAACTGCTCTTTATGCTTTCCTTTAGTTTGGGCGTAGCAACTAGAATAAGAGACAGAGGGGAGTGGTGAGTGCTAGTTGTGGTGGTGGGAGGGGGCCTCCTCAGAAAATGATGGACAAAAAGAAAGAAAAGATGTGGGAGTGGGCAAATGTAATTGTGGCTGAATGAACTAACGAAAACAGAAATATCCACATGATAATAGGTAAATGTAAATTGTAAAAAAAAAAAGTGATTTTTTAACCCTTAAAAAAGTGACCAAAACTATTGTAATCACCAATGTCACTATCATATTCCCTTTACCTCCCCCTATAGGTTGAACAATCATGCTCAGTATGTGATATCCGTAACCTACCTTTTTGGGAAAAAAGCGAAAAAAAAAGCCTTTCATAATTCTAACAAGCAGGGTGATGTCACCAATTTGTGATTATGCCAAGAAACCGAAGAAAACATTTCGATTTTCCCTTTAAAATAAAGCATTTCAACTACATTGTCTTCAAAGCAAAACTATATCTTCACCTGTGAAGTATTCCTTCGGTGTTCTATGAAACTGTTTTAAGGTGCGTTTTAAAGATGCTATATTGTATTCATCGTCAAGCATACAACCTATTTAAGTACTGTGTACTGTAACACTGAATGTAGTGTTGTCACAGATATAAATTGGTTAAAATATATCGCAGGTTTTCGCTCTTTCAAGTACCCATTTTCCCATAATTTTAATATGTCAGTTTTATAAAGTATTATATATTAAATTTTTTCACCTTGCATAGAAATGTATGAATAGAATAAACTGAGCCCACGAATGAATTAAGCATGCAAACTTTTCCGAGAAAGACCGGTAAAACAGATGATCACATCACGTGCACGGTTAATTCTAGGAAATGTTGTTTACAACAAAGTGCACGAGCTGATAAAGAATTGTATCTTGAAATATTTGGCTTTTGCAGTAAAGCTAGTTCTTTTTTTGTAATCCTTCAGCTCAGTTCTTCGTTGTTGTCGCAAAGATGAGCGTGACAGTAACAGTCCATAGCGGCGAACTGAAGCAAATCAAACGACTAATCAAAAGCGCGACGAAGAAAAACCTCGCAAACGGCCAGCTATATGGTCTCTGGACGCACTCTAATCAGCCAGTCATTCAGTATGTTATTGGAGATCCTAAAGGCGACGGAAACGTTACAAAATTCCTTTGGGAAAACCATGGCTTACGACATGTAGGAAACTGGAGCACCAAAGAACTTGAAGGTAAGGAAACCGAAGTAATATATCTCGATTGCTCGCATAAGTCATACACTTCCGCGATTCGTAATGTGTGTCCACATTTTATTTGTAACGCCTTCCAAACTAAAATGTGGCATTCCAATTTGGAAAAATTCCGAAGGGTACTGGTATTTGATGCCGAAAAAGTTTGTGTTTCCGAAAGGTTTTGGCTTATTGGAAGGAGAAAAAGAAGTGTTCGGTTGAGTCCGCCAGGGACAATACATCCAATTTCACCAAAATGTACAATTTAATGTAAAAAAGATCGTGAATGTAAAAAAGATCGTGCACCCATCGCGCTTTCCTTTTTTGAGAGATTCAGATTTTCTGATCTCCCGGCCCACAACTTATCAGAATAAAACGGTCATCCATCTATGATTCTAAAAGGATTCAGAATTTCTGATCCTCCATGACTTTAATAGTTTCAAAAAACTGATCCCCAGTCCACAACCCGTCAGAGCAAAACAGTCATCTATTTATAATTCTAAATGCATTCAGAATTTCTGATCCCCATCACCTCACGGGACAAAAACGGCTATCTGTTCATGGTTCTAAAAGTATTGCGAATTTCTGATCCCCCTCCCCCACCAAATCTGCTAACATGATAGAAAGAGCTGTCGATTTATAATTCTACAACATTTCAGCATTTCTGATCCCACATGACTTAAAGGGATTCAAAAATTCTGATCCCCCAGTGCATAACTTATCAGAACAAAACGGTCATCTAACCATAATTCTTAAAAGGATTCAGAATTTCTGATCCCCCTTGTCAGGTGACAGGACAGAAATGGCCGTCTATTTATAATTCACAAGAAATTAACTAGATGTCTGATAGCTAAAAAGTAACGATTGGATAGTAACTTTAAACACATTACAGACAAAAGGATCACAGAGTAAAGGGCATCAGAAAAGTACACAAATGAAATATTCACGGCTAGGTCATTATTAATAGGGAACTTACGAATCGACGACTTTCGCACGACGGCGCCTTTGGGTCACCATATAGTCCCGCGTCGTCGTCCTGTAGAAATTTGAATTTACGATTCGCAGTAAAGACGACGACGTTTATGCGCGACCAGCAAATTTTTTTTTGTCTCAGGAGCTCGAGAAAAAAAATACTCAAGACAGACCAACAAAATGTGCTAGCATGGCAGAAAAGAAAGCGCAGCTGTACGTCGAGAAAAATTTGGGTTCTAAAAGATTAGGCTGGCTATAAGACCACTCAAAACAACAGAGGAAAAATCGCCTAGCTCTGTAGTTGAGCTATCTTGTCCTTGTTTCTAACTGTCGACACGAATGCTAAAACTTTTTAGTCCTTTCAAATTAATTGTACACCAGAAAATGTCTTATATTTCAGTGAAGCGTGATTAAAATGAAAGATTTTTCATACAGCAATTTGCTTTTCATTCACACCGTGTCGTGCTTTGACCGCTTTCAGTGTTGGTTGAACTCATAGCGTTCGCCATGGCACTGTAGAAGGTCGTTTCTTGAACGAAAACAGGCAAATAAAATTAAAATCAAACATCAAGGACATGCCCCTAATGTGATACTTAAATTATCTGGCAAAAATACCCGAAGTATCGGGGGAAAACTTTGAAAACTAACCTCACGGCCTCCTGTTTCCAAGACGCCGGCAAATCGCTCTCACCAACGTCGTCGACTTTGGCGTGAAGCTGGAAGTGCTCAGAAACGCATGCGCAGTGAGCATGTCACGCAATCTAAGGGCGGCGTCGTGCAAAAGTCGTCGATTCGTAAGCTCCCTAATAACGATTTGAAACCACGCCAAAGGATCGAGACAAAAATTGCAGTTTCATTTCGGACAGTGAAAGGTTTTATTTTCAATTCAAAAAGATATGAATTTAGGCTCCAGAATTACGAGCTGTTGTTTAAAGTCCACATCAAAGATAACAAGAATTTTAATCAGGACTCAGCTGCCGTCTGCGCCACCTCCGTTTTCTGCTTTAATGTGTTCGTTTCGGATTGAGGGCCGCTATTCTTGCCTTTTTTTTCCCCTCTGCTCTGCAATGAAGCAATTGAAGCTAAATATTCTTATAAATAGCGATAGAATTAACATTGTTTTTCATTAATCAATTGATCGGGAGTGTATTCTTTTGTAAAGAATAGTGAGCAGTATGTAGGCAATGCGGTAGTGAAGTGTATCGAGCGTGATCTGTAGCTTCAAATCAATTCAGTGTAAACTTTAAGTTACCTCTTCAAAAAGCACACTAACAAGCTATTATGCAAGCATTTCATACATAGGAAATACGTGTGAATAATTTCTTCGTTACGGGTGCTAATAAAATCAGGAGAACAAACGTTTTTCTTGTGTTTCAGTGATCGCGAAATAAATATAACAACGAAATTTCTTCAGCCACAACATTGATTTCGATTCAAAGATTGAGCAGCTAACTGTAATGTTGAGCAACAATTATGATATACTTACTTTTCTGCGACTTGCCTTTCTTTCACCGAAGCAACCAAGATACTCGTTTGAACTTGGACAAATCATTCCATGCTTCTTGCTGCTATTGACAATGTTGGATTCGAAATTGCGCGCAAATAACCGACTCCTTTGGAAAGGGAATCTGCTGGTCAAAAGTATTCATTTATCAGATTGACCGAAGGATTATGGGATCGAACGGAAACATCCAAATGGCGGGCAAAGATCGTGGTCAATGTTGTTAGGATTCGATAACAAAGCTCTCTGTTATTATATAGCCTTGCTCTACGTTGGAAAGCAGTCACAAATTGTTTACAGATGTCCGTGGTTATTCCAGTTGAGTCAAATCCCAGTAAAGGTGGAAAAGTATGAAGTTTCGTCGGCAAAACAGAGTGGCAATCAAACTATTTGCCAGCAGCTGGCGGTTTCTCTTACACTCGTCAGGTTTACAGAAAGGTTATGGTTCCTGCAGCTTTCCAAGGTAAACTGATTTTCTTGCATAATTTGTGACGGTTCTTAAAATACTGGAAACGTTCTGGCCGATTAAATTGATCGTGGAAGATTACAGAAGATGCAGATACTTTAACACACTGTTAAGTCTTGTTGATTTCGTGAATACAAATGTTCATTTCCTAAAGGAGTTATGAAAGCAACTGTATTCAACGCAACAATATACGAACAATTTCGTGTTGGGAAAATCATTCATTGTAAAAGTACAATAAGTGCAATAAATGTGAGCTCTCTCATGTAGTTTACATATACTTCTTATATATCTAGTGTATATCTTGTCTAGGATCAACTGGGCATACATATGTAGTATACAACACCTAAAACACAAGATATCAAAAAGCAACATCCTTCACCTTTTTGATTTTCAGGTTGATGGTGGTGCTCTTGAGGTTATGTTAGATGTGCACATTACATTATCAAGACCATTTGTTTGCCACTTATTACTTGAGTTGCAAAAGACTGATGTTATTTTCATTAGGGTGGTTGAAGTTCTCTTTAATTGGGCAGTGTTCCAAAGGTCCTTTATAATTTGGCATTTCTTTATGCAAATAGAGGTTATTTAGAACAGCAGATATAATTCACAGCTAGGTTACGGAAAATTACTTTTAACCACTTCCAGACCTTTGTACATAAGTCTTGCCATAATTTGAAAAACCCATGATTCATGGATAAAATTAATTGAAAAAAATACTTTCATGAAGAAATTACTGTAATTGAAATTTGAAATTCATGTCAAGAATATTTTGTGCTTTTCCGGTCATGAAATCTGTTTACATTTCATGAAAATTTACTGAAGAATGTAAACATTTACTAGACTCCAATTTAAGTAGCTGAGAAGTGTTTCAAACAGGATTTTAGAAAGATATATGTTAAATTTAAGTAAGTTTTGTGATAAGTCGCAACATAATGGAAACTCATTTCCAGCCAGATTTTGTCCTCCTTTTGCATCTGGATGTGCCTGGTTTTTGGTATTAAATTTTAATGTACAACTGTAGCAGGTTTAAATAAAACTATTAGTTATTTATACATTTTCCTATGTAAATACAGAGATTTCACTTAGGTTTAGGATTTGAAGAACAGTTATCAAAGATCCATATAAAATGAATAATGAAGAGTTTTCAATAGTTAGCTATAGTTTCACCACCTGTGACTAAGAAAGCTTTTGGTTAGGTAAATATTAAAGTGCTGCATGTACATGAGTGATGGATAATTTTTTAGATTGGCTGCTATCTTTTTACTATCTCTGGGTTTTGAGTAGGTTATCACAGTGCGATATGAGTGATGGGTAGTTTTCAGATAGGCTATCTTTTTACTAGATAGGATAGTGTTTTATTGTTCAATGTAAGGACTAGTCTTCAGAAAGCCTAGGTTTTGGCTTACTACATTAGTGGTGGTTTTTGGATAGACAAGTTAGTAGATAGATAGGCCATCTAAGTATCTGTTGACTATCTACACAGGAAGCTAGTTTTTAGCTAGTCAATCTATTTCCTAACTATCTGATAGATAGATATTAGTTAGCTTTAAGCCATGTCAAAGATAGCTATCCTCTATCTACAAAACCTCTTGGATAGAAAAAAGAATAGAGATTTGCATCCCTCAACCAGGAATGAGATAGTTGCAAGTAGCATGAAGTTAGTAATGAACTAGTAATAAGATATGATTGTTTTTGGGAGGGTTTCTTTAACTGAGGACAGCAAACTATTGCCAGCTACCAGGAGACATCTCCAAGATGAGTATGCCAAATTAAAAAAGAAAGAATAGAATTGCTTGTAGCATTAGCTACAATACTTGCATCCATATCTGTCAGGTCTTTATAAAAACAATTTTACCCACACTCTTCTCCTTTGAGCATGGTTAAACTGGTTGCGTAACTGAAGTGTGAATGAACTGGTAGCCCACTCAAAAAGTTAGATTGAAGATGTAAAAACGTGTTGGGCAAAGCTAAAGTCCATGGCCTCTGCTATATGACAACAGGTTTTTGGAGGACACTGTATACATGTATGTAGAGTACATTGACCCACTTAAATGTATCAACTGCAAATTTAAATGTTCATGTATATTGCAGTCTTTAATTGTCATCCCTGTAATGTACTGTAGTGTTCCTGAACGCTCTTTTTGTTTTATAACAGTGAGGTGCCTTGTTTCCATGTTAAACAGAAATTGTTAGAAATTTTTCTTTCACATAAGGTGGGCAAATTCTGACAGAGAAAGTGGAGTCTGCATTTATGCTTACAGTTGTGCAGTTTGAGTAATCTTACTGTTTTGATCAATTCTGAACTTTCCTATCCTCTTAGGTACTGTTTGATATTGTTTTGTTAAACTTACAGCTACTGTAATTTTGAAGTGCATAGATCATTGTAATACAATGTGTGATGTTTACAGTTACTTATATTAATAGACTGCTGTGAAGAAAATTTTCTTCATCACTCTCTCAGTATAATCTGAGTGTATGGAATCTGTTAAGAATTATGCTATATTTGTATAAAATTTCTAATTGAATATTGTTATGAAGAAAAAATATTTTGATTAGACATTGTTCAGGCAGGCAGCAAGATCTAAACCCTGTCTTCAGTGTTATGATTTAATGTGGCTACATTGGATGTAACACTGGCTTTGCAGGGGATCAGAAATTCTGAATCTGCTCCTGTGTTCTTTGGGGGATCAGAAATTCTGAACCCTTTCTAGAGTTCTTTGGGGGATCAGAAATTCTGAACCCTTTCTAGTGTTCTTTGGGGGATCAGAAATTCTGAGCCCTTTCTAGTGTTCTTTGGGGGATCAGAAATTCTGAACCTTTTCTAATGTTCTTTGGGAGATCAGAAATTCTGAACCCTTTCTAGTGTTCTTTGGGGGATCGGAAATTTTGAATCCTCTCTTGTGTTGTTTGGGGGATCAGAAATTTTGAATCGTTTTCTATGGAGTACCTCTCGAGCCAAGAAATTCAAAAAAATCATTTAGTTTCTTACGCGTGACTTAAACATTACATTTCAATTCAAATAAAGAATAGGAAATTGTTCGGAAGAATTTTTTCATTCCTTGCAAACAGGGAAACTTTTCCTCTGAGTTTTAACACCAGTTTAAGATTCTTAGTATATTGCAGATATCGTCTTTGGAATTAAATGGCAATCATAGATTTCCGTCTAAGCTCTACGTTTCACTTTAGGCCAATTTTGCACTCATTTCCAACGAAACTTCCAAGCCTGCAACGTAAAAATAACTTTTCTCCGAGACAGGTTTCTATTTTACACCGAAAAAGTAGCCATTTTTGAAGTGGTTCTCAGTATTTACTCTGAATTTTATCAAATTGGAACACCACATTTTAGTTTGGAAGGCGTTTTGTATTGATTAGCATTTCGGTCAATTTTGTGTCGGTTTCTAAGCTTTGCGATCAGGGAAGTAAAGCAAAAGATTCCCAAATGCAGAAGAGTCAGTATTTATAATCTGTCAATGAAAGTACAAGTTAGCCAATTCGGAAGCACACTTTGTGATGTCGCCGTTGGCCAATTCGGAAGCAGACTTTGTGATGTCGAACATTTGTATCCGTTAAATAGTCGGTGGAATCAACAGCAAGACTGTATAATCATTAAATCACACATTTTTAGAGGTGTTAAGGAGCATTGAAGCATTTCAGATTTATCAATTTTAGGAGTTACCGCAACAAAGAAGGGCAAGCTGGGTCAGAAGAGAAAAGCAAATCTATCAGACTTCCAGCTTGGCATTGATCGCCTTTCTGTATAATTGAAAATTTGGTTAATCATGTGATCCAATTTTGTTTTGCTTTTTGATTTATATTTATTTATGTATTTTTTTTTTTTTTTTTTTTTTTTTTTTTTTGCTATTTGTCATAATATTTTACAATTATTCACCGAAGTGGAGGTGAATAGTGGTGGATATTTACCGAGCCGCGAAGCGACGAAGTAAATATCCATCACTTTCACCGACACTAAGGTGAATAATTGTTTTAGTATATACCACACAAGCTGAATAATTAGCGGGCCAAAACGTTATTTTATGTGTGACAAGCGGTCGGAAATTTTAAAATCTCTCGCGCCGGCTGCTCGGAGGTGAATAGTACTTGCTAACCACCTCCGAGTTAACCAGTCAGAGCGCGCGAAAAGCACTATTCACTTGTGTGGTATATACTAACATGAAACATCTTAGTGTATACACGCAGTGGTGGATCTAGGGGACCCCCCTTATTTTGGGTAAAAAAAGAAAAAAAAATCGCAGAAGGAAGCAAGGCTGGTAGGGCAAGCAACCCCCCCCCCCCCTCCCCGCCTTTAACAACTTTAGAATTTTAAGTTGTCATTGTGAATGTCAATGAGACAATGACTGAGTATTCGAAGTTCCAAAAACTGGGTCACATTCTACAGATTTAATTTTGCGAATATTTGAAAAGAATACGCTCCGTCAATACTGACTAAAGACGTTTTACGAGTCTTAAGTCATGTAGATTTCCTTAAATTTCTGCTCAGGGTGTAAAACTCACCTAGGGACGAGGACTGAATTTGAAAGAAAGACCAGTCTCCCAGTAACTGTTACTAAATTTCCTTTTCGCTGTGAAAAATTATTGTATCATGGATTCGATGTGCTTTCGTGTTCTGTCATGTTGGTAGTATTACTACTTAAAGTATGATTGGCAAGTCCAGCATTTTCTGTGCTGAAGTCTATTTCTGACGCCTCCTCTTCTTTCACCCCAACACCCAGAGTTCTTCTGTCCTCCCAGACTCCACCATCAAGACTGCTGGTTCCATTGGCATAACACAGTTGCTAAATCTGCTCTGTTAAAGTAATGACTAATTTTTCTTGTTCTTCTTATAATTTCAGATGATGGCGCCATAAATGGCACTTTACCACCCTCCTTCGTAAATATGACAGTTGAATTGCAGGAAGGTGGGAAGATTATGGATGTGAAGCTCGGTGTTATTGAGAAAGAATCGAAACTGAACGGAGCACTTGGTAATGCATTAACGATAAACGCATTTAATACAAATTAAATTAAAGGGTAAACATATCGGTTGATCTGAACCTCTTTAAAACCTCTATTTTCATTCACTCTTGCTAATCTGCGCCTTAATTGCTCTTTAAGGGCTAGGAACATTATTTGTGTTCTTTATCTATTGTTCCATTTGACCAATTATAAAGAACTTTGTAAATGCTGCGTGTCGCCCCTCACATATTATTTAGTTTGATCGGCTAGTCAGAACAAAACCCGACAAACGAAGATTTAAGAGTTTAAATGCTTTAGGTCTTAAAAGACCTAAATTATCAGACAAATTAAAAGTAGCAAAAAAAAAAAAAAAAAAAACTGAGATAACTTGACAACAACAAGATCTTCAACCACGCAACCAAAAGACATATTAAATATCCATTAGAGACAAACTGGGCTTTTTTCGGTCTGTGCGAGGAACTGTTGCTAGTAACTTTTCAACAGAGAAATCTAATCCGTAGGTAAACAGTTGCCTTCGTTCCTTTTCCTATATTCGATAATGTTAGTCACCCAATAAAAGGTCTCCCAGATTTATAGCATAAATTAAACCTTTTGTACTCAATGTACAATTATGCAACGAAAATTACTGTTAACAGTGGTTTCACCTATCTTAATTATAAAGGGATACATGTGTGTACTATAATATTCTTCAACAGAGCAATTGCAATTTCAATTGTCACATCCATCTTTTCTTCAACAGAGACGCTGGAGGGACAAAGCGCTTTCCGTTTAAAAAGTCCGTTTTCTGAGCAAGGGGATCAGAAACTTCAGGAACGATACTATGCTCCTCCAGACGATGGCCCCTTGGATGTGAGAGATCTTTCACCAAAACCGTCACACCGCGAAGCCGAGACGAACAAAAACCAGTGGTACTCAACCGAAGAAGGCATGCAGCTTTTCGGAAAGATCCATGGTGCTCTACAGGAACATTTTGAAGTCAGACCAAGCAGGGATACGACAACTCACGACCTTTGCTTGTTCCTTAAATCCGAAAGATGTGAGTTTGCTGTCAACTTTCCATATAATTTTCCCCATGACTGGGCGATCCTTATCAGAGGTGACAATCGAAAGGAAGCAATACGTTTGACGGAAGCAAGCAGCGAGGGAGGAAACACAGAGGGTTTCAAAGATAAAAAGGCACCTAACTCTGCAAAGGATGAAGAGAATGCCCAAGACACAGATGGAGAAGGTAATCTTGGCCCTGCGAAGATATCACAGTCTCCTCTTTCGTCTGCACAGGATGAAGAGAAGGACAAAGATGCAGAGGCGAACAGGAGTCTCGATCCTGAGGAGATCCCACAGTTACTACTTCAAGAAATTCGTCGCCTGGTGTATGGAACACATGTTTAAGCTGCCTGGAAAACCCCACCTCAGTTGAACTAGGAATAACACATATAATAGCTTTTGGAGATATAAATTGGATGGCAACCTACTAAAACCTGGGGTGACGAACGGTCCTTCCGAAACTCTCGAATTTTACGATTTTCGCAGTCTTGTGTGTATGTGCGTGTGTGTGTGTGTGTGTGTGTGTTTTTTTTTTTTTGTTTTGTTTTTTTTTTGCCTCTTTTTGGCGGTTATGTGCGCCTCACAGTGTCGAAAATTTCACGAAGCTGTCTCTTGTTCGATTTTTTGTTTTTTTTTTAGAAAGGCGGAGAAAGTTTGGTAGTCTCTTGACATATTGAAACTTCCAAACTTCCCCCGAGAAAAGGTCAATCCTAAATTCTCCTTAATTATCAAAGTTCCAAAAAGACACGTATCGCCACACCATTTTGGCGCTAAAATATCTACTAACTTGTTTTAGGATATTGAGTCGAATGTCTTGGACTCACAAAGAAAAACGTTAGTCTCGCCTTCTCGTAAAGTTTTACACTTATCATTCGTCACCCCTGCAACCTGAATTGCAAAACATTTTAAGTCACTTTTTAACAAAGTGAGTGTGTAGGAATTAGCTGGGAATTATTACTATTCAAGAATAAAAAGAACACAAAACCAGTACCTTTCAATGCTGGCAAGGATAAAATGAAAAATAGAATTGTTTCGCTTATATGGTATGTCAGACAAACATCCAGTGCAATATATTATGTTTCATGCAGATTAAATGAGCACCAGGCTAGGGATTTCAACACAATTTGAATCTTATCTTACATCTGACACTCCTGACAAGGTAATTCAGTTCAAAGGCAATAAAACGTA
This sequence comes from Orbicella franksi, assembly GCF_964199315.1. Taxonomy (NCBI): domain Eukaryota; kingdom Metazoa; phylum Cnidaria; class Anthozoa; order Scleractinia; family Merulinidae; genus Orbicella; species Orbicella franksi. Next base: position 11,878,035 of record NC_138153.1, read on the forward strand.
GAATGGGTGTATGACTTGGGCTTGTTTAATTTACTTATTGCTTACTTTATTTACTAATTACTTACTCGTGAAGATATGATTGATCATCGCAGTTATACACACAACTTAAGCAGTTGTGAAATTAAAGCCTGAAAAAAATTCCGGCCTGAACGGGATTTGAACCCATGACCCCTGCGATACTGGTGCAGTGTTCTACCAATTGAGCTATTAAACCAACTGGGAGAGGGACATTACGAATTCACATTGTGACCAGGTAAAATTTTCAGGGTGCTATCAATGGGACCCCTGAAGCTATTACCTAACATAGAATACACAACAATAGGATATATAAAAAAATAAAAACATAAATTATATATATGGCATCCTCGTCTCGGAGAGACGATGGTCAGCGCATCACTGTCGACAGGCTCTTAAGTGACTCAAAAGCCCGATTCTTGAGTGGCAGTCTTTGTTGCAGCTGGTACAGATGTAGTTTGTGGCCTCACGAACTGATACTTGTCGTTCCTTTCTCGCCGCCCGCTTGATTGTCGTCTCGGCCCTGAGTGCCCCCTCCTTCACACCGTGACGCCAGGCGGCGCGGTCTTGCGCGAGGACCTCCCAGGTATTGGGATTGAATTCAGCGAGTCGCAGGTCACGCTTGCAAACATCCTTAAAGCGAAGGAGAGGTCGGCCCACGCGTCGGGCGCCCTCCCACAGTTCCCCGTAGAGGACTTGCCTTGGTAAGCGATCGGGTTCCATACGGTGAACATGACCGAGCCACCGTAGGCGTCTTTGGTAGAGTAGTGTAGGGATGCTCGGCATGTCGGCTCGTTGAAGAACATTGGTGTTGGAGACTCTGTCCTGCCATTTGATCTGAAGGAGACGCCGAAGGCAGCGGAGGTGAAACCCGTTGAACCCGTTGAGCCGTGGAACCCGTGGAACCCGTTGAGCCGTATGTGGGCCACGACTCGCTCCCGTAAAGGAGAGTGGAAAGGACACAAGATCGGTAGACTTGCAGCTTGGTCCTCTCGCTCAACAGGTCGTTAATCCACACTCTCTTGTTGAGTTTGGCCATAACGCCGGCTGCCTTGGCGATCCTTGAACTGATCTCGACATCTAGCGACGCTTTGCTTGACACTGTTGACCCTAGGTATGTGAAAGAGTCCACGACCTCCAGTTCAGTGTTGTTGATGGTAATGACGGGAGGTGTCTCTGCATCTTGGGCTAGGATGTTTGTCTTCTTTAGACTGATGGTAAGGCCGAACTCCTTGCAGGCGTGAGACAGCTTATCAACCAAGCGTTGAAGACCTGCCTCGCTGTGGGATGCCAGGGCAGCATCATCCGCGAGCAACAGCTCGTGTATGAGCACTTTAAGGGTCTTGGTTTTGGCGCGGAGCCTGGCAATGTTGAAAAGCTTGCCATCTGACCTCGTCCGAATGTATACACCCTCCGAGCAATCGGCAAAGGCGTAGTGGAGTAACATCGAGAAGAAAATCCCGAACAGGGTTGGCGCCAAAACGCAGCCCTGCTTTACTCCACTGCTGACTGGGAAGGCATCCGAGGTGGCTCCATCAAAGCAGACGGTGCTCTGCATGTCCTTGTGGAAGGCGGTGATGAGGGCGAGGAGTTTTGGTGGGCAGCCGATCTTCTGAAGGATTTGGAAGAGCCCACTACGACTGACCAGGTCGAAGGCTTTTGTCAGGTCCACAAAAGCGAGGAACAATGGTTGCTGCTGCTCACGACACTTCTCCTGCAGCAGGCGGAGGGAGAAGACCATATCTACTGTGGATCTGCCGGCTCTGAAGCCACACTGGGACTCTGGATAAACTCGCGAAGCAAGACTCTGCAGGCGACCCAGTGCGACACGTGCAAAGACTTTGCCTACAATGCTGAGGAGTGAAATGCCGCGATAGTTATTGCAATCGCTTCGGTCACCCTTGTTTTTGTAAAGGGTGACTATACTAGCATCTCTCACGTCTTGTGGGATGTGTCCTTTCTCCCAGCAATGGCAGAGGAGCTCGTGAAGCGGCTGGAGGATGGAAGGTTTGCCATGCTTTAGGACTTCTGCTGGTATGCTGTCCAACCCTGGCGCCTTGCCACAGGCGAGGTTGTCAATGGCTTTGCTGAGCTCTTCTAGTGTGGGCATCTCGTCTAGCTCCTCCATGGCTGGAAGTCCGGGCAAGGCATCAAGGGCAGCGTCTGTCACGATATTCTGGGTCGAGTAGAGCTCGAGATAGTGCTCGACCCAACGCTGCAGCGCTTGCTCTGGTCGGTGATGACTTCGCCAGACTTCGCTTTGAGCGGTGCTGTTTTCACGCTCATGGGGCCGGTGGCCGTCTTGATCCCCTCGTACATCCCTTTGGCGTAGCCACAGTCGGCGGCTGTCTGGATCTTTGCGCACAGGTTCTGCCAGTACACGCTAGCACAGCGGCGGGCGGTCTGCTGGGCTTTGCTCTTAGCTACTCTGAGGGCGTCGCGTGTGCTATGGCAAGAGTTCTGCTTGTACACCAGCAGGGCTATCCTTTTGGCTTCCGTGACTGGCTGCATTTCATCCCAATACGCCTCGAACCAGTCAGCATTCTTGCGCTCTTTTCTCCCGAAAGCGGACATGGCCGAGTCGTAAATAGCGTCGCGGAGGTGAGACCATTTGGTGTCCGTGTCTTCGGTTGTAGGCTGGTCAGCAAGCTTCTTCTGAAGGGTCTCGGCGAAGCTCTGAGCCTTGGCTGGTTCGGCAGTAGCGCAGGTGTTGATGCGAGGGCGACCCTTAGACTTGGCATGATGGATCTTACGCGGCTTCAGCCTGATCTTGCTGCCAACGAGGGAGTGATCCGAGTCACAGTCTGCGCTGTGGTAGCTTCGCGTGTGAAGGACGCTGCTGAGGTCCGCTCTCCTGGTGATGACGAGGTCTAGCTGGTGCCAGTGGCGGGACCGGGGATGTCTCCAAGACACTTTGTGCAGCTCCTTGCACTTGAAGTAGCTGTTGGTGATGCAGAGGCCATGGTGGCAGCAGAGCTCCAACAGTCTCTGACCGTTCTCATTCAACTTGCCAACACCGAAGTGGCCGAGACAGGTGGGCCATGCTTGCCAGTCGGATCCAACGCGTGCGTTGAAGTCGCCTAGCAGGTATAGGCTTTCGGAGCGGGGGATTTGGGACACTGTCTCCTCCAGGGCCTCGTAAAACTGATCTTTGGCCTATGGGCTGGACGTGAGGGTCGGAGCGTAAACAGACAGGAAGTTGACAGAGCCAGTCGATGTCTTCATGCGGAGGGCGAGGAATCTTTCACTGCCTCCAGTCGGCGTTTCTGTAGTGGGGAGCAGCGAGTTCCTCACAGCAAAACCTACACCATGCTGCCTCGGCTCGCCCTGGGACAAGCCTTGCCAAAAGAAGGTGTAGTCTGATTCTCTAAGAGAACCGCTATCGGCCAGCCGAGTCTCCTGGAGACAGGCAACGTCGATGTTAAGTCGTGTCAGCTCCTTGTTGATGATGGCGGTCTTGCGGGAGTCGTCCATCTGCTGAAGGTCAGCAGAGAGTCCGGGGCACATGGTGCGAACGTTCCAGCTTGCGATTCGAAGAGCTGGAGTCTCCGTTGTTGTTTTTCTTTTGTGACTGCCTGGTGCGAAGTTGTAACTCAGTATTCGGGGAGGTCCCCTAAGCCCTACGCACCCAGTAGAGCAGGCGAGCCATGGCGGGGCAGCACCTTACTGGCTGGGGGCTGCCCAGCTTAAGGCGGGCGGTAGCTGCCCAATGAAGCTACGAGGGCTTCTCCCACCGTCGGAAGAGACCCCTGGCGCTCCAACCTACGCCAATCGGTCGGAAGCTTAGAACCGGTAAACTGTCTCATCCCGTGTTGTACCGGAATCTTGCGAAACCGCTGAAGTGTCCTCTCCAGTTTGCGCTGAAGGCCTGGGCGGGATTATATGGAGACACTGGGCTGCCCACACGTCAGTGTCCCCCTCTCGGTTCCACTGGCTGAGTCCAAAGGAAAGGATGAACCAATACGATTTGGGGCCAGTTTCACTGCAGGAGCTGCCGGAAGGTAGTGCTGTGCATCCGCCGTCCGCCTTAGGGTCTCCACTCCGGATTTATCTTCGAGGTTGACTCCTGAAGCCTTTCCTGTGATCAGGTATAGCCGCAAGGCAGCGGAGGTTTGGAATCAGGGTTTTCCCTCCCCTAGATGGGCTGCCTTCACCGCGGCTAAAGAGCCCCATCTACCCCGGGTAACCGGTTTTAAGGCGCCAGTGACTCGACTTCACCCCTTCTCCTGTCAGTGGTGCCGGTTTCGCCGCGAGGAGGCCAGGAGTTGGACTTTGGCTGTCAGAGGCTCTTTGAGACGCACGCCGTGGGAAGCACTTCGAGAGGCTGTGGGGGCCCACTCCCACAGCCCGCTTCCCGGCTATAACAGCCTTACGAAACCAAAAAACATAAATATAGGAAAGTAAATTACTACAAATATCAAAAGCCTATAACTACCATAGTAATATCTTCACATTCACGTACATTTACGGGCTTTGAAACAATGATATCGTCCTTCGGGTTCATAACACAGCCTTCCTGTATTATGGCGTTTAGGAAACATGTAACAGTTTATTCTAATTCATCCACTTGTAAAAAAAATGAATAAGACATGTGACACGAAAACAATTTTAAAAGCTAATCAGAGAACCAGGGACGCTTTCCATTCGACCAAAACTTCCGGTGGGAATTTCCGGAAATTTCCATGGGCGAATGATACAGACTTTTCAAGTGTGGAAAACGACAAGCCGCACAGTTTTGTTCGCTTGGAATTTTTCAAAGACTTCGAGGTTTAAATCGCAAATATAGAAGCAAACAGAACACTGATATGTCGACATCGTGACTTTTTGTAGACCACAACAGCAGGGACCTTATGCAAACCACAACAGTGCGCAGCGGAAACGTCGCAAAACAAAGGGTTTAATGAGTCTTACAATGGTTTTGCACGCGTTATAAATCTTTGTACATTTCTCAGCCAACCTATGCAAAACAAACAAGTACACCACAAGGACATCATTTTTAAAAAACGCTTTCTTCACGAATTTAGCTGTAGCCAGTATTTATCGACATAGAAGTGGAAAGATTCTAAAGTATTTCAATTTTCGAATACGCGTCGCCGTCATCCTTGCGTAAGATGCCCAACTCGCTGTCATCGCGGCCAAAAGAACTAGCACTGAATAGAAAATTGCGATTTTGCATAAATTCCGAAAAAGAGGACAACCTCCTGATGTATACCCAAATTTTCGAACATATTTTCCTGGAAATTTCCGTTCCATTTGATTTTCATCCCGGAATTTCCAGAATTTTCGGTTGAATGGTTCGCTTTTCGGAAATTCAACAATTTCCGGATTTTCTGGAACTTTTCCCTGGAAATTTCCATACCATTTGTCTCCGTTTCGAAAATTTCGGAATTTTTGGTCGAAAGGAAAGCGCCCCACATTTTCTTTGAGGTCTCCTTGAGTAAATTTATAACATAACTAAAGCAAAGCGCGCGCTCTGATTGGTTAATTTAGCGTCTACTATTTGCCCATGGGTGTACGCTGCTGACGTGTATACTGATGTTTACAAAGCAAATCTTTTGACAGACATTGTTTCCAAAGTAATGGCCGACGTCCTTCTCCCAGAAATGCGAAACTGTCTTCACAGTTGTCTGAAGATGAAACTTTATCGAGTTACTGGTGTGCAGTCGGTTGTCATGAATAAATTTTCGCGCGCTTGTTTTCTCTTGTCATGTAAGACTACACGAACATTTTTTGTGATGTAGCTCAATAAAAGGACTTCTGTAGTTCCAATGTCTCAATGTTATGTTATAAAACAAATGGTAATCGCCATAGCGTGCACTATTGAGTTATGGATGCACTTGGGAGGTTTGCTAAGCACTCAAGAAGCTAGAGTCGCACTCGGCTATCGCCTCGTGCGACTCTTACGCTTCTTTCGTGCTCAGCAACCTCCCGCGTGCATCCATAACTCAATATTACACACTATGGCGTTTGCCATTTGTTAATTTTTGTAAGATCCCACAAGCCATTGCGACCCTATGAGTTAGCTCCCATAAGTACTTGCGTCCCGTTGTCTTGGCGCGAATTTCGACCGGCCATGTTGTATGTATGCAATGCTTGTTTTTCTCCGTGCAGTTGTCTTTTCGGAATTTGTCCGAAGATGCCTCGACGATCCACTTATTGTGTAAGTAATTGCTTTCGTAGAGTAAGATTGCAGCTTTTTTAACGATATTTTACCCCCGAGCTGCTCTAGTTGAAGCGAATTACATGGAATTTGAAGTGAGCTGAAAGTGTCTATCTCGACGTGTGAAATATTGAGCTTTGGTTGTAAACTTAGACGTCTCTGGAGACTTTTATCTGTCAATACAACAAAGCCCGGACGGCAGCAGCACGGTCTTCATTAACAGGTATTTATTGTTCTCTTATTGTTTGTTATTCAAATATTTATTTTACAATGACTGTCCAATGGCTCTATCATATGTGTATCGTGAGTACCTATATAAACTTTACATCATGTTTATTGCTGTCAGCTTTCGATGTGAGCGACAAATTGCATCTAAACAGTAGGTCTTTAAAGAGAAAATCATAAAAATCGCTTGAGATAACTTATATATTCATATTAACTTCACTGTTAGGCGAAAAACAAGTAGTATTAGTCAAAGTTTAACGCGGAACTGACTCGATGGTGGGAAGCTGTTTATGTAATAATGGAAAATGTAAAAATGTAAATCTTATTTATAGTGGTCATGCACTTAGCTACACAAGAACTAAGCTTAGCTAGTTTACAGGCATGCCACTGAAACAAAGGAAACAAATAATATTTCAAGGAGACTTAACGTAGTTAACAATAGTCTCGCAAAGCGTGCATGTGGCTTCTGCCTAACAGTTTATACATAATGCAATCAGAGCAAAGAATAACCACTTAAAGAAGTAAACGTAACGATGTATTAAACATGGTTATTTTGACAAAAGTAGCATTCATTATCAGGTAATTAAATTTCCAACGTGATGTTTCTCACATAGTTCAGACGGAAGACTATGTACAACAGTGGATTGATCCAGTTGTGTGTATGATGTTGAGATTGAATCCAATGCGGTCAGTGTAAACGCAGACTGCAGACTGCAGACTGGGGGTAAAATGCAGACTGCAGACTGCAGACCAGGGGTAAAATGCAGACTGAGGGTAAAATAAAATATCAATAATAAAAGACAGGAGGTTCAAATCCGCATCAAATGAAGACTTGGGAATGTCATAAATCCAGCAAACAGAATCCCACAAACTCAAACCAAAAGGCATTTCCAAGCCTTAGTCAAACATTATATTATCAACCTCAAGTTTTTGAACTCTCCATTTTGTTGAATCAAGTTTCCCACAAGGGCCCGAACTAATCGTAATTCTATGCATCTTACCTTTGTTTACATGTTGACCATTTTGAATTTTGTTTATGCAATTAGGTCTGAGACCAACCAACTCTTGCAGGGCATTTCCTTCATCCTGTTTTCATCGACAAAGTCTTAATAACGTTGAAACCACCGCGTGTCTTAGTCGGTTCAAATGGCCTCGCAATTGTTCAGAACACAAGGCAAGCAAAACATGACAGCACAACAACAGGGCAAGCTAAACTTGTAGGTATCGAGCCGAGTTTAGGAAAGACATTCAATCTTTGTACTTGACTTTAATATATCAACAGGTTTGTGAATTGGTATTAATATTTTATTCTACCCTCAGTCTGCATTTTACTCCCGGCCTGCAGTCTGCAGTCTGCATTTTACCCTCAGTCTGCATTTTACCCCCGGTCTGCAGTCTGCAGTCTGCATTTTACACTGACCGGAATCCAATGTTCTTCGAATTGTACATGCACAAGTTATTCACATACATGTGTATGAAGCTCTTTTAGCTCTTCTTGTGATCTAATAAGTAGAGCCTATTGGTTATTAACTGTAACAATATAATTCTTGACCTCAAATTACCATGCAGCATACCAGGAAATGCAAAGCTCCTAGCACAATGGTACATAGGTATAGAGAGGTTCCCCATCCTAGATTTTTGTGATTGATATTGATGCCATTTGATGGATAATCAATTGTTTGAAAATGATGAAGTCAAACATTTAGCAGTTCTGAAGCTCTAAGTACAGTGTCAAATTATTTAAGACCATATCTCACTCACTATGTGCCTGCTACTATCCGAAGTCAGATGATGCTAATTGGTCCCTGTATATGACATTCTAAATATCTTCCATGCAGCTTACAAAATGACTTTGTCAATGACTGTAAACCTAAAGGTTTTGATTGAAAAATATTCTAGTAGTTGGTTTTCACTTCAATCAGTGACTTTATTTCCTACCTTCTATAAAAATGTGTTCATAGTTGTATCAAAGATAGTTTAAGTGTACAATATCTGGTTCAAGTAATTGGTAAGGACTAATACATTTTGTTACTGATGTGTCTAAGATATTAGTAACAAAAACTGGTTAGCTTGCATTTATGACACTTTACAGCATTATGATTAACTATCCAGATCTTTGTGTTACACATCAGACAACTATTGTATAAAGATGATTTATAATTAGTACATACTATTTGGTATGACTGAGGCAATAACAACTTTACCAGATGATTCTCGGTGTCCTGGTTCAATACTAATTGTGATCACATCCACCTGCTTTACATTACTGTGTTTGCTGGTATATGTATACATTGTATGTGGTGAGATATGTCTTATAATTATAACTATGCATACTAATGCCTTCAATGATGTAAAACTTTCCTATCTGTAAATTTGCTATGTGTTTAGTGTTTCATCTGCAATGTCAAAATCATTCTTCACCAGCCTCCCCCCCCCCCCCCCCCAACATTAATTCTTTCACAATCGCCTTTTTGTAGGATCTAAGCATTAGGAAGCCACACATTTGTTGAAATTGAGAAATGTTGTAGAGCATCTGTGAAAAGGAATTGTTCTGTTGCTAATTATCAACATGTGGTGCTATTCAAGATATTGTTTTAACCAGTTGTATACACCTCCTCGAATGCTCTTCATCTACAGGTCCATGTTTTCTCGGATATTATCAATATTTACCGCTATCCTCTTATGTTGCATTTCTTTGAGGCTAGGATGCTTTTCTTCTATTACTTCAGCTTTTGTGAACAAAGTTTGTACTTGGAATTCAAAGTAAGAACTTTCAGTGCTGGTGCTCTCTTGTCAATAATTTTGTGGATAAGGCCACAAATTTGGATGTCAATCGATTTCCCTGTAAATGAGGATCTTGGGGAAAATTAAAAATAGTATTGATTAAGAATATAGTATCAAAGGAATGCTAGTGATATTGAAATGTGATTTGATGTGATGTACGATGTACTATTGAATGCTGTAATGAATACTGACTCAACTCAATCACTGGATGGTTAAGCATTCGAGGAAGCTACAAAATTAAATATCAAGAAATTTGTTGATTTTGGCTGCTGAGATTGATTACTGTATGTATAAACCACTGAGCACCATGAGTAGCAAAACGTGCTTAAATTGTTCCCAAAAGCAGTGCTCACTGGCATATCATTTGGGTCATATATTTACATCAGTAAGTTACTGGACGTTGTAGTGTACAATATCCCCAGGACATTTTCAAGTGATGTAATTTCTTGAGCAAAAAATGTGTAATAAGATTTTTATCGTCGATCAACCCTTTTTACCGACATAGTTTTCAAGTGAGAGTCAATGAAATTGCTGATACAAGTTAACAGAAGAACAGAATTGCAGGGATTTGAAGTAGTGTCAGTCTTGCCCGTGGTGAAGAGCAATGTTTCATTTCCCTAGAATTTTCAACCATTGCAGTTCTGATTTGCATGTACCTATAGCACTGTAATGCACTTGCTTACATTCTGGTCACTGTACCAAGGAATATTCCAGGATATGCTAATTATTCAGATTTTTTATCTCTATATATAATCAACAGTCTATTACTGATACTATGTTGACATCAACTGACTTTTACAAGAAAAAACAAGTGCCAGAATATACCTTGGCTGGCTAAACACTGCTCCAACAGAAGGTAACACCTGCAGGCATTTCACCTTCATGCTTACTTTATTCATTTTGAACTGAGCTAGTATTTTTTATGACTCAACATGTTTGCTATTTGCATTTATTGTTGCTCATAAATGATTATCCCATACCACATAGTTAACATTTTCATGTTGTGAATTTCTTTGTTGCATCGAATAATATATTCTTCTAGATTAAAACCAATCCCATCATTTTTATATAAATTGCTATTACTCATCAACCAATCAGCAGCCTGCACTACCTTTTAAAGGTTGCTATTAATGACAAAACCAAATTCTCATTCTTATATTGCAACTATCTTTATAAAAAATTGACTTTGATAGCACCAGCCTTACATGGCAGCCATGGAAACATACTGGCAGTATTAGAATAGAACATCTGCAAGAACACTAACAATATATTATCCTTATCTTAAACTGTCTTGCATTAGCTTTTGAAATGCAATTCTTGGTGCTAACAATCTGCATTCATATTCATTTAAATCAAAGAGAGCTGGTTTGTGGAAAATTACCATGCCATTAACAGCATCACATGAGTTTATACTTTACTACATGTCTATGGCATGTTTTACAAACCCATTCATGAACATGAACACTTGTTTTATCACAAAGGTGTTCACCAATACCAGGAATTCACTGTCTCTTGACAGTGACAGCAAATACAAGTATACTGAGTGCCAGGGCCATGGGCAATCATCTCATGGAAGTTTCAAGTACATTGTAGTCAACTCAAAATATGGGTTTTTGGCTTTGCTCTGTGGGCTTTCATTTATGCATGTTTTGCCTTTTGATCAGGGACCATATTCTTGCTCTTTTGAAGTCCTTTGGTATACATTTATGTTTTGCCTTTGTGGTCATATTTAACATTCGGTCGGTGTAAAACGCAGACTGCGGACTGCAGATCAGGGGTGAAATGCAGAATGCAGACCAGGTAAAATGCAGACTGCAGACTACACTCTTTTTAATTATATTTTGTGGTATTTCCATTATAGAGTGCCAACCGTAAACAGGAATATTTAGGCTAATCGTAGTAAAAGTCTGTACTTAGGTTAGCCTGAATATCACTCCAGATAGATTGGCTCCGCTTAGCCTGAACATCACTCAGGTTAGCCTATTAATAACGCGCTGGTTAGCCTGTTTATGGTTAGCTATCAATGATGGAAACGGTAACACCGTTCAGTTAGAAAGTCTACAGTCTGCAATCTGCATTTTACCCTCAGTCTGCAGTCTGCAGTCTGCAGTCAACATCCTGCGGTTTAAACCGATCAATTTAACACTGAATAAGAATCAGTGCTGCACATTCCTCTAGAAGAGGCAATATTACTTACTTGTTGCAGGACTGGGATTTGACACTAAAACATGTTTCTCTGATGAATTATATATATGACATTAAATATGTTTTAACATATTTCACAAAACCATTGTTGCATTGTTTAATGAATGAAACAGGGAGATTTTCAGTGATTTTCATGTTTCAGTGAGTTAAAAAGTCTTCTCAGTGACACACTGGATGGTTCTCCATCTCTTACTATCACAAATAAGTGCTAAATTTTGTCACATTCCACAATTAACAACAGACACAGCTTTGTCATCTTTCAAGCACGTGTCAGTGTCCAGCGGGCAATTTTGCTTCGCATATACAGCATCATAACAACCATGGATGTTGTGCTATTGGGCTATGTTAATCACTACTACCAGTGATCTGTCTACAATTGTAGTCACCTGAAGGGATTTTCGTTTCCTAAAGGAAATACTTTTGTGTCTCTAAAGACACATTTGTTCTCCGAAAGGAATTGACGTTTCCCAAAGGCTAGATTTTTTTCAGGTTTGTGTCTCGCAGGACATAATATTTTGATCTACATGTACCATAGTTAATAGAAGTACGAAGGGAATAATAGTTTACCGTAAAAGGTTTATAAATTGCCAGATCCTGTACGATTTGTACATGGAGCATTTCGCACTGTCAAGCTGGACAAATCAATCGGCTATCATGGCCGTCTTACACGTATCAGTGATTCCGGGAACGTTTTCCTGGAGAAAATTCTATCCGTGCCTTCAGAAGCCTAAAATCGTTTTATGAAGAGTCACAGTGCACATTTCCTGAATGCTGTGTCTGATTACTGGTCCAAAATAGGATAAACACATAAATACAGAGCGGTATTCTTACATGAAAACTCGAGCTCCCAACCAGAACATTTTCGATACGTTGTGTTTGAGTAGTCGATAAAAACTCGATCATTGGAGAGAGCAGGACTTAGCTTTGCTCTTCGTTCGGTATCGTACAAGGCTGGTTTTCACTAGCGACGGAGTCGTAGTCGGAGTCGTAATCAGAAGAGTAGATCGATGCGATCTAGGGAAAATCAAACCGTCGGAGTCGGAAGCAGAACATCGATTCCTCTTAGCTTATGACTCTGTCGCTTACAATCTAGTGAAAACTGTATTGTCGGAATCGCAAGCAGAAGCTGAATAATAAACCAATCACAATGCTCGATACCGGGCCTCGTGATTGGTTGGTTCTCCTGCTTCTGCTTCCGACTCCGACAATCTAGTTTTCACTGGATCATAAGCGATGGAGTCGTAAACGGAATCGGAAGAAATGGAAACGTTCTGATTCTTCCGACTTCGATTCCGTCGAGCTTGTGACTCCGCTTACGACTCCGATTTTCGATTTTCACTAGGTCGTAAGCGCTCTTACGACTCCGACTACGATTCCGACTACGACTCCGTCGCTAGTGAAAACCAGCCTACAGGTTTGAAATGAGACCAGCAGACGTTCGATTATAGCGTTCGTGTAAAACCGAGAGAAGCTGGATATTATACGGTCGACTATTTTGTAACTGTGAACATCGGACCGACTTCCGTTCGACTTCCAGTTACAGAAGGGAATAGTTCCGAACACAAGCCGAAAATTGGACACTCTACTTATTCACACACACAATAGGACAGGGAGCTCTTGGTTCTTGTCCACGCCCTGGTTTTGTCCTGCTTGAGGCATAATATTCTATTCAGAGCAATCCACCTGCCCGGGATTTTAAATACGAAGGCTGACGCCTTATCGCCGTCGCAGGTGGACAAATTCAAGTCCCTCGACCAGGATGCGGACCAAGAACCGACAATCGTGCCTCCCCATCTGTTACCAGAGAACTGGGAGATATAACTAAGAAACTTTTAGCTGCCAGTTTGAACAGCGCCTCGGCTAGAGTTTACAGACGGCCTTGGACTTTGTTCACTACTTGGGCTGCTCATTATCTAGGTACCTCGGTTATTTCACTGCCAGTGCAACCAGCTGTTTTAGCTCTCTTTATATCACATTTGTTTTCTCTTCACTATGCTTCCTCATCAGTGACCACTTACGTTTCCGCTATTGGTTACGTACATAAGTTAGTCGGGGTAGAAGACCCAACTGCAGTGACAATAATTGTTCAAATTCTTAAGGGTTATAGGAAATTAGCTCCAGTCAGAGATGTTCGCTTACCAATCACTCTGCCAATCTTACGCCAGCTAATACAATCGTTCACACATACAGCCACGTCAGCTTATCAGAAATGCTTAATGTCAGGCATGTGCTCTTTAGCATTTTTTGCCTTTTTGCGAATAGGAGAAATGACCACTACAACTGGACAACAGGTCAATCTTATCAATATAACGCAGTTAGATCGTCTAGTAGACAAGCATGGCCATGTCAAGGCCCTTCAGCTTTCTCTTTTTCAATATAAGCATAGCGACCCAAGTCAACCTTTTGTAATTTTTTTAAAAATTTTTTTAAAATAATACTAGTGAGCAGCACTTCAGCAACAGATCTTGTCAACTTGCTTTATTTTCTCCGACCGGTTTCGTCTGATCATACAGACTTCATCAGGGAGTTTGAACAAGATACATAAAGGAACTTATTTTATACCTATTCTTTAGAGTACAAATCACGTTCCGACTAGGGTGTGAACAGCAAAAAACACCTACAAAATTGCGTGCAGGATATGACTAAAATCCTGCGAATGTGCAATGTTTAATTTTGGGTCTCACGGATTTAACGTTAAATCCGTGAGACCCAAAATTAAACATTGTTTCAGCCAATCAGAGCGCGCGTTATATGGAAACCTTATTATAACAACCTAGATGCTTCTTTATACAAGTCACATAGTTTTCGTATTGGTGCGGCAAGCTGGGCAGCCGCCAAAGGTTTTTCGGACTCTCAGATTCGTTTGTTAGGTCGCTGGAAATCAAACGCTTTCCTTAAATATATACGAACGCCTAGTCTCGCCACTGACTTATCAACACCCTAGCTATGAATTAGTGCAATGGATATCACACGCAGGTGCTGTGTTGTCGCATCCTTAATGTTTTCTAGCGTTAAGCTTCGTTTATATTTATGATGTCTCAGAGTTTGCCAACAGTCTTCGGGTGGGGGTGGCCGCTTAGCAGCGTCCTTCTGGCCTTTTTCGTGGCCCTCACCTTTACTAGAGCTTAAATTACTTTTAAATCGTTGGTATGACGACTTTATATACTTTATGAATGATTATTATGTTATGATGTAGTTAATTATTAGTTAGTGATTTATCAATTAAAAGCGGCCACGACACATGGCCAAATTATTATCCCAGCAGGTTGCTGTCGTTATTTTAAGCGCTCTAGTAAACAGAGCTCGACTGTTGGCTTAAACCAGTCGTGTAGTCAATATGATTGAAAACCATTGGATGGAAGGGGGCATAAATGAATTTATTTGCATGCAAATAAAAGTTTTTATGTCACCTCATTTATGCATTTAATTTGTATCGGGTGTTGACATGACATGTGTAGGTCATTCAAGGGTAAAGGTGGGTAGATTGCTGCGTTCGTATTACCGTCATTTGATACATTAGACAATACCTTGGAGTTGTGCAAGAATCACGAGACAGTCAGGCAATTTCATTACAATAGAAAGTAGGATTGTGTAATTGTCACACCCTATTCAGTAAAAGTACATAGCCTCGTTTTCCTGGAGCACGAGGGTAAAAGAGCGATGCTAGCTGTGACTCGCCCTCGCTGTCTGTAACGCTAAATCTTGAAGTCGTTCAAGCAATAAACCCGCCTCCGCCCCTTGCTCCCCCGAAAGCCTTTCTACTTATGTGTACTTTTATTATGCTACCTTTTTCGTGGCCCTCACCTTTACTAGAGCTTAAATTACTTTTAAATCGTTGGTATGATGACTTTATATACTTTATGAATGATTATTATGTTATGATGTGGTTAATTATTAGTTAGTGATTTATCAATTAAAAGCGGCCACGACACATGGCCAAATTATTATCCCAGCAGGTTGCTGTCGTTATTTTAAGCGCTCTAGTAAACAGAGCTCGACTGTTGGCTTAAACCAGTCGTGTAGTCAATATGATTGAAAACCATTGGATGGAAGGGGGCAAAAAAGACCAATATGCCCAAATCGATACCCAATTTATGTCCAAAACGGCAGAAAAACCATACCCTTTGGGGCCGCACATACCTACATAGCCAATAGACGGGAGTACCCCCTCCCCCCTCCCCCCCCCCCCCCCCCTCTCGGCAGGAAAAAGACCAGTTGGCTATTTACAAAGCGTGACCGAGGATTTGAACCCAGGAATACCGAGAAACAAATTGCGCTAGTGGCAGGGTGGAGGCCTTCAACCAGGGACCTCCGGATTACAACACCAGCGCCCTAAACCACTCGGACTCGCCGCCTTCTGTCGCCGTATTCCAAGAACTGATCTCATGTGAAATCAGTGATGCGAGTAGACTGAGCTCGTCGAGAATTCAGTGGGTTTGCAAGAATTGAAAACCTGAATGAAACGAGGGATAAGCCATGAAAATTCTGTTTCTGCATTCTAGTCTGAGTTCGTTGACTGTACGTAGTTCGCAGTTTATAATATCGATTTAATTTAAACAAATTCAGGTTCTCTCACAATTTTACCTAATGTCTTCTTCCGTTGAAAGGCTACGCTTGATCAATTGGGCATCCTGTTATTGTATAGATCAATATGTACATAAAATCGGTCAGTTTATAATGTCTGAGACGAGCTGTTAAATAATTTTGCAACGTAGCTGTGAGTAAGTTATAGAAAGGGATATCTAGGGCTGAACAGCTCTGTTTCTCCAAACTAAAGTAGTTTGTATTCCGAGTAAATTAGGTTTATTTTAAAAAACAGTTAGACGGTCCCAAGCACCATACTCTCGCGATACAGATGGTCGAAATGAATGATTATTTCCAAAATTGGTCAACCAGTGAACAAAGTTAGCGTTAGCGTCCGAATAGGCCAATTTTTGATATATTGAAATTATAACTTGGAAATTACAACAAAGAAAATCGATTATTGATCGCTTATCCTCTGTATGTTTTGTTTTGTTTTATTCGCCTAAACCTCGGAGCGAAGTTAGAATTTTAATATATTTAAAGTAGACTATTGCCATTCTTACTGACGGCATATATAATAAGCTTATCAAGCAGGAAAATGACTCCAACACGATCGAGTGTGCGCACCGCATGCATGATGCAATACAACGTTTCTTCAAACAGGGTCATTCGAATTGATTTTTGGCAAGTTTATCGGAGTTTCAGTACTAAGCAACTAATAGTCTGCGATCAGGCGTTCTTGACAAAAGAAGCCCTGATCGCAAGTGAGCAAGCAACTAGTATGTTTTTGTGGCCTTACGGCTCCTGTCATCTTATCACCTCATGCATGTACGTAGTTCGATGCTGTCGGACCAGCTGACACAATCATAAGTTCATGTTTACATTATTAGCTTGGTAATAGAAAGCGCTCGCTGTCCCACCTGCCCATCATTATAAATTTTCTAAAAAAATATCGCTCTGCGAAGGTTAATCGCCGTAACCCAGATTTTCCAACAACCGTCAATGGTCTCAATGTTGGCTTTGGAAGGGAGTGATGCGTTCGAGACCATGCATTACTTTTTTACAAGACAAATCGAGTAACTCACAGATACATGCAGTAACTAACGTGCAGAAGTAAAAAAAAAAAAAAATGCTTCACTGCATGTAACTACTTTGCTTTTATTCAGTCGAATCTCACGCATCTATAGAGCACACACTATTCTCTGGTTTTTTGTTGTTGCTTTTTTTTGTTTTGTTGGTTTTTTTGTTGTTGTTTGTTTGCTGGCTCTACGAGAAAGAATGACAACGACAATGGAAAAAGGGCGATCCCTACAATGGCTAGGACAATGTTGTCTTAACAGAAATGTTCAGAAGCGTTATAATAATCTTTTGTCTTACTCTGTCCACAGGCCCTCTATTTTGTCTTGAGTTTGTCGAGATCGTAAGCAAAAGTATTAACCGCAGGGAATTTGAAAAAGACCGAAGCAAAAGGGGCGGCCCGCGTCGAGGTCACTGTCGCGCTCCGCGCTTGCTCTCGCGCTCGCGCCCTCGAGCGCTTGAAAAAATATCACGTCGGAGAAAAAGGGTATGTGCAAAAACTACCTTTATCTTAAAGCAAAATGATTTCTTACTTGCCCTGGCTGCTAAAGAAGAGCGTAAGAAGCACAAGAAATCGTTGCTTTAACTTGCTACGCGAAAATTAGCGACAGACAAATCAGTTGTTTCTAGAGGAAAGTTCATTACACGTTTCAGCCCATGCAAATATAATTGCTTTAGTCGAATAGAAAACAAATACATCCACGTAGCCTAGCTTGATAAAGAAATCGTAAGAAAATTCAATATTCATTTGATTACTCGGAATAAGTTTGATACATAGCGACCGTGAACTGGGAGAAGCCCAAAAGTGTATTTGCTTTTTCTGCCAATTGTCATAATCTTGTTTCCATGAAGGTTAAAGTCTTCTTTTCTGTTGCAAGGTTTATGGCAATACGAACACGACGCATAAAGGAAAAACAAATAAATGGATTCACTATACAATGACACAACGAAAAAAGAAATACAAGTTTACTAACTATTGTAAAACCTAAACTGCAACGTGGAATTGAACTGGGAAAGAAAAGAAAAAGAAACTGAAAGGCAATAAAAGGTAGCCAACACAATGCAAATGCCAAAAACGATCACCACAGACATCCTCAGCAGATTTTTGGTATTTTTCTTGTGTCGCTGATTGGCAATAGAGGTACGAAAAGGCATCATATTGTCTTGTCTCAATTTCAACAAGGTTATAGTTTGTAGTATAGATACTGTTACTAGTGGCACAATCAGTACAATAAACAGTAGCGCAGTGTAGTATCGGGTATGTGTTGACTCATGATTGAAGGCCGGCTCCCAGTTTGTGAAACAAAAAGTTTCGCCATTGATTGCGTCCAAACGGAAAGTGTAGAAATACGGAGAATGAATTGCCATTGCTACAATCCAAGTGGAAAGGATGAGAAGCCGTCGCTTTTTGACAGTGATTTGATTATATTCTGTTGGAAATACAACTGCGACCAGCCTGTCTGCGGCAACCAAAATCAAGGACAGTGTGGACACAGCAATGGCAGCGTCAACAGTGAAGGTACAGATCTTACAGAGGACATGTCCAATCCATCCATGGACCAGAAACGCCGTGGAGCCTGTGATTTGAACCACAATCTCTCGAGTTAAGTGAACTATGGAGTACAAGAGATCCGAAACAGCTTCGTTGGTTATTATCAGGTTAATCGTGGTTTTCGATTTTAGACAGGCGAAAATAAGCAGAGAATTTCGCACCAGGGAAGCAATCAAAAGAATGCTGTATATAGTAGCGTAGCTTATCACTTCAGCGACAGGATCAATTGGCAGTATACACGTGCGATTTTCGTTCGCTATGGGAGAGACGTCTGAGTTGTTGTTTTCGAGCATGATCATTAAATCGAATCGATTTGATTTGCGAAACTCAAGTGAAGATGCTGTTCAGATTATCACGGTCGCTCAGTTGTTTTGATTCTTATTAAAAGTAGTTGAGCTGAATACAGGCAAAACTAGATGACACGATTCTAGGCTCTGGTATAATGTAGTAACTCTTTACTATGGAAGACTAAGCCACTGTTGAGGTGCATTACAGTGGAAGGGAACAAATAAAATGTCGAAAGCTAAAAGCCTTCTATTGACGAGTCTGACAAATTCTATTAAAGAAGTTCCTTTGTTTCCGTTCTTGAAACAAAACTGTAATTAAAAAGTGCAGATAAATGAACAACTGGACGTGACGATCTCGCGACCACCAGTTTAAATATTTGCCAAGTTTAGCGGGACAATACCGAAGAAGAACTTCAATTGCCACATAGATTTAGCCAATGCCTTGAACGTCCTGTGCGAGATCCGTAATCGGTATGTTTTGCATGCATTTACCGTAAGATTAATTTGAGAAACCAAATGAACTGTAATGATAAATATACAAACAAGAACACACGATCAACTTTTTTTATTCAGGTTATTCTGTTCCTTGTAAAGATGCATGAACGACTGCTATAGTTTCTCTCCCTACTGCCACTCCCCCTTCCGCCGCAAACAAACGTAAACACTCTGAAGTCTCTATATTCTACTGAATTGATCAAATGACTGAAAGCCTCATCATGGTAAAAAAGGGAGAATGGCTGTGAGGCGTGACAATGTTCTTTGCCGAATTTTTTTGGTTGCATTTTTTGGCCTTGATCGTGCATAAAATACCACCGTTTTTTACTTCTAATTGAGACAGTAAACAGTACAAACGTTAACTTATCGGTCTCATAATTAATGCACTTTGTGTTGAGCGCGAAACAAAAGGTTGTGCACAGTTGTGGGCCTTCCGACTTTCTCATTTTGTTTGTCGGGCTTCATAACCATCCCCCTGTATTTACTATGACCTGAATTCCTTATCGAAAGTTCCATTTTTTGGGGGGGGGTTAGGCAGGTTCATTCACTTCAGAATGCTGGTGCAATCTGGATAATAAAGATCGTCAACTATTTTTAATGACAGGCCCATGAATGCCGTGTTTGTGCTTTGTGGCTCACTTCATCAGCCAACCCATGAAAGATCGTATGGCCTGTAGTCAAGGTTCTTTTGCTAGTTCTATCCTACAAACCCTGGGTGGAGACTTCTGAATTGCTTGATCTCTCAACGCCTGCGGCCATTATCAAGCGCCTTTTATCTCTCATGCCTGAGGCTGGGGATGAGCAGGAGGCTAGAAGCCCGCAAAGGTGTTGTTGAATCAAAGTAAAGAATATCCTCACATCTAAATTTGAATCTAACCACATTTGATATCTGGGAACGTTTATTATATTTGCATTCATTGCCAACGGTAACAACGGCTAAATACAAATTTCTACAGAATTCATTTTTCGTAGCCTTTCGTGATTGTACCACTGCTTATGCTGTTTCAATTGGAAAGGCTGGAGAACAATTACAAACGACTCAATTAAAGGAATAATCATAACTTTTCTTTTTTCTTTTTGCAGCGTGTTTATTCACCTTTCACATGTTGTCTTGAGCTCATCCCTAGATTAGACTTGGTTATGCGCATGCAGATTTAGAAGGGGCTTTGCTCCAGCTAAACACACCTTGAATTTGTTTCCACGTAGCTAGCTGACAGACCTAAGAATGGAGAAACAATTAACACTGAGAGAAAGACAATTAGGCCTTTTAACTCAGCCATATGGCCACATTAGCCCATAAGCTGTGAATCAAACTGAATTAACTCATTAGCATATTACTGCCACAATTTCCTCACAAATTCTTCTGAAACCATCTTTGCTCGTAGATTCGGGTTGGAAATGAACTAATCCTTTAGCGGTCTTAACCACAAACTGAATCTAACAATGAATATGCATATTTCACCCTGCGTGTCTTGTCATTTCTGCCACTCGCCTTTTTGCAGACTACAAGTTTTGTAGAACTGTGAAACGACAAAATCATCTCTCTTCATTCGTGCGTCGCCAGACAACGGAACGAGTCAAGAAGGAGGCTAAAAAGCTGCAAGAGATATCTGTAGTGATCGTTTTGGAATTTTATTGTGCTCATTTCCCAAGTTTTATCGACATTCAGCTTCTAGTTATTTTTTCCAAGCTCTACTCCACAATAAAATATAGATTTCGCAATATTTTGTCATTGCCACTCTCTTTTGGTTTTGTAATTGCATGGTAAATCCATGCATTTGACTCAAGTTTATAAGTCCGATTCGTATTGTTGTAAAGCCTATTACTCTAATAGCACAGAGGAACAGCTCTACCTTTATAGAAACAAAATTACATAAAAGAGAGATTTCCTATCCCGCAATCAATGATACCGTGGTCTCTCCTGAATATGATTGATATTTTAACACATTTTAAAAACTTGTGCTGTAAATGAAGTTGCTGGAGTCGTTCAGTACATTGTGTATGCCACAAAAAGAGGGTTTAGCAAAGTTGAATAGAAATTAATGAAGCTAGAATGAACACAGCTAGACTAGTAGGCATGGACTTCAGTGCCGGATCTAGTGGAGGGGCCTGGGTGGCGCTCCCCCCCCCCCCCGCCCTCCTTATTCTGGGTGAAAAAAGAAGAAATGACTGAAGGAAGAAAAGCCCCCGGCTGAGAGTCTGGATCCGCCACTGGACTTACATTAATTGCTGTAAATTCGTGATAGGATATTTTTCTGTGATCCTTACAGACAGATGGAAAAGGTTATGATTGTCGCAGGCGGGCTTTTTCCTCGATGGCTGAATCGATCTGTTAGTTAATTGATCGATAGATCCATTCGATCAAATGTTGCGAATGCGGTAAGCTTTAGGAGCTGTTGACTTCATATAACATGCAAATCCTCCATCTTGGATTTTTGATGTCTCAGAAAAGCCCGAAAACCATAAAAAATAACTCAGAACTAATTCAGATGAAAATTAAATTGAAACATAATTGCTAAAACAAATTTACACTGCGTGTAATAAAATTAAGAACTTCAAGAGAATAATGAATTCAGTATCAAAATCACTTCAGACATCGCTAAGTTTGGCGGATTTTACTTGGATTAAAAATAAATAAAAATAAATAAAAATAAACAAATAAATAAGTTTAAACGGTTAAAATTAGCACCCCCCTCTGCGAGCCCGCCTGTCTGAAGAGAGACCTGAACGGCGGCGTCATATTTAACGACTACAATCGAACTTTCATTCTGATCATGGCTGCCATTAAACGCATGACTCATATTGACATTATTAAAAATTTTTTCATGATATAGCCTGAACTATTGCTTTCAGTTGCTTTACCTTATTGGTCGCGGCCAGCGTTCAAACTAAGTAACACGTGTTGAGTTTCCGGCAAAAGCTATTTAAAGAGCCGCTGATAGATTTGATATATCTTTTTATTCTTCAAATGCAAGCATTTATATTTGGCCTTAGAAACAGCTGCAATTGAAAAGGAAATCCATTAAGCCAAGCCATACACCCTTAAGTTAAAGCGAACCGCCCATTAGTCGGTTGAGAGTTTTCACGCGATCGCAGGTACTTGTAACTTATACATCAAAACACTAAAGAATAAATTCTCGTCTTTCATAAGCCACCGTGAGCACATGTAAGTTATACGCTGACGACTGGTATTCAAACAGAATTTTCTGTCAGCCAACAAAAACTAATTTTCTATTATGAATGCTGGACGAGGAACTTGTTTTGATGAACTTTAACAAAGATTTTTAAAAGTTTAATCAAACAAAATTTTCTTTTCTTGTTGCTCGCAGCCTAACTGGTAGTATTGTACGATAAAACTTACAGTTCTGAATTGTATACGTGTTTAAATTCTATAATGAAAGATAGTAAAGGTAATGTCTTCTCCAATGAAGGGGACTAATTTCGCATCGTCGTTCATCTATACATCATTTATGTGTTGTTTTGGGTTCCGTGGTTTTGTTGCGGCGTGAATAACTTTTAAGATATAAGAGACTGCATCAAGTATATGTACTTAAGTGAATGGCAATCGAAAGCAACCCATTTGTAATTGCATTGCTAAAGCACGAACGGGAACGAAACCGCATAAAGATATTGAATAGTAAATCATCTTAAAAACGCAATACCTAAACATTCGACTCGACTAATATCCCCACTGGGCTTGTGTAAACTGTTACTGTTTGTTACTGCTTGTGTGGACTCAGTAATGACCTCAACTCTTTTGTAATTGCCTTTGCTAAAGCACGAACCGGAACGAAACCCTGCGTAAAGATATCGAATAGTAAACATCTTAAAACGCTATACTTAAACATTCGACTCGACTAATATCCCCACTGGGCTTGTGTAAACTGTTACTGCTTGTGTGGACTCAGTAATGACCTCGATGCGACAGCTATTGCCTGTAAGAGAATGTACTCCTACTTTTCTGCCTTCAATTGCAGACTGATGACGTTTTCGTTTACAAATAATACCCAGCTCACGAGTAAAATCACGTACAAAAAAGAAACATATGCAAGGACTGACCGCGCAATAGGAGCTCGCCAGTACGCGAGATACATAATCTACAACCTTAAAACTACTATTACACTTTGGAACCGCTCCAGGGGAAAAGAGTTTCAGAAAGGTAATCACAATAAAAAGCATCCAGCATAATAAAGCTGATGAAATAGTAGCTATAGTCATTCTTCGCAAATTGCTGTTTCGTTTTCGAACCCGTATTGCTCCATTATCACTTCGATGCATTGCCATTTTGTCTCTTCGGAGATTGAATACAATTGCAGTGTACAAAATTGAGGTGATAAGCAGCGGTAAAAGTAAGACTGTTGAAAATAAAAACAGGTTGTAGTGAAGGTGCGCTGACTTGTGATCGAAAGCAGGTCCCCAGACTGCTTGACATATTTGAAGATTACCACTGTCACTGGCTACCAGGCGAAACGTGTAAAAATAAGGCGAGTGAAATGTGCCGGCCATGATCCAAGTAGAAGCGACGAGAAGGCGACGTATTTTCACGGTGATATTTTTATACTGTACAGGATACACAACTGCTAAAAATCGTTCAACGGCAATCAAAACTAATCCTTGGGTTGACACTGACGACGACATGTCGCCAAGGAAAGTGCAAATCTCACAGAGAAACGTGCCTCCCGCTCCGTGAACAAGAAAAGCGTTAGAACCGGTGACTTCTCTGGTAACTAGACGAGGGATTAAAAACACTGCCACCAGAAGGTCGGATGCAGCCATGTTAGCAATAAGCAGCAGGATCGGTTCTTTCATCCTGACGAAGGCCGTAATAAGTAGCGTGTTACCAACCAGCGATGCTACCAAAGTTAAGACATGTATGGTTGTGGTAACTTGTCTTGGTGCCAGGTGAACTGCTACTATGGTGCAATTCTGTTGTAAAGAGGAATTGCTCCCGCCTGCAACATCACCTAAGGTGTCTAAGGAGATGTTCACGCTTTCAGACATCGTATAGTCGCTGAATGAGGCTTGATGCGTCTTTGAATTATGTTGCCGGTTTATCCTGAGTTCTTTGCTAATTTAGCGATAACTCTACTCGTTACGCAAAGACCAACGTTCTTGTTATAACAGCAACAACAAACGAACAAACCAAAACGATCGAAGGCATGTTTTTCTCCGTAGGGGCAAGGACCAAACGGGCCCTGTTGGAAATATCTGACAGCCGGTATAGTGCCTAGGACGAAATATTTTTTGAGAATCGTCGAATAATCGCTGAATATTACTACCAACTCTTGAATCTGTAGGTGAGGTATCAATCATCTGCTTTGACTTGATTTAAAAACAGAAAACCTAATTCTAACGCCCGGGTCTTTCATTTCCTATTGACGAGGCAGGTGCAAAGCACAATGTTTGAGGCGATTGGAAAATTTGCTGTTAATTTGTTCATGTCATTAAAAAGAAACAATTAAATAAAGTTGAATGTCTACCACAACTTCTTAGTAGTCAGGCAGAGCTCATGGAATCATTGGCCCCCGCAATTTAAAGGAGAGGAGTCTTTCAATAAATAAATTGAATTTTCGGCACGAGCGTTAGTCTATTTCCTTTTTTCTTTTGGTAAGGAAGTAAAGAAAAAAATCATCAAATTACACCAGCCTTTCAGACTAAACGAAATTAACGATAAGACAGCCATGTCTTTTAGTGGCCTCGACTTCATTGTGGTAACTCATCTGACATGTGGGTTGTGCGGTGTTTTAATTTTTTGACGATGAATGCTTATCAGGTGCTTGCCACAATTGCAATGTTAATAGATGCTCCCAAGCTAGCTGTTTTATTGTGCTAAGTTTGGTGATCCATGTCGATCCCAAAAGCGTCATACAAACGGGCTTTCGGCTCTGGTCACCGAAAAATCAAGAACGTCTTTCAAAACGTCCAAAATTTTGTTTCTTTTCCGTTTGTATGGTTGTTGTGTTATAATTGTGAAGACTACGACAAAACTACAAGTCTTTGTAGTTTTGGGTTATAATCATTTAGTATTGGGAGCTTTGCATCTTTCTATGTGACTCGGTTTCTACTATATCTTGGAATATCTTGGATATTTGCCCTGAATCGGCTAGAGTTAAAATGAATTGCATTAAGAATCGCATCTGAATTGCTAGTAGGTGATGGTAGGTGTTAACGATTGAAAATAGTTTCGTCATAGTAAGATGTTTTGTCACGATAGAGATTACCATTTATGGTTATCTTTGTTTTCCCTGTCATCGCAGCGTTCTACAGTTAAGTTTCATACCTGTGACGAAGTTGCCAATCGACTCGCCTGGCAAGTGACACACGTACAGAAATGCTTACCTGCAAACTTACTGAAATGAAAAACATTACTAAAATCTGAATCTTTGAGGAATATGTCGTGCTGGGGCTATTACTATCACCGAAAGCTACCATAAACAGCAAAAAAAAAAAAGAAAGAAAGAAAAGAAAAATGTAATTCAGGTCAACCATTTCTTCCGCTTGGGAACAGACGTTAATTTTTCTTTATTTTAAATTTTGTTGGGATGGTAACAACATACAAAGATACACTAATCAAAAAGAAAAAACAAGCTAACACTACTTAAAATGATTGAATTACAGTAACCTAATCAACTCAAACCGCATTTTGAAATATATGATTTCTCTGGCTGTATTGCATTATTTCACTTACTTCTTAATATTGTTAATATGGGCAACACAAAACAGAACAAAACAACAAAAAAGAAAGAAAGATGCTCTAGTTTGTTTACCACATATCATAACACCCGTGTTGATTTAAAGAGGGGCAAGGGTTGGGGAAGGGCCATAGCGCAGCATTCTTAGCAACTTAAGATAATTTTTCAATTTGAAGTTCAGAAGTGAACCTTCCAATGAATTCTTTCAAGTTTATTTCCTTAAGTAGGTTTTGTGTATATAAATAATACTTGGCAAATAACAGTGTGAATTTAATTTTTTTAACGACTTATTTGCGCCTTGAGGATAAGACTTTGGCTCTAAACCAAACAGTATTTCAAATGGAGATGGCGAGAAGGAGGTGCCATTTTCTTTGTTGGACCATCTAGTGACTTCATAAAAGAATTGTTTTGACCAATGGCAGTTCAGAAAGGTGTGGCTTACTGAGTCAGGTTCTTGGCATAATAAACACAGTATGTCTGATTCTATACCGTAGAAGAAAAGCTCTTTTTTAATCACCACAATTCTGTGGAGCAGTTTGAGGTAGAATTCGTTAAGCTTGTTGTTTTTGCAAACATTTTTAACACGATTGAAATAGGTGTCTAGTTGAAGGTCTACCGTTTGTAGATCACGAGCCCTTTTGGAGCATGCCAAGCATATCTCTACATTGTCTTTGTTCATTAAAAGGCAATAGTATTCTCTGCTTTTCAATTTGTGCAAGTCTATGACGGTATTCGGAGAGAGTTGGAATGCATTTTCGGCGAGAAAGGTGCTTTTATCGACTCGTAGTTCTTTTGCTTTATTAAGAAGGTGCTTAGGAATCGCGGAAACAACCTGCATATAATTTAGAAAATTGCATTCAACCTCGTACTTTTTGATGAACTCTGGGAATGTAAGAAATTGGCCATTTTCCTCTAAAAGACCCTGTACAAGGAAGATTCCTTTCTGAAACCATTCTTTGTAAAAGACGGCTTGATTTCCAATTAAGATTTCTTTGTTGTTAAATAATACCAATTCTTGGCCAATGGCACAAATGTAGGCTACTTTAATCTCTAAAAAATGTTGTAGCATTTACTTGTAGAATTGCGGTAAGTTGGATTGCTTCAGGAGTTTTTCATTGTGATTGCATTTTAACAAAAAGTTCAGGCCACCATATTTATTCAAGAAGTAGCTGGGAATCGTCTTCCAGGATTCCTCCCAAGCTTGCTCTTTTTTCAATAGCCTTACGATCCAAGCAAGTTTTAGTGACTTGGACATTAACTCAATGTTAGACGCACGCAAACCTCCGTCGCATTAATCAAGAGACATAACTTTTCGTTTAATTTTGTCTTGCTTTTTTTCAAATAAACTTAAAAAGAAGGGAGTTAGTGTCTTTTATATATTGGGAAGGTGTGTCAAGAATTGACATTGAGTACACCAACTGTGAAATTCCAAGACATTTAGTTATAAAAACTCTCCCAAACAGAGTAAGGCTGCGGAATTGCCAGATGTCAAGGATAGTGCTTAATTTATCCAT